>NC_142782.1:26447794-27647794 GCF_988280905.1 Pimephales promelas
AAAGTGAGCTACTGAAGACTATACTTCCTTTGGGAAAATGACTGCACTAATTTCATAATAGATCTTAAGTAATTTAGTATCCAGCTGGAATATCTTCTATTCATTTTGATCTGAGAGCCTGATTGAAATTTGAGGTATTTCTTCCCCTGGAGCGATCAGTTATCAGCATAGCAGTAATAAAATGGTTTGGATAAATTGAGACCAGACACTGTCCACACTTGGCTACAAAACTTTGGATTCATTAGGAAAGACACCTGCTCCATTCTTTTTATTCTGAGGTGCCCTTAGATAAACAAAATCTTAGGATTGCTCACCATGTGAAACTCTGGGTGTGTGCCTTTCTTCACTGTCTGCTATGAATATATTAACATTCACAAAGTGTGTCTCTGTGTGATCACCACTGTCTCATAATGAGACAGTTCATCTGTTCAGGGTGCCACGTAAAAAGGCCAGACACTTGTTGGGTTTTGGTTGGCTCCATCTGCTTGGGGATCTTAAAATAGCTTGCGCATGGATATTCATGGATATTCCTGAACATTTTCTGGGCCACAGTATAGTGGTATAATATAGTATAGAGTTAGAGTTGCAGAATAATGTGGATAAAGGATAAATTGATGTTTGGATAAAAACATGTTTAAAATAAAGTTCACTATTCTCCCACAATTCTAAATAGACAACTAATCAAAATAACATCTAGGCCTAATTTAGATGTTCTATTAAAATGTTAATTGCTGCATTTTAAAGGGATACAGGATTAAAGGGATAACTTTATGTGATCATTCTGAAAATGTATCCGTCCATCCACTTGAAGAGCAGCGGTTTGTGACCTCATCAGAGAGGTAAGACTATTGAATTCAGATAAGCTTTAATTTTATGCCAAATGCATCACCAACTATCTTCCTGTCCCCACATCCTCAGCCTCAAAGAGTGATTTAATCAAATATACTAATGAGACAGACAGAAAGGCAAGCAAAATCTAATTCTCATTTGTCTCCAATGACAACAAACACTGAATCAATACCCATCAGATGCCTTTGCCCTTTTCTAATTTTCATCCATGCTTAATGAAGGAAATGAGCAAATTTCATCCTAGAAGATCATAGGCTTTCTTTTTGATTAATTTGTTTTCACATGCAAACCACATGCAAGCCAGAGTATTCATTGTGAATTTTTTCTTGGATCAAGAAAATAATGAATAAAAGTGCCAATCCCTATAAAAGAATAACCAATCCCTTACTTGACTGAGTTGGATTAATGCATATTTGAACTTTCTGTTACCTCAACATTTAGAAAACACGAAATTAGAGAATAATATAAAGGATATTTATCTAACTCTAAAAATCGCACAAATGTTTGCTTTAATAAAAGGTGGGTATTCATTCATTTTTATTTTTTATTTTAAGTATTGGTTTATACATTGATATTATTGAGAAAGCATGGAGATTATAAACTAGCATTCTGTAGCATAACTATAGGCTTTTTCTTCAGTAGATATAATTTATCATGTGCAACACAGATGGGGAATTCAATTCTTTGCAAAAAGTAACTAAAACGAAACTGACACACATCACAGCAAGACATATCATAAATCAATATAACTCATTTTCACATAATCATAAGGTTGAGAGCAGTTATAAATCTGAAAAGTGAAGGACTGAGAAAGGATGTGAGATTTGAAAAATATATGAAATACAAAAAAATATAAATGTATTTCTATTTCAGCCTATAGTTCCGGATGAAATTACAGGCAGCTTCCAGCAAATCTCTGCTCCTATGAGAATCGCTTGCCATTTTTAGAAGAGAAGATGGTATCTTTTACATCCAGGCCATATGCCGGCGGTTCGGGATAGGCGGTTTTCTATATGCTGAAATCAGTTCACATTAAGACACCTGCGCCACCTCTCATAAACCATGAAGTTAATGGTGTTGGTGACCTTGTGACATCAGATGAAGATCCATATAGTGACAATGCATGTGAGACTGAGAGCTGACTGTTAGATTACCAAAATAATGATTCTAATTTGTCATTTGGCATGGGACAATTTTAGAAATCATATGCATTGTTTAACATGTCAGGTACAGTGCCCCTATAATAAAAAAAATGATGGATTATGATGGTTTCTTAAGTCACATCTCACTGCAGACCGAAGGGAATTGGATTTGAGTTTGATGTATTGCAACCCAGAATTTCTCATCAGTTAATGCACCGTAATAAATCGTAAATAAAGCAAATGCATCAAAAACCTTAACATGCCGTCTACCGTCTGTAACAGTTGATAAAAATATGGTGTTTTTTTTAATGCTCCTATTGATGTTCATATACTGAAGGTTTCAGTGTCACTGTTTGATATTTAGTGTCCACTCCAAAGTTTCAAAGACTAAGATGGTATTTTATTTTGTTTTAACAAAAATTATACAAATCTGAACTTAATGCTGCATGTTTCTTTATGATTTATGAGTCACACTAAAAATCATTCATGATGTGTCAGCCAGACCCAGACAGAAATATCAAATGACCACAAATTAGGATATCATCTGCCCAGTACTGAGGATCATTAACGTATCATATATCAAACCATCTCATTAATAGGACATAATGGAAAATTGAATTACAGTAATATCATCACAAAACTCATTCCTTACAAACAGTACTTTATTCCTTTGAAGTCCAGCAAAGTCATATAATTATTTTTTAAGGCATATGGGAATAACACAAAACTGTATTATTGTAGCTATGTTATTATTATTGTACATCAACTCCTTTGATAAAAAGAGTTTAATAAGATCCCAATTTGATATGGTTTGCACTGACTTTTTATTGTTACATTAGCTAAACTTTTAAAAACATGTAAGTACAGTGAAAATTCAATAGCCTAGGCCTACGGCCTACTAATGAGATAATACATATAGCCTATATATTAGTCTAAAGTGGAGGAGTTGTGATCCATGGCCCTTATTTCCTGAAGTTTTTAAAACGGAAGTGCAGTGAAAATCCAATATAGACCATGCATTTCACAAGATGTAAACAACACCGGTCCTGAAACACTTTCTGTTTCAGTTTGTAACTGTTTTCTTTATTTCACATGTAAAGAAAACATCTTAACTATGTTTGTTTAACTTTTTGATTCAGTTTTAAATGTTCTGTTGGTTGTATTTTATGCCAGCTTATATATAAAAAACTGAAACAGGAAGTGCTTCTGGACCAGTGTTGTTTACATCTTGTGAAATGGTCTATATCCATGAGATAATAGCCTACAGTTCTGCTTTAGCAATACAGCCTAAAGTGGGGGAGTTGTGATTAACGTTAGTTGTCGGCGTTTTTTTTTTGTTTTTTTGTTTTTTACTAACAAAACAATGTTCCTAAATGGTTTTAAATTATTTTAATCCAATTTGAAACATTTTAAATATTAATCAATAATTAATAATTTTGGTCCGTCAATAACTGTTTTGCAAGGGATTTTGACTCGGCGTTCTTTAAGACCACGCGTAGGCACGGTGTGGACGGACGCGGACGACTGTAGATCTGAGTTCAGTGGAGGTTGGATTGTTCGAGCTTCAGTGTGAGGAAAAAGATGTGTGAGCGAGCAGAACTGTGGGTTTGTAAAGCTGCTGTCGGCGAGGCTGAATAACACGCCTGGACTAAACGGACCGAATTATACACTTCACAATATGAAGACGCGGACGGTATAGCGCAAACTCTCTCTGACATTATTTACAGTAACTTTAGCTGCCCTTTACAAACATTTACCATGGTACATAGTTTCCGTCTGAGTGGCGTATTTATCACAGTTATTGTTGTCTTGTTTATTTATATATACATCAGTTGTGTCAATGGCAAGACTTGCCTGATACTATTTTGGTGGAAACGTTGACTGCCATAGTAAATTATTGTAAGTAAGTTACAGTACTTATTAAAGTGCCCACATAGTTCATTTGATTAAATAAATGTTAGGTGAGCACGTTTGTATGTTTTTATTTTTTACAGTGTTGTTTCGGAAGATAAAATTGAACCCTAAATTCCTGTTCTTTATTATTTATGCATTTTTTAATGGACTGTCGTATATATATAGCTATATATATATATATAATTTATTCATTTATTTTTTTATACATTTTTGGGCAGTTGTTTATCATTTAATTATGTGTCTTGCACTGTAGCTTTTTTGTTTCCTAAACGATACCCATCATTACATTACATGGTAGGTTACAACTACTGGCTAGTCATTTCAGTTGTCTTCTTGGCACTGAATATACTGAGAGTTTTCATTTGATACGGATATTCACCCAACATTTCATTCATGCCTCAAAATATTCCTTTTTATTTACTGATGCATGCATATATCAGCAGAACCATAGATGGAGGATAATCTGAGCATACTTTATGAATTTTGTTTTCCCCTCTTGTTTCAGCGTCATGGGATCATATTCATTGGTTTTGTGACTGTGCTTACAAGCTTATTATTCCTGTACAACCGCAGTTCATCCGAAACACCTGAAGATCAGATTCAATCAGATGGACATCAGATGAACGTTCTCAGTCAGCAAACATCCTACTTAGAAGGTTACAGCAGCATCATTGATCATAAGGTGACTTAATTATTTTAGGTCTGTAAAATTCTAGCACTAAAATGATTAATCTGGTAGTTAGATAGTTTAGAGATATTATCTTTTTCCTGGGGCTTTAACAGTTTTTTTTTTTCCTTTGGATGTTGCATTTGATGACTAGATAGAGTCACCCCAGTCTGTTCTTTTCTATATCCTCAATTTTATATGGAGAAGAGCTCCAACATTTTTTAAAAAAATAAATAAATGTTAACATCTGGAAAATTTAAAATTTTTCTTTAAATCCATAGTCTTCTTAGACCAGGCTGTGGTCTCCTATTCTTTACCTTTGCGCAAAAACGTCTTTGTCTTTATTTAAAATTTTGCTGTGGAAACTTAAAGACATTTGGACGATAACTTAAACGTGAAGAATAATGGCACTGTGCAGTATCCTTACATTTTTTTTTTCATTTTTTTATTTTTTATCAAACTGTTTTGATGCAGTTGGATTTTTCCTTTGTTGTCAAATAATATCCTCATTCAGATAAGCATTATTATATTGGCACTGACATTTATGATATGCAGTGCACAATAATATTCAGAAGACTTGACCATTTTTCTTTCTTTTCGTCATTTTCGTCATTCGGTCTTCTGCCTCTGCAGTTTTTCATGATAAATCAGGTGCAGGCTTTTAAAGCCTTTTAAATTACACTATCCAGTGATCGTATGATTTCTACCTTCACCCCTGATCAGATAATGAAATGGAAAGCTGCAAGCAAGTGTTTGTCAAGCTTTGGCCTCATCTTAAGGCGTTATAATCACCAGAACTATCAAGGATGTAAATCTGCCTCTCTCTCTCTCTCTCTTTTTTTTCCCTCTGTCTTTTCATTCACTTCCTGATCTGTGTTTTGTCACTGAGGTTTTGGTTTAACACTGTCCTAACTTGTATTGCTATTTAGCCTACTCCGTTTGTGTTAAAGGGATACTCCACTTTTTTTGGATATAGGCTCATTTTTTTGGAAATAACTCCCCCAGAGTTAAACATTTGGGTTTTACCATTTTCGAATCCATTCAGCCGATTTTCAGATATTTAGAAGAATATCAGTAACCAGACAGTTTCTGGTCTCAGTGGTTTAGAAAATTATGATAGAACGTACATGGGTGTGATGAAATATAAAGCATCCGACCCTAATATAAAACAGCTGTTGTTGTTGTTAGTGAAAATCTTTTTTTATTTTGGACATCTGTGTCATATTTAGATTTGACCCTGACCTGTGCATATCAAAGCATGTTGATCTCATCGTCATGAGGCATCTCTGTCATACTTCTCACTGACAGACACAGCTCTCAAGTCTACAGGCTCTCATTAGTCGAAAGAGAACTCGAGCTACTAAGAGCTCCAGGATTTAGAGACAGATTTTAATGGATACTGTGTGGAAGTAATTTTGTAAAAGTCAGAAGCGGAAGATTTGCTCGTGTTAGTGAAAATGAATTGCCAGTGTAGAACATAGCTAAATGAACATGGCCTACAAGTCTTTATCACAAGCATTTATCAGTGGAAGGAAATGGTTTTTCGATTTCATTTCACCCTGAAGAGTAGCCAGAAAACATGCAGAGGATCTGTCTGATGAGAAAAGCTCATTTTGAATGGTGTGATGGCTATGATCCAATGTCAACCTACTTTTGGCATTTTAACGAATGACTTAAGTCAGCTTTAAAGTGCCATGAAACCCCTTTCTTTCAGCTCAAGTGTAGATCACAATCTTTTTGAAAAATGAAACTTAAATGGGTGTGGTTGGCTGTGAGAAGAAGGAAGGGGAGTGAGTGCGGCACGACGGCGCATGGGTTCCCTCAATTGAAAAGCTATGCATTTTCCCCATAGACTTTTGGAAAATCGCAAAAAATAAGATCTGTGTTTAACCAAGAGTTGTGACACGTTTTGTCTATCAAGATAATCTCTACAAGTTAATCCAAAATGTAGACATTTTCAAGCCTATATAAAGTTTTTTTAAAAACACAAGCAGACACAATAAAGTTTAAAAAAAACCACAAGCAGGTTATAACTGTGTGTTTCCTTGTCATAGATCAAAACGTGAAAATATTTAGAGGCTTTGTTCACCATAGACCTTATTTCAGGCGATTTAGCAAAAACCCATTCAAAAATCCCATAGATTTTGGAGCGAGGGAACCGGTAGTGCTAACTGCTAACTCACCTCTGCGTTTTGGCCTACAGAGTGACGTCGTAACTTCGGCACTCTATTGGCCAGTGGCCCATGCATATCAACTGTCCCTAAAAAGCAGTGGTAAAACGTTAGGAAATGCTAGTTTTTTTATAGCTGGCAAAGTTAAGTCTAATGAAATACACTGACATCTTATTTTTTTTCCTTTCATAAGTAACTGAATGCCCTGCCTATATTAGCCTTGTCATTGTTTTTTTCCTGAACCTGACTATCCTACAATAATACTCACTCTAGTCGGCCAAGTCTTGTGGCTGAGTACTAAACCTACCCTATACCCCTAGCGCGTCTCCTGTCTACGTCGGCTGGGTGCTAATAATTCTAACTTACTTGTTCTTGCTGTGCAGCTTAAATGACAGACAGACTACAGTAAATATCCTTCAGATGCTCTTTATTTCAGCTGGGAGTTCTCAAGCAATCCTCAGAGAATCTCAACTTCAAAGAAGTAGTACACATGTTTTATATGATAATGCCAGACACATCACTAAGATATAAGAATCATCACTACTAATTATTTCCAAACTATATGTTTGGTTACATTGTTTAACCCTCATCATCCTTTGTTAGTGACATCAGCAAAAATATCCTACATCCTTAAAAACAGTTCAGTTCATTTTCAAAATTACATTGACCAAGGTTACATTAAGTCAAAAGTTTGTTAGATGGTTAGTTCATATTGAAAGTTCGTCATAAAATGAACTAAGATTGATCTTTTTTTATTGTTAGATCTAGAATGGAAAGTTTAGTCACTTTGAGACAAAGAAGTGGAAGAATGATAGATTTTATCACATGATAGAAATGTAAAATCAGAACTTTATGGTTGGTAAACATAATTCATCTTTATCTATTAAAAT
This sequence comes from Pimephales promelas, assembly GCF_988280905.1. Lineage (NCBI taxonomy): Eukaryota > Metazoa > Chordata > Actinopteri > Cypriniformes > Leuciscidae > Pimephales > Pimephales promelas. The sequence goes on from NC_142782.1 coordinate 26,455,428, forward strand.
TTCGATTGCAATCTGTATAGCAAATCTCAGAACTAATATAAATTATTTATACTGAACATTATAATGTTGTGTTGCCTATATTCACGTGTAGTATTTAAAATTATTACTTAGTAAATAAAGAGTCGGCCATCAGTTATTAGGTATAACTTTAATAACTATTTTATCGATATGGTCCAGAATATTTTATATCATCCGAATCGGCCTGAATCTAACCGTTTTTCCTCCGAAAGTTTCTCAGAAAGAGATAGGGAGATTGCTTTTAGAGTAATTATGATCAATTGTCCCACTGGAGAGAGCTTAAGAATTAGGATGTTAATGAGGGAATAATAAGTGTGGATGGTTATTTACTGGGCCTGATTTGTGTTCTCTCCACTGGGCTATAATCTCCTTGGAAACGACCCTGTTTATCACAGCAGAAGAAATCTAATAGAGTCTCTACAGCTAACAGACAAAGATAAAGAGCTGTCTTGAGGGCGTACTGCTTCAAATGCATCATCTTACATAGTGACAGGTCTGTAACATTACATAATGAAATCGCCCCTTTTGTCTTGAGGTCATGTAAGTAGCTCAACTATAATATGCATTAAGCTTATTTTGCATAGTGCTGTGCATTATATTTAGCATGTTTGGAAATCAGGTATACTGTTTGTATTTGCTGGAATATTGTTAAAAATACCAGATTTTTGGTTAATTAAATGGAATCTGGATTCATGTTGAACATGTTTTGAGCTGTATGCGGTTGTAGTTTTTAAGTAGACTTTGTAGGCTCTAGATAGACTCTCTCTTAAATGAGGTTCAGAATGTTTTCCCACGAATCTTTTCTCGTGGGTTTGTTCAATGGTTTAGTGTTTATTATACTGGAGGGATTCAATAATGGAGCTATAACAATGAAGTATGGACCAGGCCCTTTGATCTGTTCTGCCCTTTGAATGTGTTTCCATGCATTCATTTGCCAGTGATCTCATTTAGACGCATGCAAATCATTCACTCACCATAGGTTCATCGTTTTCTATTTTTTGGCTTTCATATTTGTAGCATTTCATAATAGTGGCTTTTAAAAATAATATAAAATATTTTCAATTTCTAAATTAGTCATTTTGATATTTAAAAATATCTTGGTAATTTAACTGTCTGGAGGTAAAAAGAAAAAAGTTCACTATAAGTCTGAAAGTCTTGAAAAAAAGACATGTTGTTCTGTGTAGTTTGGCTAAATCTTTTATTGTAATTTCTTTGAAAATATAAGCAGTGAAGCAATTTTGCAATTCCATTTATTTCAAATGATGTCTTCCAGATAAAAGTCCGTCTGCTATATCCATCAAGCAGGATGCCATTTTGTTGTCACTTGACTTTTTTTTAGATCCTTTTATTTAAAATAAATATTTTGACCTTTTTTATGAAACGGCAGTTATTTTTTAGTGAATGGAGCAAGATAAAGACTTGATTCAGAAAACATATTTATATCTCAAAATCAGATTTTTTCTTTTTAACTTAGAATTTTGAAAATTGAAGAAAAAAAAAATCTGTAAATTTGTTTAAAGTAAATATACACTTAACAAAATTATAAACGCAACACTTTTGTTTTTGCCCCCATTTTTCATGAGCTGAACTCCAAGATCTAAGACTTTTTCTATGTACACAATCTGTAAATATCTGTCTAAATCTGTGTTAGTGAGCACTTCTCCTTTGCTGAGATAATCCATCCACCTCACATGTGTGGGATATCAAGATGCTGATGTAAGATGCACTTGAAATGTTTTAGTTATTGATCAAACTTTTTGTGAAAGAGTTTTTCAAAAGTATATGAAACCAACTTGAATATATTATATTGTGTTCATGACAACTCAAACTTCTCCTCATTGTCTCCTTCCTCAGCCTCTTAGGATGCATTGCAGAAGTTGTGCCTTAGTGACCAGCTCTGGTCACATGACAGGAAGTGATCGAGGTGCAGAGATTGATAGTAAGGAGTGCGTCATCCGAATGAACGACGCCCCGACAAAAGGCTACCAGAGTGACGTGGGCCAGCGGACGAGCCTGCGTGTGGTCGCGCATTCCAGCGTGCAACGTGTGCTACGAAACCGCCTTGAGCTGCTCACCTCCAGCCAGGACACCGTCTTTGTCTTCTGGGGGCCCGGAAACTACATGCGACGAGACGGTAAAGGCCTCGTCTACAACAACCTGCGCCTGATGAAGCAGGTGATGCCTAAACTACAGGTGTATATCATCTCACGGTTGAAGATGTTGCATTTTGATGAGCTTTTTAAGAAGGAAACAGGAAAAGACAGGTGAGGATAAAAATGTTTCTTTGTGTTAGTTAGTTTACATCATTTTGTTAGTTTTCCAGGGGATGTAAGTTGAAGCACAGTAGATTATTAGTGCCATCAAAGCAGGAAAAGTTATATCTCTTGATTTTGTACCACTTACTGCATAACACTGTTGAAACTATACAATTTGTTTTCGAATTCCTTTGTTATATGTGGAAGTATATCTCAGCAAAATAGTCAATCGACTAGGGTATTATTGTATTTGTGAAACCAAATTAGCAAATTAAATGTAAATGACTAATATGAATGAATATGAGTGGATTAAATGTTATCATGTCTCTTGATTTTTTTACCATTTGCTACAAAATTCTGTCATATATTTTATGTTATGAGAATTTATTTCTGTGTGGAAGTACATCACAGCAAAATATGGGATCAAATATATTATTATTGCATTTGGTAATTCAAAATAGCAAGTCCATTTTTTTAATTGACTAATATGCCTCTGGTCATGTCCAAGCTTAGAATCGGGTAGAATCTGTGATATCAGACCCAGTTTGTTTGCTAGACCATTTTGCAAGATGTAAACAACACTGGTCCAGAAGCACTTCCTGTTTCACTTCCTGTTTTCTACACAAAAGCTGGGATAAAATACAACCAACAGAACATATAAAACTGAATCAAAAAGTTAAACAACATCTTTAAGATGTTTTCTTTACATGTGAAATAAAGAAAATAGTTACAAACTGAAACAGGAAGTGTTTCTGGACCAGTGTTGTTTACATCTTGCAAAATGGTCTATATGCTGTGTTTTCCACCAACTGGCAACCCTGGGAGTCGGAATACTATTATATTGGGTAAATTCATGGCAGTGGGCAGAATCACACAGACAAAAACAGATATTTCGACATGGTAAAATAATTGACCATTACTCATTGATCTTTTAAAGAGATGAAGTTGGAAGTGGAACTACTAATTCACCGCGGTAGGGTTTGTCGATTAAGTGCAGACCACCAGTGCCTGCTGGAGGGTTATTATCGCTGGCCCACTGGGCACACGGCTTGGCATCAGTGCAGATTAAGGGTTAGAAACGGATCAGTGCCAGCTGGAGACAGCTGCCAGCTGGGATGTACCCAATTCAAACTGCTCAGGGCAAAACACTCACATGTTCTAAAACTCTTGGCTTTTTTTTTTATCTCTTTTATCTAATAATATCACTCTTATCTCAATCCATCTCCTAAACTAAAACAGGATGCTCAAGATGTTTTTCCTCAAAAAACTAAACTTGTTTCCATAGAGACAGCATCCATTGCATTTTTGTGTGTGCCTTATACAGGGTTTGACATTAACACCCCCCAAATGCATGTGGATTTCAGCAGTGGTGTGTAACGCAGTCACTCATACTAGCCACGTCTTTGGCAGGTTGAATTTTATTTAATATTTACATTTTTCAATGGGCTCTATGCATGGCGGTATTTCCGGTGAAGGTGTAAGGATGCTCGATAACTTCCGCCGATCGTATAGTCCAATGCAATACCGAGAGTTTACATTGAATTTTATACTCCATGGTTATACTAAAGAAACGTTAGTCACAAAAACAGACACAACAGACACCCCTCGTTGTGTTTATGCTTCGTTTTAAAATTATATTAAACAAACATAACTATATATACAATTACATCTAAACGTATGAAAGTTTCGTTTCAAAGGCGAGAGGACAGTAAATTTTGAAGACTCTGCCATAATCTCTGAAGAGTATCCTTGCGTCAAATGCAGAACTTATGCGTGCATATAGCCTATTGTAGTCTTTTAAAAAGGCATCTGAAATAATAAAGTGCAATGTAGTGTTGTGAAAATGATAGATTTACCGATAGGCTACGTATCGATAATGAAATATCTGAAACTCTTCCAATAGCCTAGTCATTTTCTGCATAATAAATACAAGATGCCAGCTGGCTTTCTCGCTCTCTCATCTCTCGGATAGCGAGTTGACACACAAACCCACACACAAATCCCCTCACTCACTTAATTTGCGTCATTTGAATATTGTTGGTGTTTCAGGGCTTAAATTTCAGCGTGATTGTGCGTATTGCGCATAAAACATATTATTGTGCTAAAACAGTCAAATACAGACAAAATAATGCCAATAATGCTAGTCTTGGTATGTGACTGTTCATGTAAATAAGTGAGCATAAACAGTTGAGAATGAAATGCATGTGTAACAGTATAGTGGATCCAAGCATCAGGTCTCAAAGCTGCCAAATTATGAGTTAATAATAAAAATATCTATATTGCAGTTTTTCCCCATGTTATCGATGTCAAAATTGTGGCCAGTGAAAATGTTGAGTAGCTTATATATATATATATATATATATATATATATAATCATAGCTACATAGATGTCCTCTTTCTCTTTTTTTTTTTTTTTACTCAGGAAAAGGTCCAATTCATGGCTGAGCACGGGTTGGTTCACCATGGCAATCGCTCTGGAGGTTTGTGACAGAATCGACGTCTATGGCATGATTCCTCCTGATTTCTGCAAGTGAGACTTTCTGCTTGATATTCATCATGATGCTGGAACATGATTTAATTCAAAACTCATTGCATTTTGGCGGTTTATGACAGATTCAATTATGCACGTCTTCTCAGGTCTCCCAAGCCCTCAGTGCCGTATCACTACTACGAGCCTGCAGGGCCGGATGAATGCACCATGTATGTCACCCACGAGCAGGACCGGCATGGCAGCCACCATCGTTTCATCACAGAGAAACGCGTCTTTGCCAACTGGGCACGTATGTTCAACATACACTTCTATCAACCTGAATGGAGACCGGCACCTGTCGCAAAGAACATCACAGACTCCTCTTGAGGAAGTTTGGGTTGTTTTTAGGACTCAGAACCTGCTGGACACGGTGTGTTCTTTAGAGGACAAATGAATGTTTTAACTGAAACATTTTACATTGTGAATTATTCTGTTCTTTCTAGAGGATTGAAACATCAAGAACAATTTTATACAAGGCACATGTTGAACATAAACAGACTGATCATTTTAGTTGAAAAAAACTGATGTGCTGAATGAAAATGTTCAAAGATTGTAAAATGTGACCAGAACATGCAGTACATTATGATCAGTATATTTTATAATCCACATTGGCTCATAATTCAGAAAACTGGGTTACAGTATAATTATATCACAGTTTCTGTTGCCAGCAATTACTAGTTTGATATCTCAGGCCATATAGTTCTCCCAGTCTAATTTAATTTTAAAGTATACATAGAGCCTCACTAATTTGCTTAAATTATCTGCTTGAAGAGTGTCAAGCATGTTAAAAATGTACTTCTCTTGGTGGCACGAAACAGAACCTTTTGCAATTTGTTTATTTTCCAAAATCCACGAATCCACAAAATTCCCAGACTGTTTCATGGCTTTATTTCTATTTGACTATTTTACATTTGGTGGCTAATTCATATGAATTTGTTTAAAATGATCATATGGGTTTGTAAGATCAGCTTTAGGGGCTCCACACATCTGTGACATCATTGGAACTTCAAAAGATTTTTCTGTGGCATCACTGAAACTTTAATTCTGCAGCAGTTTTCAAACTGAGGAAACAGTGAGTTCACACAGTCTAAGAATGGTGGTGCATTCATGCTAGGTCATAAATATGAAAAAAAATACAAGTTCTTTGATTTAATTACCAAGTATGTTGGTAGCCATACCTTGTGCTCAGGTTTTCTCTTGTGAGAATGACAAATCTTTTGACGGATCCTTCACAGAACGCGTCTGAAACGACCAACCCAATCTCACAGGGAAAATAACTATGAAGTGGTGATTTCATTTAAATTCATACAATGTGAATTGTTTGAAAATGTACTATTTTAGGTTAGAAAGAACAAAGAAGCATGAAGGTCCTACCCTAAACCTAACCGCCTCTCGGAAAACATTTTGCGAGCAAATGTAAAGTTTCTCTACGGAACGCTAAAGACTTAAAAAAACATGCTGGCTTCTCGTGCAATCGTAATTACCGTAAATTGTAGTTTCTTAGTTCAAAAAAATTGGACATGAACACCCTCTCAAGTCAAAGTTTTAATGCAGTGAGCTATTTCCGAAGGCAGCAATAATATTTCCCCCAATTTCATATTTTTTTTTCCATCACCATATCCCTGGAGGGCAGGGGTGGCCCTCGAGATCCATTTACCTAGAGTTTAGCTCAAACCCTGATCAAACTGACTCAACTGCCTGTAGCTTTCTTGTAATCCTGGAGATCTTTAGCTTGTGTAGTCGTGTCTGATTAGGGTTGAAGGGATCCCAATGGGGCCAGAGTTTAGGGGCTTTGTATTGAAGACATTTTGAGTTCTGTGGCTCTTTTGTAAACCATCTGTACTTTTGCTTCAAAGAACCAAAGAGGCCTTTACTTCTCTGTTAGCAAAATGGCTAATGTATCCCTCCCTGGAACATCAAGAACTTTCTAATTGTCATAAAATCTCAAGTTATTTGCTGAATTTTGTCACATTAATCATTTATATTGGAGTTTCCCACACTTATATTTTACATCATCTTTGCACTCTGGCACAAATGCTAAAACATTCCTTCATAAACCCCTATGTTCTTCCCACAACACTGAACCAAAACAAGCCAACTCTGGCCATGACAGCATGACCTTTACAGTGGGAGAGAGAGAGCTTTGTTTTGTTTTTTTTTACAATTCCGCGTGCTCTTCCTTCAATTGCCATTATAAAGGTTGTGTGAGAGCGTATTGACTTGCTGCCTGCAACATTGTTCATTTTGCCTCTACAGCTGGAGGTTGGGGCCCAATGTGGAATGCTAATAGTGTGTTCTTGCTCAGGCTTATGGGAACTCTTCTGGTCTAATAGGATATCACTCTAGGAGTTCTGTTTATTCGCAGTGGTCGGCGAATGTGCCTTGCACAACAACGACTATCCCCCAGGAAGTCGAGAGAAATTGAAGGGCTTTAAAGGACGCAGGAGTCAGTAAACGAGGCTGGTCTTTGATTCAGCTCTGCTGGCTGCTCCTGTAATCAGTCACCCGAGGAAACACCGTGATTACGGATGACCTTGGATCAGGAGGCCTGAATAAAATATGGTGTGAGTGACATTTCAACTTGGTTTGGACCCTTGTGTGTTACATTCTCATTTAAAAAAAAAAAAAAAAAAAACCTGCTGAGTTTACAAATGTCTCTGATTGGAGAGGGTTGTGTTGAAGGTGGGTGAGTTTTCTATTTTGTTACTTAGATTAATAAATTTTGTGAAACTAAACATTTTTCTAAGCATGTCGTAGAATGCTGTAACAAAACATTGCCAGGAATAATACCAGTTTGTCATTTAACCTCAAACCCACAATAAGGCTGAAATCGCAAGTAGGTATACTTATTTTGAATAAATAACATTATCATATGTGACCTACCAATGTCAGTTAGGCAAGTTTCTGGATGGCTCTTAAGTCTGAAATAGACCAGAGCCAGTGGTTGTTCTGTTGGCAAAAGCCAGTGGCTTGAATTTGATGTGAGCGGCAACTGGCAACCAGTGCAGTTTTGTGAGGAGAGGAGTGACATGCGTCTCTTCGGCTCGTTAAAGACCCCACTTGCTGCAGCATTTTTGGATCAATTGCAGAGGTTTTATAGTGCATGCTGGAAGACCTGCCAGCCAGGAGAGTATTACAATAGTCCAGTCTGGATAGAACAAGTGTTTGGACAAGGAGTTGTTTAGCATGCTCTGATAGGAAGGGCCTGATTCAGGAGGGTGTGAATCAGGCAGTTCTAGCAATGTGGTCTGTGACGTTTAACTGATCATCAATCACAACTCCAAGGTTCTTGGCTGACCTTGATGGACTTATGGATGATGAACCTAGCTATGTACTGACTCATGGTCAGTACTGCCATCTTGTGTTAGTGTTAGTACACATTCCACAGATCACTCTTTCAATAACATATTATTGTGTTTATAATAATGTTTATTAGAAATAAAAAAAACGATTAAACAAATAAACAATTAAATAAGGTATGAGGTTAATTATTATTATTTTTTTTATAATTATTTTTTTATAATTATTTTTCTATTTTTATTATTATTTTTTTATTATATGCACATTAACACAAGACAGCAATAAAAACTATAATTAAAAAAAAAAAAAAAAAAAAATACATCAATCCATCTATTCTTGTCATCCAATGAGAGTGATCACAATTGGTTGATTTGCGGAAGTGCGTCACATTGTTTACAATTCTAACGGATCTGGCTTTGTTGTAGGCGACCGCGGCGCGTTAACATAAGATTCTTCAGCGTGATTTGAACGGCAACCACAATGTCTATTTAATGTGCTTAAGTAACGTTATTATATTAGTTTGTCACATGTTCAGTGCGAGTCTAACCATTGCAAAGAAGGTTAGTGTGCAATTCATAACTTTAGATTTCACGTCACTGCCCTAAAATAGTCACGAGTCAAGCCACTGCAGATGCTATATATGGAATGAGACATTTAATACATAATTAAGTCGTTTTTTTTAATATTATTTTTTTTAAGTATGATCTTAAAAATAACATCGCGTTAGTTCATTTTAAGGTAACGTTAGCTACCGCTAACGTTAACTTTCTAAACAAATGTAAAATGAGTAGTGGTCTTTTAATGCAACACTAATAGATTCAATACCTAATAACGTGGACATTAAATATATAATAATGTTAGCATAAGATACAAAACAATGTTTCAAATATTGTTCCAGTCAAGGTAAATCAACCGACATCTCAATAAGGGGTTGTTGCCACTGTTAGTAACATTATTCTTTCTGTAACATATTTCATTTTCGGTTTCACAGAAGTGTTTCATATTGAACCACAGCTACTGTCATTCAGTGTAAGTTATGACAATGTTGAGCAGTAAATCCAACGACGAGATCCGATATATGCTGGATGATTATGGAATAAAACATGGTCCTGTGGTCGGTAAGTGTAACTCCACGAGATTTAAAATACTCTCTTTATTCGGAACGGGATTGTTGCGGTCGGTTTTCGTTTTTATTTTACTCATTTTGTTCTGTATTCATTTGTATTGCTTTGGCAACTAGCTGAAATGTCAATGTTTCTGCTAATATGTATTTCATTTCAAGTTAGAAAAATTTTAACAAAAATAGTTAAAGGAGTAGTTCACTTTAAAAAAATAATTGCTGATAATTTACTCACCCCCATGTCATCCAAGATGTCCATGTCTTTCTTTCTTTGGTTGAAAAGAAATTAAGGTTTTTGATGAAAACATTCCAGGATTTTCTCTATATAATGCACTTCAGTGGGAACCAAACGGCTCAAGGTCCAAAAGACAGTTTCTGTGCGATCTGTTCAAAGGGCTTTTAACGATTCCAGATGATGAATAAGGGTCTAATCAAGAGAAACGATCGGTCATTTAAAAAATAAATAACAAAGTTTAAGTTTTATAAGCTCAAATGCTCGCCTTGCTCTGTTCTGTGATGGACGTTCGTGACTCTCCTGTTCGAACAATAGACTGTAAAAAGTTTCAAACTCGTTCATCAAAATGAACAAATCTTTTTCCGAGTCAATTCGTTCATTTCGTTCGTTGAATGAACCAAATGACTAGAAAAACAATTTGTTCATTTTGATGAATGAGTTCCAACAGGAGAGCCGTTTGGTGCCCAGTAAAGTGCATTATATGGAGAGAAATCCTGGAATGTTTTCATCAAAAACCTTAATTTCCTTTTGACTGAAGAAAGAATGACATGGATATCTTGGATGACATGAGGGTGAGTAAATTATCAGCAAAAGTTTTTTTTTTAAAAAGTGAACTACTCCTTTATCTATAAACCTGGATTTTCTATTCTTTTAATTGTCTTCCTGCTGTTTTGTTGTCTTCAACAGATTCCACCAGAGCTCTTTATGAGAAGAAGCTGAGAGAAGCCATGGTTAAACACAGAAGAACCCAACCTCAATCCGATAGGACATATTACAGGGAGGAGGACGAGGGTAATCCTTACTACAAGAAAATCAACTCAAAACATGAATGTTTATAGTTACAATGTCATATCACACTGGTGATTTTAACTGGTTTTAACTGGTTCTTTTTCAGAGGAAGTCACCTACATTCACCATCGCAGGCCTGTGAGTAGTACTATCAACACTTTTTAAAACTAGTTTCAGACATATTGATTTCTAATTACTGTTGCATTTTTATTTATTTAGCAACATTATGGTGATGTGAGCGACAGGTAAGGCGTTCTGAAATGTCCAGCAGATTAAATCAAGTTATGGTAAAATTGTGAAACTAACAAAAATCTTTTATTTTTTAGAATGTGGTCGAATTATAGAGGGATGGACTACGTAGATGAGTAAGATGGCTTTTATTATACTGAAAGTGTGTCACTGTCAGGGGAAACATCATTTTTATGGATGAATCTAAATGCATTCATTTTTCCTTTTAAAGGCCTGCTGTATATAGGACTCAAACTTCTTACAGCAATACGTCACAAATGAGAAACATGTCGCTGGAGCCTCAAATCCAGAAAACACCAGAGAAGAGTTCAACACACTTGGTCCCAGTTTGGCTACAGATATTAGTGTTTCTGATTATTTCTGGTCTTCTGTACTTAGTTTTTATTAATATGGAACCAGCAGAGCCAGTCAAAAGACTGACGTAACCTTTCCTTTTAGTGATCCAATCAAACTGGATTTTTAAAACCGCAAATATTCAATTCAATTTTTTCCATGTTTTTTTAACTTCATACATGTTGTTGATTTTTTTTTTTTTGTGTGATGATATATCAAAGTAATAGCCCAACATGGCTACTCTTTTGAGAATATAAAGGAAGTGGGTGTTACAGGATGCACCTGTTCAAGAATTATGTTCTTTTTGAATTTTTTTATTTTTAATACTGGGTTAAGATGCAATAACAGTCCATTTTACATAACTGTATTTTTAGTCATTTCTTGGGCTTTTAATTTTTGGTATATTACTACTTGAGTGCTACTAGAAAGCCTTTTTGGATAATTACTTAAACATTTTATAGATTAGTTACTAGATTTGTTGTTGGTGTATTTTTCCATGCAATATGTCTGGAAGTATCAGTATTTGGGACAGACCCTTGATTTATATGTATTTGAATACCCTGGAGCCACATTACATGAGCGTCAGAATCAATGCTTTCTGATGTCATTTAAAAACAACTGGTTTTATTAAAAGGTACATTTTATATACATATAAAAATGTTCATTATTTAACTTGTTTGTTTACAGTAAAAACACAAGCATGTCAAAATTGTGATTTTTGTTTTTAATGGCAAAATAAAAGTAAAAATTGTATTACATGTACCAAAATCTACAATAAAAGAACAACCATTAGTTCTCTATACTGCAATACATGAATATAACAGGAAGTGACAGTATTGTTTTGTCACACCTTTTTATTATTTTGCTATACTATTGTTTTTTTTAGAGTACAAAACAAGTGTTTTAAACTAAAGTTGTTCATTTCAAATCTGTCAGCCTCTACCGATGACATTAAGAACCTCACATTTTTTTCCTTGTTGCAAATGGAGTGTATATTCAATTCTACTGTAGTGTTTGCAACTGTTTTCTTAGCTTTACTCAACATTAGTGCTGCTTAAAATGTTCACCGTATGCCTATATTCCATTACTATTATTAATTATTGTTCCATAATATTTGTAAATACAGACATTATATTATTCTGTACTACATTAGAATAAAATGAGGATTTGTTCTTTTGTTTGCTCAAGCGTTACATCAGATCTAGTGAATAGTGAGTTCAGTACGTTCACTTTCATTTCAATGAGAACATGAACAAACCAGGCAAATGTAGTGACCTAATGCGATGCGATAGAGGTTGGTCTTAGGGCTGTCTGTCCGTTCCCACCTGTGATTAACCAAACATTATACACACATGATCTTTAAAAACAATTGTAGTAGAAAAAGCAATAAATACATTATTTTAAATTATAAAGCCCCTCAGACAATACAAAGAAGAAGAAAAAAAAATCCCCAAAACATTTCACAGTTTTACAGTCTTTACCTGCAATATGGGAAGACCTCAGGACGGGTCAGACATGGTACCTCTAAAAACTAAAAAGCCCTTTTAACCTTGTTAGTGCAACAGCTTGTGTTGTAATTTCACCTCTTCAAGTCTAGTGATCTCAGCATTTACTTATAAAAATGTCTACAATAACATCGAAAGAAAAAACCTCCAACTAAATACAATCGAAATGTGTTTCTCTGTAATTAACAGAGAATGGCAGATAGTAAGAAATGGTGGTTTCTGTGGTTCTTGAAACTTAGATCTTCCCTTTGGTCTGGACATGCCACTGATACGCCAACCTTAGATGGACCAAGTAACCCATTTAGAGAAGCCTCTAGTTGCTGAAACAACAAAAAGACACAAAAATCAGCACACAGAAGCTGCATCCCTTCATTTTCTTTCTCAAAACCAGTTCCACCCCCACTTAGTTCGATTGCCTGGACCAAAGTCCAAACCCAGGTTCGAATGCTCCCCCCTCCCTCTGGATTGTGTTCATATTATACATATAAATGCAGTTATGTGCTGTTTATATATATATATATATATATATATATATATATATATACATATTTATATAGACCTTATTCATAGCAGCGCCATGACAGATATGAAAGTGAGGCTGTGAGGGATAGACTTACCGTGTTTCCAATGGCATCCGCTGTAAAAAGCTGAATAAATCTCCTAGATTGCTTACAATTTTCCACAGCTTACATTGTCGGGAGTTTTTTGTCAACTGAAATGTCTTGGAAAGATATTTTTCCAGTGTTTCATGAGCAGAACAATCCGAAAACACATTAAATAACAGTACAGCCCATTGAAAAGATGCATGTCTATCCCTCACAGCCTCGCTTTCATTCTCATTAAAAATCAAAGATGGCGCTGCCGTGAATAAGGCGTATAAATAGCACATAACGGCACTTGCGTCTATCTGACGCAAATGACCGGGAGTCTATTTTCTGAAAAAGTGTTCGACCAATCAACATACACTTACATCACTGGTAGTTCCTATTGTGCTGGGTTAGACCCTACTCTGAAGTTGTAACGAAATTCATTCCGAGTTCCTGAACACACCAAAGAGTGTGTACTTCCGCCATTATTTCTAGGAATTATAAAAAGCCCCTAATTAACATATGAAGAGTTCAGATGCAAAAGCCTCTAAATGCCATTTGAAATTTTCTTCTTTAATAATGATTTTTATCAAACTTGTATATTTAAGGTCAGTCATTTCTCTTAAATAACAATTAATAGGTAATTATCATTGCCATTTAAGTGAAATCACTGAACTTAAATATACAAGCTTGATAAAAATGATCATTCTAGAAGAAAATTTCAAATGGCACTTAGAGGCTTTTGCATCTGAACTCTTCATATCCTAACCATGTGATGTGACATGTGGCTGGTGTTCAGTAATTCAAGATCTTAGCGCTTGTTGGCTTTTTGGCACAAAAACTTTCAGATGTATCATTCATCGCCCTGTGTTGTGCCTTATTAGGACAAAACCTTTTTCACAAAAAACAAAACAAACAACTCACATTACCTTCATTTTGAACTCCTGCTACTTGATTGTCAAGGCAATGTATGTGTTGTCAACACCTGTAAAAAAAAACTCAGTAAAAGAAACACAAATTATTGAATATTCTTTGAAATCTCAGTTACTCACAGGTCCTGCTCTCTCGCTCCAGTTCAGTGGGTTTCCTCACTCTCTTGCAGTAGACTTTGGCAACAATCAGAATGGCACACGTTGCCACCACAAACGTCAGACCGGATACCAGCAAACTGATGACCACCGGGCTCATTACCGGATCAACTTCTGAGATTTTAATAGAACAGCAAACCAATTTAAGATGAGATGCATAAATGTCTTCAAAGTCACAATGAAATGTATTGTGACGTACATCTGAGTGTAACTGATTATCGAAAATACAAAATGCAGGACAAGGACTTGAGTCTAGTTTAAAGGGGTCATTTGATGTGATTTCTTGTTTTACTTTTTCTTTAGTGTGTTGTGTAGCTGTTAGTGCAAATATAAGATCTGCAGAGTTAGAAAGCTCAAAGTGTCAAACCTAAAAAGGCTCAGCCATCCCTTCCTAAAACGCTTCATTTAAACATGGCACGCCCCCACAAATCTACGTCAGTGTGTCAGGGCAGAGTTTCATAACACCGGCCAAATGTATAAGCAAAGAAAGAAGGCGTAACTTTTATTCTCGCTGCATTATTGTTGCCACCGCCACTGCCATGTCATGAAGACACTGTTTTTCATTGCGAAAGCCAAACTACTTTGTTTGGCCTTCCAAAAGAGGACATAATTACTCTGTTCCAGAACAGTACAACAAAAACTTTCGAATGTGTGATGCGCATTTTTGCAATCTTTTGGAGTTTAAGCAGACAAAATGATTTAAGTGAAACAACATGCATTGCATTTAGAAAATGAATGACCCTTGGTGCTGATTCTGAACAGGCACTTTTAAGATCCCAAGTCCACTAGGCTGGAACCACACAGCTCACCTCGAATAGAGATGGGTAAAGGCTGACTCTCCCTCGAGATAAAAGTGCGCTCTCCAGTCTGGACCTTGTAGAGGCAGCAGTAGTAGCCCTCGTTATTGGACTGGGCGTTGGAGAAGTTGAAGGTGACAGAGGGCGTGAGGGCTGGCAGAGAGTGCCGGACGGTCCCGTTGGGCCTGATGAGCCGCAGCTGAAAAGAGCCTCCAGGATACTGATGCTGAATGGAACAGGTGACATTGAAACTGTGGCCTCGGGTGACCCAACCTGGCCGGGCCTCAGGAGATGTGTTGTACCAGATTTGGGGAGTGTGAATCTCCACTGCAAAGAGAAAATAAAAGTTAGTCTGAGACTTTTTAGCTGTCAATATAACGTTAGCAGCAGATGCCACTTACAGACTGTGATGTTGATGAAGTTGCTGTGTGGAGAATTCCCTGAGGGAGAGGTTCCCAGTTTGTGGTGTATCCTGTACAGACAGCTATAGCTGCCCTGGTGGGAGTTTTCCAGGTCTGACAGGGTCAGATCCACCGTCATTTGTCTGGGATCGGCTCGCTGGGTCACTAGTGGTGTGTCCACACCTCTTTTGAACAGATGGAAGTCAATGACGGACTGACTGTACGGGGCAGTGCATTTAAAGTGAACAGCCTCTCCAGTCGAATAAGCATAGAAGCGTGACTGAATTGACAAGGTTGGTACAAGAAGTTTTCCTAGACAGAGAAAGATTGAGAAAGAAGTGTGAACAAACACGAACAAACGCAGGGTTAATAAAATAAATCTACCTAACCATCTTGTACCTGTACACACAACTCCAGCATCCTCACTGTGCATGCACACGTCACCATTGAGGGTACGTTCACAGAGATCCAGGGCAAACTCGTCACCAGAGCATTTCACATTCCTCCACAGCACCTCTCCGCCGGCCCGTCCAAACCGAGCGCCGCTCGGGATGTCCAACGCGAAGCCGCAGTTGAGCTCTCTGCAAACCACTGCAGCATCCTCCAGATCCCAGCCGCGCTGGCACACGGTGCCCCACTGATGCCCATGACGCACCTCCACTCTCCCCGAACATCGTTCACCCGGTTTGTCATTCGCAAGTCTGGTGATCGGGTCGTCTGTGGAAACAATGAGAATGAACCGGTGTTGTTATTGTTAACTGAAACGAAAACCATTATTAACCGCTTCTGGTAACTGAAAAAGAATTTTTAAAATACAAATGTTAGATGAAAAACTGAAGAAAAAAAAAATCTAAATGAATTTAATACATTTAAGTTGAAATAATAAAATTATAATGAAAGCTAAATAGAAATATTGAACTAATACTATAGTAATATAGTATGAATGTAAATTAATCTAATCCTTATTTTAAGATTGCTTAGAATAGGACTTTCAAACTGGCATTCAAATATAATTTTAGAAAACTAAATATAAAAAATACATCTAAATATTAATTAAATTGAAAATGATTTTCAAATATCAGAAAGTTGGATAGAAAAGTCGGTATGAATAACTAAAACAAATATGTTACAGGTGTCATTTTCATAAAGTATTTCAGCTTTTGTACAAAGCAATACAAAGACAAAATAGCTAATAACTTTCCTCTCTCACACACAATCTAAATGAGTCTCATAAAAATATATATCTGCATTTATATAGGGATGAAAATCCCTTCTGTGGACAACATTATAAGCCAATAACTTACCAAAGGCATGGACATCTTCAACAGCAACATTGCATCCTGATAAATAACAAAAAAGGTATGATATAATTATTGACATATTCATTTTTAAATTATGTATGCATAAATCAAAACGTTTGTAGCTGCTGCCAAAGTTCTGGTCTCCTGTAATAATTTATTTAAAAACCAAAATATTATATTTTACTAACCAAGCATTATCAGGCCCAGGAGAATCCTCGACATTTTAGATTTCTCATGTAACGCAAACAGGGTTCATTTACAAACTAACTAAATATCCCTGTCAGTGTCCGCAACCCAAACGCTGACGGTTCCGGTGTGAGGGGGACCAGGAGGAGCAAGTTGATGCATAGCACTTCAGTCTACTTAGCTAGCTGGCTAACTATCACCTCTGAATGCCTAAACTGTTTCTGTTCACCACCATACGATTGATACAGATACATTATCCAACATAACCCAGGCTTCAAAACATAATACTCGATGAAAGCAAATGGCACACAATTCAGAGTCAGACGCTACCTGTAGGACTGGGCGGCTAATATGCTAAAGCTGCCTAAAGTAAAAAGAGTTATTTGTAGAACGAGACACTAAAGAAACACTGATGTATTTACAAGGCATATCCGCGTAAATCTGTGTTCAGTGAGTTGGTGTTCTCCGCGCGTTCGGTCTCCCCACGAACAGCGTCATAATCATAATGCAGAGTAAACTGGCGCCGTCCGATTCGTGAATTAATTGCTTTGGTGAGTCGAATCTTTTGAACAAACCTTTCCGAACAGACTGAATCAACAGAATAAAACGACTCAGAAGAGCATTTGCAGTGAAGCGAGGATGGCGCGGAAAGATTACTTTTGATTATATCCCATATTATACATTATCTGATTATATATTACTTTCCACCAATATACACACACGAAACATCTGTAACTTAATTTAATATTAAAAACGTTTTTCCCCATACCAGATATGTAAATGTAATGAATGTTACAGAAAAATAGAAATTAGTTTCTAAATGAATAATTCTAGTAGCGCTAAGTGAAATAATGGCAAATCTGAAACAAACGACATTAAATAACATTAAACAGCCGTTACGTGATGACGTAATGTTGGACGCACACTGAATCGTCTTTTTAACAGATTCTTTTAAATGAACCGTTCATATGAACAGATTTGTGCAAACGATTCAGACGTCCCATCAGTGAGTGTGCAGCAGACTACTGTACTGTATATGTTTGTTTGTTTTTTTTCTGTTCTACGACGTTGCGCAAGGTCTGTGCATAAAAACCACGCTGATTTGTCTCGGGCTTAAAACAAATTTAGGTTTATTATTTAAATGGTGTCTCCACCTCTAAACTTTAGAGGTGGAAAATAACACAATTAGAGACACCATTTAATGACACCATAAATATAAACAAAACCCTGTTATGAGCCCTACAATACAGCAATTTTTTGTATCCACCACTTTAATTTCGGAGTGATTAGAACTTTCTTTATGCCAACATGTATTCTTTATGCCATGTAATTTTTCAATCATATGTATTTATTCTTATTTCATTTTCATATTTAAGTATTATTTTATTAATTTTCCGTTTTCATTGAACTGTTGACAATTATAATACCATAATATCAGTATTAGCTGGAGCATCAGGACCATACATTTTATATAAACCGGTGGTGGAATCTACGTGGAAGCATTTACGGTAAGTGAAGGAGCTCGTGGCGACACCAAGTGGATAAAATTAGCATTACAACACAATCCATCTATCATCTATCCATCCATCTACCAATTCATCCATCCATCCATCCATCCATCCATCCATCCATCCATCCACCCAAAACCGCTTATCCTCTGTAGAGTCGCGGGTACCCATAACCAACAATAAGCAACACATTTGTTACAGTATTTATTAATCATCGTCAAGTTTAAAATGCAACTGTTTATTGTTAGTTCATGTTAGCTTAGGTCCATTAAATATTAGCACATACAACTTCCTGATTAAATAATTTATTAATATATGCTTGAAATTCACATTAACTAAGATTAATACATATTTATTATTTTCCATTGCTAGCTAATTTTAACTATTAACAAATATTTACAAATCAAACATTTTTGTAAAGTGTTACCCATGCACATGATATCAAGACACATGATACAGAAAACTAAAGCAGAAAGTTTTATTTCAAATAAAACATATTTATTAAATATAATATGGTTATTAAAAACAATGCTTTCTGATTTAATTCCCTTAAGTTGCCTTTACAAATTTCAACCTCAAGGTGGGAGTCAAACAAGACTTTAGTTTAGAGAGTTTGTTGGACGATAAATCACCTTTGGTGTCATGATGCAATGTTTGTGAATGACGTTTGATTTCAGATTGTACTTCGTTAAATGACTTTTAAACTGAAAACATGAGTTACATAAACTTGTTCCTTGTTTATTAGCCTTGTTTGCGCTTTAATATATATATATATATATATATATATATATATATAAATCAGTGCATCTTTAATATTGACCAAACCATGCATATTCTACTAGGCTATGTATAACCAAATTGTTATGCCTGCATGATGCTTCTTTCTCGAGAGTTCAGGAGTAGTTTTCAGCTCATTCACGTGCATCATTCTGAACACAACCGTTTCTTCTCTCACCGACCTACTTCTGTTTAATTGGATAAGCATTCAGTCTCTACCGAGAGAGAGAGAGAGAGCGAGACCGACTGGACCCACACTGTGCAAACCGTTATCCACCCGTATCCACCTGCAAATAATGCGTTCATGGAATCTGCACATTCCTCGCTGACGTCACGTCACGGCGGAACCGAAGAATGGAGCAGTCGCCGCGCGAAACACGCTCTCGTGCTGTTATGTTTTTATGAAGTGCACTTTGGAATATTTCCTCGCGAGACGGAATGTCCCACGGAAGCGCAAGTGAACAACAGGTGGATTCCGAGGCCAATCCAGCCCTGGAAGTAGCCATACTTCTGTGTCTCTCCGCCCCTATGAGTAACCATAGCAAAGACACCGTAAAATCCAGCGTACCGGAAAGAAGCTGAATAACGCGCTCGCGATGTGGATCATTTCAACGTTGACGTGACACGTTAAGCGTTAAGATTGACTAACTTACTGACACAGTTCATTCGGAATGATGTCACTTTACATCTGAAATCGTCTTCTAATAAACAGAGGCTGTGTATTTCCGTCCCAAGGGAGTGTTTGAAGACTTTTGGAGTTATAATGCCTGTCAGTAACGGGTCGGTGATGGATTTGCCGTCGGGATACGTGAAAATAAAGGCGCATTACGGAGGGTGAGTGTTGTAAACTTTCACAGGTTAATGGTTTAAAGTCGGTCTGCTGTTCAATGGCGTCAAAGGTCGGAATATGTCCGGTTTTTGGCAGATTAATGTGAGCAGAACTTCCCTCCCACACCTGGGAAAACTTTGACATATTGAATGTTTTAATATTTCTTTCAACTTCAGATTCATTTGATTGACTTTTAACAGATGTATATTTGGTTATTTTGGAGACGTTAGTTGTGACAGTTTACAACAGAGTACACTATATCAGACATGTCAGAAAACGTCCAGACTTTAATTAATAAAGGTAAACTCAGTTCTGCTAATTAAAACGTTTTACATATAAAGAAATGAACAATATATTTGAAAAATATCATTAAAAGTATTAAGAATGTTTTATTTTACTTGAAACATGTTGTCATCTCATGGGTGCCACCATATTGACATCACATGACCACCAGACATGCCATGCTATTGACCAAAGTTGGTATGTTTTTGATCAGCTAAAAGTAAACAGCAACTTACTGTGTGCATTTTTCAGCATGAAATATTGTTGTGGGCTGAAGGTTATGCTCCTATTGCCACTTGTTGCTCAGAACATCTACTGTATGGGTATGCTGTAGCATACACCTTTTATTAGGATTTTGATTAGTATTATAAAAGACAAGTTTCAGACAGCATCAGACATTTCTGATTCTGCTAGTTGCTTGAGAGATCTTTTGAAGAGGTGAAGTCAGATCAGTGTTATTCCACCAGCTTAGCTTGAACTGAAAATATTAGTGACATGACTTGAATTGGCTGCATTGGTTCTGACCCCCGCTGTGTCTTCTGTCGTTAAACAATAGAGAATTGTTTTACTGTTTCTTGTAATTATCTTCCACAGGCTTTAAAATCTAGGCTTTATATTTTGATGAAATGCTTTTGGCTAAAAGTGCCATGATGTAGGCGGTCAGGAGAGAGTGAGATAACACAAACACGCACTGTCTACATACATCATTGTGAATCATTGTTATAAATCACATCATCACTCAGCAGCTTCAGTGCACAGAGGGTGATATCACCCGGGTTTTAGTCAACAATGTGAATGATTTAGATTCGTCTTTCAATTTGTAGTCATATAGCTTGACCATGTCTTAAGGAATTAAATATGGATTAAAAGAGATTTAGATGAATAAAGAAAAAATAAAATTGTTATAATTGTAGTTATGAAGGAATAAATTTAAACAAAATTTGTGAATAATATTTTAAAATATGTCCTCATTCGCTCTTATTCGTGTGTAATATCTTGAAAAACGCCAACGTCACTTTAAGTTATGCATTACATGAATCATGTAGGCTAAGTGATAGCATATTTTTAATTCAAAATGGCAATTCAAAAGTTTGTGTCACTGGATATTAGGCCTGTCGGTCGTTTACCATTCCTGTCATAAAAAAGTTGTCAAATATTAAACGTTTTGCTACTAAGTGTTACATTGGAATTTGCACTCATCTTCTGTGAACAGTAAGGACTGCCTTCTTTGATTTGATTGGCCATCTCAATCATTTTGGCATTGACAAGCATTGTGAGGCAGACAAGCCTAAAAATGTAATCCATCAAAGTCTATGGTGGTTGTTCTTAAAGGAATGGTTTGCACTAAATTGAAAATTAAACTATATATTTAAAGGGGTCATATGATGCTATTTACAAATATTATTATTTTTTGTATTGGGTAGAACATGTTAATAAAAATGCTGAAATGTTAAAAAAATAGATATTTTTTCTCCTCATTGCCCAGTTTTTCTAAAATGCACTGATTTCTACAAAACTCCTCCTTCTGAAAAGCGCAATGTGCTCTGATTGGCCAGCTGACCCAGTGTGTTGTGATTGGCCAAAGACCTCAAGCATTTGTCGGAAATGTAAAGCCCCTTACCATAATCGCGAGCTTCAGCTTCCAAAGCAATTGTAAAGACAGTTAAAGGGACACTCCACCCATTTGCATTAAAGGAACACTCCGACTTTTTGGGACTTTAGCCTATTCACCTTACCCCCCAGAGTTAGATAAGTCCATACATACCTTTTTCATCTCCGTGCGTGCTATAAGTCTGTTTGACGCACCCACCGCTAGCCTAGCTTAGCACAAAGACTGGATGTGAATGGTTGCAGCTTTCATACTAATCCAAATGAGTGACAAAATAACGCAAACGTTTTCCTATTTACATGTTGTGGTTTGTATAGTCACAGAGTGTGCAAATATCAAGGCCATATGAGACACAGACATCTTTTGACCGTATAAATACTATATTTTCTGAAGGCGAAGCACTGCTACTTGGGCAGAGTGATAACAATCACCTGAGACGCACCGTGACGAGGAGCAGAGAGTTCGCTTCGCTCAGCGTTGGAATAAAGAGTCAGCAATTACTAACGTTAGATAGAAAAGCATAGTTTATCATGGGTGTTTGCTTTATTGTATGAGCTGTGACAATAAACAGGGGAGACCAGGTAATACAGTACCATGTTTCATTGATTTCCAACCAAAAACGCACCCAGATTTATAAATATCACATGAATAAATAATTATTATTACAGGAATCAATATATTTTAAATGCAATTTATTAGCTGAACTAAATGTATTCAACAGTAGCCTATATAATATACAGTATTGCATTACTATAGGATAGAATAAGGGGAAAGTAATAGCACAAATTGTTTTTGCACAATGAACTCACAGCCTATCGTACCCTTTTGCACGCTCAAGTTCGTTATTTCCGTGGTTATTTCAAATTTAGGCTACTAGGCGCGCCGCGCGCAGGGTGCAAGTTCAACGCGGTGAACGCGCTCGTTTTTTTTCCCAAGCGCGTCCGCACCGCATCAAGATAAAAACATATTCATACCCTAATCATATAATAGTGTCACTAACGTTACATTAGATCTGGCTAATGGCACTGTTACAGTAGGTCATCTAAAAACATAACGGAACACTTACCTCAGCCGCAGGTGATCCACTTGTCCTGTCTGTGCTATCGATGGGATGGCCGTATCCTTCAGCACATTATGGTCCATGTGGCAAATTCCATTTTTTCAAAATAGTCGTCCTCATTGAAATGTACCGAGCAAACATAATGTCCCTTGATAATCTTAGGTGTGTTTGGATATCCAGAGTAAGTTAGCCATTTCTTCATCCAGTCAGCGTTTTTAGTTGGAATTCTGTGAAACATGGTATTACCTCCCCTGTTTACAGTCGTAGCTATTTATAATAGAGCGAAAACCCATGACTCTAAACTACGCTTTTACTATTTATAAATTGCTGACTCTATTACCCAAACACTGAGCGAACTCTCCGCTCCTCACCACGGCGTGTCTCCGGTGATGCGGTTATTACTCCGTCAAAGTAGCAGTGCTTCGCCTTCAGAGAATAGTTCCCAGGTTTTATACGGTTAAAAGATGTCTGTGTCTCATTTGACTTTGTTATTTGTACATTATGTGACTATACAAATCACAACATGTAAATAGGAAAACGTTTGCATTATTTTGCCACTCATTTGGATTAGTATGAAAGCTGCAACCAGTCACATCCAGTCTTTGTGCTAAGCTAGGCTAGCGGTGGGTGCGTCAAACAGACTTATAGCACGCACAGAGATGAAAAAGGTATGTATGGACTTATCTAACTCTGGGGGGTAAGGTGAATAGGCTAAAGTCCCAAAAAGTCGGAGTGTTCCTTTAAAGGATTAGTTCACTTTTGAAAAAACTTTTGCTGATAATTTACTCACCCCCATGTCATCCAAGATGTCCATGTCTTTCTTTCCTCAGTCGAAAAGAAATTTAGGTTTTTGATGAAAACATTCCAGGATTTTTCTCCATATAATGGACTTCAATGGGAACCGGATGGTTCAAGGTCCAAAAGATAGTGTTAATAACAGTTTCAGATGCAGCTTCAAATGTCTTTAAACGACACCAGATGATGAATAAGGGTCTTATCATGCGAAACGATCGATTATTTCAAAACTTATTCCAAAAATGTAACTTTTCTAAGGACAAATGCTAGCCTTGCTATATTCTCTGAGGCGCGTTTGTAACGTCACGTAATACGTAATTACGTTCAAAAGGTCACGGGCGACGTCTTGGATGACATGGGAGTGAGTAAATTATCAGCAAAAGTTTTTTCAAAAGTGAACTAATCCTTTAAGCTTTCCATTGTTAGAAACCCAGTAATACTATTGAATGGTCGTGCAACACTCTCTAAATTTCCCCTGAGACGAGAGAAATCTGCTATTTACCTTTTTCACTTCCTCCTACAATGAATGACGCAAAAATCGTTTTACGTCATTGTAGGAGGAAGTGTAAGGGGGGGGGGGGGGGGGGGCTTCTGTAAAGACTACAAGCACTAGATTCATAGGGGGTTGGACCTAATGCGCTAACAGACCTATCACAGATCAGTGCCAGTGCGTCTGATTTCACCGGCAGAAACTTTTTGAAAATATGGACGTAGGTACTGAATACGCAGACGGATGCATTATGGAGGATTGGGATTACACATAGTGTCAGCCATCTTTTTTGGAAGCTAAGCTAGCTGGCTCTTGTTCTGTGGAGAAAGCCGAGTAGTAACTTTAGGGGTTACCGTCCTCTTTTTCCCTGACATGTCCGGTCGTCGATGTCCGGGATTCAGCTTTTGCTCTCTGCAGTCGCCATTCACTGTTTACATGTACAGCTTTTGTTTCAATATAACTGAATTCATTCTGATTGGTGAATCTGAATGTAGTGTTTACATGAACGCTAAAAAAGTGATCGGTTGATGTGCGTTTTAACATTGATAAGACAATTTCCGCTCCTCTGTGAGAAATACGAGACCGGTAACTTACGTCTCACAGGTGTCGCTCATTGGTAATCACGCCACCTTGTTGTTTAACGACTCCGCTCCGCTCCGCGTGGCCTCCTAGGCCAGGGAAGCAAGTGCATTCTGGGAGTTGTTGTCTTTCATCCACATAAGCCAAAAATACATTTTCTGGCTTTTCTCAGTCTAGAAAGCTCCAAATACACAAATAATTTCACATTTCTTCTGCATAAATTAAATACACATTCATCTTTCAGAGGTGGAGTGACCCGTTAATAATGTCGTATTCGTCAATTTTTCCATATCAGTCTGAGCCAGAGTCTGATTTTGAAAATCCCGATCGATCGGAACCAACTTTGCAAGCGTGACTTCAGCAGAACGTTTCACAGTGGCAAGTTTTTAATTTAAAAAATCTCTTAACTTTCAGTCAGAGATACGATGTTATAACCTTGTACTCTCCCAGGTTCAGGAAACTGTTCTCCGTGCTCTGCACACACACAAACATTTGGTTGTACTGTTCTGGAACAGTGTTGTAAATAAATCTTACCTATACCTCTGACCTATATAGCAATTGTAAGTCGCTTTGGATAAAAGCATCTAAATGAATAAATGTAAATGTAAATTCAGCCTTTTTCATGTTGTAAGTCCATGCTGTTTTATGGGGTAAAAAAAAAATCGGCTTTGATTATATTTTTCTCTTTTGTTTCAAATTTTATATTTAACTTCACTTATTCAGTTAGTTTCAAATAATGAGGAACATGGATTCTTCGCTTTTTATATTAATATTCATCGCTTGGGTGGTTGTTTTGCATTCCATATAGCAAAGCATGAGATAATGCACCACAAATCATTGTGGAACTGCATGCTTTACATATTTATGCAACTTTATGTCCAGCTAGCTTAGTGGGTGGAGAAAGACCTTTGAATCAAGAGCACAATTACCTGATGGCGTGCCAGTGAACTCTGTATAGGAAGTGAAGAGTGAATAGTTCCTCACTGTCTGTGCAAGTGTGAATTCTCTCTTACACGAGTGTGTAAAAGAGCTCTCCAAATTTGGGTCAGCCTTTTTAGTGCATTTTGAAAGCCTTGGTGATTCCCATCTAAAAATATTTTGGAAGAAGTTAGCACTATACTCGGCGGGACAGAAATCTTGGTGACTGGCTGACAACCTTAGCCAGGCAGTTGCCTAGCAACAAGTTATAAGCCTCAATAATGACACTTTTTCCACAGATTCCAGGCACTGTTTATTCAAGCACAGACCTCTCGGTTTCAGTCCAAAACATTTCATTGTTGAGCAATCAAGAAAGAGATTACACGGTTTTAAATAGCACATCTCTATGTGGAAATTGCCTGTGAGTCACCTGAAGTGTCACGTTTTAGCTTTGTACATTTGTAATGGACAGAAGCTGTTTGTCATGCTGGTAAAAAGTGTATGCTGTTTTGCCATGTCTCTATAACTTGACTGATACTGATATTCCATTATGCTTTGAGTCTCAGCGACAGCCCTATAGGCTATGCAAACAGCTAAAATGTGCCAGGGGAAGGGCCTGATCTTTTTTTTTTAGCCAATCAGAAATCCTTTCTGCTTGTCAAAAATTTTGTTTGGGTTTGCTGATATGTTTAAGGGAGGGGTTTGTGGGTGAAGTGTTGGGGGCTGGTCTTAGTGGCTAAAAAACGTTGTTGATGCTAAAGCACTTGATGTCATCCCACATAAACTAATGGAGTGTTAATTTTGTTAATGAAAACTAAGGCGAATAATCGTTAACAAGCTTTTTTCTCTCATGACTAAAGTCAAGTCACATTAATTTTATAGTGCTTTTAACAATATACAGATTGTTTCAAAGCAGCTTTACAGTGATAATAGGAAATTAAAGTAACAGATTGTTTTGGCTTTACAGCAGCTCTAGAATAAAGTTATTGTCTAGCTAAAGTTAGTTTTGATTGATTCACTTCCTTCGCAACGATCATTAGTTATTAACTTTGGGGCCGCTAACACGACACCGTTCTAACGGAAAATAGGGCTGCATGATTAATTTCAATTTCCATGTAATCGCTCTTAAACCAATTAAACCGATACCGATTTGGCTTATCACGATTTTGAAATCGCAAAGGCTGTTTTTAGCCTTTTTAGGCTGACAAGCGCATGTTTTTAATGCACAGCTTGTCATTGACCATAAACAAACCTTCATCACTTGGCAATACATTGAATAACATTAACCTGTTAACTTTTGAACAACAACAACAAAAAAGAAGTGTGTAAACTTGAGTTTAACTTCACTCAACCATTGGCAGTCTGCGCTGCCAGCAGAGAGTTTAACTTGGCAGGTATTTCTCATTTCCATTTCCAGTGCTGGACTTTAGTCCAGGACTCATGAGTTTCAGAGAGATTTGATTTGCTACAGCAACCACACAGTCAGAACTGTAGATAATGCGCACCACCCATAAATCACTATTATCACTATGACATCATATGTGTCTTAAAGTGAAACTTTAAGGACCATTATAATGTAATCAAAATTCTCATCATGTTACCAATGACATTGTTTTTTTGTTAAATTAAAAAAAGCAATTATGTGAGACGTCTAAATGCACCTCAGAATTGTCTGAATTTGAGAACAAAACATTACACTTAAATTCTTAAGTTTTAGTGCTAAGTTTACAACACAGTGATATGATCATAACACAGACTTGGCATCCTTAAACCTTTTCCCATCAATCAAATCTACTTGGTGGGAATTTGAATTTATATTCAGGACTGAACCTGATGACGTTATTCTCCAGTAGAGACAAGACGTTGTTAAAATTCACTGAGCTTCATCTCTTGTGCGGGTTTCCTCATTGGCTATTTGCACCATTTCAGGTCAGTCTTATAGTTCAGTTTGGAAACTCAACAAGCAGGGTGTGTTCTTGATGATTCAGTCTGTGCATATGAGGTACAGCTGTTACTGCACTCAGCTGGACTGCTCATCCAAGGGTTTGAGGATTGTTTCTTCTTTACAACAAAAAACAGCAGGCCACACTGGCTATTATCATGGAGCCAAAGATTTAAACGTACAGTATGCGATTTTTGGCCACCAGGGGTGACTCGTTTAAAATAATAACAAAAGACGTACTTTGATGACTTCGGGAAAGAGCGTAGGCTCACGGGAGTTGCTGTCGCTGTCAATGACAACCAGCTCAGCTCATGACATGACATCATCGTTTCACAAAATATACGGATATACGGCATCTCTCTGTAGATTTAGCTTGTCAAGAAGCTTTAAATGCAACGCCAATGTTTACCTGTGTCATGCTTCTCCTGTCCCAAACCCTTCTCGGGTTATATTTTTCACCCGTACGTTTGAGCTTTAGCTAATAAGCTGGCTGTAGCAGCAGAACTTGCAGGCAAAGCGTAATATTGGTCCATAACAACAATACAGACGAATATAAATATTTATATTACGCTCCTTCAATGAATGACCTATTTTAGAACATTTTTCATATATAGGGCACACCGGATTATAAAGCACATAAGATACTGCAGTCAAACGTTTGACTGGGTTTGCGTTATGCATCCACTATGTGCTAAAGGCTAAAGAGAATGTAGTGAGTGCGCGGCGCCGGAGGTGAGGCGTTTATTTAGTAAGTATGAGCGCGCTGAAGCGGGCACGTACATTCGCAGCCTGACTCATAATGAGTATTCAATGTGCGCGGCTCCCTAACAGCAACAGTTGGCTGTTTTGAATGAGACGACACGGTTACTGTGAACGGGGAGCGCTTTATGCGCGAGCAGCACCGGGGACACCGGGATTGTATAAAAATCCCTGATTAAAAATAGCATTGCTAATTTTCAAGAGAGGTGTGTCTGCTGTGTTGATGAATCTCTGCCATGTTTTCCTACTGCGCGTTCACACCGGACGCGAATAGCGCGTCAAATTCACGCCTACCGCGTCTAGTTATACGCTTGAACACTTTGAATACCTTCGCGCGTCAAGAGCGAAATTGACGCGTGTAAAAACATACGTTTGAAGTGAAATTTACGTGTGTCAGAATCGAAACCCGTTGTCGGCCATCTTTTTTATGTTGATCGAGCATTCATTGAAAGAGTCACCGCTCTGTATTTGTAACAGCAGCTTGGGGATAATCGTCACCGTATTTGTGTCCACCAGGTCCCTCGGAGGCGAACCGATTGGCTAGTTTCACCATTTGCTCGCTCCAGGAGCTGCGCCTGGATGTCGGCCGCTGTCAGCGGTACTTCCGCCTGTCCCGCGCCCAGTTTGATAGTCATTATGCTGTGCCAGAGCAAATTGCCAAATGCATGTGTGATCGTTCACAAATCAAGAGTTCAGATTGAACTAAAAACTCCTTATTTATCACCTCTGTTGTTCTTCTATTCAGTGCAAATAACATTATTGCCACTTTTATGATTCTCTTATGACTCTATTTCAGAACCACCATTCTCTGTTTTAATATGGAGTTAGAAATTATCACCTCTGAAATGACTTTATTTAACTGTTGGCATCCTCTGGGATGGTTAGCACTTATTAGTGTTAATCAGAAATGTTTCACATGGCTCGCTCTGGAATTAAATTTCCCTGCCAGCCTCTTCAGTTGCGTCAGTGCCGAGCGAAGCGCCATCCAAACGGCAGCTGCTCGAGGGACTCCTGACGTTTATCAGTTGATCAGGCCTTAGAGAGTCGTGCAGTAGGAGATCCTTTCACCCCAAGCTTCAGTGCGGGCCGGTCGAACGGGGGCTGAGCATGGTTGGGGACGGATGGTGGCATAAGGGCAGAGTGGCAGATGATAGACTCATGATGATTTCCCTGCTGAGGGGCAAGCTGCTATAGAGCTCATCTCAGCAGAAACACACACACACACACACACACACACACACACACACACACACACACACACACACACACACACACACACAGTATATTGTCATACATCACATTTTCCATCCACAAAGGAACTGTGGGAGGTCTGTAGACTGATTTGTAAAACATATACATTTCTTACAAAAATTGTAAATGGTCTTTATTTTCAACATGTTTAAATGTTTTAAAGGTCAAAAGAAACATTATAATTTTAGCCAAGCTCTTTATACGATTAGACAAATAAAAATGACTCAAAATAATGAATGATGCATGTGATAATTTTTTGAGTTTATGATAAAATGTTTGTTTTCACATTTAACATTTGCTAAGGATTACGAATAATGATAAAGAATATAATTTAAGTGTGCAATATTTTAAATATTTAGGGGTTGTATTATAATTACACTTTTATATTTAATTTTTCTAAATGTGGGTATTTTTTTCTTTAGCTTTTAAAAAAGGTTGCTAAAGAATGTATGATTACATAAATAAATATCATTTATAATAATTGTAGATAATAAATGATGTTTAATGGTAAAAATGTGTTGTGGCAGTAATATTTCAGCATTAACTAAGGATCTAAAAAATACTAATTGTAATGAGGAATATAATTTAAGCAGGTAAGATAATTAGATTTAATATTATATTATTATTAATATATAATAATATATATATATAAGATTTAATAATTAGATTTAATAATAAGATTTAATAATATATATAAGATGAATTAGATTTAATATATATATATATATATATATATATATATATATATATATATATATATATAATTTCTATAACTTATTATTATGAACTTTATTTTTCAATTTATGCTTTAAAATATTTGTATGCTTGAAAAAAATCTTTTTTTTTTTATCATGTGAATCAAGGGCATGGTAAAGCCTGTTAACAGAGGTCAACTCAACTCTAGTTTATCCTGCTGTAATGTTTGTTAATGTTATGAATGAAAGTTATCATACAATGTTACTGAGAAAATATTTACTAGCTATGCACGATATATAGTCCCATGCTGTGTCAGAAATACCATGATGATAATTTCATATATACCATAGTATTAAAGTGATTCTAGGATTGAGTATTTAGAATTACTTATGAAAACAGCCATTAAGCCCCTAAAAAAGATACAGGGAGACACACACTAGTCCTGATTCCCAAGAAAGAATATTTATATTTGAGGTCAGGAATGATTTAAATGTGATTTAAATTGCAAATTTCGGCAGATACCGACAACCGATCAATCTTAATCCAAATTTTTAAAATATTTTTAGAGAGACTAATTGCAAAAACAAAAGTCTAAGCAACTAAAACACAAAGAATTCACAACATTCTTTTACAGTAGTGTTTTCATTATGATTTTAAGTAGCTTATATGACAGACTTGCGCTGCATATGTTGCACTTAAATGTATTTCCCTTTTCGAAATGATTCCAAACACATCCCTTAATTTAAACGTTTCTTAGTAATATGTTTGCACGTCTTGTGTACCTTAAACAACCATCTCTATCTGAAGTGATTCTGAGCACAGCACCAAATCATGTTTTCTTGTACTTGGCTCTCCGGCAGCTGTTTCCCCCATGCAGTGTGAAAGTGGGACAGGGACCAGGCTAGGCAGCTGTGTACTAGAGGTTCGTAAGGAAAGTCTCTTGTATCCAAACAGATGTGGCTTGTTTGGCTGTGGATGGACAGTTTCAGTCCAGTGCTGCAAATTAAAGCTCCAGAGAACATTTAGAGCTCCTCTGAATAAGAGATGATTCTGGGACTAACCCGTTTACTCTCTAACTTCTGTACTTGTGTTTGGCTGTATTTATAGTTTTTCAGGGATGCTAATTAAAGTTAAAGCCACTAAAAATATATTTAAAACCTAAAAACCGAATAAAACGTAAAAAACACTTTTGTATGACTATCTAAAACTAGTTGACTTCACTAATTGATCAGTCATTTTGGACAAGTTGTTGACTAGTTAGCCGTCGTGACCGATTCCTAGCATAATGTTATACAACAGCTAGCGTTTAAATGCAGAAGTCTAACTTTAGGTTGCGTCTATTATAGTGTGAAATAACTTGTCTTGTATCGTTTACCTTTAACCAAATAAAGCTTGTTATTAAACAAGAGAATTTTACTGTTCTCAGATGCCTTTGTTTTTTTGTAGGGACATGCTGATCTCTGACTTGGATTTGGCCATGACGTACATAGAGGTGTGTGAGGAGGTGAGAAAGATGTGTGGTGTCCGCAGAGAGATGCCGATAACGCTCAAGTGGATCGACGATGAAGGTATGGATGACCTTTTGAACTTTGGCCTAAGTTGCTTCAGCAGAAAAGGGAAGTTGATTCAGAAGTAGAGCAAGTTAGTACATTTTAATTAGACAAACTGACAAACATTTATTAGACTAAAGTATTATTAATTAAACAAAAAATATATTTTTAAATACCACACCAATGAATCTTTCACAATAAGACCAGGAACATGCATTAAGAAAAATCTGGGATCAATATTGATTTCATATTGACTTTAAGCCCAGTGGTTGTGCTTATAATTATATATAATATATAATAATATGTACACAGCAAATTCTGGTTTTTGGAATAAACTCCCTGTTAGTTAAAATCAACTCAATCTGAGTGTACATGTGAGACCATAAATTAGACTCCAGCGCAGAGTTAAAATAACTCTGCTCTTGGAGTTAAAAATTTTTATCACTTTTTTTCAGAGCTAAAATGGAGTTAAAATACTAATCCTACAAAGAGTAAATGTAACTCTAAAATTAATTATATGAACTCATTACCAGTGTTACCAGTTTAGTTTAACACTTCTTAGAGTTAACATTTATTTAACACAATATAATGTTTTGTGTGGAAATTACTACACTGGACACCATACTCTTGATTTACTGCCTTTATTTGAGCAAATCCATTTGGTTCAGACTAGAGGAGGAGTAACCTTCAACCGCTTGCTGCAGGACAGTCGTCTGAAGATCACAAAAACAACAGCATGAGGCATAATATAATCTTGCACCATTCATTGAGAATGCAAAAATATATAAGCTGAAAATCACGCACATCGTGGGTCACCACTAATACGTACGTAGCCTAACGTTACATAGCTGTTACAATTCAAATCATTGCAGGCCTACACAGCACAGCACAAATATCTTATTATCCAGGGTAACGTTAGACACTGTAATTTTATGCCTGTAATGCATTGACGCTTCAATTTCACGGCAAAACACTCATTTTCAGAAACACGGTGAATGGAAAGACTGTTAACTCGTTTACATCGACAAAAACCCCCCGCAAATAGCCATTCAAAATTTAAAACAAGTAAGTTAAACATACGTTCAACAGCAAGTTTTTCATGGTCGTTGACGTTAGTAAACAGTAACTAGTCTGTAACGTAACAGCTACGCGATGACCAAACGTGTTTGTCAGAAAATATATTTTTTAAATAGTTTTATATAAGTTACACTTTAACCTACCTCACGACGAAGCATAAGTCCATTATTCCTTTGTGCAGCGGCAGGGTCGTGTCGTGGTGCACTTCTCAAAAATAACGCCAGGTGTAGTGTTAAAACACGCTCCTGAACACCAAATGAACTCTAAAATACAACACAGCCGGGGAGTATCCAATAACACAAACCGTAGTCAGAGTTAAAAAAATAACTCCAAAAAATTAACTCTTTCACACTTTTTTGCCTAACTCATGATTTTTCAACTCCTGAAATTTGCTGTGTACGTTTTGATGTCAAGGGCAACTAAATATGATGATTGCCCATTTATATTGATATTATTTTACATTTAAAAAATATATAAGGAAAGGAATGATATTACATTTAATAAATATAAATATGATTTATATTTGACAGTTTTACAGTTTTCCTCTGAATCTGAATCTGTCCTCAGCCCAATCTCGTTAACTAAAATTATACAATTATTTTTTTTAATTCAAATAAATAAAATTAAAATATTAGATGAAAAAAAACAACAACAAAAAAAAAAACTTACATAAAGCATATAAATGTTGCCTTGGCAATTAACTGAAATAAAATAAGTTTAAGAGGTACTAAAATTACTATAAAATTAAATCAAAATAAATTAGAAATAATAAATAAATAAATAAATAAATAAATAAGCTAATAAAAATGTTTGTTTTTTTTACTTTTTTTTTTTTACTAAAACTTAAGATGAAATTTAA
Organism: Pimephales promelas; assembly: GCF_988280905.1. Lineage (NCBI taxonomy): Eukaryota > Metazoa > Chordata > Actinopteri > Cypriniformes > Leuciscidae > Pimephales > Pimephales promelas. Next base: position 26,489,103 of record NC_142782.1, read on the forward strand.
ACTAAAATTAATAAATAATATAGTATATAAATAATACTAAAACAACACTTCCCTAAACCCTGAGTTGAAAATCCCTGGGCTAAATATCAACTATAAATATTGCCCCATGATATTTTAGATTGTTTGCATTGTCAATTCTTGTTTTAAAGGGGACCCGTGTACAATCTCATCCCAGATGGAGCTAGAGGAAGCATTCCGGATCTACAACCGGAACCGGTGCTCAGGACTCCTTTTGCATGGTACTCATTGATTCACTCAAAATACAAAATGAATCTATTTTCCCCTTGTATTTTCAATTTTCAATTACACCAGTAATAGAATTACTCTTTCTGTATTCATCTATTTATAAAACGCTTAATGCAGACTCAAACCACACATCCACCAAACCACTCAAAATATCATGTGTACACTGTATAGCAAAAGCACTAAATAAAAGTTCATTTTCTTTAGAAAATTGCGTATTTGCACATTTCACATTTGCTGACCCCACATCTATAAATAGATAAAACCACTGGACTGAGTCACACTCATTTCTCTCTGTCTTTCTTTTTCTGTCTAGTATTCCCAAGCATCCCTGAAAAACCTGGTATGCCGTGCCCAGGAGAGGACAGTAAGTTAAAAGTCATCCAGGCACTTTCAGGCTTTTTCATGTGCTCTTCAGTGCTGATCAGGTTAAAAGAGGTCATTCTGTCTGTTACAGTCACTCAATACAAGAAAATGATCTCTTTCAAGTCTGTTCAAGATTCATTGAAAACATCTCACTTATAAGAATAATGCATCCGTGAATCGGAAATTGCTACTACTGTCAGAAACAGGCCACAAAGCAAAAGCTGATGTCAAGATGCTCAGTGAACTTAAAGTGTTTGCTTTTTTTATCACACAAAACTAAATGGCTTCAGAGTACACAAAATATAGCATATATATATATATATACAGTTATATACAGGATACAACTTATTACTATTACTTAGATTGGGTATTCAATATAAATTGAAAAATGGTAAAATAAGATAAATATACAAAAACAATGAAAAGATAAATAATAACAAATAGTGATTTGGCAATGAGTAGTCAAATGTACAGAGATGTTTATGCAAGAATGATTTTTGGAGTAAATCGTGTGTAAAGTGGTTCTGCCGTAAATTTTCAGATTCATTAAATGTTTGTATTTTCCAAATGTTAGTTGGCCTGCTCTCAGCCACGTGTAAATGGTGCGCTTAACATCCGAACGTTTTGCTCATTAATAAGACTGCATTTTAATTCACCTTAATAGGGTACATATTTAAACAGCATTTTGAAAAAATATTACATATAGTAATTACATACTATTTTTTTTTTACTTTTATTATGAGAGCCAGTAATAGCAGATCTGGTGATCGATGGCGGTCCTCCTCCAGTTTGAATAGAATTTTTCCGAAGTGAACTAATTCGTTTTTTGCTGTCAAGCTTAATGTCGAACCTTTTTCTTCTCACTTCTGGGACTGTTCGATTAACAGATGAAACTCCATTAACTGCATCTGTAATATGCTGCCAAGCTTCCTTTTTTTAGGACCTGATACGCCACTATGTACGCTTGAAAATAAAATGTGGCGTTTTTGAATGAACTTCTGATAATAAAACTTCTATTTCTGCATCCGAGAAATCTTTCTTTTTCATTCGCATTCGTGTTATTATATGCCTATATATAGACCCCTTTTGCGCCTACGTCACGGCGCTAGCTTGTGGCAAAACAAAGTGAAAACTGGAGGCGGCCAATACAAAACAGCACAGATTCGGCTACATAATAAGGAGCTTAAATAATTGTTACTGTTATTAAATGTCATCTTGTTGTGTTGTTTGGTGCAAGAATTGATGAAAAATAAATATACTGTATCTGGAACTTTTATTTCTAGAAAATATTCACATCATTCAAATCGCACTGTAATGTCACTCTTTACATTGTCGTGGTCTCGGCGCTGGCTCGGCAGATCGTACACACAAGTCTTGTTCAGGACCATATAGGCATCTAAAGATTTATATGCCCTCAGTTTTTCTTTACGATCGGTTTCTCTATAAGGTAGGTGTAGAAGTCAGGCCACTCAACCGAGGTAACGTACGTTAATCCTGTCAGATCATCCATGCATTGAGTGAGCCTGTAGGCGGCTACAGGTCGGCCAATCTGGTTCCGTCCATTAAAAATAACTTTTGGAAATAACAAACATTAAGATAATAACAGATTTTCTCCAGTCATTGTTAAAAAACAAGCTAACAATCCTTGCTAACTAGCGTTAGTGAAGCGGCCAGAGGGATCGTTCTGCCTCCACCTAAGCTCCGCCCACAAAAAACGTCACCATGTTTACCAACTGTAAAGGGGTCTATAGATGTCAGTCGGATATAATGGGCGGGATTTATGGTAATTGCGAATGAACGTGCACGCGCATCCCATGTACGACTGACTGACTGGAATTCATTAACACACACACATTTCACGATCACATCTGATGTTTTACGAAGTATTTGTGAATCAGGAGAAGAGTTTTCGGGAATGTCTCTTTACACACAAATCACTCTCATATTTACTCTCATATTAAATGAGACCCATTGGAATGACATGAGGGCGTGTAAATTGGAGTACATTTCAATGATAATTAATTTTTTTTCGGTAAACTATTCTTTTAAGGTCTTGAAAAAGGGTAATAGATTCAGTTTTAGTATCTTTAAGGTAAGATTTTATGGTGGAAAATGTCCTCCCTCAGTGGGGTCGTATGCCTCATTGGTAACTGCACAGTAATCCAGTGTTAATGTGCACATTTACTGCCCTGAAGGCCAGACGGGGCTGAACTGCTGAGTCAGTGCCTCGTACAGAGAATGACTGCCCCTTTCTGAAAGCATTATGAATTCACAATCATCCTTGCCTATGGCTCAGGCGTGAAATATGCGATCTGTGCTGTGTGTGTGTGTGAGGGAGAATTGTGTGCTGCGGCAGCCCTGTCATAGAGGTCTATGATGGTTCCCTGGTGCATCTTGTGTGTGACTATGAGGAATTCTCCTAATATGCATTTGTATATGAGTGTGTGTGTTGGAGCCTCTTTTGCTTTGCATTGCATACAGATGAAAGTACCTTGCGTCTGAATGATGTCATCAGTTCACTGTGGATGTGGTCTTGCTTTGTACATGAGGGGTGTTTGTGTGACCCCCCTCTGATTGCCGTTCTACGTAATGATTTGTGACAGGCTGTTAGCTTCTGTCTGTGTTTGTTTCTGTTCTGGCCCAGTTTTCTTTCTCCTTGTCAGCAATTTGTGCTGTATTTGTGTCAGGTGTTTTCTCAGAGGAGGTAAGAGAGGCAGTGCCTCCTTATAAAATGTATATGAGAAAATAATTTACAGTTTAAATAAAAACAAATATTATGAGTTCAAATATAGTTGAACGTACTAATTGCTTATAGTGAAGATTAATTGTAATGGATCCAAAATCTCGTTATGGCTTTGCGATTATGAAATCTCCAAGGCTGTGATTTAATTAAAGTCATCATGACATCAAAACTCACATGAGATCAAACCACAATGATCAAACGATCCAGACAATTCCTGACGGACAAAATCAAGTCCGCCCTACTTTTCTTCTTGTTTGAGAAGCCTTTTCACTTGTACGTCACAATAGGGAAGAAAAGACTTTAAATATATAGGCTACATATTCTGCATGTTTTCGAGTGTAGCAAGGTTTTCAGTGTCTTGGAACGGTTCTGTTCGTAGTAAATACTGCTACACATGAACTCATCTCTGTATGTGCTCTTAAGTTTGGGTCACTTATGCATTGTGGGACTGCATTGCATACAACCATCTCTCCAAACATGCTTTTACAACGTTATTCCAAACGTGCTTATAATAAGCCTGCCATTGGCGACAAATAAGAAAATTGGGCTTGTCACAGTTTTCCACCAGAGTTAAAGCTTAATGAATTAACATTTCAAAATTAAAACATTAATTCAGGTATAAATATTAGTATTGTAATTTTATAGTTTTCTATTATTATTATTATTATTATCATTTGTTTTTTAATTCTATTTTATGATAGTTATATTTCTTATTTTTATTGAATAATAATATCATTATTAAATAAAAAAATAATAAATTGTTATTGTAATGTTTTACTGTAAAATTGAATAAATAAATAGTAATAAATAGTAATTATTAAGTACAATAATTATATAATAATTTTGATATCACAAAATAATTGGTCTACAAACAAGCACAGCAAACATGTAGCTTTTTATTTTATCATGTATATAGTGTAGTAACGGATCAAAATGACAAAAAATCAAATTTTTTGTTGTATTTCTGTAGTTATTATTTTCTGAAAAAAATTTAAAAAATGCATAAACTTAATGGTTTTTACTCTGATTATAAATAGTATGCTAATGTATACATACAATTGTTTTCGAATTGGATGTTTGTTGATCATGTTTAACCAGAAACTGTGTGGACATCGGGTGGAAAATGAATTTATTAGACTAAAAAAACCCTGAAAGGACTTTGCTCCCTCATTTCAGAAGTCCAGTCCTCACTCATGTGTGATGCAGCAGTGCTGAACACAGGAATCAAAGTGACTGTGTGATTCGACAGTGTAAAAGACCTCAGGTTCAGCTGCTTACTGTTGTGTGGAATTGGTCTGGGCTTATTAATGTGAAAGGTTAGTTATTCACGTCGTGCTTGAAAGCTCAGTAACTTCGAGTGGCTCTGGTACAGTGTTGTAGGGACAAAGAATTATAACCTTTATTCAGGAATAATCTGCTTCACTGATCATGGCTGCTTTTTTCTACTGAATCCTGTTAAAGCCTTTTAAAGGATTGTGACTAGTAGAGCAGCACGAATAATTGTTAAAATATCGCAATCTCGATTCAAACACCAACACGATCTTATTCTTAAATGACATTGATTTGTCTCTGTCTATTAAACCTTTGACAAGTATGAATACATCAAACATTCAAATCTTGGTTGCCGCTGAGGGCAGTTGTCATGTAGGCTATAGGAATGAAACAGCTTCACAGACAGTCTTTCAAACACACAGTATCATTATTTTTGCTTTACATTAATTCAAGTTATCACAGATGTACTGGGATAAAACTAAAAGTTTAGTTTGGATATAAACACTGTTGTCTACAGTAGCGAGACAAACCGAAATCACCTTTTAAGGTAAAGTTACTTGACACTTCAAGTAAAGATTGTATGTGGTGTGCAAGTGACAGTGACTTTTGATTCATTTAAGAGATTCATTCATTCAAAAATGCTGATGCATCCATTAATGAGACAGGTGAAGACTATGAGTGAGTCATTGAATCATTCAATCAAACCATTTAACAATCTTTGTTTAAAACCAATAAATTGTGATTCTCAATTATCCAGAATCGTGTTGCTCTAGTGACTAGACTGTAATTTTCATAAAAGAACCATAAAAGTGGCCAATATGACTTATTCCAAGTGTTCAAACCATAATAATGTCGTGCATGGAACAGAATGAAATGTATGGAGGGGTAGTTCATCCAAAAGTAGTGATTTATAGGGATATAATTGTAATTTTGGGTGAATTAGTGCTTTAAAGCAGCAATAATAGCTCTCTGCAACAGTGCTTCCTTGTGTGATGATGGTTCTTGACACTCTTGAGAGTCACTGATGGGAAGATAAGCTCGGTCTCTCCTGTTTCTACAGGACTCTGTCTCCGCTGAGGTGTGTAGGAGGTCTCTGTCAGTTTAATCACTGATCTCAAAGTCTTCAGGATTTTCGCTGTTGTCTCGAGTCCTTTGATTCTATCAGTGGTTGCAAACACTTACTGCTTGTTTAACATCAAAAACTAGATTATTTCAGAGTTTGTCACACTGCACATTGACTGACTAATTTACAAATCACAATTTTCCCCCACATTTTTTCCTCCATTTTATATGCAAATGATCTCTTATAATTGGCTATTCTCAGTTCTGCGATGGAAATTAGTGAATAGATAATATTTTCATGATATTTTGATATTATTAACTGTTTTTTCTTTATTTATTCATCCACATCTCTTGATATTATGTATTGGCTAATATTGGATGTAGGCTATGTCAAAATTAATATCCATTTTCTGAACTTCAAAATTTTGTTATCCCTAAAAATTACTTGTAGATTTAAAATATTAATGTTTTAATTTTTTTTAGATTTATTTAGATAACTACATTCATATATACTTTGTACAAATACAATTTTTTCCTAGAAAAGCACAGGATTTTAGGTACAGTATATTAGGCAGCTTTGGATTCACTGCAGTTACAATAATAGCCTACTTTTATCAGCTTGACGTTGAACTAATTCTCTGTGCTCGTACCATGAGAATTTTACAATAAACTGCATTTAGCCGACATACATGTTATAGCATAAGCCATTTCACTAACTATTCGTGTATATTTCACAATCAGCAATGTCAACATAGGTAAATGTATAATATAATAACGAAAATAGTTAGTGAACTAAACTGAACAGTTTCAGTGTAACAGTAAGATTGTAGGAAGTAACATTACTGTACTGAACGTGTCTTGAAATGTGTATTATAAACAATATAGTGGGATGCGTGACGTTAGTCAGTAGATCTAGTTAATATAATAAGTTACATCCTAAAGCACCTACTTTTTGTTATCCTTGAACATTCATTTCATGTTTCATGTAGTTTACCTTGCTATTTACTAATATGTTGTACTAATATGTTGCCGATGTTGATCCGCGTTTTCGTCCAGAGTTGATCAGATTCACGTTTTGCCTGACGAGCTTCTGCAGATAAAACTTATAGCAGCAGATAAAAGATTTTTTTTTTTTATATATATTTTTTGAAGGTTGTGCTGGAGGCAGGAGGTTTTGGGGGGTTATCGGACTCCATGTCGTCAGCTGAAGTGCCGTTGGTCGCATAAACTGTAAGGATAGAGAGGCTCGAGTGCGCGCATGCACGTCACATCTAATGGATTTCGCAGGAAATCCGACCCGGAGACCTCACATATAAATATGAATATTGGCCTTCAGAGGTAATGGCAAAACCCGAAAAGTGGATCATTTGCAATGTCTGATTACAACCCCTTCAAACACAGGCAATAAAAAAAGGATTCATTTTATAAAAAATGTTACATATTGGACCTTTTAAATGTATATATAATTTGAATATAATTAACGATTTTCCAAAGGAATAGTTGGAGTGTTGCTAAGTGATATGTTCTGGGTGATCGCTAGGTTATGTCTAAGTGGCTGCTATGGTGTTCTGTATGGTTGCTAACTTGCTAGGGCGTGGCTAAGTAGTTGGTATGGTGTTTTGGATGGTTGTTAGGGCGTGGCTAAGTGGTTGGTATGGTGTTTTGGATGGTTTCTAGGGCGTGGCTAGTATGGTGTTTTGGATAGTTGCTATGTGGTTGCTTACAGGCCTAAGTGAAGAGAACCCTTCTCCAAGTCTCTATATAATATGATGTTGCTCAGATCCTTTTTCACTGTTAATCTGTGAAGTATTTTCATCTATTTTATCCATCACACAACCGACTTAAAAAAAGTGCCAGCATGGCTTTCTTCAACAATCCATATTATTTGAGGGCGTTTACTGTTCCACAAACAGTAAACGGCCAAATTTAATACTTTGAGTTGGGGTTTGTTTAAATTACCACTAATTAGAAAACAGTTCCAGCTATTATCAGACACTTCATCCCCCGCTCTCCTCTTCCACTCCTCCTCATTCACCACACACTAAGCTCTTTCACATCCACCCTGATGCTCCGTTCCAGTCACCCTCCCTCTCCACGCCGCGTTTTCCGCAATGCCCCTCAGCTGTTTGCCACCAGCTCTCTGGGGACCCAGCTACACCCTGACGAAAGGATGAGAGAGAGAGAGAAAAGGGTGAGAGAGTGAAATAATAGAGAGAAGAGGCAAAGAGTGCAGAGCAGAGCCAGGCACCGTTGCAAAAATATCCGTCTGTGTTGCAGGAACTCCCTCCTTTTGTCTGTGCCGCCCATCTCAATTAAGGCTTCCAGCAGAGCCGCCCGCTCCTGATAGAAACATCCCTTCATCCATCCATCCATCCATCCATCGAGGACACAGCCTATACAAGGACAGCCAGCTGTAACGACTGCATGCAGGGAGCGACAGAACGGCAGGGAGGGGGAGAAATAATTAAATAAGTCACAAGGAAGAGGAGAGATTGAGCGAACAGAGGAGACCGCGAGGGAGGAGGGGATGTAGCCGGTGCGTCGTTGGAGGCTGCCAGGGGAAATGTGCTGAAACGAGCAGAAAACAGGAAGATACTGGTGAGCACCGCACTGTTGAGATCTCTTCCATTTGTCCACTTCATCATTTTGCCGCTGTCTTTGTGTACGGATGTGATTGACATTGAGCTAGCGTGACTGAATCCGCCGTGTATCCAGTCCTTGTGCTCTGCATGCATGTGTGTTTTATGCCTTCTCTTTATTTTCATTTCACCTGCAGTGATTTGATGGCCCGTCTTACTTGCCATACTTGGGTTTAAACCCTTTTGGCTAGTGCGGCAGCGTTGCGTGCGGGTGTATGTGTGTGTGACTACCTACCTGGCATGCTTTAGTCAGAGTTCCGGTGAGCAACTAGCATCCTTTCATTTAGCTTTCATACACAAAGGAAGACACACACTCCCTACTTCGGTCTCTCTCTTGGTGCTGGAGACCCAATGCATCCTAAGAATGCTGACGGTATGTGAACGGTATTGTATCATCTTGCTTATTTGTGTCACTAGAAAGGGTTTGGGGTTTGTGTTTGTGGCCACCAATGAAAGGAAATGTGCAGTTTTGACTGTCGACTCAAAACGGGGGTATTTATGTCATTACGAGTGGCTTCATCTTGCCCCTCGCTCTCCAAAGAGGGTGGTTAAAATATAGACGCTCATGCATTATTTAAGTCTGACTGACATAATTAGCGAGATGTCAGTTATCCACCACCTCTTGGCCACGATGCACCCAAACACGAGGCTCTGCATCCTTCCCATGACCAAAGACACAAGCAGTCACATTCGCATTAGTTTGTTTTTGACGCTCTTGGGAACATAACAAAGGGGAATTGTGCTCTGCTGGAACAGCAAAAGACCCTGATACTGTTGCTGTGTGACGTTAGATTCATTTTGAGTTGACTTCTACCACAAGTACCTGCAGATACAGCGGGATTTGGGCTGACCCTGCTGTCAGATGCATGGCAGGTCGGTTTGGGATCTTTGGTTCATTGATTCCTGTTTGGTTTGTTTTCATGGTACATTTAGTCTGTCCTTGATGTTTCAGACCAATAAAGTTGGCGAAAGCAGTAGTTTTAGAGTCGTTTGGGTGTTGAACGCTATTCGGTGTTGCTGTTTTTAGCTGCAGTGTCTGTGTTGGGATGTCATATAATCCACCTGTTCCGGTATTGATTGGCAATAAATCTAAATATGGCCACTGCAGCACAACAGCGCCTGCTCGGGAGAACCCCGATGATGTGATGTAAATGTCTTCTAACAAATCTTCCAAGGGTTATTGATGGTTTTGGTGATTTATTACATTGTAAATGATGGTTCAGTTCAGTGGATATTATCATTTCTGCTGTAGCCAGCTAATACAGATTATGTAAGTAACATAAATTAGAGTTGTTCCGATTCTGCCATCAGTAAAAATAAAAATAAAAATTCTGCCATCGGTATCGGCAAGTACTTCTACCCAAGTACCGATCCGATACCCTTTTCTTAAACAATAACTAGCTATGCATGCTAGCTTTGCTTAATGGTGGAATAAGTGCCGTCTTCAAAATAAGAGCCAATCGCTGAATTATAAATTCATCACGTCACCGCAGCTGCCATTAGAAGCATGGGTTCCTATATAAACAGTCAGACGTGATTTCACTGCGAATGCGCATTAGCTTGATCCAGCCTAAAAAATTTCTGATTATTATGATTCAAGAAACAAAATTATGAAACAGTTGTTATCAGATTTCATTGGTGATTTCAAATATGAAATTTAAAGGAGTACAAAATGAACCTTTGGTCTAATAAAACATTGGTACCTTGTCAACCATTCTCTGAGATTTGTTTTCATGATAATCGAATGTAAAGAGTTTTATCTCTAAAACTGTTTAGTGTATAACGCTAGTATATGCGGGCATATAATAAGTAAAAAGAAAGTTAATTACACTAACAAGGTTTAAAATAGCCCCACACTAACACAGTAACATAATGAGGGTCCCTACACGCAAAACGAAGCATTGGGAACTTTTAAGTGTACAGACTGTTTAATAAGAAGATACTTTATAAAGACAGTCCACGATTTCTTTTTACTTATTAAACTTGTTAAATATTGATTATCATGAAAACAAATCTCAGGGAACGGTTAACTCGGTACCAAAGTTTTATTTGACCAAAGGTTCATTTTGCGTTGGAGTTCTCCTTTAATTGTAAGTTTGGAGCTGCACTTGCCTGGCCAAGAGGCGTTTCAAAGATGGCCGCCGAGTGAAACGACTTGTCTTAAAGGGACTTTGGCCAAGCTCTAAACTATTAGCAAAATAAGGAAAGATAATTTTTAAAAATTCTTAAGCATTATCCAATACATAATGAACAACTTGAAAAGTAGGGCTTTGGACTATTATTATGGACACTGGCCCTGTCCCAAATGGCAACCTAAGCACTCGCAGTCTTCTACACTTTCGTGGTGTAACACCACTTTGACTGTCGGTGAGAAGTCTGTAAGAAGTCGGAGTTTGCACCAACGTGGGCTTGGCAAAAGTGTCGACCACAAAGGGGGCGCTTGCAAGCACACTTCTGACACCTAAAATGACAAATGGGACACTCCATGGTTTGAAGGATTTAACGGACAGCCATACACGCCAGTCGTTGTAAGTCCGCAAGACCGTAAGTGTGCCATTTGGGACAGGGCCATAGAGTTGGGATGGGATTGTATGAGGGCGTAAGCCAGATTTGAACCACTTAAACACATCAACATTAGTCCCCTTACACCCTTCAGATTTTTTTCACTAGTTTAAACCAAACTTCCCAAGAAAGAACAGTCAGTTTTAGCAGATATATAGTCCACAAGCTATCAGCACTAACCAGCAGAAGCCAGTCAGCTGGTTTTGTCAGCAAGATGTTGGATGCTTTCCAGATTTCTGGTTCTCCGTCAGTGGAGACATTGTTGAGTTACTTCTGGAGATCATCTTTATGAAAGAAAGTCAATCAGTTTCAAAGTTGTTGGTGGATTCTCCTCAGGGTCTCCTACAGGATGTGAATGTGTCCACCGACTCAGCAAAGACCAGAAAAGTTTAATTTTATTCAAATGAGAAGCGACAACACGCCAACGATCAGTAGGAACAAAGACCGCAGATCTCATTTGATTCGTCTCCTTTGAGACGCTGTAGTCAAGTGTATGCAAGATAGAGAAAGAAGTTCATTCTACTGGGAGTGATTTCACACAAATTCACAGTCCTAAATGTTTTGTCTCAGCCCACATATATCAATAAATAAAAAATCATGCTTGGAAAACCACATCAGAAACCGTGGGCATTCTGAAGTGAGTTTGATTCATGCATCGATCTGGTTCATATAATGCATTATGCACTACTGGAATTTATATTCACACATTTTTCCTTTTAGCAGCAACATGCATTTAAAAATTGCATTTTAATTTTTACCCGCAATACTTGTTTGTGTTTGCCAGCTAGGCAGCCCACAACTTAATCCGCCTACTAGTGACCAACAGTACAGTGACCTTCAGAGTTGACGTAGAATGGTTTCTTGCTCATATAACAAGCACTGAAAGCCTGAATGTCTGGTTTATATCCTGTCATTGCATGTGATGTATCACATCTAGTCAGTGATTAGTCTGTAGTTCTCAGTTTAACCTTTTCTTCAGGGTTTAATGGAGGTTTCTCTTTTCATTCTGCTCTGTTGCGCTCATGTTTTGTGGCTATTTTAGGAAATAGGTGTAAGAAGGTGCTAGCTTGTTATGTTAGCTGTTGCTGGGTAAGGTTTTTCTTTTTTGTCATGTAATGGCTGTTATGAGGTTAATAAATATGGTGGATCTTCTCAGGAAGACAGATTGGTGTAAAATGGAGAATGTAATGAAGTGTTGAAGACCCTCCTCATTATTTCTCTCCCACACTCGTCATTCTTTCCTGCTCATTAACTGACTTTCTGACTTCACCCTCCTCTCCTCTGTGCTGTTCTTTTTCTTTTCTCTCCCTCGTTCTCTCTCTCCATCAGCCCTCTCTAACCAGCTTACCAACTCAGCTTCTTCCGCTGCGTTTGACTGCCCATCTTCCACTCCTCTTCTCCTCCGCTCATGATCTTTCTGTTTTTCCACTCTTCCTCTTCCTCCACTGTTATCGTTCTCTCCCTCTCTCCCACGCTGGTCACTCTCTTCTGTTCATTATCTGTGCTGCTGTTCTTTCCTCCTCCTTTCCACTCCTCCAGCAGCCAGGTTAGATTGTATTCGATGTCATCCGCAATGAAAAACCTTCCGCCATAAAACATCCATGCTGGAACATGCCGGATGTTCATTATTTAGTGGTTACTTAGTCATTTCTCGTAACTATTCTTACAAATTAAGTGGGTGTTCTGAAATAGGATTGTGGGTTTTGGGTACTTTTATTATAAAACTCTAAAAATTTCATTTGTCAACTAATAATGTCCAAAAGTGGAAAATACATTATGAAGGAAATCACTTTATAATAAGTGGCTTTAACTACCATTTACTAACATTGAATTTAATAATTTGATACAATAGACTTATTGTGTACATACATGTTTTTACGATGTACTTATATTTAAAAAATACCCAATTATTGATATACAATGCAACATTAACACAATAAGTACATTGTACTTATTTTTAAATGTAAGTTCATAGTACTTAAAACCACGTAATATAAAGTGGGACCAAATGTATTATTTTTTTTTTTTACAAAATTTATTGTGGAAATGACTGCTGGAAATAACGCTTTAAACAATCTTGCCTTTGCTATTTTCATAGCTAGCGTTGTATGCATCTTAAATACACAAAATTAAATAATATTTTCTTTGCTTTGCATTATTTGATTATAGCTTGATTAGAAATAAACTTTTGATACATTTATTAAATTGTTGATTGTTGTGGATATGGTGGACCATTAAAATGCATATAATTTTCACAAAACAAATATTACAACTTTTTTTTGTGTAAATTGTTTTAGTTTACAAATGTAATTAATACGTTTTTATTTATTTTGGATTTTTATCATTTAAGATTTAGTGTCTGGGACAGGGTAAAATAACCAAATCTCTACATAAAAGGCGTTTTAGAAAATAAGTGGCCATTGTATAGTAAAAATAAAAAAGTATAAATGTGTTTATAAATGCTTTTTGTTTCATTGTTGTTTTGTTTTGCTGTTAATTTTCTTATTGTAATAGTTTAATTTAAAGAATTTTTTTTTTTAAATAAAAATCGACCCCTTTCAAGAAAAACCCTTATATACAGTGTTCAGTTTGTTTCAACAAACAGTGTTGTTACTTGGTTGTTCACAAGCCGTTAGCCATGATTATTTTTTCTTTTTTTCTAAATGTGTTAATATGAGGATAGTCCTTCTATTTTTAAGATAAAACGTACTTTAAAGTTCCCTATAAGGCAGATAAGTGAAATCCCCCAGATCTACACGTGAAATCACCACCAGAAGCAGCCATGATTAGAAAGCGGTTTTATCTGAGTTTACAAAGAGCATGAGTCCCCCTCTTCTCTCTCCGTCATGTGATTCTGCTCGCACAATGAAGGACTGAAATGTGGATCAGACACTAGCAATGCCCCGAGCCCTGAGCCTAGCTGCTCAGACACCCATCTTAAAATAGACATGCATTCATCCTCTTAGTACTTCTCTCCCAATATCCTCCTGTCCTCTGCCTCTTTCTCTTCTCTCTCCGTCTTTTGTGGTCCAGAACAATGTTTGCTGGAGTCTTAAGTGGGTGCCAGTGCTTAGTGTTCTGTCTACACAATAACCGGCCCAGACCGCTTATCTACTGTCAGAGGCCAAGGACTTCATTTCTCTGTGCTGCACTTCCAGTTTGATGCCATATTATGATGCTGTAGTGTTTCTTTAAGAACATTCAAAGATTCCCCTTGAGCCATTATGCTTCAGTACCTTACATCATAAGAATACATTTGATGTTATTTTGCCGAATATATACAGTATGTATCAAATATATGCATTTGTATAAAAATTCATCACATTTGAACAGTTTGTCAAACTCGCAAATAAATAGCCTATTACAAGGGAATACTTGTGTTAACAATATAAAATGCACTTGTTTTCTCTTAATTTACTAAATGGCTTGGAGGGATTTTTCCTTGTGGCTATAATGATTTGCCTTCTCTTTGTTTTGTGTTTTAAGGCTCTCTAGAAATAGATGTCATCCTTTATAAAAGCTTATTTTTGCACATTGCCAATCATTATGAGCCATGTTTATGCAGTAAATCAATAATTCTGTTTAGGCTAAACAGAGTAAACTCTAAACTAAGCTAAATAAACTGTGTTTAGCCTAAACAGTCACCTGTTGTTGACCTGTTGAAAGGAAGAGGGTGGCAGATCATGCTTCTGTTCGGTCATAAAGGGATAGTTACTTTAGCCAAAAATAAAAATTCTGTCATCATTTACTCTCCCTCAGTTTGTTCCAAACCTGTATGAATTTCTTTCTTCTGCTGAACACAATAAGATATTTCGAAGAATATGGGTAACCAAACAGTTGATGGGCCCATTGACTTCCATAGTATTTTTTCCACATGGAAGTCAATGGGGCCCATCAACTGTTTGGTTATACCTATATTCTATGATGACAGAATTTGTATTTTGGGGTGGAAAATATAAAATGTAAAATATAAAATATAATGACTATTTCTCAAAAATAAGACATGTATAAAATCATGGGGGACATAATTGCAAATGTTCACTGCAAAAAAGCAACAAAAAAAATTATTAATCGTTATCTTTTTTCCTTGAAATATATATTATATATAAATATGTGTGTGTGTGTGTGTGTGTGTATATATTTATATACATTCAAACATTACTGTCTAAAAATGCGGGGTTGTTTTAACCCAACTTTGGGTCAAATATGGACAAAGCCAAACGTTGGGTTAAAAATTAAAAAATGTAACCCAATGGCTGGGTTTGTCCATATTTGACCCAAAGTTGGGTTAAAACAACCCAGTAATTTTTAGAGTGCTGCAAAACTGTTTGATGTATAAGCATTGTTAGTATACTGTAAATCTAACAATTGCTTTTGAGGTTTATGCTAAAAACAAGAAAATAACCCCCCAAAAACTTTATAATAAACTTTATTTATAATATGCAGTGTTATGCACTTTATTATGTATGCCCTGCATTTTACTTATTTACAGGTGATGAGAAAAGAGAAGGTCCTCACATAAATAAATAGACAATATTGTCACTTTTATGGTAAAATGAGTTTCTGATGAGTAGATCTGTCCGGCTGGCAAATGAAATCGCTCTGAGTTCTGTAATGATTAGATCTGAGTGGTTTTGTTGCCGAGTAATCAGTCAGATATTATTTGCAATTTGCATACGTATATAGTTCCCTTAATCAATGTGATTTTCCCTTCCCTAAACAGTCTATCAAGCTTTGCTTCACTCACGTCAATTAACAAACCACAAGTTTTACTTTCACAGACGAACACCTAATCAGAACCACCTGAAGAGTTTGATGAGCACAGTTTGGTGCTGTTATTTATCCTGAACCCTTTTGTTATACAGCAACAAAATCAGTCTGAGAGGATGTTCAAGCCAATTAATTACTCAAATAAGCTAAATTATATGCTGAGGTAGTGCTCTCATTATGTCATTTCTGTGCTTCCTTCACAAGAGTTCATGTTCCTTCCAGTATTGTGCCTGCATGTTGGAATATACTATGATCTGTTGTGTTATGATGGTGTAAATGTGTAAAGTTGTGTGATGCTTATGGCTTGATGAGGGTAGTTTTATTTCAATTGACCATAAACATTTTGATGAAAAATATTTTAAGTTAAATATACCATTCTGCCTGTCTGTTTAATTGAAGGCATTGAAAGAAAGAAATGAGATGAGGAAAATGGTAAGGTTATTTGAATGTGAGCAATAAGTGGGCTCTCACTCTTTCTCGCATTCTCTCTTTCCTCACTTTGCCTTCTTTTTCCGTCTTACCCCTCCCTACATGTTTCACAGCCTGAGCAGATGACTGTCAGAGTGAGAGACACCAGGTGTTGACGTTATTCTCTCTCTCTCTCTCTCTCTCTCTCTCTCTCTCTCTCTCTCTCTCTCTCTCTCTCTCTCTCTCTCCAACAAACATGTACCTGTTAAGATCAATCCGTCCAAAATTGTAATTATAGTCATAGTTTTGTTTAGTAAAGCTAGTTTGTTTACCATTGGGGGAGATTCCTTATTTCGTAAACCATATAAGATTTTTTTTGTACTCTAGCTTGAGTCTGCGTTCAGTGCAGCAAAATGAAAGAGAAAGAAAGATGGATCTTTGGCAATAACACTCTTTTATTATCTTGGATTAGATGAGTCATCATTTCACATTTGTTTTAAGATCCCCCCCCCCCCCCCCCCCAAACCCCACGTACATCCTTTAGGGGATCTGTAAGTCTAAATGGCCCTCTGGCAGCTTTTTTTTGATTCAGTAATAAAGGGATAGCACAATTCTTCCGGTACACTCTTGTGTTGGCTAAGCAAAAGCTGAGAGCTGCGCCGTCATTCCAGTGCTGTACATGTGGGCGATTGTGATATAATATGCCCTAAATAGATATGGGATAACTTTAGGGTTAGTTTCAGAAATGCTGGAGGATTTAAATCCTCCTTATTAGGAGGATTTAGACTTAAAATGGAAGTTTGACGAGTTGTGAAACTTTCCAGACTGCTTATCACCGCTTTTCTCAAACATTTCTAAACCAAGGATGGGTCTGTAAATGGCTCCTAGAGTGTTGACTTTGCAGGCAACGGGCAAAGGTTTAGGGAGGGATCTGAATTTCAAAAGTTCTCAAATTGTTTGTCTTGTGACAATGCTTGAAAAATAAAGTGTTTTGCCACTTTTTTCTCTCCTTCGCCCACCAGAGAGAAAGAGGTGACCACTTTTCCACCCACATCACACTCTCAGTGGTGCTCAGCTGTGAGGTTTGGTATCATGCATCTTTACTCATGTTCAGTTAAATGCCTGGGGCTCTTCTCAACTCAAAACTCAATTCATTAACCTGTTTATATCTTCTATCAGTAATTAATTTCAATAATTATAGTTCTTGCAAAGATGTTTTTATATACTCTTTTATATAATTAAGAATATTTTAGATTAAAGTATTGAAATCTCTCATTGACTGACAGAAAGGCATTCAATATATAACTGCCAGTGATGTTAATATAAAATTCAAAGTCTCTATCAAAAAGGGATGAGTCTCAGTCTTTTTCTCCTTTGGTCACTCTACATCTATCCCTCTCTCTGTTTTTGGATTTTTTTCTAATAAATCTGAATTGATTTAGTAAGGGTTGTTAAGACTTTTTAAAATTAAGTTAATCGATTAAATTATTTTGTTTTAATGATGTTTAAAATGTTTGTCCCAAAAAACTTGACAAAGATATAATTATAAAGAGTATGATTATTTAAAAAATGTTAACACTGTTTTGCTGCCTTTAAGCTTTTTTGTTTTGCTGCCTTTTTAAGCTTTTTTACCATTCTTTGTAAAAGTATATGTAAAAAGGATGTTTGCTCAAGAGCAATATGCTTTGCATGATGATTTGATGTTTGCAGTGATTTTGTTTTGTAATTAGCGAATGCTGTGATTATGATGACTTAGGGATTTTTCAGCTGCAGTCTCGTCGGTGTCACACCCAAACTAATTCACCAGGGACTGTCGGTTTATTCTCTTCAGGCACAGCTTAGCACTTCCTGTTAATGTACTCTGGGTATATAATGGGAGAGAATCATGATCAAATCATTATTTAGCCAGAATCTTTTGGACGTGTGATTGTGCAGCGTAAGAGACTTTGAAGGAATGATGGTGGGCTTGTGCAATCTGACACATGATGGCAAAAACTTTGTCCTTTTAGAAAGATTTGATGTTTTTGGCGTAATGGTTAAGATTTGGGATGCACTTCTGAGTTTTCAGTATAACCTACTGTATGTCTTTGTTTCCACACAAGTCTCAATTTATGATTGTTCAGAAGTCAGCTCTGTCCTTCAACCACTGGCAACACGCATCATAGCACTACAGCCAATGATGTTTCGCAGCTCACAGCCAATGGGATTCTTGAGCTCACTCTAATGTGAAAGCTTTTATTCATCCTTTTATTCATTTATTATTTAACAGGAATCTGTCAAGAAAGTCCTACTGACCTCCTTTTTGGAGGATGCATTATTATTTAATCCCATATTGGCGCTCTATTGACCTTTGTTGGAAAGTTTATTGGATTATCATCCAATTCTTGAGGCTACAAATAAAAATAAATTGGATTATAGGATCATTTTGCTCAGCTAGTATACTGCTGGAGGATTTTTACTATAATAATTTTTAAGATATTGTAGTTTTGCATGAAATTGACCTACCATTTTTAAATAATTCATCAGCTATTACAAAAGCATACAACCATAACAAACCATCTTTATGCGACTGCTAAACTTGTTAGGAAGGTCACACCTCCTAATGAGATGTCATCTTCTTTAAAATTGTCAGTGTAGGTGGGTCGGCGCTAATGAGCGCAGCATGTAGTGTGCGTGTGCCACATGTATGTTGCTTTATTTATAGCATGTGTGTTTAACATGTGTTTGCATGGTGTGTGGATAAGGTCATCATGATTAGCTATGCTCAGTAACTCTGATTGCCCACCCAGAATCATTTCTTAGATCAAGGATCTTGAATTATTACAATAAATTATACATCACAGTTGTTGCTTGTTTGGTATGCTTTAAATTCTGGTATCAAGTCTGGTGTGACTGTCCCTTATGTCTTTTATTGATACATGTACTTATTATGTGCTGGAAGTGGTGAAGATTACAGTAAATTGAGAGTCTGCAGGCCTGCTCTTTATGTCCCTTCGTGTTTATAGTAAACATTACCTGGTTCGATCTGCCTGCAGTGATCATTGCTTTCCACTGTAGAGATGATTTCCTATGGGGTGACACTACCAGACTTCTGATTATGTGCCATCGATTCATTTTTTTTTTGCATTCATATCGATATTGCTGTCTCGGGATTGGTTCTGTAAATGAATCTATTAGTCCTCCATCCCTGCACACTGCATGCTGACCTTGACTACACTATGTTTTACATTTTCACAGCATGCTCACACACATCGGATTTTCATGTTGAGCGGCTGTAAGGATTTTCAGTCAAAGCTCTGTGTTGGTGGGTTGACCTCAGTGGACTGAAAAGAGAAAAATAAGAGGCTCTGTGTTCTCTGGGTCAAAGTAGAGAAAATGGAGGAGGGGTGTTTGTATACTGTACGTGTGTTTGTGTGATTGGATCTAAGGCTCTGATTGGCTGTCTCCACTGAGCTGCTTGTCATCATGCATGATGGAACCAGCTGTCGTTGTCATGAAATCTCTGACGCTTAGAGGATGATGGCGGTGATGGGTGGACAGGGAGGACTGGCAGAGGCGCTTTGACCGAAGCAGTAAGGGAGGCAGTGTCTCCTTAAAATTGAAAAATGGCTCAAGATAATATTTGTTTTTATTATTTTCAATTAATATTTTATGAAATTATATATTAAAAATCCTTATATTTGATCTCATAGTCATTCTAAAATTAATGTGAGATCAAATATAATTTAATATTTTCTTGAGTGACACCAGTAGATAATGCTGACCATGCAAATGGTCAGCTTGGTTTTAATAACCAGTAATATATACTGTTGTAAAAAATACTAAAATACTTATATATACTTATTTATATACTATATATGACATTTTATATATATATATATATATATATATTAGGGATGTCAAACGATTAATTGCGATAAAATAAAAGTTTGTGTTTACATAATATATGTGGGTGCACTGTGTATAATTATTTTATATATAAATACACACACATGCTTGTATATATTTAAGAAATATTTTATATACTGTATATAGATTTATATATAATTTATATTATATATAAATATAAATATTTTATATATAAATAAATTTTTTTTCTTAAATATACATGCATGTGTGTGTATTTATATATGTATAAAATATTTATACACAGTGCACTCACATATATTATGTAAACACAAACTTTTATTTTGGATGCGATTAATCGCAATTAATCGTTTGACATCCCTTATATATATATACACACACACACACACACACAGACACTTAAATAATAATTATAGCTGCCCGTTACATTGAATTATTTATAGGAAACTATTAGTTTCTTGTTGATAACTTTGAAACGCAACAGTTTATTTGGTAATGAATTTATATTTGTTCCTTTTTTTCCCTCCTCATTCTTAAAATCCACCAAGTCCCACTGATGTCCTGAGCAGTTGCTCTCTGAAATGATGCATGGCAGGATATATTGTATGTAATTGGAAGCCTTTAATCAGAAAGATGGACAACCCACTTTAGTTTTGGACAGAAATGATGGAAGAAGGTAGGAAGTTTGAGAAGGACAGTGAAATTGGCATGAGCAGAGAGAAGAGAAAGTAGGGTATATATGAGACGGAAGCAGAAAAGAGGAGAGAAATTTAGTAAGAGTGCAGAACAGCTCCTCAGTGAAGGTTTGAGCAGCTCCATTTATTATGTTGTCATTGTCGTGTGTCGATACGGAGCGTTCTCCTGATGAGCAGACGTTGCGTTCATCACCGCTCAGAGCTACACACCACCATGATCTCTCCAATCCATATTCAGAAGCTGTCAATGGAAATACACAAATAAACAGAAAGACGGAGCAATCAAATATTTGAGAAAGGAATGAATAGAATAGGATACATTTACATTTAATCAATTAGCAGTCACTTTTATCCAAACCAACAAACAAACGGGGAACATCACTTGGGTCAGTAGTTCAGATGTTTGCTTCCCCTCCATCTTCCTCACTAGCCTCACCACTATTTAAATATATGACATACATATTCATTTGGTTTATCGTTTATTTTTCATAAACTTCGTAAGTTAACATTAGTAATGCTGACAAAACCACATCTAGGTTAGCAAGCTAGGAATAGAAGAGAAGAGATGAGATGAGATGAGATGAGATGTGGTTTCAGGGGTAATGAATGTGGTCTGAGAGCGCATCCAGGAGGAAATAGAGTTTGAATCATGGTTGGGTCATTTAATGAAATTGGATTATGATATGACAATACTGTGTTGTAGGATTAGTATTGGATTTCTGTTGTTCCGTGCGGTACAACATGAGCAATGATCCCACAACTTTCTGATCTCCCAGGAAAATGTTAATAATTGTTTTTTTTTTATCAAATTACACCAGTTATAAAATAGATTTTGAAGTAAAGCATTTCACTCTCCCGTAACCCTTCAAAAAACAATTTTGTATTTTAAAATGATGAAAATTATTGTACAATTAACTGAATATCATGATTTTGTTTAATGCATATTTTATTTGAAAATACAGCGATACAGCAGCATCCACAGAGAGACAAAAAGCCCTTTTCAGGACAGAAAGTGATTTGGCTCAGTATGTCACATGATGAAATCCACAGTCATGATAGAAGCCATTGTTTATTCACAGGACAATGCAGATCTCTTGTCAGATTACAAACAAAGTATTTACAGTAGATGTTACCACATATCCCAGATAAGTGTTCTGTTTGTTTGAATAAGAGGGTTTGAGAATTTATTAAAAAGAAAATAGATCAATTATCATATTTGTGATTGCATAATACTCTTTAAAGATCAGAATGCCAGTTTTTTTTTTTTTTCTCAGAGAATTGGACCTCAGGATTAATGTCCGCAGTTGGATATTTAAAGATTTCAAGGGGATCCATAATCTCTGAAGGATTAATGCGCCAGAATGGCTGACATCAGCTTTCGGAACTTTATTCTGTGTTGAAGTCGCAAGTGAAATTTAAGTGAATGTGCAGTATGCTCCTAATCTCCCATAATGCATTACTCTGTATTTTATAGCCACAGTCTCTGGTGGATGTTGCCCCACAGTTAATCCTCTTTTTTTTTTTTAAAGTACTGACACAAACTATTCCGCCACCCTTCCTCTGAAGATCCAGCCTCTCTTGTTAAAACTATCTCTTAAAAAGTGTGCCATCTTTCTCTCTCTGCCAGTCTTTTCTGTTAATTTGGAAATAAGGTGTTTTGTAAAGTTAAAAATAACTGGAAGTGAATGACACCAGGAACACATTCAAATTACAATTATACTCTTACCTGAAAAAAAAAGGTGGATATGATGATGTCATAATGGCAGTCGTTTAAAATCCGATACAGTCAGGCTCTTCCATATTCCGTGACATCATAGGATTATTCCATTCCTCCTTTTGCCTCTGTTTCTCCAAACTTACGCTCACTTACGTAACCATTGATCCACAGATGGCACAGCTGACCTGCTCTCAGTTAATGTGTTTGGGTGACCTTCTGACACTCTACAGCTGGAAAACGTTTTATCTGAATGACTCTACATGTGTTGAAATTAAATATAAGAATGATCATTGCTACACAGACCCAGACTCAGATGAAGAATAGACCCCCTAGGACCCAGATGCTGACTAGTACCAGTCCTGACCTCTTCAGAACCAGATTAGACCCCTTTAGGCTGAAATACAAACCTATTTGTCTTATTAGAGTTTTAAGACATTTTTTTTTATCCATTCTTTAATGTATTGAAATTTCTCAGCCCATACTAATATACTAATATAGTACATCTATGATGCTGACCTTTGACCTTTCCCTTTCCATCCTTATGTGTTGCGCGACTGACCTCGACTTTTATTAACCTAAATAACCCGTCAGTTGTGTAAATTAAAATAACGTCCTGTTTATCTCTTTCCTTCTGAGTGGTTGTTGGGCTAATTGGCTTGTTGTCTAAGGGATGGATGCCTTTGTGAAAGCTTTTAAAAGTGACCACCTCCTCCCCCCTCTTCAAACTGTTTAATTTGGAGGAGTGCCCGGGATAAAGGGAGAATGTTTCTGCCATCTGATGTGTATGTGTATGTTTATGAATGTGCAGTTTGAAGTTAGCTAGACGCCATCTGCTCACCTGCATCAAACATATTGAACACACACTGTAATGTTTTCTTCATATCCCCAATGAATATTAATCTTAGACTTAAAAATTGCACAACACTATAAATGTACAGTACCAGCTCATTTGACATCTTCAGAGCTTGATTTTCTGAAAAGCTACAAAGAAACAAAGTTCTGTCGTCTCTGGTTCTTAAATGGTTTGCTGAGAATAGTTATAGAGTTATGATAGCTAGTGATTAAAAGTCACAGAACCACTTTGATGGATTTTTTAATGTTTTCTTCTAGTAGCGTCTGGCTGTCATCCTGTCATTCGGTGTACATGGCTTTTTGCTTCACATTTTCTTCAGTGCCAGTTCTGTCCAATTCGCTTCATTTTTACCAGCATGAAACATTTGTCAAGCGTCGCGATTCGATTACGCAGACACATGTGTTTGATAAATACATCTGACAGGCTGCTCAGAATGATTGTTGTATCAGGATTCAGTGTGTGGTCGGACTCAGTCAGGAAGTGTGAGTGTGAGAGAGAAGACATAGAATACAATGACATCATCTTCATTGTCATCATCTTGTGGGTTTTGACTGATTTAAATTGTTATTGACCATTGATATTATAGACATTCCTTAAACATAGTCAGGTTTGTTGTAAACCTTTTAAGTAATCTGCGTCTTCCATATTTATTCAGCTTTACCTTACCTTATTTTTTTGTTTTGTGAATGTGTGTGTGTGTTTATTATCTATATTTCTTTTTAAAATAAAGAATAATGTACATCTCCATTAAGACTTTGACAGGTTGTTTGACATTCAGAATGAAACCAACAACAATTAATTATAAATATTAGCATACTGAATTACAGTTTTTTTTTTCATACTCCTATTAAACTGCATTGTGATTGGTCTGTATGGAAATTTAACCAATTGTGTCTGTGTGTAATATATATTTTATTATTAAGCAAAGTAGCTTGACAGAAGTGATGTACTAATTTTAATATTTGATATACCTCTCATTTAAAATGGCCAGTGAAAAAATATAGTGCAAACATGTGGTCTAATTAATAAATTATAACTAGGGCTGTCAAACGATTAATCGCGATTAATCGCATCCAAAATAAGTTTGTGTTTATATAATATATGTCGGTGCACTGTGTATAATTATTTTGTGTGTATATATATATATATATATATATATATATATATATATATAAATACACACACATGCATGTATATTTAAGAAAAAAATATTATTTATATGTAAAATATTTATATTTATATATAATATAAATTATATATAAATCTATATACATGAAAATATTTCTTAAATATATACAAGCATGTGTGTGTGTGTGTGTGTATATATATATATATATATATATATATATAATTATGCACAGTGCACCCACATATATTATGTAAACACAAACTTTTATTTTGGATGCGATTAATCGTTTGACAGCCCTAGTAATAATTTATTAATTAGACCACATGTTTGCACTATATTTTTTCACTAGCCATTTTAAATGAGAGGTAAAACTGTTTGAATTGCTAAAATGCACTGGATGATGTTTGGGCACATCTGCTCAATGACTGATCCACACACATACAATTTAATTTTGGCGATGCACCACTGGGCCATAATGGAAAACCATTGGAGTTGCACAAATCTTTAGTTGTTGTCTGTCTAAGTACCAGTCACAGGGCCCTCCATTAACCCCTTTATTTACATGAAAACATGCATGCTCACTCAACGTACATTGCTAAACCAAACCAGACAGACCAGAGAGGCACATAAACAGAACTGAATTAAGGCCAAATGGCTGTGTATTGAGTTTGCCTTTAGGTTACAGTTTTACATTGTTCTGTTCTGCAGAGGGCTTTTTTTTCTAAATCCTGTTAAGGTGGCAAATCATTTTGCTGTCAGATGACAACACTAAAACGCATCGGCTTCAGCACAGGAAGTACTGTTGGCAGCACTGGACATAATGTGCTCTTTCTCATTGCAGAAATTCCTGGCATCATTTTTAAATCTGCATTAAACTCTGGCCATTTCTATTTGTCACATTAAATGTCTGACTCATATTGAAGGTCGCGTCCTCCTTTTATAGATACCGTGGAATGCAATAATTGCTTCATTGAGCTGACAATAAACTAACGTCTGAAAGCAAGTGGATGCAAGAATGTCGCAGGTTGAATCTGAAGTAGGCAGTTTGAACTGGAGCAGCGATGTAGGTGAAAGTCCTCAGATGAGAGTTTCTGGAGTGGGGCTGAACTCTGATAAAGCCGCCCATCCTGAGGAAAGAGATGTATTCTTACTGTTGTGATATTTGGGAAATTCTTTCACAACCTCCATAGTATTGCAACATCAGCCAGTCAACGAGAGAAATTGAGGTCTTTGAAAGATAAAGAGAGGCTAAGAGATATATAGAAGTCAAATATTCATAATTTATTGCCCCGAAGGTTTCATCAGTGGAGAAAGTGTGTTGAACTCTGATCTATTGTGTGCGTGTGTGTGCATTATTATGTGCGTTAATGTATGTATGTGATGAAGTAAGGTCATTTTATTAAGATAATTGTATTATTATTATTATTATTAAATTAGTTTCCAAACAGCAGGAATGCAAACTCCGGATCGATAAGAATTTTTAATGTTTTTTGAAAGAAGTCTCTTCATTATTTGATAAAAATACAGTAAAACAGTAATATTGGCAAATATTATAATTTAACATAAATGTTTTATAATGTATTATATTTTACAATGTAATTTATTCCTGTGATGGCAAAGCTGAATTTTCAGCATCTTAAGATGATTTTCTGCAATCTGTAATAACAACATTAATTTGAAATAGAGATATTTTATAACATTTTGAATGTCTACTGTCTACTACTGTCACTTTTGATCAATTTAATGCATCCTTGCTTAATCAAATTATTAAAAAAAAAACTAATCATACAGACCCATTTTGTTGCCGTACTATTCACTGTGAAAGCTTTAATTTATTAGCAATCATGTCCTTGTCATCATCTCACAAAATAATAAATGCTTATCTCTGCTATATGTCAGTCTCTGAATCCTAAAATATGACTTCACCTGCACAATTTTCCTTTCCTGACTTTCCTTGCTGCACAAGGTTTAATAATAGCACCAAGTCCCCACAGAGTCAGACAACCAGGCCAGTACAGTCTGAAGACTCAGATTTGCCCTCTTGTGGTTGGTGCGTGTTATAACATGTGTCTACAAGCGAGGGCATCAACCTGCAGGGGTCCTCGTGAAACAAGAAGAGAGAGAAAAGAGAAGTGGAACAAGAACAAAAAAGAGAGAGAGAAAAAAATACAAAATCCTTTAAACATCCAGTAGAGGTAAACTGAGCATGCTCAGTGTAGCTGTGCTTTTCAGATGTGTGTGTGTGCATGCAGGCAGAATGAGACAGAGGAGTGTGTGATGGTTTGCTACTGAGCAGGAGTGGGGACGAGAGACACGGGCTGATCTCCAGTGGCATGGCAGAAAGGATGGAAGAGGGACAGTGAAGTGGATCCAGGCACCACCAGCCCATATAGGGATGCTGCTTACACTGCTGTTCTATCTGCGAGTGAAAGGTACCATTGTATGACATAGATAGATAGATAGATAGATAGATAGATAGATAGATAGATAGATAGATAGATAGATTGACAGATAGATAGATAGATAGATAGATAGATAGATAGATAGATAGATAGATAGATAGATAGATAGATTGACAGATAGACAGGATGAAACGATCAAATGGAGGAGGAAATAAGACAGAATGGCTGTTTTATATGAATATGATGGCTTTTTATATGGTTACTTAAAGGCATAGTGCATCCCAGAAATGTTTTCAACCTTATGTTATCTAAAACCTGTATAACTTTCTTCCTTGTGTGTATCACAAAAGTAGATGTTTAGTAGAATGTCAAAGCTGCTCCTTTTCCTCTGATGAATATTGTCCATGACTGTTACTGACTTTCATCTTATTAAAGAAAATATTTCATGTTTGGTAAAACGAGGGCGAGTAAGTAATGACAGAAATGCTATTTTGGGTTGAAGTATCCCTTTAATGGCTGTGTATTTTGATGAAAGGGTTCACCAAAGTCCGTGTAATCTGACATGTAGTGACGTTGACGTGTAGTGATTCATTTCGTATAATAACATACATTGTGTTCCTTTTGCACCATTTGAAAGTAAGTTCCTTTGCATTAAAAGGTCTATTTATGGATCATGTGTCTATTTTAGTGCATAGCTCAATAATAGTTCCTCAGGGCTCTGTGCGCTGTCCACTTTTGTTTCAAAGCAAAAGGATGTTGACAGTTTGTTCACATGTGCTGGAAGCTTAGCGCATTGTGTTTAGCAAAGATTACTAACGGTGGTGTGTTGTAGTGGTTAAAGCTCAGCGTTATTAAACCATAAATCATCATATTGTACCACAGTACCCCAGCTTTCTTTCCCTTGACAAAGATTACGCTGCAATGCTAGGATGGTCAGAGTTTTGCTGTGTGGTTGTTAAGGTGTTCAAGCGCTTGTGGTTTTAGTGTTCAGTTGCCATACTGCAAAAAATATTTGATCAAAAATAGTTTGAAATATTTTTACAATTTAAAAAAACTGTTTCCCATTTGAATATATTTTCAAATGTATTTTATAATTGATGGCAAAGCTGAATTTTTAGCATCATTACTCCAGTCTTTAGTGTCACATGATCCTTCAGAAATCATTCTAACTTTCTTTTTTGGAGCTCAAGAAATATTTCTTATTATTATCAATGTGGAAAACAATTGTGCTGCTTAATTTTTGTTGTGGAAACGGTGATTTTCAGTATCTTTTGATGAGACGATAGTTCAAAAGAACCACATCAAGTCTTTACTGTCCCTTTTGAACAATATAATGCATTCTTGCTGAATAAAAGTATTACTTAAAAAAGACAAATCTGATATTCTGGTTCCTTTGTGGCTTTCTTGTGTGAGTTTATGGGAACTTAGCTGTTTTATCATTCACCAAACAAAAATCTCAGTATTAGAAAATACTAGTAGCACATCTCGACTTAACATCATTTCCATTTGTAGCACAAAGGAAAGCCTACTGGAAAAGTCGTCTTCAAATAATAAGTGTGAAAGCCCTGGTTGATAAATATCATGCTAGAATGAGTAATCGGTATCATATTTGTATGTAAGTTAAGTTTCATTTTTCCCTGAGTGTATGCTTAACATTTCAAAGACTTTATCACGCATACACTCGCCAGTGTTGACTAATGGGAGGGTTGTTCTTCCAAGACTTAAGCTTTTTTGTTTGGTTCACTCCTAATTACCTACTGTAAAACTGCCTATTTCTGTGAATCTCACACTTTTACATATGTAATACTAGACTTGTACTAATAGAGTGCACACACATGGCCCCAGGCACAGTTTTTGTCTCAGGGTCATCTCAACGTGACGACACGCGAGACTCACTTTTGGGAAACAGTGACAGTATAAACCTTTGATGCTCTGAACGGGGTGTTTTAAAGTTTTAAAAACATCCCGAGGAGCCAAAAGCTAATTATTGATGAATAATATGTGTTCAGTTCATACGTAAGAGAATAAGAAAGAGATAGGCAGGCCAGTGAAGGAAAGGAGAGGATCAAAACGAGACGAGACGAGAAAATCAAAGAGTTGGCCGGGAGCTCTGCCGTTTCATCCAGGATAACTCTGATGAGCTTGAAGAAAAGGCTGCCACCCTAATGTCAAATTTTTGTGACATTTTGTCCCCCATAAGTTCAAATATTAAGCGGGCGGTTATGAAGACTGTTGCTGAAGCTTGAATATCTTGGACTCGCAGTTGGTGTGATACAGATGCAAGACAACTGTCTACATAACTTTAACAGCCTTTCATTATACATCACAAAAGTTCAAAGAAGTTTCAGGGAAGAAAAGGATGACAGATGAAAGCTGATATGAAGGAGAGAATTATCAGTATGAGTGTGTGTGTGTGTGTGTGTGTGTGTGTGTGTGTGTGTGTGTGTGTGTGTGTGTTTGCTCGAGGCTTTGCAGACATTGTGACCTTAAATAGCTGAGAACTTATTCTCTGCTATTTCCACTGTATGATTCAGCACAAGCATCAGCCTGAGATAAATACACATGAAAGCGCTTGATGGACACATTGTTCTTTCCTGTGTTGGCATTTCCTCTTGAAACAGGAAGTTTGGAAAGGATATATCGGACTTGTAACTTTTTACATTTATCTTATTATTATAATTATTTTGAATTGTTTTGGTTGCTATGGTGTTGCTATGCATTTGCTAGGGTGTGGTTGCTATGGTGTTCTGGATGGTTGCTAGGGTGGTTGACATTTTATTTGATCTATTTATTTTTTACATATAAGAGTAAACTTTAGCATATACAAAGTTGTGTTCGGGTCGTTTTCACCTGGAGAGGATTTTCTTTTTCTCAAAAATATTAGTTAAGGAAATCTTAGGTCTAAAACTTACTGACTTTCACTCACACATGGTATAACTTCTTCACAAATATTTTTGGATAATATTTCTATTTTTGAGGGATTTTTTCCCCCTACCTTGTTACACCTGTGGAGTACAGAAAATAGCTTCTTATGCTATATTATCACCAAATATTGGATTCAATCTTTTTGTCAACATGTTTTTTTTTCAATTAGGACCGTTTTGCATTTCTTTTGAACTGATTGATCATAGTCCTTATTGATCTGAGCTTATGCAGCTATTAGGTTTTAAGTGAAAAAAAGCAGTATTTGTGGATAATTTGGTCAATATTCAATAAAATATGAGAAAAAGTTGCACTGTTTATCACACTAGTGAGCTTTAAAGGGATACTCCACTTTTTTTGGAAATAGGCTCATTTTACATCTACCCCCAGAGTTAAACAGTTGATTTTCACCGTTTTCAAATGCATTCAGACGATTTTCTGATATTTAGAAGATTATCAGTAACCAGACAGTTTCTGGTCTCATTGACTTCCATAGTAGGAAAAAATATATGCTATGGAAGTCAATGAGACCAGAAACATGTCTGGTTACTGATATTTTTCTAAATATCAGAAAATCGTTTGAATGGATTCGAAAACAGTAAAACTCTGTTTAACTGTTTAACTCTGGGGGAGATGTAAAATGAGTGAGCCTATTTCCCCAAAAAAGTGGAGTATCCCTTTAATGTTTAACCATGAAGTTTGTTTTGAAATGCTTTCATATGGCACAAAGTCACACTTGGGGTGTTCACAGTTAAAATGACTGGCCTACAAAGAAAGCTGATAAATTATCACCAAACATTGGATTTAATCTTTTGTCAACTTGTTTTCTTCTATTAGGACTGGTTTTGTATTTATTTTTGTAACTGACAGATTGTAGGTCCCATTTTTACCTGGGAACACCAAAGGTGTTACAGGGTTTTCAACACAGCATAAGGGTTAAAAAAATTTAAGCATGGAAGAGAATTAAGTTTCCAGAGGGAGGCCGTCTGTAAGACTGAGTTTTGGACAAAATATTAAAGGCTGATTTGCCAGTTTTAAACAGTTTTATAGGTACAAACAGCAAGTTTCAGTTGGTTAATCTGAGATGGTCATATTGGTAAAATATGGTGGACCGACATTGGTTTAAAAATGAGTAAGGGCATTTTGAAATCAATTCTGTGTTACACAGGTGCATTCTGAATTGTTTTAAGTGTCTGATTGATGTCTCTAAGTTCGTTTAACTAATTTAATACGTTTTTTCTGTATTTATTCAATAATGTGTTGGTTGCTCACAAAGTCAAATATGCTGTATTATGTTTATGCAAATATATTGTGTAGGTGCCAGTTGTCACATTGTTTTTTAAGGCTTGACTCACTGATTGTATGTGAAGCAGTGTGTGTTTGTGTTTGGCTTTGGTCCAGTGAGTCCCACACACTCGGTGTGAAATGTACAGATACACTCCCATCCCACGCGAGAACAGATCAGAGGGGTTACATCACAGCAAAATGTGGCAGCAGTCAAGGAGTGTATGAGTGAAAATGTGTTGTGATCTGATTGCTCTGACATTGTGGGAGACTTCAAAACGACGTTAAAGAAATACGATTGCATACATAGAGCACTCTACAGGAATCAGAGGCGTCTGTGTGTGTGTGTGAGTGATGGTTAGTCTTGTGCCGCACACTAACTCCCAAAGTAATAACATTTTGTCTAATATTTTGGATTAGGACACGGCTGATAAATTAACTTCCTTTTAAATTAAGTACAAACTTCAAAGCAGCCTATTCAACATAATGTTATTTGCCTTGCAGTGGTTTATGAAACCCCTCCCTGTCAATTAACAATGTCCGCTGCTGAAATTAACATCTCCTCTCAGCGGGCTGCCGCTAACACGCTCATTGTCATTTTCTGAGCTGCTATTGTGCCTGTTATATGATAACCCATTCTTTTTTAAGGGCTATATCCTAAACTTTTATAGCATTGTTTTCTTGGCAGTTTTACTTTATCTTTTTCCAATCTTTCTGACAAATTTAAAAGGTACAGTAGCAAAAAACTGCCTGTTCTGAATTCTATGTACAGTAAATGACCTCTAACATGATTGGCTAAACAGTTTGCCTGTGTAATGAGGGGCAAAAGGCGACAGTCATCTAGCACGTGCGTTCTGCACCTGTGTGTGAGTAAATATCTGTCTATATCAGCAGGCATCGATAGTACTAGGACTGCAGATATACAGTACAAACCATAAACAAAGCAGTGCTTGTTTACCATTTGCATATCGATCACGCTGATCACTTTCATCATTCCAGTTGGCTCATGTTATTATGAAAATATTTGTGGATTTGAATGCTCAGGTAAGATGGAGTAAAATTCTAACACTCTCACTTTCACTTTTATTCTGAACAGCCAATCAGAGTTCTCTCTCTCACTGACGGCCTGAATCGACATGATGAATCGGCCAACAAAAAAACAACAGTGTCCGACGAGAGCAGTGTCTGTTCGTATCACACCGGAAAAACTAAGCCGACCGATTCTCAAAAACGGCCCGACATTGGCTTTGTGTGTCCCGGTCTTTATGGGTATTACTATAACTTGGGGTATTACTACTAGTCTAAGGTACTAAAATGCAACTTTAATGGGTTGATAATGCACAAAGTTGTCCTTTTAACGGTACTGCCACGGGGACAAGCTGTTGTGCCCTTGTAAGGTAGAGTTTTTTGCACATTTCTTTCTAACAACTCTTATTTAATGATCTCGTCCTCCTCGATAACAGCCTCTTAGCAAGTTCACACCACAATTTAGCCAGAAATGCGCCATGCAACTGTGTTTGTCTTCTAAAGATCAGGGAAAATCCTGTTTTCCACGATATGACCCATTTAGATTGTTTTACTTGGGGAGTCAAAATGTTATGTAAAGGTCATCTTAGGTCCTGATCTTCTCCTCCGGAAACTCTAAGTGGTGGGTGTAACTGTTGCCAGATTTTGTTAATAACGGACTTTACATCATTGTTAGTGATTTGAAGTGATTTATTTGCCACTGGAATGTTTATGTAGAGAATTCCAGAGTTGAACATTTTTAGTTTTTTTGTTCAAATAAGCAAAATATTTTTTTGTTAATGTTTTTATCATTAAAATTAAAAATACAATATTTATTCCCCCTTTCGACTTCATAACTCCCTTAATTCTACATGGCATTGATTCAACAAGGTGCTGAAAGCATTCTTTAGAAATGTTGGTCCATATTGATAGAATAGCATCTTGCAGTTGATGGAGATTTGTGGGATGCACATCCAGGGCATGAAGCTCCCGTTCCACCACATCCCAA
The DNA here is from genome assembly GCF_988280905.1 of Pimephales promelas. NCBI lineage: Eukaryota > Metazoa > Chordata > Actinopteri > Cypriniformes > Leuciscidae > Pimephales > Pimephales promelas. Next base: position 26,522,051 of record NC_142782.1, read on the forward strand.
AGATGCTCTATTGGGTTGAGATCTGGTGGCTGTGGGGGCCATTTTAGTACGGTGAACTCATTGTCATGTTCAAGAAACCAATTTTAAATGATTCGAGCTTTGTGACATGGTGCATTATCCTGCTGGAAGTAGCCATCAGAGGATCGGTACATGGTGGCCATAAAGGGATGGACATGGTCAGAAACAATGCTCAGTTTGGCCGTGGCATTTAAAAGATGTCCAATTGGCTCTAAGGGGCCTAAAGTGTGCCAAGAAAACATCCCCCACACCATTACACCACCACCACCAGCCTGCACAGTGGTAACAAGGCATGATGGATCAATGTTCTCAATCTGTTTACACCAAATTCTGACTCTACCATCTGAATGTCTCAACAGAAATTGAGACTCATCAGACCAGGCAACATTTTTCCAGTCTTCAACTGTCCAATTTTGGTGAACTCTTGAAAATTGTAGCCTCTTTTTCCTATTTGTAGTGGAGATGAGTGGTACCCTGTGGGGTCTTCTGCTGTTATTGCCCATCCGCCTCAAGGTTGTGCGTGTTGTGGCTTCACAAATGCTTTGCTGCATACCTCGGTTGTAACGAGTGGTTATTTCAGTCAAAGTTGCTCTTCTACCTGCTTGAATTAGTCGGCCCATTCTCCTCTGACCTTTAGCATCAACAAGGCATTTTCACCCACAGGACTGCCGCATACTGGATGTTTTTCCCTTTTCACACCATTCTTTGTAAACCATAGAAATGGTTGTCCGTCAAGATGCCAGTAACTGAGCTGTTGTGAAATACTCAGACCGATTAACAATTAATTTATTATATTATAATTATTATTCGTTTATATATTTATAATACATTTATTTTGCCGTGAGAATATTTCTTTTAGTGAAAACTAGATGAAATACTGATTGATAAAATGTATTTTGCAGTAAAGCCTCTCTGAGAAGTGTGAGTGTGAAGTGGCCAAGAACAGAGGAGTTAGTGTTTCAGTGTTCATGTTCAGGTCTCAGTGGCCGAATATAAGGACCCTTATACAGAGAGTGTTGAAATGTTCTGCTACTGGTGCATTCCAGCTGTGCGCTTCAATCCCAGCTGTTCATTGAGCTCAAATCCCACTGCCTGCTTTGATCCTACACACCCTCAGCACAGCAGAGGAAAGCCCCCTTTATCATCTTCCTGCCAGCCCAACCAACAATGTGTGGAAGTGAGTCAAACCCATTTGAACTGGTCCTGCTCTCTGAGCCTGCAGCCTTTACTCGCTCACCAGACAAAGAGGACGTTCAGCCCTGGCTGGAGCTTTCTGGGCTCAGGGACAGCTTGGCATGCCATGGCGGGCTTCTCCGTGTCGATCCAGAACTTGCATGGTGCAACTCTGAATCTCGTACCGCTGTGTTCCCTCGTCGTAGTTCCTCTGACCGGAGCAGGAGGTGGAGGAAGAATGTGGGGTGACGCAATACTGGTCTGCTCTCCGGCTGTCACAGGAGGTATTCGCAGCGTTTATCTGGGACATGAAATGGAAATTAATTTAAATTATTGTCTTTTTGGAAATTAGGCTACTGCCTCGCTCCCTAACTGACATGAAACCTCAAAAGAGATTTAGGCAACACTTTACAAATATTGTTAACATTAGTTGATGTATTGACTAACATGAACTAACAACGAGCAAAGCAATACATTTTTTACAGTATTTATTCATCTTTGTTAATGTTAGTTAATACAAATACTGTTCATTGTTCACTGATGTTAACAACTACAATGTATTAGTAAATGTTGAAATTAATATAAATTAATAGAAATATTGTTCAATTTTAGTTCATGTTAACTAAGTTAGTTAACTAATGTTAACTCGTGAACCTTACTGTAAAGTTTTACTGAGATTTATTTGAAATTAGTTGAAGGCAGTAAACCTCATAGGAGATGATGTGATACTCTAAAAAGCTGTACAACACTGCAAATGGGCTTTTTTTTGTCTTATTTTCCAGTTAAAATATCATCAAATTGTTGAAACAAGATAAATTGACTTGAGAAGCAATGTTGCATAAGATATTAAGATTTGTTTGCAGATAATGTAGTGTAATATGAGTGTAATTTGCCATAATGCACAGGCATATTTTTTTCACTTTCACTTTTTTTTAAACTTCTACTTCAGACAAGTAAAAAAAAGAAAGACAAAATGACAAAATACACTTGTATGCAAGATGAAATCTATGAAACAAGGCTTATTACTTTATACTGTATGGGGTCTTAAAAAAGTCTTGTTTTAAGGATGTTAATACATTTTGTCTGGAAATCAATTTTATGCTAAAATAGTTTATATATATTAATAGTTTATCAAGGATCAGCTTTATATATATATATATATATATATATATATATATATATATATATATATATGAAGTGTTCAGATGCAAAAGCCTCTAAATGCCATTTGAAATTTTCTTCTTTAATGATGATTTTTATCAAACTTGTATATTTAAGTTCAGTGATTTCACTTAAATGGCAATGATAATTACCTATTAATTGTTATTTAAGTGATATTACTGAACTTAAATATACAAGTTTGATAAAAAAATCATCATTAAAGAAGAAAATTTCAAATGGCATTTAGAGGCTTTTGCATCTGAACTCTTCATATATATATATATATATATATATAAATGCAACAGAAGAAGGCATATGATATGTCTGTGTCATTATCAGATAAAGATACTACTAGATTTAGTTAATATATTTAGCTGTAAATGAAATTGAATCCTGTCTTCTTTTCATGTTTTCATGTATTTATATACAGACATGAGATGATGCGTAGATGAAGTTTGATTATTCCCTAACTCTGGTTCTTACTCTATTTTCATAGCCAGTAGCAGATATTCAATGCAATCCAGTGTAGACTTTCCGGCTCCAAAGCCATTGTTCAATTTAAGGTCAGAGATTTGGATCACTGCCATTATACCTGCAGTCTCGCTGGAGCTGCATCAATTCTTTTTAACTTAGACTACCATTAATGGTGCATTTGTCTCGTATTTCATCAAGTGAAATCTTTACAAGTGTGCTGGCTCTCTAATGCATTATTTGTCATTAGTGTTGAAGATGCATAAAGTAATTGCTTGGTTTAGTTTGTTTAATTGGCCAATACAATGGTGGTCTTAGATTTTATTCGGAGATTACTGAAGCTTATAAGCAGAGATGTATGTTGTTAGTTATGTTACGTTACTGTTATGTACAGTAATGCACTAAGTATACACTAAAAAAACTTAAGACTACACTATACTCTAAACAATGCTGGGTTATAAAATCATTATGTCTATGGAATGTCCCCATGAACCATGAAAACACAACGTGTGTGTGTGTAAAAATGTATGTATAGACCATTTTGCAAGATGTAAACAACACTGGTCCAGAAGCACTTCCTGTTTCAGTTTTTTAACACTACATAAAAGCTGGGATAAAATACAACCAACAGAACATTTAAAACTGAATCAAAAAGTTAAACAAATATCTTTAAGATGTTTTCTTTATATGTGAAATAAAGAAAACAGTTACAAACTGAAACAGGAAGTGTTTCTGGACCAGTGTTGTTTACATCTTGCAAAATGGTCTATACTCTAAAAAATTCTGGGTTGTTTCAAATATGGAAAAACCCAAATGTTGGGTTAGAAATTTTTATGCATTTTTAACCCAACATTTGGGTTTGTCCATATTTTAAATAACCCGACATTTTTTAGAGTGCATACATACATTTTCACACACACACACGTTGTGTTTTCATGGTTCATGGGGACATTCCATAGACTTTACAAACTAAATATTATATCCCTGCACATTAACCCTACCCCTAAACCCATCACAGAAAACTTTCTGCATTTTACATTAAAAAAAAAATTCACTTAGTGTGATTTATAAGCCATTATCCTAATGGGGACCAAAAAAAGGACAAGGATTTTGGATATTTACATCCTTGTGGGGACAGTTTGTCCCCATACCGTAGGGTTTACCAGGACATAAAGTCATAACCATCATAAACAGCAGTCACTGGACGCTTGTCATCTGTCTTCAGTTCTGACATCACAGATGATAGATGACTGAGAGTGATTGTGACTGGCATGATTCCAGGTCAGATTAACATGGTCAAATGAATAGATTAAGTGCACCGCATGTGTGTGCGGTCACGATGATGACTGATAACAACTTGACTAAGTGTTGTGTGATCACATCTCTGCTGTGCTAATTCAGTTCAGTGTGGAGAATGCCAGCATCAACTCTATTCCAGTCTTGCGTATACCCTCGGGTGCGGCATCGCCCTCCATCCACTGGAGCAAGGGCAGATTTATAATGACGGCTGAAGTTCATGAGCGTGCTCGGACTGAGCAGTTGGTGTCATCGGTTAAGTGCAGCCGTTAAAGAGGACAGGGAAATTGAGGACAGCAGGGATGGAGAATGACAGCACAGTTATGATTAGAGTCAATCAGAAGCATGAAAGATCACCGTCATTTTTCTTATTAAACCGTCATATTCGATGTACTGTATAGTAAGCGTTATGTCTGTGATGAATGTGTCCACTGTGGTGATTTTTCCTTATTAATTACATGATACCGCATTAACTTCCATAGTGTGATGTATTTCCTGGTGAAACAGAAAATGAGTGAGATATAAGATTTTTTTAGTTTTAGCCATCAGGGTTTGATTGGATCATAAAGTAGGCTATGATGTTATTGGTTAATTTTAATGTCCATGCCAATGTGACCTAGAATTTGTCTTAAGGAAAGAAGAAAGAAGATTCGTCTTTAGAAAAGTAATTCAGAGCAGGAGAAAGTTATTACATTTCAAAGGAATATTCTGATAGGTGAACTCTAAGGTTGGTATTGTTGTTGGACACTGTTTTGCTTTTCTAAAAGCTAATCTAATAGAATAGAATAGTTTAGTCACCTTTATTCTTTAGTCACCCTCATATCTTTCCAAAAGATGTTATATTGTATTACTGTTTTTTTTTTTCTGTTATTAAAGTGATAGTTCACCCAAAAATGTACATTCTTTCATCATTTACTCACTCTCAAGTTGTTCCAAACATGTATAAATGTCTTCTTTTGTGTTCAGCAGAAGAAATTCATACAGGTTTGGAACATCTCGAGGGTGAGTAAATAATGACAGAATATTTTATTTTTGGGTGAATTATCCATTTAAGGTTCTTTATTGGCACCATATGGTTCCTTTAACATCAATGAAACCTTTCCATTGCACAAACCTTTCTCTGTATAGTGAAAAAAAGTTTGGTAACTCTTAACAATAAGGTCTCATTTGGTAGTTAACTAACATGAACTAACAATGTTAAACTAACTTTGTTTATGTTAGTTAATAAAAACCCAGCTGTTCATGTTAGTTCAGTGCATTAACTACATGTAGTGTTAACAGATTCAAGATTTAATTTTATTAATGTATTGTAAATGTTGAAAATTAACATTAAGTGAGATTAATAAATGTAGAAGTATTATGTTAAAGGTGCATTGCGCAACATTTGAAGTTAAAATACCGTTTGTCTATTCATACATGCTCAAACAATTGCCTGATGGGCTGAATGAGCCCTTCTCTGATCACTGCGATTGCCTCTATAATCCTGTACAGTAAAATAAATGAGGGATTCGGGACGGAATTTGAGACGGCGTGACGTCATTTGTGTTCACGCTCATCTGGCTATGTCTGGCAGGTTTGTGTATTCGCCGCCATTCGCCGTATCAGAGAAGACAACTCGAGCGACAAAACTTTAGTCAACTTTAGACAAAAGTAGAAGATGGATTCAAAGAGACCGGCTTGTAGTTCATTCCAAACCCCAACGCAAACTCCACGTGCCACCAAAAGGGCCAAATTGGAGTCAGACAGTGTTCAACAAATGGAGAGATCATTTGCATTTAAAGGGCCAAAGACAAAGTGGTGCGTTTTTGCTTACCCTCAAAAAGTGACAACTTTAACTTGATATATAAATATATTTGTGGGGTATTTTGAACTAAAACTTCACATACACACTCTGGGAACATTAGAGATTTATTTTACGTCTTGTGAAAGGGGCATTATACCACCCCTTTAAAGAGTGTAGTAGCGTACACAAAAATAACGTTTTTACACATAGACTACATAAACCCAAAAAAGCACCATATGACTAGCGTTCTATATTTAAGTTGTCAGTAGCTTGAGAAACTGAAATATCTCTGAAAAATTGTTTTCATGGCTGTGTTAGCTAGTGTTCTTTTTTAACCCAGGGAGAACTGGTAAATACGTTGATGATATGGTCACATCCAGCCTAAGAGATGGACAGAGTACTCTTTCTCTTTCTTTTCTGTGGTCAAGTGTTAGAAATAATGACAAATAAGTGTTGGGTAACTATGGCAACAGCACAGTGTGATTTCTCTTGGTCTCTCCCTGTAGGGGTGAAGTTAATAAGATTAGAGTTAGATCTCAGCGATGGCAGCGCTAAAGACCTCAGCTCTGTCTTTTTAATTAGCCCCTCAATTTCTCTCTCTCTCTCTCTCTCTCTCTCTCTCTCTCTCTCACACACACACACACACACTGCTTCCAACATTGATAATATATCAGCATGTTACAATGATTTCTAAAGGATCATGTGACACTAATGGCTAATGAAAATTCAGCTTTGCATCACATTTAACAAATGAATTTTAAATTGTAATAATATTACACGATATTACTGTACACTTTTTTCTGTATTTCTGTATGAGACGTCTTTTCAAAAACAAAAACAATATTTATTACTTTTGACCTGTACTGTGCAAAATCAAAAAATTTAAATGAATACAAAAATAATTCTATAAATGTGTGTATGTATTTAGCTGTAGATACATCTGTGTCACATGATAATTTGGTAAACACTATATTTAGCCTGTTTGTTCTTTGTTTGGCTGGTATTAGTTTTGCATTTATAAAATGGTCAGTTTTATCATATCAATAATTTAGCACATATTGAAAAAAGCAGTTCATCAAAAAAGAAATATTTGAATTGGAAGACATTTTTGTTTGCCACTGTACCGTTCGGTCGGCCTTAATGCAGTCTGTTCAGAAGAGTCATCTAGCATTTGTTTTTGTTGATTTGATGCTGTCTGAGGCCTGCGAGTGTTTTGCAAGATCAAACACATCCAGATTCGAGGAGACATGCGTGGATCCAGCTCCTTTTAAACAGAAAGAGAAGAGAGAATGCTCAATACAGCTTTTATGTGTTTTTTCCCTATCACATTCTACTGAGAAATAATTTCTGCATCTGGTATGCTTTTATTCCAAGCTTCCTTGTAAATAAATGTGTTCCTTGCAACTCGAACATTGACCTTGGCTTTATAAACAGCATGATTTTCAAGTTGAGCTACAGGGAATACACAAAAGTGTGCTTATGATGCAAATATCTACAAATCACCCTCATTATATAACAGAGAGCTAGCTCTGATTTAATGGTGCTCGGAGCAGTTTCTAGTTTTAAAAGTAGAGCTTCTAGTTCTTATTTTTGATGTTTCTCCTTTGATGCCTGTTTTTGCACTTCACAGTGTTGTCAGTGATGCACAACATTTGGCAAACCGCTTTGTGTTTCTGTTGTAGCCGCTGCTGGCTGTTTAGTGTATATTGCATGTGGTGTGTTTTCTTCAGTGTGCGCCGGCTCTCACATCCACAGAGCTGCTGGCATCTGGCACGTATGGCACAGGACAGAGTGTGTGTTGCCATGGCGATGATGGAAAAATTGAATTTGTGCCTGCCGCACCCTCAACCAGGCCGTTTCCAGGCGATTTGTATCAGCTCGACTAAAAGAGCTCTGTCAAGCAGGAAAGAGCCTTTAAAAGCGGCTCCTTCATGACTGAATCACTTGAATGCATCATTGTGACTCAAAATCACTAACATGTCACGGAAGATGTGGCAGCCAACCACCCTGCCGTGCCAAGTTTTCCAGTGCAAGTCAGAGTCAAGTTTACATTTACAGTTGCTTTAGTTTATAAGACCTTATGAGACCATTTATGATTGTGGGATTGAGAAGAGGGACTTCATTGAGGTATAGCAAAATACATGATTTCATCTTCGACATTGAGAAATGAAGTTCTGTTGTGTGGCCAATTCCTGTCGGACAGGGTTTTAGACCTACTGTGCACGCGCTGCCTAACAGGTTGAAGAACAGGTGTTTTGGTGCCCATCTGCATAATTATATTATGATAGCAAACACGACGCTGTTTCCTGAGCAGCTGTTATTGTGCTCTGTGAGGGGTATGATCATTTGTAGTTCTGTTGAAGTCTGCCACTGGTTTGATGAAGGAGAGTAACATTGTGAATTGTTTTGTTTGCTGGCAGAAGGTAGAGTATAATAACTTGCACTAAGAAATAGAGCCAGAGCCGGTATTATCGGCCGGTATTTGGCATTTTCCAAACTATCCGTATTGGCAGTTATAATGGCCAATAAATGAATATTTCAAAAATAAAATAAAAATGGACGAAATACGCTTGAACCATGTCATGAGTGTTGGAGTTGTATAGTTTGTCCACCAGAGGGCACTTTATACAGTCCCTGTTAACCACAAAGCTAGCTAATGCCACTATCATTAATTCAGTTAACATTAATGAGCTTTGCTTCCTCTGTTTTGTTGTGACAATAAAAGAAACAAGTTTCTTTTTAAAATGCATTATCATATTATTTTAGTTAAAACTCATACATAACTACACATAACTAATGTTAGAGAAAATCTGTTAATGTTTTGTTGCGCGTTTCTGAAAAAAAATATCGGCCGATATATCGGATTTTAAAAGCAATTAATATTTGTATCGATGTCGGCCTTCAAAATCCTTTATCGATCGGGCTCTACTAAGAAATATATACGTTTAAGGGTGCCATGTTTTATACTTCTGTAGCATTTTATATAGGTCCATTATTATTCAAGCACTGTGTGAAAATATACCATCATTCACTATTACCTACTGTACATGAGTCCACTAATATAGTTCATTTGAGGGAGTGAATGAAAACAAGCGAGTGAATTCAGACACAGCCTCTTTTGCATAATTTGTGCTTGCGGTTTAATAATTATTTGAAACTTAAGATACTTGCAGGTCTTCTAGTAAATAAAAGATTTATCTTAAACTCTGTCATGGAAACTAATATGTATAAAGTGTAATTAATCTTTAATAATCAATTAAAAAGGAATTTATACCTGTATGATATTACGCGTAGCCACATTGGATCAGCGGTTTAGAAAATGCAGATATGGAGGATTCAGCTGCAAGCGCCATCTTCTGGTCAGACGTAGGAATTCATTCAGCGTGCAACTCACATTGCATCGTGGGTATTCTCTAGCCAGTCGTACACACATTATTTTAGTGCATTGAATAAGTGCACTCGATAACATCCACTATGGTTTCAGACACCACTATAAATGGCGTAAATAGGGCAAATAGTGCCCTATTTAAGGGTACATGGGCGATTTGCGATATAGTCAGGGTTAACGGTAATTCCATGAACTGTCATCAAGCCAGACCAAGATGCTGACTATTAATTGACATTTAAATATCAGTACTTAGAGTTTTATTGTACCTTTAACCAGGCATGTTACTTCAAAATGGTGAAATTTGACATTGTTTTGAATCCTTTCTCAGCTTAATATGTAATAATAGCTTAATATACAGACAAAAGTAATTAAGCCATTAATTGAAGGTTGATTACCCCAACAAGTGTAAACACTGTTTCTCTGTGGCCCCATTAAAACATTGCTCTGTTTGTTTGACCAGCCCGACAACAGCAACTATGGCTCAACCAATTGTGCGATTTTGGGGCGGGGCCATCGTGTCTTTCTGACCAATGACAAGAGCATGGTTCTTTAGGAACAAGATTCGAATTTTTCAACATCATGTTATTGTGTTCCATGATATGATCAGTAAGAAATAGTATTATATTTCAAGCAAGATTTTCTTCATTTAATCCACACAAGAAAAAAAATACAGATTTTTTTTTTTTCCTGACCTTATGGGTTTTGATTTTAAAGTTGTGCTCTTCTCCTCATGTCAACCGCTCTGTTGGGGCATCAGTTATTCCTCTGGAAGACTGTGTGAGTTACAGCGTTATCATGTTCTATTAATAAATGATTCATGTTGTGTAGTTTTGATGCAAGTGACATTTTCAGTGTCTGGATGCGTGTGGTGTGTTTTAATGCGATGAGTGTTCATTTCACGCTGACATTTTAGGTACACTCCAAAGCTGAATATATGTTGTTATTGGTGTTTATTTTTAATATTCAAGCACTGCTTTTGCTTTATGCCACACTTAACACAGACTTTCAATTTCTCATTTTACTTAGATCTCTCTCTCATACACACAAGCGTCCCAGGCCTTTGAATCTCCTCCGGTGCTCATTAGTGGCTGACACTTGAAAGTTTCGACAATATTTCAATATTTATCGGTTTTACGTAACTGAGCTGCAGTTGAGGGCAGAAACATGAAACGGCAGCAGACAGAGCAAATCTCCAGGGCTCGAGCACAATTCTCAGCCTCTCACTTGTGCTTGAAAAAAAGGTCTGCCAACATACTGGAACATTAGATAAAAGCATAATGGCGTAGCGATATTGGGGTATCTGAGGTAGCTGTGGGTCACTAGCGAGGACAAAATGGGTCTTTTTAAGGGTATAAATGCCATTATGTATGCAACATTATTGTATCCTCAGTGATAAATTCCATTGATGATTTAGTTCTGTCAACATCATTGTCACTCATTTTTAGACAATAACAATTGCTCACCCTCATGTCGTTCTAAATATGTACGTATGTCTTACTTTCTTCTGTGGAGCAGTAAAATATTGAAAATGTCTGTTTTATTTGCCCATACAGTGAAAGTCAGTAGTGTCCAGTGTTGTTTTGGACCTCATTGACTTTCATGGTATTTAAACTCTTTAAAAGAGCAATATTTGTATATTTAGTGATAAATACGGGTTATGTCCACATTATTTTCATTTATAAGCAGCAGTTCATCACTAAATGTGATACTTAAAGGGATAGTTCACTCGAAAATTAAAATTCTGTCATTTTTTCTTCTTCTGTGGAACAGAAAAAGATTGAAATGGGTCTCAGCGTTGTTTTGACCCTATTGATTTTCATTGAATGTGGACAATGGCATACAATTTTCAACTAACTATTTTGGACACATAAATCTTAGTTTTGCATATGGGTTTAGTTCAGTTGCAGTCAGTATTTTAGTCTGTGTGTGTACGTAAAAACTCAAAAACCTCCCATAAAGGTCATCGTTCATGTTGTCAAGGTTGTGAGACATAAAGACAAACCCCCAAAGATGCAGCATATCAAAGTCTCATCATGGTTGAACCTATTTAGGTCAATCTAGACGCTTGTCAATTTTACATCAGACAGTTAACGTGACCAAAGTGATGCTGCAGGGAAAAACAGATCGACTAGAGAAAAGAAACGAGAGAGTGAGAAGAGTAGGGTGGGTCAGATGGAGACACCGAAGCAATGAAAGAGAGCAAGAGAGAGGGGAGGGAAAGCTTTTTCCCGTTGCTTTAGAGTGGGGCATGTTTTCATCCAGTCGCAGTTGAAATTCGTCCACATTCACTCGGGGTCAAGACCAGCCACACCTCTGTCCATCTCCATTCTTCCGTCTCTCGTCCTCTTCAGTCGTTCCATGTTGGAAATTGATTTGTTTTTCATTCCTCGAGTCTCGATGTTGCTCCTATACAACCGTTTCCTCTCTCTCCTAGAATCGATCTATCGCCGTGGAGCTAGACGATGGAGGAAGCTGTACCGGGTGAACGGACACCTCTTCCAGGCCAAGCGCTTTAACAGGGTGAGTTAAAGTCTCTAGTCCTCTCCAGCTTGAATGATGACATCTGATTGGATTCTTAATGTGTTTAACCCACTTTCTTCAGATTTATGGTCTGTTTGGGGGATGAGTGCATTTCATGATAGATCTTGTTTATGGCAAATTGCAAACTCATTTTTTAGGGTTTTTAGAGTTGTTTATGTTTGAGAGCTTCATAAATAACTGTTGTGGATGTCGTACACTTGAAAATGGGCATGTAGACTGTTGAGATACTGTAAGTGTCTGCAGCTGCAGTAAGCAACAAATTGCAGATGAGTTTTTAAAAACAATCTGTGAAGCTATTTTTTTAATTATAATAGAAGTCCTCAACTGTAATTTTTTTTAATGAATACTTTTATTAAGCATAGATGCATTAATTTGATCAAAAGTGACAGTAAAGACATTTATAATGTTACGGAAGAATTATATATTTAAAATAAATACTGTTCTTTTAAACTTTCAATCAAAGTATCCTCAAAAAACATTAAGCAGCGCAACTGTTTTCAACATTGATAATAATAAGGAATACTACAGTACGTGAGCACCAAATCAGCATATTGGAATAATTCCTTAAGGATCATGTGACTCTGAGTTCAGCTTTGCAGGCGCAAGGTATACTAAAGAGGAAAAACACTTATTTTAAATTGTAATAAAATTTTATAAAATGTTGTTGTTTCTAACGTAGCCTACATAAGAGCTGAACATAAGAGACTCATTGTTAAAGGACAATTCTGGCGCAAAATGAACCTTTGGTCTAATAAAACATTGGTACCTAGTCGACCGTTCTCTGAGATTTGTAATAATGAGGGTCCCTAAATACAAAACGAAGCATTGAGAACTTTGTAAGTGTACAGACGGTTTAATAAGAAGATACTTTATAAAGACAGTACACTTCGTGTGTCCAAGTCGAACCACAAACGATGTGCCAAGTAGGGTTGGGTATCGAGAATCGAGTATCGATTGGAACCGGGACTAACTTTTCGTTTTTCCCGGAATCGTTCAAAAGTTAAAATTTCGATTCCTAGTTTCGATATTCACAGTCCGCCGAGCGGAAGAAGAAACCGCTGAACAACACCAACGAAGAAGCGTCTACCGGAAGTGTTGGCATAACCGCGCGAGTCGAACATGAGTAGCTTAAGTTACGTCGGCGGTCCAAAGTGTGGCTTCACTTTTCTAAAAATAACGAAATCTCGGCAAAATTTGTGACTAAAGGAGTATTTGTGACAGAAGGAGTATTTCCTTCAGAAAGACCGTTGGTTAGCAAGGTTAGCTAAACTTTTTTGACCCTGCCTCTTAAAAGAATCGGAATCGAGAATCGTTAGGAACCGGAATCGAAACAAGGAATCGGAATCGGAATCAGAATCGTTCAAATTCAAGCGATACCCAACCCTAGTGCCAAGTAAGCTGAACTGTACGAAGTTCCGCGAACTTCTGAACTGTATGAACGGCGTTCGAGGTTGATTTTACGCAGGAGTTCTCCTCTAATTATTTTATTTGTAATAATAGCAAATACATTCTTCATTGTCTAACCCTTCTCTTTAAATGACTTTTTTTGTTCCTGAAGAAATGATTGAATGATTAAGTAGCCCTAATAGCAACTGTTAGCATTTAGCTAACTGTTAACACAGTTGTAGTGACTGTTGTTATGATGAATATCTACAGCTGTTACAAATCTGTGGATTTACTAGTGACTGTTGATAAGTAGGTGTACAGTAGTAGCAACTGTTAGCATATTAAACTGTGTTTGGTTTTAGCCCCAGTTCTCCCACTCCAACCCCAATCTAGTGCTTGAGTGAATTGTTTATACTGACTGATAGAAAGCCGATAGGAAGGGAGAGATCGACCGAGGCTCTTGAGTGTGATGTCTCTTTTATGCAGCGATGCCCTGCCTTTAATCAGATATCGTCTCTTGAGGGTTTGTTATGTTAATGCAGACATCTTCCTGCAGTAGTCTTCATTCTGCTACTGAGCAGAGCATGTGCCAGACAAAGACGAACACCAAAAAAACACAAGAGAGAGAGTGATAGAAGAGAGAGAGGGAGGAACGAAGACAAGGGGAGAGACATTGTTCATTTTCGCTTATCTTTGCGAACATTGAAATGTCTCTTTTCTTGGAGATGTTTCAATGGCCCTTGAATGGCAGATAGAGAGAGGATAAGAAGAAAACAGGAAGAGAAAGAGGCGTAGAGAGACACATGATGAGCTCAGTGCCCTCGGAAAACTCCCTCTCGCCACAAGCAGGTGTGTGTCATGGTACTGTGAAATTCGTTACTCTTCTCATTTCTCATTAAAGGATTAGTTCACTTTTGAAAAAACTTTTGCTGATAATTTACTCACCCCCATGTCATCCAAGATGTCCATGTCTTTCTTTCCTCAGTCGAAAAGAAATTTAGGTTTTTGATGAAAACATTCCAGGATTTTTCTCCATATGATGGACTTCAATGGGAACCGGATGGTTCAAGTATCAAAAGACGGTTAATAACTGTTTCAGATGCAGCTTCAAATGTCTTTAAACGACACCAGACGATGAATAAGGGTCTTATCATGCAAAACGATCGGTTATTTCAAAACTTATTCCAAAAATGTAACTTTTCTAAGGACAAATACTAGCCTTGCTATATTCTCTGAGGCGCGTTTGTAACGTCACGTAATACGTAATTACGTTCAAAAGGTCACGGGCGACGTAGCCGGAAGTACAGAATCAAAATCGTCCGACATCGTTGTTTTTCCTTTTAATTCCTTTTTTTGTAAACGGTGTTTGAGCTAGTTTGCACGTTCAACCTATGCGTTCAACTTGTAAACACTGACTCTGTACTTTCGGCTACGCCGCCCGTGACCTTTTGAACGTAATTACGTAATACGTGACGTTGCAAACGCGCCTCACAGAATAGAGCAAGGCTAGCATTTGTCCTTATAAAAGTTACATTTTTGAAATAAGTTTTGAAATAACCGATCGTTTCGCATGATAAGACCCTTATTCATCGTCTGATATCGTTTAAAGACATTTGAAGCTGCATCTGAAACAGTTTTTAAACGTCTTTTGATACTTGAACCATCCGGTTCCCATTGAAGTCCATTATATGGAGAAAAATCCTGGAATGTTTTCATCAAAAACCTAAATTTCTTTTCGACTGAGGAAAGAAAGACATGGACATCTTGGATGACATGGGGGTGAGTAAATTATCAGCAAAAGTTTTTTCAAAAGTGAACTAATCCTTTAACAAGGTGATCAATGTTTCACATTATGAGAAATATGGCTTAACTGCGGGATGACATCATCAAGATCCGCAAAATCATGTCTAGGGTAGAGTCAAATTTTTCAGATTTCCTGAAAAGCTCTAATGTCAGACTGGCTAATGGAGACATCCATTTGAGTCAGTGCAGTCTCATCACAAGACGTCTGAAGTCTTGGGGCGTCTTTTGACCATACGTCAACATCCGCCTTTTTAGGGTACCCTTAAACGTCGGTTAGATGACGATATCTGATCCTAACCCTACCCCAGACCTAAACCTACCCCTAAACCTACCCCGTCACCTAACCAACGTTAAAGGTAAAGCGTCAGTTGTATGACGGCCCGGGGTCGTCATCTAACCGACGTTTAAGGGTACCCTAAAAAGGCGGATGTTGACGTATGGTCAAAAGACGTCCCAAGACGTCAGTTATATGACTTCTTGGGATGAGACTGTGTTATTTGAGTCCATAATTGTAAAACACTTTTAAACAATGGTGGCTGTTTAAAGAGACACTGCATCATTTCTGCGCTATTAGCGACACCAAACAGAATTACAAAAACATTGTTCCGAACAGCATACTATATGTATACTGTGTGCACATTTTCTGTATGAATTGAATATACGTCTTCTTTAAATCCTGAATTGATCAAATTATTTGATTTATATTTTAGTATTTTTACATAACATTATAAAAATAATGTTCTGAATGTTTTTATTATGTTTTATATTTGAATTTGATATCAGATTTGTTTATATAGACATTTTTACAAAAATATATATATATATATAATTATCTGAAATTATAATACATTTAAAACTTGCCAAAAAGCATATTGCATGGAATACTGTATCCCACAATGCAATGCGTTCAGACCTT
Organism: Pimephales promelas; assembly: GCF_988280905.1. Taxonomy (NCBI): domain Eukaryota; kingdom Metazoa; phylum Chordata; class Actinopteri; order Cypriniformes; family Leuciscidae; genus Pimephales; species Pimephales promelas. The sequence continues at coordinate 26,537,987 of NC_142782.1, forward strand.
CCGTTTCCAGCGAGAAGCATCTATTGTTAATATCTATTTTGGAATCATTTGATCAAATTTTCTTATTTGATTAACATTATATAAATAAACATTATATAAAAATAAAATTAGTGTTATATTTTTTTCTTTTTCAATATCTGAATAATATTTGATAACATGTGATTGTTTAATATGCATTTACGAAAATATAAGTTGACAACTAGATGCATTGCCAACCACATGCAATGTAAAGTCTTCTGACAGTAATGTAGCATACTAAAATTTGAATAATTTAACGTTGCATGATACCTATTGCATTTATATATTTTTTTAACTTCCTGTAGGCGCATCTCTCTCTCTCGTTCTCTGAGAACACATTCTGCCCTCCTGCTACTTTTTCACTCATTCTCCATAGAAACAAGGGACAGAGCAGAAGTAGGTCATGTTTTTCCCTCTCATGTCTGTCCTTCTCTTAAGGATCTGACTCGTTCCGTCCCTCCCTCCCATCAGCACCTCTGGACCTATCTTTGTCTCTTAATTTGAAGCTCCCTTTGGACAGACAGGACATTTGAAATCTGTAACAAATCAATTTAAAGGCTGTATAATAGATTGAGTTTTACCCATTACTTTTTTCTCTCACGGTTTCCATGTGCTTTTAATCTATCATATGTGTGACAGACTAATCAAGTCACATCCTTCTCACAAACAAAACAGATGCATTTCAAAGCCTCTTGAGACTTCTAGAAGTTTATTTTCCTGTAATGTAGTGGAACGACACAGGACTCGTGCAGTTTACTGAGATTATTTCCGCTGGTCCGTGTTGTTTTGGCTCTTTGATCGCGTGTGTTGTGTCTGAAAATGAAATGAGAAGGAGATTTCCCCCTAAAATTGAGTCTGTAGTTCACAGAGATTAATTTATGATGTCATAAATAGGGAAATTGGCATCTGTTGCCGAGGCGATGAAGGTGGCAGGTGTGGTGTATCAGATAGAGCGTAATTAGGCATCGGGTACGCGTAATAAAAGAAACAGCCCCTAAAACTAAGCAAACTGCATTTGAGCGGTTACAGAAATGGAGATATGGTCGTAATTCTTCACATCTAGTGTTTTTGTAGCATTTTTTATTTTTTATTTTTCGTTTTTAAGAGAGGTTTGCTCATGCTACGAAAGACCGACCTTGTCTGAACTCTGCTGTTAGCATGTCCTTCCTTAACAGGTAAGAAAACAAAGTGCCGACTTCAAATGACTAGCATTAAGTGATGGATATTGACATGCACAAACTCTAGACAGTCATAGCACTGTTTTGATGGTAAGTGTTTTAATAGTGTGTGTGTGTGTGGTAATGCGCTGAGATCATTTCCAGGCACTTCACTCATCTCGGCTCTTCTGAGGGGGATGGTCGATAAAATCTGAGCCTGGGTTTCTCTCATCTCTTGACCTGTATTTTCAACACCGTTGGCAGAGATAACAAACACTTAACACCTTAAGTATCCTAAGCTGTATTCTACATTTTAATATAAATGTAAAGAGAAGCAGATATTCTTCAAACTTGAGTCCGTATTCATAGAGATTATTTTATGATGCCGTAAAAAAAGCACAAGTGGCTATATTAGGAGCTAACTATCAAATGTATACCAACAAGTTCAGTGTTCAGTCCCTACATTAGTTTAAGGCATGTTCTGCTTCATTGGACAGGTTGTACTTTTTGCCTCCATTGGATTCTATGTGTGGTCGTTTAAGGGATGGTGGCCAAAATCCCAATCAAATTAACTTCATGGGGCACATCGTAAATGGAAATCCATTTCATCCAGCGCTCTGAAATCCATCCCGGTTGAATCATTTGTAAGGCATCTCGGGTGAATCCTCCTGATGAGTCTGATCCAGCTCTGCTGTGCTGTAAGGATGCCGTGGAGCGTTTGCCAAGTCGTGAGGGAACAGAATGAAATCACACCCTGTGTCTTTCTCCCATGCTTTTTCTCATCCTTACATTTTTTTTTCCTGCTAAAGCAGTTACATGGTGTCCTCCTATGTGAGCAAAAATACAATTTTTACTTGCTTGTGCTTGTTTTCTATCACTGCGTTTCTGAGGATTTTTACTTGCTCTGTGCCAGTTCTGCCAAGCATGCTTTGCGTTCCTTTCAAATTTGAACTCAGGTTGATGAGCCCCAGTCCATTTGTTTTGAGATTTGAGCATGTATCTGAGATTTTGATTAGTGTGTGTGTGTGCTATCTAAGTGGGCTTTTTTGGGCCGATAGAGCAGCGCTCTTATGCATGCGGACGATTCACAGATGATGTCACTCTAAAGAGCCTCAGGTCCTTGTAATTATTGTCAGTGTCCCACTTATGGCTCAGGAGTGTGTGTGTGTGTTTTAGAAACTGCTAAATGACATGGATGACTTTGAATTAGAAAAGAGAGAAAGGGGGAGGATTAGGAGGAGAGGAAGTGGAAATACAGAGGCAGGCGAGGAGGGCTGTGTGTGTGTGTGTGTGTGTGTGGGAGGGTGGGTGCGCTTGTGAAAATGTCTGACATAAACATTTGATCCTCTCTTGGTGCTTTTTTTCCTGCTCCTCATAAAAAAATAGTGAGCTGCAAAAAGACGACTGATATTCTTCCGCTGGGTTAAAGGTTTTGCATAAAATTTTGCATAAAATGCAGTTTTTCAGTTTCTGTGCAGTGTAACGAAATTTCATGTCAGGGGACCTTTAATATGGAAACAATACATATTTTTGTCTATTTTCTCGTTTATATTTTGCTCATCTGCCACAATAATGTCTTTGATTTATCTTCTTTCTTTGGAATTTATTTATTGATTTTTCTGTTTGATTTATTTTTTGATTTTTTTTTTTTTGTATTTGTTTTTATAAAATTCTGATATTTTTGCTTAATTGCGATTTGTTCACTTAATCTGCATATTATGTTATTAATTTATTTTTAAAAGTTATTCGATTGACGAACTTTATTCAAAAACAGCTTTATTGAAGGTGAAAATTGATAAAGGCTAGAAATCATTAGTCTGTCCAACCCACTTATACTTCAGATTTCAAGATGCCAAATTCATTTCAATCCTATATTCTTTTCTGAAGTCCAATTATAATTTTAGTCAAGAGCTTTTGCACCAAGAACAGTCGCAATTAGTTTTGAAAGACTATTTTTCACCCGTTCTCTGACATTAAGAGTTAAACAGGCCGTATACCTTTTTATGCAAATTATGTCTGTTGTGATTGGCTAAACTCTCCGCATATTGAAGAGATTAAAGATTAACAACACCCACACTACAACACTCATTACCATATGTTTTGGTATGTAAACATGCTGATCATATACATCATGTTGAATTCTCAATCTATTTTCTTTTTTTCAGCTGAATAATCACAACAACACAAACAAAGGCTTATTCAATAACTGTATTCAGTCATCATTGACGGTAGTAGCATTTTCAAGTCTCCTTACATTCCCATGATATCCCTGCTGTATCTGGGATACGTGGTGCACACGCTCGGCCCTGAAGGCCCCTTTCGCTCAGCTGTGTTAAATGTTTGCTTTTTGTTGGGGACAATCGGTTGGGTTTAAAGTTTAATCCACTGTCCTGAATGGAAGCCCGATACGTGCAGACTTGATGTGTTTTAAATGGGTGCAGATACACATTGTTTCCCTGGCACTGCGTTTGCTTAGCAGCGCTGGCTCGATATGTTCAAAAAGTCCATGGGGTGGAAGCTGTGCTGGGATTCAGAGAAGAAAGAGATGTTTATATGATTTCCAAGAATAACGGCACAGAATCAGTGCATATAGCTTCAGGTGAATTCATGATGTTGTTCTTTGATCATTTCCTGCTGATGGGTGTTGCCAATGCCTTCTAGTCAGCCTTGAGGAAGATCCTGAGATTTTGGTCGGAAATAAAACCGACTCGTCGGGAAATTTAATACTTCTTTCTCTGTTTTTCATTCCCTGTCAAAACACAGGAAGTTTTTTTGTGCTTGTTTAACAAAAAGCAAAAGATTAGATCTTGATAAGTGGCTGGATTTCAGATAAGTCACTGGTTTTGTTAACAGTTTTTGTATGTGCATTCTTCCATGGGCAGATCAGCATACTAAAATATTCTCTTATGAGCTGTTTCTTTTAGGTGAATCAAACATAAAGCTTACAACTAACTGTAAATCATTGTGACTGACTTGTTACTTTGACATGGTTCACATTATTCATTATGTGTAAGTAAGTATTATAGAAAAATAGAACATTGAAAAGTCATTTAAAAGTCTGTAAAAACACAAAAATAGTTACTGTATATGTCATTATTTGGAATGATATATATTATTTCATTTTATGTACTAAAGGGGTCATATAATGCCATTTTCGTACAAGTTAATATAAATGTTTAGGGTCTAAATGAAAACTTTGTAATATACTTTTATTAAAAATTCTCATTAGTATTTTAAGAAAACACTAAATTTACCTGGTCAAAATCAGCTCTGTTTTCAGCTCGCCGTTTCAGTGCATATGCACTCTTTACTATTCCCATCCCTAGTCATAAGGAACGTGTGTATTTCCCGGTGCCAGCTTCAAGCTTTAGATGATGTGTGCTAATTTCGAGCCCTGATTTCCGAACGTTTAACCCCAGTTACATAAACTGAGCACCTGACAGAAAGCGCCAAGAAAATGTAGGTCATTCATTAGGGCTGGAGGCTTCAAAGATACAGAGAAATCACTGCAGCAGGTGAACATTAGATGGTGAGAAAGTCTTGTCTAAAACCGCACCGGCAGCACAGGGATCATGACATGCTCACAGAGCTGTGAAATAGAGTCGAGGAACACGGAGGAAACGTCAAGCACTGACAACAAGAGCATCTTATATCCACTGAGTCCTTCTCTGAGGGTTTGTTGAAGGTCCGTTAAACCAGATATCAGCTATGGCAGAGAGGGGAAACTGTCAGTGGAAGAGCATGTCCCGTTAATGAAAGATTAGCATATTTTAATAGGATTATGCTACATGTAGCAGAGCCCCCTGGTGGACGGTTTGCATATCACATGCTCAAAAGAATTGTGCCATCTTTCTTGGTCTTTCCAAAGTCCTCCTTTTTTTTGTATTTATTTCGCAAATCATTCCACAGTTTTGACCGGTATTATTGACTATATCTCTATCATGCTTTTATATAACATTGTGTCCCTCTCAGTCTCTTGCTCTTGCTCTCACTAGCAGACAGATGGAGAACAACAAACTGAGCTAAAGATATTTTCATTTATTTGTGACTCACAGGGCATGTGTGTTTGCAGGTGTGGGTGTGTGTGTGTGTTCTTTTGAAAGCTTATTGTTGGTTACAGCAGTCAGCAGAGTCCTCTGATCTGCCGAGCTTGGATTTTAGACAAAATCTGTTGACATCTTGTGCTAGGCTTTAAGTATGTACAGATGCTGAGTGTGTGTCACCTAGAATGTGTTTAGCCATACATAAAATGTAAATAATACATTAATACAAGTATAATGCGGGATATTTATCTGACCAACTGAAATGTTTGATACTTACTTTGCATACAGTCATCAAAGCTGCATTTATTTGATCAAAAATACAATAAAACATGGTAATATTGTGAAATATTATTGCAATTTAGAATTACGTATAGAATAATTTTTATTGTCACTTTTAATCAATTAATAGATACTTGCTGAATATATTTTTTTTTAATTTAAAGCTACTGTGTGATTTTTACCCCCATCTAGCGGTGAAAAGGTATATGACCATACAGGGAATATTAGTTTCTGTTCCTCTCAATTCCGATTTCGTTTTAACTCCTACGGTGGCCAATGTAGTCCAAGATTATCATGGCTTCCAGTTCGACCTCGTCCATGAGTGTTAACTCAAAACGTAAATGCGAAAGGCGAAGCTTGAATTAACGGGTATGTCCCTCTTTGGCTAATGTAGTCTCAAGATAGAGGGGCAACACGGCGACCGACATTAGAACCTCTTACCCGTATGTATTTATTTCAATGGCATATTATACACAAACGAGAATACTTTATTACTTGAACGAAGTAAATATACATTAATGAGCACATATATTTTTGAAAGAACTAAGTGTTTTTAGCTAAGAATAAACTAAAAGAGTTACACAGTGTAGCTTTAAAACCCCAAACATTTTTTAAATTAAAACCCCAAACTTCTGAAGAGTAGTGTATTCACATCATCGTGCTTTATTTTAACTTAATTTGAATTCAGAATTCATTACTCAGCTCATGTGATATCTGTAAGACATCCCTTTTTTCTGTTTGTTGTTAACAGATTAACTCATTCATGAAGTTTTTCAACTTGCTAAACTGATCATAGATAACGATAGTCTAACTTCAGTTGTGTGTGTCTGTGTCTCTCTCAGAAAGCGTACTGTGGCCACTGCAGCGAGAGGATATGGGGACTGGGGCGTCAGGGCTACAAGTGTATCAACTGCAAGCTTCTGGTCCATAAACGCTGTCACAAGCTCGTCTCACTGACCTGTCAAAGGCATATGGTGAGTCTTTCATTCAGCTCTAAAAATATTCATTATCTGTCTGTTGTCACTGAGAGTCTTAATTCAAATGAAGTTAGATTTGAAAGCATAAAGAAGTGAAAAAAAATTGACTTTTTTGTGTTTGTCATTTCATTTAAATAAGCACATCCTCCACTGTTGAGAAGCTCATTACTGTTTCATTGTAATGTTTTATTGACTTTTTGAAAGAGTTTGCCTCTCTTCTCACTTCTCAAGAGTGTTGATAGCACTTGTGGAATTTGTCAGATGATAACACTGTCTTGTCAGTATTGAATTGACCTGATTCTGTGCTGAGACTGAATGTCGAAATCATTGACTGAAACACTGTAACATGAAACATCTTCACAACACCACCTTCTGCAAGAAATGTTTCTGCATGTCAGAAATTCAGAATGAAATTCAACAACAAATTTAAATTCAACATTGATTTATTTACATGACAGAAGATATCAGACATCCGATTTCCTACATCCGATGTTTTTCCAACAGAACCCAAAACTGATGAGCTTTAGAGTCTGACTTTGTCCTCATTTTGTGAAGACATTCTGTCATTTATGTCTGCCTCCTTTCATTATAGTTCTTTTTCTCTCTCTCTCAATCTTTCTCCCAAATGTTTGTCATATTTTTGTTGTTACACATTTTCTTTGTAATAGAATTGGAAACACTGCTATATTATTATTGTTACATAATTATATATTATATTAATATTAGGGCTGTCAAATGATTAATCGCATCCAAAGTTTGTGTTTACATAATATATGTGGGTGCACTGTGTATAATTATTTTATATATTTAAATACACACACATGCTTGTATATATTTAAGAAATATTTTCATGTATATACTGTATACAGATTTATATGTAATTTATATTATATTTAAATATAAATATTTTATATATAAAAATGTGACTTAAATATACACGCATGTGTGTGTATTCATATATATATATATATATATATATATGAAATAATTATACACAGTGCACCCACATATTATGTAAACACAGACTTTTATTTTGGATGCGATTAATCACGATTAATCATTTGACAGCCCTAATTAATATATCAGTAATATGTTGATTATAATTGTCTGCTTGATATCTTTTCTTTTTGTGGTCAAGAAAGTTTCAAAATATGACATTTTGTGAAATAGTATTCAGTGGTAAAATAATGTAGAACATAGAATCATTTTATCCATTGTGTTTTAATTGGATTGTGTAGAGTAAACTGTGATATTGTTGGTTAACTTCATTTATTTTTTGTTATGTTAACAGAAAAGAAAATTCATTTAAGAGGTAGAGAAAGTTATTAGATTCTGATAAATGATAATGAAAATATTTATACATCTCTTGATTTCATAAAGTAAGAGTAAAAGTTTTCATGTTGGGATAAGTGAGATTCTGATTTGGAGCCTCAAAGAGGAGAAGGAAAAAAGACATTTGAAAAATACCTTTCCTGTATCATCTGTTTTTTCTCTGCAGGATCCAGTCATGCCATCACAGGAGCCGTTGGTAGATGATGATAAAAGTGGAGAGGAAGTGGAGCTCCCCCCTGAGGACCCTGAAGAAACAGACGCAAGTAGGTCTCCATCTCCGCTGTGTGCATTTCTAAATGCTGTTTTTGTGTGGGTATTGGGGTCATTCTGTCCTCTATCTGTCAGAGGTCACTGCTGACTGTGGTAGGATACTGTAGTACATCAGGTGCGAGTAATGTCACATTGACCCAGTTGAGAGAGAGAGAGAGAGAGAGAGAGAGAGAGAGAGACATACTCATCCCTTTGAGACAGTCCAGTCTGTGGCTCCCCCTGCTGGAATCTTATTACACATGATCATTTCTCTTAATGATTTGTGAACCGAAATTGTTCTTTTGAATTTGATTATGTCTTGTAGGTCTTCTACAATAGTTTTACAATTCATCCAAGGTCAAAAAACACTTGAAAATGCACATCACCTCATTTCTCTAAGATTCTGAAAATGGTTTGTTTGAAGCTTCAGTCTCTCTAAACCCCTCCTTTCCGAGAGCCTACTCTGCTCTGATTGGTCAGATGGCCCGCACTTTTATGACTGGTCTACATCTTAGAGCACGTGCTGAAAACAAAACACTCATTTCTATAAATGAATTTCAGCTCTGGAGGCTTCCTCAGTGCTTGCAAAGTGGTATTAAAGGAGTAGTTCACTTTTAAAAAAAATTTGCTGATAATTTACTGACCTCCATGTCATCCAAGATGTCCATGTCTTTCTTTCTTCAGTCGAAAAAATTAAGGTTTTTGATGAAAACATTCCAGGATTTTCTCCATATAATGGACTTCATTGGGAACCAAACAGTTCAAGGTCCAAATGAGTTTCAGTTCAGCTTCAACGGGCTTTAAACGACACCAGACGACGAATAAGGATCATATCAAGCGAAACGATGCGTCATTTAAAAAATAAATAAAAAAGTTTAAATTTTATAAACACAAATGCTCGCCTTGCTCTGTTCTGTGATGAGCGTTCGTGACTCTCCTGTTCAAACTCGTTCATCAAAATGAACAAATCTTTTTTCGAGTCATGACTCGAAGGGTCCTAGTCTAAGACCCTTAATCATCGTCAGGTGTCGTTTAAAGCCCTTTGAAGCTGCACTGAAACTCTCATTTGGACCTTAAACCACAATATAAATAGAATATTTTAAAAAGAAAGATTCAATGAATAACACTACAGAACAAAAATGTAAAGGACAAGAAATTAATAAGAAAGTCTCTCTTTCTCTGTCTCTCAGTTCCAGTCCCTTTCTTGGCACACAACCGGAAAGTGGAGAAAGCTGAAGATGACACCGAGGTAAGACAAGACGCAGCTCATAACTGATTATCCCAAATTTCCACAAGGCTTCATTCACTATAGTCACAATAGTCATATACAAATGCTTTTACTCACATTCTTTATATCTGCTGTGTAAAGGAATGCATGTAACATGTCTGCACCGAATTTGTCCAAGAGAAATGTTACAACAGTTTGGACAAAAGGTTTCCGCTGTGTGTTCACAGGATCTGAAGGCGGTGGTGGACGGGATCGAGGGGATTCAGATCTCTCAGTGTCTCGGCCTGGGGGACTTTGACATGATCCGGGTCATCGGGAGGGGCAGTTACGCTAAAGTGCTGCTGGTCCGACTCAAGAAGAACGAACAGATTTACGCCATGAAGGTGGTGAAGAAAGAGCTGGTCCATGATGATGAGGTAACAGCCTGTGTTGTCATGCGGATGAGTCTTCTTCAGTTTTATCATAGTGTCTTTGCTGCACCTCATAGATCTGGGAAAATGCAGGAAGGTCTCCTAGTTTGTAGTGTGATTGTTATGTAGTTGACACCAGTAGGTGGTGCTGTGGGATTGCGCTCATTTTAAATCGCTTGCAGTTCATCTTCAGTGGTTTTCACAAGTTTATTCAAAGATAAAGGCACTTTGTTCTAATTGGAAATCAGACTGTTTGCCTGTGAAATATATTTTTTTTTTTACATTTTTCTTGTGTCCGCGTTATATTTTTAGGAGCCAAATTAAGCTCATCAATGAGCATGGCATTAAAAGAATGAAATGAATACAATAAAATATAAAAGGAGGCTTCTGCAAATAATAAGAGAAAAATAAATGAAAAATGACTATTTTGGAACGATAGCTAATTTATATAATGGAGAGTTAGATTACTCACTTTGTCACAACATCATTATGTGTGTCATTCTGTTTTAAAAGCAACCTGTTTACACCCACATTCAATATCTTTTTGTATATTTAGAATCTTGGTGATTTAATTTCACTTTGAAAAATGTTAGAATTTATATGATATTAAACTTTTTTATATAGTTGAGTTTTTTATTGTAATGCAGAAAGAAATGTAATTTTATTTATTTAGTTACATTATCGTTCAAAAGTTTGGGGTCAGTATAATCTTTAAAGACTTTTTGAAAAAAAATTTAAACACTTTTATACGTTCTATTCAAAGAAAAAAATGATTGCAATTTCCACAAAAAATAACTGATTTCAACATTGATGATTATAAGAAATGCTTCAAATGCAGCAAAACAGGAAATTAGAATGACTTTTGAAAGGTCATGTGACACATTATGCTGAAAATGTAGTTTTACATCATAGGAATAAATTCAATTTCAAAATTAAAACAGAAAAAAGTTGGTTTTAAATTGCAATTATATTTAACAATAAAACCCTTTTGCTGTGTATATGATTAAATGCAGCCATAATGAACATAAGAGACTTCTTTTGGAAAAAAAAAAAATATTATAGACCCCAAACTTTTAAATAATACTGTATTTATTTATTTAATATAACCTTAAATGCAGTGGGATTTGACTCTATTCTAAGAAGCACAATATAACATTGAGAGACTTTTTGTTTTGTTTGTTTCTGTGCAATAGCATTAGCAATATCTCTGTAATGAAACCTGATATCTGTGAACAGGCATCACATAGAAAGACAAACTGAACTCTACAGCCATTCATCACAATGTAAACTCTGTACAGTCAAAGCTATTGTGTCTTTGTAAACTTGGCTCGCTCAGGAACATAAAGCCACATGGCTGTCGGCTAACGCACATGAATGAAGTTCACGAAGAGCAGAGGTCCTTCCAGAATGACAGAGACATGCAGTTGAACTCTGAATATGCACAAACAATGTAATTGCTTCCCCGAAGGCAGGCGTTCCTTCAAGGAATGTGTTCTCCTTTTCTTAAACTGTACTGTACATGTGTGTTCTGTGTATGCATGTTGTGCAGTCACACTTATTAAGGCTTAATGAGGCAATTTAATGATGGCATTTTATGCAACAAATTGGAGTTTGACATGCTGTATACATAAATATGGTCACATAGAGGGATGTGCTACTTAAACTTTGACTACATTCACAAGATGGATTCCTGCTGGTTCTAAAAAAAGTCTTAAAATGTCTTAAATTCAGTTTAATCAAACTTAAGGTCAAATGATATAATAAAAGTCTTATAATTTTAAGGGGTCTGAAGAGGTTGTGGCGACCGAAATACTATTATTAACTTTCAAAATGTTATGATGGAATTAAATAAATGTGAGCACTGCATGTTTAACGTCAAAAAGAACAATAACCTTTTTATTGCCTTTATTTAAACACATTATTATCCTATCCGCATAATCCAATCCATATGGTTACTATTGATATATTAGTACACACCAATTCCAGTGCATAAGTATATATTAAATAAAATATGTCTAGAGTATTTTAAACTTGCAGTTACCCTGTTTTGCTAATATTAAGTTCTTGATTAATGTTAAGGAAAATAATATGATTTATTTTGAGATTGTATGAGTTTATTATGTATGGGAATAATGTATTAATTGAATTTGTCTTAAAAAGGTCTTAAAGTCTTACATTTAAAGTCTTTTGCTTCTATAAAGGCGTTACAAAATATAAAATATTACAAGTAAACTAAGGATTATAGTTTATTCTCTATGGATATTGCACAGTAATATACGCATGATAAACCACAGCTTTTGGTCAAACATGTGTTTTGCATCATAACTTTTACTATTGTGTTTATTTTAGCTTGGCTAGAATGCCGTATTGACCCGTTCAGCATCCAGGACTGGAACTATCCATTTTTTATTTCATCCAAAATGATTTTAGACAACATTTTTCAAATTCTTGTCTGATTATCATATATGCATTTATGCACCTCATATGAATTGAGAGAGAGAGATTTGTGCATGAATAAACTGCAGACTATTAAAGTAGTTAAAAATTAAAAACTCTAAAAAACTTTAAAAAATGCTGACTAGTCACAGTACTTAAAATACACTTCCCTATAATACATTCATATTCATTTTAGCTTCAATTCCTGATGATGAACAACATTAATGAATGAATTAATGGCCATGTTATTTGTCGATTACAATAAGGTTTATTGTTAACCAAAAATAAAAAAGTAAAAAATGTCATTTATTAAAATAAACATTAACTGAATTGTTAATAGTATAAAAAACAGAAACATTTTATTTCTATTAGTTGTCAAAGCGATATATCTCACTTTTGTTTAGATTAACTTGATGTAGTAAAATAACTCAAACTAAAAGTGAACTAAATAATGATAAAAAATTATATATAGACATTAACAACAAAATACTACAACATTTACTAAAATAAATAATAGTATCTCAATGAAAATAAGATAATGCATTATACTGGATGTTAGAGGTCAGATAACTGTTATTTGACAAGACAAATATTACGATTGGCTGATGGTAAGATAGAGAAAGAAAACAAAGAAAGATTGAGAAACGTAGGAAGAGAGAAAATTAACATACAATATATACGTACAGTACATCATCTGTTTCTCCTCATGTCTTTATGCTGACACTGCTTTCCTGTAATCTGCTTTCCACTCGTCCAGGAAATTAAATTGTCCTGGTTTTGGAAATCGACTGTGTGTGTGTGTGTGTAATGTTTTGGGGCCAAAAGTCCCATGAGGAAAACCACTTAACATACTAAACATGCTAATTAAAATCTAAAAATCCATACAAAGTTAATGTTATTGTTAAGTGTAAGGTCAGTGGACAGAAAACACCCTTAGCTTGGTTTAAAAACAGTATTCGCCAATGAAAACGTCCAGACATGATAGAAAAACAAAGTGTTTGTTTGGGCTGAGATCTCATTTCACCCGCAGCCTCCCAAAAGACATTCATTGTCATTTTTCAACTTTAGTTGTTGAGTAACAGACATTCTCTGGAGTTCTTTGAGCTGATTACAAGTGTTGACAGAACAAAAATACTTGACTTTATCAACACATCGCTGAGCTGTGTCTTCACACCCAGAGACATTCTCAATACAGATGTTTTGTAACATCCTGTCTGGACGGTTCTGCGAAACGAAAGTGTATTGAGTGTTAGATTTGAAAGATACTGTACAATATATACCTTTATTGGCTTCTCTTGTGATTTATTTACATGTCTGTTTCTCTTTTCTCTGTTGTCTTTCCTTTCTGCACTTTTTAAAGAAGAAGAGAAAGGTGCTTTTCTTCTTTTAAATCTGAGATTTGACTCCCCAAAGTGACAGCATGCAATAGTGCCACATGTTTTCTGCTGTTAAACGATCAATAGACGAGTTTTTTTTTTCTCAGAAAACACAGGCTTGTTTATTTCTTTAACCTGAAATAGTCCCCCCGTAGAGGCGGTGAAACATAATGTCCTCTCCTCTAGTTCTTAGAAAGCAGTGAAACAGATTCCTGTCATGATCATTTGCAGTTGATTATTCATGATAAGGCAAATGTCTCTCTCTCTGTCTCTCTCTCTCTCTCTTTTTTTCTTCTTTCTTCTGGTGTAGGACATTGACTGGGTCCAGACAGAGAAACACGTGTTTGAACAAGCATCGACCAATCCATTCTTAGTGGGACTTCACTCTTGCTTTCAGACAGAAAGCCGGTAAGAGGAGAATGTACTTCATTTACCAAAGCTTTTTGTAATAGCACACTTAAAATAAGAAATCTTCGCCGCAAGAAAAAGTTATAAAATGTGAAATAACAAATCATTTTTGTTAAAGAAGTAGTTCACTTTTAAAAAAAACTTTTGCTGGTAATTTACTCACCCCCATTTCATCCAAGATGTCCATGTCTTTCTTTCTTCAGTCTAAACGAAATTAAGGTTTTTGTTTGATGAAAACTTTCCAGGGTTTTCTCCATATGATGGACTTCATTGGGAACCAGTGCAGTTTCAGTGCAGCTTCGAAGGGCTTACGACACCAGACGATGAATAAGGGTCTTATCTAGGACCCTTCGAGTCATGACTCGAAATAAGATTTGTTCATTTTGATGAACGAGTTTGAACAGGAGAGTCACGAACGCTCATCACAGAACAGAGCAAGGCGAGCATTTGTGCTTATAAAACTTAAACTTTTTTATTTATTTTTGAAATGGCCGATCATTTCGCTTGATAAGACCCTTATTCATCGTCTGGTGTCGTTTAAAGCCCTTTGAAGTTGCACTGAAACTCTCATTTGGACCTTGAACCATTTGATTCCCATTGAAGTCCATTATATGGAGAAAATCCTAGAATGTTTTCATCAAAAACCTTAATTTCTTTTCGACTGAAGAAAGAAAGAGATTGACATCTTGGATGACATGGGGGTGAGTAAATTATCAACATAAGTTTAAAAAAAAAAGTGAACTACTCCTTTAACATTCACGAAATCAACGTTTGAGATTGATAACTGTGTTATTTTTCACAGATTTTTCTATTTAAATTGCACATAAAACTGCAGGTATGAGCAGATCAAATAATGTCTGTATGAACAGGAAACCAGTCAATGGTGATAGCCATGTTTACAGCCTGTAACCATGGCAACAGATAATGATAGTAAATATTGTGTCTTTTCTTCTGAGCTATTTTGGGCATTTTGGAACAATCCTGCTGTCTTCATTCCCTCTGAAATGCAGCCAAACGTTTTTTTTCTTTCCATTCCACTGAAACGCTTAACAGGATTTTTTTCTAGCTGTTCGTCTGCACAATATCACTATTTACTGCTGTTTTTCATAACTTGAGAGGTTGACAGTAGTACTAACAATAGTGAGAAATTACTTGCAACAGACAACTAGTTTTGTAACTCGACTGTGTAGAATTTAAGCTCCACGAGTTACAGTATAGGACATGGTTGTCGATCTTTTTCATGAGAAAACGTTGTAAAATGTATGGCCAGTATATCTCTCACATACAGTACATCTGAAACAAAAACTATAAACAAATGATGAATGTCTCCTGCTCTCCATTCAGGCTGTTTCTAGTGATTGAGTATGTGAATGGAGGAGATCTTATGTTCCATATGCAGAGGCAGCGGAAGCTTCCAGAGGAACATGCCAGGTTTGTGCTATTTAAAAAAAAAAGATTGTTGATTTGGTTGATTTTCAACTCAGGAGGCCATTTAGATTAGGCCTAATTTTATGTGGGATTAGATGGTTGGATGGATGGATGACGGAGAAAAGGAACAATGAGTAGGTCACTAGATAATTCTGCAAATAATAAAGAAAGAAAATTAGACTAGAACACTATAGAAAATTCTTAAATGGTAGTTTGCTAGCCAAAAAAATGTCTGTTTAGCAGCAACTATAAATTAATAAATACATAAATAGAGAATTATTTGTTCAACAAACCGTTGAAAATATGATTTCATGGTTTTGTATGATTCAAATACAGAAAACTTTTCTTACACAAATAAAAATGTGCACTTTTTAGGCTCACGGCATTCACTCTGGCACCATCACAGACTTCAAAAACACGACTCATCTGTGTAGTTTTATTAACTTGAAATTGTCCGATTGAACTAAAGCCACGCCCTTGGTTCGAATGCAGATCTCATACACTTCTGTTAGGCTGTATTACTCTGTTAGATGATGTGAATCCTGTCACAGCGACTGATCTGAGCACTGTTGCAATGCCCCGTTTCACACGTCTGATTAACTGAGATCAAACGCAGGCTAATCATTTGAGTCAAGCTCACCCCGACCGGTCCTATCAATATGCGTCCTGCACACCACACATATGCAAATCCGCATGCTAATTACGAGTAATGAGCCTAAATATGCATGAGTTGCTCCTAAAGGTCTCACGAGCCCTTGCTGATCGCTGACATGAAGCAAAAGATTCAGAGTGCCAAACCTGATACCTGATCGGAAATGTCACCACTCATTTTGTCCTACTTTGAACACCTTTCTTTTTATTTGCTTTCCCCCCCCTAACTTTAGACAGGGTTGAGACAGTTAGACACACAGTATAGTATGTAATACTAATTTCAAGAAATTGCTTGTCACATCGCTAATGGTCATAAAGGTAAAGGATGCTAAAGGACAGATTATTGTACAGATTATAGTACCTCAGCATTGTTGAATGCTTGATTCTGATTGGTTGACACATGGTCTCTAATGTATTGATACAAAGCCTAGTTCACTACTATTTAAAAGCTTGGGGTCAGTAAGATTTTTTAGTTTTTAAAGAAATCATTACTTTAGACTAAATCTAAAATATCTTAAACTGTTTTCCGAAGATTGATCTATTTATTCATATATTATAAGAAGTCTTACGGCTTGAAACGACATGAGGGTCATTAATGACATAATTTTCATTTTTGGGTGAACTAACCCTTTAAGCAGCCCAGCTATTATTATATATATGAAGAGTTCAGATGCAAAAGCCTCTAAATGCCATTTGAAATTTTCTTCAAGAATGTTAATTTTTATCAAGCTTGTATATTTAAGTTCAGTAATTTCACTTAAATGGTAATGAAGATTACCTATAAATTGCCATTTAAGTGAAATTACTGAATTTAAATATACAAGCTTGATAAAAATGATTATTCTAGAAGAGAATTTCAAATGGCACTTAGAGGCTTTTGCATCTGAACTCTTATATATATATATATATAACAATAAGAAAAATTTCTTGAGCAGCAAATCAGTGTATTTGAATGATTTCTGAAGGATCATGTGACTAAAAACTACGTGTAGAGTAATGATGCTGAAAATTCAGTTTTGCATCACAGGTTTTAAATATTTATTCAAATAGAAAATTGCATTTTAAATTGTAATAATATTTCACAATTGTATTGATTTTACTATATTGTTTATTCAATAACTGCTGTCTTGATAATTAACAAATCTCACCGACCCTAAACTTTTAAACGGTTGTGTGTTAAATGTGGAAATCAACAATTCCTCTTCAATTAGTCCCCATCTGAATGTTTTAAAATGACGAGCCTTGCCAATGACATCTTTTTTCCTGTTTCCTGCAGATTTTATGCTGCTGAAATTTGCATCGCTCTTAATTTTCTGCATGAGAAGGGCATTATTTACCGGGATTTAAAACTGGACAATGTACTATTGGACCAGGATGGCCATATCAAACTTACAGACTATGGCATGTGCAAGGTAGAACCTAATCCTAAACACAAATAGAAGTAGCCATACTGTAGATGTATCTCTCAATAAGTCAAAAAATACTGTTAAAACAGAGTAGAACTCATACCAGATTTTGTTTCAGGAGGGAATCAGACCAGGTGACACCACCAGCACATTCTGTGGGACGCCCAACTACATCGCCCCAGAGATCCTGAGGGGAGAGGATTACGGTAGGTGTGACTACATGAATCCCTGCTGTCAATACTGCACAATCCAAAGTAACATAATAAAATGTATATATTTAGTGTTCTGTGAATCCTAGTGATAAAGATTGAACTCTTCTTTTTCTGTGTTTTAGGGTTTAGTGTAGACTGGTGGGCACTGGGTGTGCTCATGTTTGAAATGATGGCAGGTCGATCTCCCTTCGACATCATCACTGACAATCCTGACATGAACACAGAGGAATATCTCTTCCAAGGTGACGACTTGTGAATTCAACATTAAGTTCAATTCAATAGTTCAGTGTAAACCATGTCGCCAAAGCCAATTTTTCCTTCCATTTGACGCTTGTCAGGTGTTAATTTTGGACCTACTCGCAGTTTTTACAGTGATGCAGTGATATATATATATAAATAATTTGTGCATAATTACATTTAACTAACCCTAAACTAAAACCTAATCCTTAACCCTATAGTAAGTACATGTAGTTAATTATTAATACTCTAATAGGTAAACACGAACACCTTAAAATAAATTGAAACCAAATCTCTTCATCTTTCCCCCCCCCCCCCCCCCCAAATTATAGATGGTATGTTCAATTCTGGTAGAGTGAAGTGGACAAACTTTTGAAGAGTTTTATTTTATTTTGTTGGTAACACTTTTTGATCGTCCACTTTAGACATTCTACTAACCATATTTAACTTAGCAATTATTCAACTTATTCTACTAACCCAAACTCTAACATTCTACTACTGTCTACTAATACTCTATTGAGAGTTAGTTGACATGTAGTTGCAAACTCACTTGAAACTCTGAAACTCTCAAGAATGAAGTGCCGCACACAGTTTGGACTGTCTCTGCTTGTTGCATAATGCATATATATATATATATATATATACATAGGGGCAAATTTGTATGTATTTGAAGAGTGTAGAAGATGTCTAAAACCTAGTTCACACTACGTGATTTTAAGCCCGATTTAAGCCCGATTTGCAAATCGTTGAGTCGCCGACAAGTCAGGGTGTTATCGCGTGCAAATCGCGGGCGATTAGCGGACGATTAACGCTCGCCAATCCATTAGTGTGAAAGAGCCAACAACGCACCAAAGACAGCTCGCAGACACCTCGCAGACATGTCACTGAGCTCAGAAAAATATCTAGCATGCTAGATATCTCGAGCAGTCGCGCGACTCAATCTCAGTGATGTCATGAGTACAGCCAATCATAGCAACGCATGGGTTGAGGACACCAGGTAAATCTTACTTTTTCTTTTCTTTTTTTCTTTTTTTTTTTTCTCAGAGCAGATCGTCGAGCAAACAGTGTGCAGCACTAGTTTCTGTCTGACGTCCATATTCGCGTGTTGTGTTCTTCTCTGCAGTTTCGCGTCATTTCTGGTTCGTTTTATTGCGTGGTTTTTCGTGACAAAACATGGTTTCTAGACCAGATAGAATCGTGTTGTTGTCAACTCGTTATTTGTTTGATTATTTTCAGGATTTAGACCGTACTATAGTACTGAAACAGCTCTCATTGAGTCACAAATGATATGCTCTTATCATCCGATCGTGGTTGTATCTCTATGCAGTGCGTTGTTAACTCGTGTAGTGAGTTACCTCCTGTTGTGGATCAATCACGTTGTGTTGTGTGGTGTGAACAGCTAAACAACTTGAACACTCATGATTTCACTGAGAGCAAGTCATGTAGTGTGAACTGCACAGTTCAGCCCGACATTTTAAAATCATGTAGTGTGAACTAGGCTTTAGTCATCGATAGATGCATTTGTCATAAAATCATAGCTAATACACTCTTAGTCTGTATGTAGCACTTCATTTTTGATAACATGAGATTTTGCTGAGTGCCCATATAGCTACAGAAAATGTTATAATGTGTACGTTGATTAAAACGCAGTACTTGCTGCCTCAGTTGGGGCTGTTCTAATGATGGACAAAACACATACGTATTTCAGTCCATTTCAGCTTTATTTTAGTAAAATTTTAATAATATAACGGCAGATGCGAGTGTCTGACCATATATAAAGGCACTTATAAACATTTCCTTAAAAATAGTGTTTTTGGAGACATAGCTGCCCGACAGCGATGATATGTTCACGTGTATTGCTGAGCCCTTCACGGCATGTGTGCCATTCCTTAATGAGACATTCTTTCATCCCCCCTTTCCTCGCCTCCCTTCCATCTCCAGAGCAGAGAGTGTGTGGTCATCTGCTTCCCTGTCTGTTCTCTGGTGCCCCAGCCGTGAGGGCAGCGTGCTCCTGGATCACTCTCGTTCATACAGACACACACGACATGAACCTGGATCTCTCTCCACAACCGGAACTCCGTTCCCCCAATCCAAACCTCAGTTCGTCCATATGCTGCAGAATCGTCCCGGTCCAACCTCCCCCCGGCCCTACACGGCGCTCCGCCGCCCACCCAGGAGCAGGGCAGATGCTGCCACCGCCGAGCCAACACTTTAGCCGCTTTCGGGCCGCCGTCCAGACCGCGTCACAGCAGCAGGGCAGAGCCCCTGCAAGATCTAAATCCCTTTAGCTTTTCATTTGGAAAAGAAAACAAACAGGAGGATGTGGCATTCAGAGAGGGGAAAGATAAACGCTCGTCTGCAGAGAGAGAGAGATGAAATTTAACAGGCTTTACTTCTGGACGGTTGCCCGAGATACGCAACTGTAAAAGAAATCCAAAAATGCTGGGATGAGACGTATTAAAAAGGCATTTTTTTATTTTGATTTTTTTACTTTTTGTGGGGCGTTTTAAATCCACTTAACACCGCGACAGAATTTTATGAATTTACAGAAATAAACATGGAGCGGGAGAAATCGCTTGTTTTGAATATGGAAGGGCTTATTCAGGCGTCTGTAGTGTGTGGGTGTATGAGCGAGAGATTTTGTGTGTGTGGGTTAAAGCCTGTCTCTCTCTGACACTGCCGCACAACACGACGGGCATACTCTGCAAGAATGACTCATACTCTTTTATCTTCGGTTTCTTTTTCCCCTCTCTCTTTCAGTAATTTTGGAGAAGCCGATCCGGATTCCCAGGTCATTGTCTGTTAAGGCTGCGAGTGTGCTGAAAGGTTTTCTGAACAAGGTGAGAACAGAATGTACTTGGTATGTGAACGAACACTGCAGGGTGCAATACAGCTGTCATGTTTTTGCAAAACACAAGGAGATTAGAGGTTATACAGAACAAAAAACATTAAAAATATCATTCAGTAAAATTGTATATATATATATATATTGACATACATACGTACATATCATCCTTGCCTGTTTATTTCAGCATCATATAAAATCAGCAATAATGATAAATAATATTAAAGCAAACACAGCTCTGGTATCGGAAAAGTATCGGTATCGGCCGATATCCAAAGTCAGGTATCGGAAGTGAAAAATGTGGATCGGTGCATCCCTAATGTAGCTATTATATTTGTATTATTATAATGAAAATATATATTATATATTTTTTTATTATATTTCTATATTATTATAATACTGATACCAGATAGAAGATACAGATAATACTGGTATTGGCCAGACTGATTCAATTACATCTTATACAAAATTCTTTACATAATGAGTAGTTAGTAATCACTATTATGCTCCATTACACGAGAAAAATGGATGAGAAACAAACAGGCTCTTAGGGGGAAAAAAATACCATAATTCATGAACGTTGCACACTGAGGTTTATAAATGAGGGTCTTAACTCTACACAAACGTGCACACAGTTTGACTCTGATTGAACGAATATACAGTATGTGCTATAATTAGGAGGGTCATCATCCTCCAGACGAAACTGATCTCTTGAGGGTGCGCACACTTCTTGTCGTTTGCCTGTGTGCGTGTCTCTTGATTAAATCTATGAATAATGAAGCTTTTTCCTTTAATTGTCAAGACAAATTGCGTTTATTGAAGCTCTGGGGTTCCTCAAACTCAACAGCAGCCTGTAATCAGTGTTATCAGCCCGCTTAGCCTCTGCCTGATTCATTGGGATTAAATGAGTGCAGCGAGTTGCTTCAAGACCCTTGAATCATCATCCAAAATCTCAGAGCGCACGATAACTTATGCAGTAGTGAATGTGTTTTGGGTTAAACTCCAGTTTTCTGAAATAAAGAGGACATGAAATTAGGTTTCATGTTTTTGAAGTTCTCTACACCAGATCTGGCTTTTGTTAGGTGTGTTATTAATAGGCCGTGTGTTCTGTTCAGGACCCGAAAGAGAGGCTGGGATGCCAAGTTCAGACCGGATTCACAGACATCAAGGCTCATACGTTCTTCAGAAGCATAGACTGGGACCAGGTAGGCTTTTTGTCACGTTTTAATGTATGGAGAGACTGCTTATGCACTAATGGAAGTTGCTTGGCTGGCTCGGATATCTTTACTCTTTTTCCCCCCCTCTTAAAATTAGCGTCATCAAACGTTGTTACGTTTTTCATGGCATGCAAGTTTTTAAGGGTTGTTTGGTATTTCCTTTCAAGTAGTGTGTTATATAGTTGTTTATGAATGTAAAAGTTGCGAAACATTTTAAAGATCAAAGTGTGTGATAAATGGAGTTATTGTCTCCCAAAAGAACGAACCGATTCTGAACTGCCTGAATCGAGACATCAATAATTATGGTCTGCCCGTGAAAAACGTTTACTTTGGCAGACGTGGACGAGTTTGGTTTCTGTTGTCCACATGTCGAAAAGATGTGTTTTAAGTTTGCATGCACTTCCAAAGAATGAGGGCTCTTCATGGCTCGAATTAATATAGGGTATATTGAACTGACGCCATTATTACGATTTGTATCACTGTGTATACAAGTGCTAAGGAAGCATCCGGAGCTGAAATTCAGAAATGGGCATTTTGTTTCGGTAGATCAGTCACAACAGACTGGGCCATCTGACCAATCAGAGCAGGTTTAGAGAGACAATAATGCTGAAATGTATGTTATGAGAAAAATTGGATGCACGTAAATCTATTGTAGGAGACCTCCTAAACAAAATTAGGAACATTTAATATAACATATATTAGGGGCACTTTTAAAATAGAGTTTAAAATGGAGTTATGTAAGAGGATCTGGTTTAAAGTACTGACTAAAACCCAGACTGAATCAGCTTTAACAACAACAGTAGAAAATACTACACTTTGAGACTGTTTAAGCAAGGTTTATTGCAGTTGTTTATGAACTACACTTTTGGAAGAGGGGATGTAGTGTGTGTGTGTAGGGGAGGGGTGTGTGTGGTCATTGATAGGTGGGTGTTATCCTCCGTACAAGCAGCAGAAATGAAAGAGAATATCAAATGAGGTTCAGCCTTTGCTGAAGCGGCACAAGGTTTAAGGGGGGGATGTTAATTGGTCTGGTATAAATGATGCACACAATGCTGAAACATGAAAGTCAGGGAGAGAGCATACAATATTCAGGAATTGCAGATAGAGCGTGTGTGTGTGTGTGTGTGTAATTAATGAAATAGAATGTGTAAGAGGAAGACTTTGGGTGCAATACAGAGAGGTAGAGAAGACTCATGTCATGTATGGCCTACTGTATAGTTCCACACAGGATCTGGACTTGTTGAATCTGAAGGTATTTTTTTAAGATTTCCATAGAATTTACACTCCCATCATGCACAGAATCATGTTGTTAAAACAAAACAGGTACATTATGTAATTACGCAATGTTCACTTTTTTATTTTTTACAGCTTCTTTTTAAGCACTTTAAAATTTTTGTCAACATGATATCAAAATAGACTAAATCCATGTGAATGTTGTTCCAAAGAAGAAGAAGAAAAAGTTTGTCTTTGTAATATATATTTGTAACATAACCACCTGTCTCAATTCTGGTCTGTAAGGGCTTTTTTCAAGTTCCAGTCAGTGTTCAATGGATAACTTCTACAGTTTTATTTAATCGAATATCACAATACGCGTTACAGAAGTAAAAAGGGAACTATTTTTCATGTTGATTTTGAATCTGTTTAGGGTATGACTTAGAGGGATTGTGGGGTTGTTGTGACCCACCTAACTAAGGACCCTCCCAAAGGACGTTGTAACAAAAGGTTTATATTTTTTATATGCAGTATAAAGGTATACAAAATATTTGTCAGGGATTTCAAATGCTTTAGATACATGAAAGTTAACAAAACAAAAACATTCATGACTTTTTTTTATTGATTTTAGGTCAATATAAATCACAAATGCGTCATCAAATCTTTATTATTCATCCATGCATGCTTCATTTTTATTTATTATTTTCCGGTGAAATGACAGACTTTATCTCTGGTAATGTATGCTGGACATCTCTTATAATATTCTCTGAATATACCACGTTCCTTTCTTACATCAACAACCGATGGATTAAACCAAGACCCCACCCTACATTGTTTTTTAATATTAAATCAATAATTCGTCATTAATGGGCTACAATGTTGAAGATCTTTGCAGATATGGAAAATCAGGGCAGAGAGTCTGAAAACAGCTTGCAGATTCAGTCCGGGTCATAAAAACTGCAGAGGCAGCAAATTAGTTCTTTCCCCACTGTATCATCTCATACTTGCCTCAGACACACTGTACTTGTACTGTACATCTACACATAACTGAGTCCTCAGCCAGGCGTTCAGCTGTGATCTGTCGCGTTTTGTTAGCTGTAATTGCGGTTAGCGTTGGTTGGTCGTGTCCGCCGTGTATTTCCTGATGTGCACTCACAAGTTCGGCAACGTGGAAAGGAAATTATACGCTCTAGAGTTCTGTCACTAACGCACCATGCTTCAGTTGCTGGGATTTTCTGCCACTTTACCAGCGTAATGGATGTGTTTGGACACACAGACTCGCACACAACCCCCTGAGCTCCGCTAATAAACCGGGTTGCGCTACACTTGTTGTTAATTGTTAATGAATGAATGAAGACATTGATTTGATGCTCAACTGAAAGCACGTAGCCTATCTAAACTATGTTTGTGTCTGATATACCCTTTTCAAGTGGATATTGTCGCTGCTGTGCTTCTTTGCTGTGTGGTATTTCAGTTTGACCTTGCCATTGCAGAAATATTTCTATTCATCTTTCTTTTGATGATCTGGCTGTTTTGAAATGAAATGAAAAAATAAACTTTTTTTAAAACACACATTTATTAAATGTCCTGGAGTGGATGTACATATATCACAGGACAATGCTGTCATTTATGTCTCTTTTTTTTTTTTTTTACTAACGAATGTCGCTTCCACAGCATTTCAAATTGTCTTGGTCACACTTTAAAAATAAAAAATATTTATTATCAAAGTTAATTGAATCATCATTTATTATTTAACTAATTGTTTAAAATTAATTACTCATAGTTTATTTCAAATTATTTGTAATAAAATATAAAAGTTTGAGTTTAACTGAACAGTTCAGATGCCTCTAAGTGCCATTTGAAATTTTCTTCTAGAATGATAATTTTTATCAAGCTTGTATATTTAAGTTCAGTGATTTCACTTAAATGGCAATGATAATTACCTATTAATTGTAATTTAAGTGAAATTACTGAACTTAAATATAAAAGTTTGATAAAAATCATCATTAAAGAAGAAAATTTCAAATGGCATTTAGAGGCTTTTGCATCTGAACTCTTCAACTATTAATGTTACTGGGTTTCAAAATATAATAATTGTATGATACATTTTTTTATGTTTTAGGATTAAAAGATTGTAGTAATACTTTATTAACCATACGGCCTATGATATATTAAAGTAAAACATATTTTTACAACAAAAGTTATTTTATTTTAGCTACTTTTCAAAGGATGAAGGGGTGTTGTTAATGTTACAAGAGTTTTAATGTAAGCTTCATTGAATTATCACCCAAACATCTGTTTACGGAGAGTGTTGCAACTATTTTTAAAATGGCAGAGAGAAATAATGTGGAATTTGTATATATATATATATAGGAAAAATGTCATGGAGTGCAGATTAGTGAAATGAGCGAAGCTTCAGTGTTGCTTTAGGGACTGTGATTTAGACAGTGAGAGACAGAAGGGGGTGAAAGAGACGGTGTGAGGCAGATTGCAAAAGATAGAGTGAGAAAGGCTTGAATGAGGAGAGGGACATGATTTTAGACAGTGAGAGACAAAGTGGGAGAGAGTGAGAAAAGGAGAGAGAGATGAATGAGAAGAGGGAGTTGGACTGAGACGGTGAGAGACAGTGATAGAGAGCGAGCTGAATGAGAAAGCAGGGGGTAGACTTGAGCGCTGGTGTAAAAGCTTGTCTCCGCTCAGACAGATCCTCTTCACACCGTCTGCAGTGTTGGGCCCTGGAGGAGAGACTCACTCTCTGTGACGCCAGCATAAAGACAGATTTAGCAGGGGAGGCTGAACAGCAAGTCCACTTCTGAGACCCAAGAGTTTTGGACCTGGTGTTTGTAGAACCTAGAAATTGGTATATGAGCTCCATAAGCTCTCTATTCTTTGTTTTTGCTGAGACCTGTTTGAATTCGACGGGCCTTTTGGCCCATTTTTTTGTAATCATATGGTGTACTGTAGTTACAACAACAGTCCAGCTAACTGGATTATGCTATCCATTTGAACCTTGTGCGCTTGATGGCACTACACATCACCAGCCAGGTTTAGGACCTGACTTGGAGTCAGTCTTACTCTTTACAGTATGAATCAGAGGCATCCATACAGTAAGAGGACATACAATAGGCCTATGTCACGAAAAAAATGAGGACCGGAAGTATGTCTTTTAGTAGGGATACGGCTCTTTCGGTTAGCTAGATACCGCTTCACCAAATCTCTCCACGAACCTGCCTGAAGTCACATATGACGATGTCGATGTGGTTCGGATGGTAAATGAAAACTCTCAAGTGGGAAAGTGTGAAAGCTAAGGTATGGCTGTCCTGATGCAGAGCAACCCGGTACACTACAATAACAGCCGCGGGTAGGTCTAGCCGTTCGCCAGTAAGGTAAACGTTTTTATGCTAACAGCGAGTTCGACCAATCGGCTGACGTTGCTACTACGCTTAGGATTTGTGGGTAGTGTAGTTTTTTTTCATAAGATCACGGATAAAACATTTTTCTTTAAACAAGATTGAATTAATACAAACTAAATAAGCTTCAAAAATTATTGAAGCTTATTTGAAGCTACAAAATAGCTTCAACAGGAGCAAAAACCTTGCTCCTTCCTCGAGGAATACTGTTGACCGGAAGTTCTGTATCCCTACTCCGCGTTCCGGAAGCAGGAAGTGTGACATTGGCCTATAAGCTTGTATCTTCCTCAAGTTGGAGACAAAGAAAAAAAACTACAGACGTCTATTTGAGATTGGCTGAGAGCATGATGAGTGCGTTAACATGCTTTAAACCTCACAGTCGCTGGATCAGTGTATGTGTGTGTGTGCACGTGTAACAGAGCAATTGTGATTCCTCTTTCACCTTTCACGCTGTGTGTGTGTATCCTCGGTGATTGTTTATTTACATACTATTTTTGAACTGTCTGTACATGTATATGTTCAGACTGCAAACTGTAATACATAAATAAATATAGCATAAAATCATAAATGATGCATAGATTCACTTGTATTATTTAAAATTAATTTTGGCGGCATATACAGTATATATATATACTGTGTATATATATGTGTGTGTGTGTGTGTGTGCACACATTAGACAAATTTGCATGTTTTAAGACTATTCCTCAGTACTCCAGCATAGATAATCGTTTTGTTTGTGGATTTCCTGTTTTCTTATCCACAGCTGCAGTGAAATCAAGGTCTTTTCTAATGTTTGTAGAAGGACACAACTGTAAATCAGAGACATTGTTTAACCTTAAAAGATTAAGTCTTAAAAGCATTTTATTCAAATTGGCTCAATTAAATGAATCATTGTAATTCAGACCTGGTTTCCTTTTTTTTAAGTGGCAAATAAAAAGAAACAAGCTTTTCTCTATTATTCTAGAACACAGACACAGTCAGAACAGCCTTGAGTCATGGAGATCAAGCAATCATTGTGGTTGTGTGTGTGCGTGATTTTTATTTCAGCCAGCTTTG
This sequence comes from Pimephales promelas, assembly GCF_988280905.1. Lineage (NCBI taxonomy): Eukaryota > Metazoa > Chordata > Actinopteri > Cypriniformes > Leuciscidae > Pimephales > Pimephales promelas. The sequence continues at coordinate 26,565,574 of NC_142782.1, forward strand.
CCACTGCAGTTGTTTGAATGAATTAATAATAATTATCCAGGGTAGTTACACATGTTTGGTTGTTGTTCTCCACTGGGTTAATCATTTTCTGCATCTTTTTTAAGTAAAGTGATGGGCTATTTAGGACCACATTGATATTGCATGTTCACATTCTTCAAAAAAATGTTGTGTTCTGCAAAAAAAAAAAAAAATAGAAAGAAAGAAGCTCACACAGGTTTGGAATGAGACTTCATTTACATTACAAATCCAATAGGCTCAAATGGATTTCAGATTCAAAAATGTGTTAGTCCGTGATCAGATCACCATGCATCCTGGGTGCATTTTTGCCATTTTTAATGTGATCAAGTGCTATCCGATTGTGATCACAGAAAACATACTTATGCCAGGTGTCAAGGGAGCCATAGTGTCCGATTTCAATCAGCTCCATATCATCCTAGCAGATTACCAGTGAGTTTACGTTCATTTTTTCTCTGAGAGGAAGATGCCAGACCCCGACAGAGAGAGTGAGAACGGCGGGAAGCGAGAACTAGTGAAGGATCTGTGTGGGAATAATCCCCTCCCACACATCAGTGAGAAGAGTCTCTGTGCATCTGGATGGGTGTGCGCGTGTAATTGGTTTTCTGCTACAGAGACGAGCGTTAGCATGTTCCACCAGGCAGATTGAAGCCAACTGCGTCACGCCTGCCTCTCAGGAGTCGATGGCCTCGGGAATAAAAAACATGCACACATGGCGGCTGGGCACCAATTAACATCTCTTTTTCCCCTGTGTGCCGTCTTTAACTCTCTGTTATGTCTCTCTCCACTTTTGTTTTGCCATTACACTGCAATCCACACATACTGTATGCAAAAGCAGGATGTATTGCTCTTGGGAAAGAGTAGGGTGCCATACACATACTCTTATGCTCTTCATAGTTGCATTTATTCAGTTAAATCAATTATATTGTGAAGTATTATTACAATTTAAAAGGACTGTTTTCTATTTTTTATATTTAATAGCATCATTGCTCATTTTAAAAGGCTGATTTGTGCTCAAGAAATTTTTTTATCAATGTTAAAAAAAGTTGTGTTTCTTAATATTCCTGTGGAAACTGATTATTTGATGAATAGGAAGTTTAAAAGCATTTTGTATATCATTATAAATGTATTTTTGTCACCTTTGATCTATTTAATATGTCCTTGCTATGAAAGTATTCATTTCTTTTAAAAAATAATATTGCTGACCCAAAACATTTAAACGGGAATGTATATATCGAAGAATGGCAGAAAAATATTTGGAAAGTAAGAGAACAGAAGAAATGCTACAGCCTTGGAACTGCGTAGAAACCACTCGGAATATGCCGTCTCACTACTCACAGACTCTTTAATAAAAGTAAAAATCTATTTACGGACATTTGACAGACCGACACAATAGACATTAAGCTGGACTCATGAATTAGACTCAATAGAGAGAGTGAAATAGTAGTGAAAGGAGAGACGAGGGGCCATCTGTTCCAGTTTGTGCAGATCGGCGTGGAGTGGAACACAGCAGGATCATGTCCTCAAAACACACAGAGAACGTTAGCGAGGAAAAAAAAAGAGTCCAACATGTAAAAACAAACCTTATCTGACCCATAGTGTTGACGTCCAGAGAATCAGTCTGTTCTGACAAGTGCATGACATCAAACCTCAGTCTACAATTAATACCGTGGTCCATATTTTTTCTTCATTACTCCTCTCCTTGTCCCTCTTTACTTTTTTTACTTTTTAATTTTTTATATGAACTTCTTGGCTGGACATTGTCAGGCAATGCTAGGATCCCTTCCAAAATGGAGTCTTCGAGAGAAATTTTAACTATAAATTGAATTTCTTGTAATTCATTCAATACCAAAAAGTATCAATAAAAACTTTAATTCTAATTTAAAATGCACTCGTTCCCCCTAGTATTTTTATTTCCAATGTATTTTTATGCTTAACTGGAACAGATGGCCTACTGCTTCCTCGAGATTTTATTTTGTGCCACACCAGAAATTGCGGTGCAGAACTTTTCCGTGAACAGTTCTTAAAGGGATAGTTCACTTTGAATTGAATTTTTGATGTTTTAGCTTACCTCAAGGACATCCAAGATGTAGGTGTCTGTTTCACAGTATTTTCAATTTTGATATTTTTAGGTCAAAGCGTTCTTGTCTATCAGTCATATAATGGAGGTATATGGGGTCCACCTCAAAGAGCATGCGCAGAGAAGTCCAAATTGAACATGATTTAATGACTTGTAAATGTAAGTACACATTGATGGCCTAAGACACGAAACAAGCGGTTGATGTGAGAAAACGAACAATATTTATATTGTTTTTACCTCTTGTAATCACAGTCACGTCCAAGTACTCTGAGGGCGAGGGCGCTTCTGCACCGGAAGTGATCTCTCGTGTGCGTCACTCATTGTTTACACAAAGATTTCAGAAGTGTTATCCTTCACTGTGAAGATCTAAACATATTTAGATATACAGGAAATTGCAATGGAAGACGATTTAGATATATCAACAGACAACTTCCGGCGCTTGCGTAGACCGAAGCGTCCGTGTCTTGAGATCACTTGGACGTGACTGTGGTTACAAGAGGTAAAAACAAATACTGTTCATTTTCTCACACAAACCGCTCGTTTCGTGTCTTAGGCCATCAATGTTTACTTACATTTACGAGTCATTAAATCATCTTTAATTTGGACTTCTCTGTGCATGCTCTTTGAGGAGGACCCCATTTACCTCCATTATATGACTGATAGACAAGAAACCACAGAAAGCAAAAAAATCCCATCAGTTGCGGGCAAAGACTCACGCTTTTCACACTTTTCACATAAGATTTTCACACTCAGCCTATCCTCACTTTTGAACTCTGCAATGTAGACAGCAAGACAGCTCACTAGATTTCTTTTTTGGTGTTTTCAGGTGGAGAGGAGGGGATAGTACAGAAGATAATCAAATAGTCTTATCTGATCAAAGGTCTTGATATTGTGATGTTGGAATGGATTCTGTACTAATCTATCATTTTCTCACTTTTCTCTTCTAGCTGGAACAGAAGCAGGTGACGCCACCGTTCAAACCTCAGATCACAGACGACTACGGTTTAGAAAACTTTGACACGCAGTTCACCAACGAACCCGTGCAGCTAACACCAGACGACGAGTAAGTATTGAAAAATGTTATGCTTGGCTGAAGGGCATTTCATTACCACAAATGATCAGTAAAGATCTATGACAGAAGAATCAGTCCACCTGTTTTCCAAAGACCTGTTCAGTTTCTTAAAAACGCTAATACGACTGGACTCGTGTTTGGTGAAATACGTCCGAATTTGAATTATGAAAAGACAAACTGGCATCTCCTTCCACACCTTAACATCTTCCAAATGTTTAAATGAAAATTAAAGTCAGTCGTCACTTCTGCGGAATCCATCTCGAGAGCGATTATGTAATAATTTAACGACTTCAAAGTTACACGACTGCACCAGGAGAAGATTTAGGCGTTTAATAACGGGGGTTTCCACTCAGCTTGATTCTGCTGGTCAGGATGGTGAGGTTTATGTCTAAGATTCCCCTTCAGAAGTGAGAGCGAGATGAAGTGAAATGGCTTACCCATCTGGAGGCTATCGTCTAGAGGTGGTGATGTCATATGGAAACATCCCCTCTGGAGTTTCTGATTGCTTTACAGTATGAGGTGCACCGAAAAGGGCCACATTGAAAGGGAGGACAAAGAACAGCTCTTAAACGGCTAAAAACCTGATGCCGAGAGGCATTAAAAACCATAGATTCAGGTGGAAACTGGCTTCAATCAGTGTGAAGTGAGTTTCTAAGGGGGCTTTTAAGCTTTCAAGTCTTTTCTTCAGTCGCCCATTCATAAAGTCGGCCCTTTTGAATACCGCTGTGATTAAAACAAGTGCTAAAATAAGAGGCTAGTCGACTCGGTGCAAAAAATGTGCATTTATTTGATAGTGGAGGATTGTTGGTTGACTCATTGCATGTCTGAATACATTTAGGTCAGTTGTTGAGGTCTCACCCCATTTCTCTCAAGAGATTCTTCAGACATTCCAGTCATTCTTCATAGAGGACAATCACGCCAGGCTTTGAGACGTATTGTTCTGTAGAGGTGTATTTCTCTGGAGAGGGACTCCGGTCTTCACAATGACTTTTATGTCTGGCTGAATTTGTTATTCTGATTTGATCCATAGAGGCCGGCGGCCCTCAAGCTACTGAAAAGAATTCCTGTTTTCAATTTACATTAACTGGAGCTCGTAAAATGCAGCTCAGAAAGAGGGCGGCATCTTTGATTAACAACGTGATTTAGTACCATGACTGTGCATTCAAAACATACAATGCTTACCAGGGTTATGCAAAATTTACAATCGAAGAATTAGTTCCTCTTCAATTAATGAGTGTGAATTTAAATTAAATTGGCCACAACATACAGGAAGAGTAATTTACTCAATTCAAAGCCCTTTAACACAGAATAAGATCTATCTATCTATCTATCTATCTATCTATCTATCTATCTATCTATCTATCTATCTATCTATCTATCTATCTATCTATCTATCTATCTATCTATCTATCTATCTATCTATCTATCTATCTATCTATTTATCATTCTAGCCATCATTCTGTCTGTCATTCTATCTATCTATCTATCTATCTATCTACGTATCAATCAATCTATCTATATATCTTTCTGTCTATCTATTGATCTATTGTTCTATCATTCTATCGCTCTTTTTGTCATTCTATCTATCTATCTATCTATCGTTCTGCCTGTCTGTCTATCTATCTATTGTTCTATCTATCGTTCTAGCTATCAGTCTGTCTATCTATGTATCTATATGTCTATCTGTCTATCATTCTATCGTTCTATCTATAGTTCTATCTGTCTGTCATTCTATCTATCTATCATTCTGTCATCCTAATCAGATGCGACATCATTCTGGGACACACGATAAAAGGTGTATTTTCAATGTTAATCAGAGTTGCGGTAACCCAATGGTAACCCAACCAGTGGTAACCCAACCAGCTGCGACAGTGATACACGATGATTCTGTTTCTGTGACAACAACTAACAAAGTATGACAATGATAATCTTGGGCACTGATCATGGCCTTTATTTAATGTGTGGACAGACAAATTGCCTGTCTCTGGAATCTAATCACATCGTGTCAGGTGAATTTTGAATGAGGTCATCATATATCTTGAGGTGATTTGATATCTTTCCTCTCCGTGAGAAGCCCACGATGCACCTCGTTCTAAATGAACACTAACCGCTGAATACACAATCATTGCAGTCTACAAGTCGATTGAAGTCAATTTGCCGGTAAACCTGTCACTCATAATTAGCAGAAGCGCAAGTGGGCCGCAGTCAGATGAACTGACAGACAGTAATCTAAAGAGCCACGGCGGGTTCTTAGTTCAATACGAGATTTTCCAAGCAGGCTTCAAAGGAACGCAGCAGCCAGACACTTCAAAAGCAGAGCAAGCTCTGGAAAAGCATGACGTCCCACACGGTGGAGGAGAGGAGGAGGGGGAGGAAGTGATGGAAGCCTTTTTTGTTTGACTGATCTGGCAGACGAAAAAAGCGGGTTGGGGGGGGGGGGGGGGGGGTGAAATCCTTCCTTGTAAGAGATTTAGTCTTTTGGATTAAAGGAATGTGCATCCAGAGTGGGAAGTGTCTCAGAGCCCAGCGGAAAAGGATGAATCCATTGCGACTAGAGACACGATTCCCTTTTACATGCTCAAACAAACCACTTATAAAAGAACTTGGATTCCCTGTGTATTGTTTTCTAGTTTAGTTGACTACACAAAATTTGCACAAAGTACTCTACCGTTCAAAAGTTTGGGGTCAGGGAGATCATTAAATTGATCAAAAATGACGGTAAAAACATTTACAATGCCACAAAAGATGTGTACTTCTGTTCCTTTCATTGTCACTCCGAGTTCCATCGGATGACGACGAATGGGGTTTCGCTTATCCACAAGTTTCCTACGCCCCATGAGGCCTTGCGTCAAAAGTGGGCGCGACTTCCGGTTCGAAGTAAACAAAGCGCGATTTGACATGCTTGACACTCGTTCATTCAACAGTTGACGGTCATTCAAGTTATAGCGATCCAAACTAGCTAACGATGTGGGAACACAACCTCAACGAAATTCAAAAGGGTGAAATAACAGTACCTTTACCCTCCGCAGTAGTTGATTGGGAGTATTATAATAACATTATTAATAATCAATACTCATCCAGTCATGGTGACAGACAGTTGTGTGAGCTGACAAACAATTAAAATAAAAAATACACACTTAGTCATTGTGCTTTGAATTATAAATGAATGTGCTACTTGAATACATTAACTGGCATATTTTTATTCTGTCAACACAGGCTTTGATCCTGAGTTTAGCTGTAACATCAGTAGCGAACAGCCAATCACATGCTGAGAGAGTTTATAGAATATTAAGAATTTAAACAAATGTACACAGAAAGATTCGTCATCTTTTGGGAGGTGATGGAAACTACAGTCGTTGGCAGGATCAGAGACGGGCTCTGGCAGGATCACTCTGATTTCGTTTTCAGCTTATGTTCAAAACAATCACGTTTAAGCCACTGAATTAGTTTAGTCCGGTTATACATACAACCGCGAACAGCACATGTTGTCCTTGAGCTCCGTAACGACATCTCTCATAAAGATTTGCGTCTTTAAATAGTAAAAAATTCTCCGAACAACAGCTAGCCTCTTGGCTAACTAACACACAAAATACCATTGGAATGCTACTTCCGCCGCGTCACTCGGAAACTTGTGGATAAAGCCTATCGACTTTGAGTATTACAAAACGCCAAATGGCAAAGAAATGCCATGGGTCTGCGGAATTTGCATGGCCTAACTCCGTGACACATCTTCCAGGGTTGCTACCCTACTGGTGAAGGGTATGATTGAGGCACAAGATCCTCTCACGACTCAACCCATTGCATTATTCCCTGACCAAGGGCACGCTCGGCAGGGATGAACTGGCGCACAGCTGGCCGTGGGGCCACAAATATGTGTTTCCCCCAGTGAGCCTCCTTGCGCAGACCTTGCGCAAGGTCAGGGAGGATGAGGAGCAGGTCTCTCTGGTCGCGCCTCATTGGCACACCCGGACCTGGTTCTCCGAACTCGTGCTCCTCGCAACAGCACCTCCCTGGCCAATTCTTCGGAGGAAGGACCTCCTTTCTCAGGGACGGGGCACCCAATGGCACCCTCGTGCCATTTTTGGAACCTCCATATGTGGCTCCTGGATGGGACGAGGCAGGTTTGAGTGCCCTACCACCGGCGGTGGTGACTACCATCACTTCGTTCACGAGACATGCCTACGCGTTGAAGTGGAACCTCTTTTCGTCTCCTAGTGCTCTTCTCACAGAGAAGACCCCAGAAATTTCCGATCAGTGTCGTGCTTTCCTTCCTGCAAGACGGGTTGGAGCGAAGACTGTCTCCCTCCACCCTGAAGGTCTATGTTGCCGCTATCGCCGCACACATGACCCAGTTGAAGGTAAGTCCGTGGGAAAGCACAACCTGATCATCAGGTTCCTGAGAGGACTGAGGAGACTGAATCCTCCTCAACCTCTTGTTCCCTCTTGGGACCTTTCAGTGGTTGTAACTGCCCTGCCGAGTGCTCCCTTTGAGCACAGGAATTTACGCAGGGCAGTGGAAGACAGCTGTGAAGGTGGCGTGATTAGACTTGTAACCCCATTCGTCGTTATCCGACGGAAAGGGAACATCTCGGTTATGTATGTAACCCTCGTTCTCTGAGTAGAGAACGGAGGCGATCCTTGTACAAATCCCAATCTTTTGATAGAGTACATTTGTAATTGCACCATATGTCGTTTATCTACACAAACCTTTCATTTGAAGTAATGTCCTTTCATTAACCAAATGTTCTCATTACCCATCACAATAATCTTGTTTTGAAAGGAAATGTGAAAAGAAATGTACAGCCCTAATGAAAGCGCAGGCTTTAATGAACAGCTGTTTAAAGTGTTATCGGTTTGGAGTTTTGTTCAAAAAGCTGTGTAGCTTTTGTGCAAATTTGTTTAAGCTCCACCTTGTAATCTTTTTCTAAAGAAACATTTGTGCAGTAAAGAGGCTTGTTTATTTTGATCAGTGCCCAGAATGTCCGTCTCGCTTTGTTTCTTCCTCTGTGGCATCACACATTTCCCCCCTGCACTTCCTTTGAAACCTGAGCCTGATATTACAGCATAGAGGTGTCATTCATGTTATTTTAGGTTTCACTCTTTCTGGAGGCATTTCGACCCCACACACACCCACATACAGTCAAGTGGCCCTCTGGGGACTTTATTCAAACAGACACAGCACAAACCCAATTGGGCGCTGATCCCGGATCTGGTGAAATATCAGTTCTTGCTGAGATTGTTGGAGAGGAGAATTGCCCTCCATGGACCGTGTTTGACAGAACGTGATAAACTAGTTTTGAATCATCTCAGCATTACGCCATAGAAGTGGTGGAGCATTACAGCGGTGTAGTATCCTCAACAGGCTGATAAAATAGATCAATGGATTCCTGAGGTTCTGGAAACCAAGAGGTCTCATTTCAGCAAGAATCTTACCATCTCTTTAGACATGTAAAGGATCGTTGCCAGTGCAGAAAATAGCCAAGAGGAGAAAGACGCCGCTGAATTTCTCAGTTGTACTCTAGTGTAATTCTGTCTGCCCACTGCTGTAGTTAAAGCCCCCTTTGTGGTTAACCAGCCCCTTGACGCTGATGTTATTTCTGTTGCATTTACAGATAAGTTTACATATTGCCCTGCAGAATATAAGAAATAACAATAATAATAGATGCAATCTCAAGATTGAAATTTTGACACATGCTGCTAGCCCAAGAATTTTCGTTTTCTGTGGTAGTGTCTGGTTGTGTATTAAGAAAGTCCCCAAGAAAGTACTTTTATTGTATATTTTTAATTTAATTTTGTGGGAAAATAGCTCTGTTCTTTCCAATTCAATCTATTGTTGAACAAAGAGAAATATTACAAATCACACTGGAAATAGAAGGTCAAATTGGGCATATTCAAAATACTCTTCTCGGCAATGTTTGAAACTTCGTATTGTTGGCTCTTCTCGCGTTATTGCCTCCTCCTCTTTGCTTTATTCTTCATTTGTAAGTCACTGTGAATAAAAGTGTCTGCTAAATGAATAAATGTACATGTAAAAGATTTGATGCCAGCAACTAGTTCTGCCCTGCAATGCTTATTAGCACCTATCGGAAATTCAGCTGATCAAAAACTACACTACCCACATTCTTTGCTTTAAGCCACAGTGCGGGGCATGTACAGTCGAATTGTAGCTCGGTCAATAATAATGTTGGTTTCTCTCCTCAGGGATGTGATTAAGAGAATAGACCAGTCTGAGTTTGAAGGATTTGAGTACATTAATCCTCTGCTGCTCTCCACTGAAGAAACCATATGAGGGAAGAACAATACGGCCGATGTTTCTCTGCCTGCGGCTCCATGAGACTTCTACAGCTGAGTTTAACTCAGACTATGTGTTCACAGAGAAGAACTTTTCCTTCAAACTGCGTTAAAGACAAAAAGCAACACTAAGACTTCAAGTTTTGGACCCTCCCCGAGTTATTTTAGGATTACACTGGAAGAAGAACAACTGGAGGAACTTCAGAAAACCAACTCAGAACTATTCCCCATATTTCAGCTGTTGATTGTCTTCCTGCTTCCCAGCGTCCTCTTTAATTTTGACACTCATCTTTGTGTGAATGTGCGCGCACTGTTGCCTGGGACTCAAGTTAGCTCCATCGATGTGTGCCTGCGTCCTTCAGAGACTACATTTCCCATCAACCCTAGCTGAATATGACAGTTCTAACTTAATGTGCACTTTTTATTTTCTGTTCGACTTTTTCCTTTTCTTTTTTAAACCTCTTGAATCTTGTGTGAGGTGCGTCCTCAAGCAAAACAAGAATGTATAATGTTTAAAGGTAAATGTTGTATTATAGTGTAGGTAGCCAATTGAAGAATTTATGATGCCTTCTATGATGCAAAGTGGCACATTTTAATTCATGACCATGATGGTTTCCTAAACAGTGGGTAGCTGTGCTTCAAACCACATGCTTTTAACCACTCGCGTTGATTTTACTGAGTAAATGGGAGATAAAATGTGTTTTTTTGAAGAAGTGCCTCAAAGATCCAAAATTCACCATGCTCCAAACTGCTCTGAACTCCATGTTTGATCAGAGTTGATTTTCCAATGCACCATCCAATGAGAAATATGCAGGTGTTTTTTTTTTTATTGATTTTTTTTTACACTTAACATAAACACTGAAACATATGTTGAAACCAAGACAAGGTTAGACACTGAATAATCACAAAGCCCAAATACATATGACCAGCCTAGGCTCATTGGAAAAATCTGTTCCTACTTACATTTTTGCATAACTTCAAAAACAGTTTCCAACTGAAATGAATACTAGTGGCAATAAAACACCTACAACTTTCAATCCAGGCAGGTTATTGATTAATAAAGACTTATTTTCTAGCAGTTCCTTGCACAATACTATATTACAACCTGAAAACACTTTTACCATAGTGCATGATTTGTAAACTAATACATTTTGACGCTTACATCACATAATCAGCTCTAAATGGCTATTCTGGTGTAATAAACTTGCTTGCTAGCTCACCTAGTACCGCATTGCGCATGTGATGTGGAATGTCCTGTGTACGAGTCCTGTGAAACACAAGTCAAGATAAACGAGCTCAAAGACGCGTAGAAGCAAGCTAAAATTGCGTTTTTTTAGTGCAGGTGCTACGTTATTTTCAAACGCAACAGTGCATTAACCTTTTTGCTCCACTCACCTGACATTTCATTTCATTCGTACTGCCTCAATATTTAAAACCAACATAATAAAACGTTGCTAAACTCACATTCATCTGTCTCTGATAAAACTGAAATCGCTTTTAGCGCAACTCATTTTTAAATTTCCGCGAACTGAAGCAACTTACATAATTTTGCATAAATATTGCCACAGTCATGATTTTCCAATGAGCCTAGGTTTAATTTTACGGTAGCATTCTTCACAACTGCACACTACATTAGACAAATAGCTGCTCCTCACTCTGATAAGAGGGTTTTGTGTTGTTGTACTCATGTGATCTGTCGACGTGCTGTTGAGATGTTGTGGAGGGCGAGAGAACACAAACAAGGGGTTTGTACATCATGTCTCTGGTGTGATGTGGTGGTAAAATTGTGCAACAGTGATGTGAATCTCAGATGACCTCAAAGCCCAAATTCAACCCATTACAACACTCAATATATGACACAAATAGCTCAGAATGCTAATTTTATTATAGGCTATGTTCGGAATAGAATTCTAGCCTACTAGTTGTCGTGTATTCTGTATTCTACTATTTTTACTAATAGTAGGTGAAATGATTGTCGATAAACATCAGTATGCTGTCACATGGTATCTTGCATATAAGCAACTTATTTCAGAATCTTTGTGTCAAAATGCTGTTTGACAGAGTTCCCACGGATCCTTGAAATCATTTAAAGTTTGTGAATCTGAAAAACAAAATTCAAGGCCCTGGAAAGTTTTTAAAAAATTAGATACAGGTCCTTGAAAGTGCTTGAATTCATTTTGTACCAGAGCTTTTCCGGGGGAAAAAAAACACTAATGTGGTATTTTGCCTACGCTTCGTGGCCTATGCACACTAGCTTACTTGATTTAGTTACACACATTTACGCGTTACATTAAGTGTTTCCCGCGTGAGGTACTTTGTTGCCATGATGCAAACGAAACCGCTGCGATGGTACCTTAACGTTTCACAGACACACCGTGAAACTTTGCAAAAATAGGCTGAAACCACTGAAACGTGATGCCTGGAAAACGCAAGTTTCAAGATATTTGGAATATTTTATAATGTATTTGATCTACACTATGTCAGACTGATCTCATGAAATAGGGTGTGTATGACACGCCAATTCGTATTTCCATTTTTGGCGCGCTATCAAGACGCATAATCGCTTTTTAGTGTGTTTATGAACGCCGTTGACTTAACGTTATTACTGTATAAATAAATATATGACTTACCTCAACCCCTACCCTAAACCTAACCGTCACTGGGGTTAGTGGCATTTATGACTGTTCGCTTACCATCCTAGGAAAAAAAAAAATCTCTCCCCAGATGTAGATCTACATTTTGCTTCGTTTCGTGCGGACATTTGACAGCGTGTACAGACAAGCGGAATCACTTGGACGTTAATGGCGTAGACATACACGGATACACGCGGATAGCTCAAAATGCGTAGAGATAACACGCCACTTGACTCGAAAATGGCGTGTATGTTTGCGCAAAAGTCATGATGTCATGTTGACTATGTTGACCCCACATTAAGTCCTTGAATTTGAGGGTATTGGACCTGGAAAGTCCTTGAAAGGTCCTTGAATTTGAAGTTAACTGAGGTATGGGAACCCTAGTTTGACAAAATGAGCCAAAAAAAAAAAAAAAGAGATGGAAATTGAAGGTCAAGTTGTGCGCATTGCATTGTGGGATGCAATATTCTGCGCTGTGTGTGTCTTGGCAAATGTAGTAGATCATCTGGGTATCCCATGCCATGGCGCAGTGGATAGGACACATGCCTTTGGTGTGACCGACACAGGTTCGAATCCACTGTGAGACACCAATGTGTCCCTGTGCAAGACACTTAACCCCTAGTTGCTCCAGAGCCGTGCGACCTCTGACATATTTAGCAATTGCAAGTCGCTATGGATAAAAGCGTCAGCTAAATGAATAAATGTAAATGCATACTGTGCACAGTATACATACTGCAAAGCTGGTGAAAGTATCATGTTAGTATCCTATTCCGAACATAGTGGTACACTCCTCACTTTTCCACTAGGGAAACACAACTAAAGCACCAGGCCCATTAAAGGGCTTTCAATTTTACTTCAAAACAAAATTTCCCTTTAAAGAAAAAAACAGCCAATCACAGGCTAGCTTGTCTGATTAATCCCTCGCAGTGATAAAAGTTTGGTGTTATTAAGCAACTAGATATGTTTTCTATCTTCTGTTGCGTTTAATCTCCAAAATGTATTTTTTTTACTTCCCTTTTTTTCCTGAAGAGTGAAGACAACACTCTTAGATGTGAATGCTTTGAAGAAATCAGACCTGTATGAAGAAGTGCTACCATGTTAACAGGATTAATTAGCTGCTTTTGTGTCAGACAGTAGTGAGATTAGCAGACGGGCTCAGAACAAAGAGCGGCCCAGGAGATAACAAGCGTGACGAACGTAACGATAACGAGGCAGAGAGCAAAGCCAGATTACCCCAACGTGTTTTCAGCTCTAATGAAAAGCTGGTACAGAAACAGCCACAAAATTTCCACTTTTTATGAATGATAAATGGATTGTTTATGACAGGAACTTCAGGTGAATGCAAACTGCCAACAAGTGGCGGTATAGTTTGATAGGGCCATTGTTGGGTCAAATTTTCAGGTTCTTAACACAACCGTGGCCCTACATGACATTATTTGACTTAAAATTATCCTTCATTTTCATTCCTGTAAACCGATGAACAGGTACTATGGTGTATTACAAAGTAATAAACCATCTCCATCAACTTAATTTTCCACCAGCTCAATCTAATGTACAGAATCCACGTGGAACAGTCAGATTTATGATTGTCCTTTGTTTTGATTTTATTCATGTTTATATTTGAACTGGAATGAGTTAAGCATAATTGTAAATATCTGTTATTTAACCCTTAAGAATTTTCACAAAAAGAGAGAAATAAATCTGTTTCTGCACCATTATAAGAGATCTCTGAATCCAGTGTCCCAACAGCCAGTCTCAAACTTAAAATACAAGTTCCTGTCCCTGAAAACACTTTGGTTATTTATCAACCTGCCAAATCCAAAAGCCGTCGCAAGCTGTTTTCTGCTTTTCTTTCTTTTTCGGTTCTTTCCATATGTTGAGTCCAAAGCAAATGACGCTCTTATCAATGTGCTACAGGGGAATACTTTTATATTTGAAGTGTTTGTTTTTTAAATTATTGTAAATGAAAGCTCCAGTAGAGTTTCTGTGGGCTGAGGGTGGGAGAGCGAGAGAGATGTGAACATGTCTTTGGTTTTATGAAGTTAAAGTCTTAAGCATCTTAGATAACAACTGTAAATCAGTAAATGTTCATTGTAATGACTTCACATTTCCTGTCTCGTGATTTCTGGGTGTGGAGATGGAAAAAAAAGAAAAAGAAAAACAACAATGGTCTTTGAGAGAACACTGTCTTTATTGCATAATGCATATTGTTTTTCTATCATTTTTTAGAAGAAATACTTAACCGGTCCTCCGGTTACAGTAATCAAAATATTAAAGTAATATTTCGCAAGCACATGCAACGTAAAGCTACTAAGGAAAACACAGGTATCCAAAAATAACAGATTTTCATTATCATCACCAAATAATATCGTCATGCATCTCTGATAAACATTGTGCAAGATGGCCATCACATTCCATTTGGGTGAACCTGAAAGAACAGAGAACACATACAAGTTTTTAATAATAGTGAGCTGTACAAAACAATACACACACAATAGATCCAATACACAATAACTTAAAAGAAAGCAACGCCAGTTCCAGTAATCTGTGGTTTGTAAACCCAAACATGGGGGTGCCAAAGCAAGACCGTTTCTTTCTTGCACAACGAGCAGGTTTGGAAACAAAATGAGATTTTTGAGTCATGATAAGTTATTGATCCCTCACTGTCTTTCAAAAACAATTTGGGAATAAAACATGTTGATGTAAGTTTTGGACTAAAGCTGTTTACAATGTAGCTGATCCCCTGATGTCACTAAAAAAAAACATTTATCTGGAAACACTTCAATAATTTACAATCCTCCTTAGATTTCCCCTCCGTATCCAACAGTTCTTAACATGCATTTGCTTTGAAAACATCTCTGAATACAATTCAAGACACTCATTTTAGTAACACTTTACAATAAGGTCCCATTAGCTGATGTTATGTAATGAATTACAGGTTTCGCACAGATACCGTAAAATTTAATTCCAGGACATTTAAAGGAGTAGTTCACTTTAAATGATAATTTACTCACCCCCATATCATCCAAGATGTCCATGTCTTTCTTTCTTCAGTCGAAAAGAAATTAAGGTTTTTGATGAAAACGTTTCAGGATTTTTTCCATATGATGGGCTTCATTGGGAACCAAACGGTTCAAGGTCCAAATGAGAGTTTCAGTGCAGCTTCAAAGGGCTTTAAATGACACTAGATGATGAATAAGGTTCTTATCTAGGACCCTTCGAGCCATGACTCGAAATAAGATTTGTTCATTTTGATGAATGCGTTTGAACAGGAGAGTCACGAACGCTCATCACAGAACAGAGCAAGGCGAGCATTTGTGCTTATAAAACTTAAACTTTATTTATTTTTTAAATGACCGATCATTTTGCTAGATAAGACTCTTATTCATCATCTGGTGTTGTTTAAAGCCCTCTGAAGCTGCACTGAAACTCTCATTTGGACCTTGAACCATTTGGTTCCCATTGAAATCCATCATATGGAGAAAATCCTGGAATGTTTTCATCAAAAACCTTCATTTCTTTTCGACTGAAGAAAGAAAGAGATGGACATCTAGGATGACATGGGGGTGAATAAATTATCAACAAGTTTTTTTTAAAGTGAACTACTCCTTTAAGGACTTTTCAAGCATTCATTTTTTTGGTTTTCAAGGTCTACAATCAGAGATCTCACTTATCAAATCAATATCTTTATTATTTTTTCAAATAAACAAGGTAAATAGATCATTAAAAATTATTAACAATTAGTTACCCATATTCAAACTATATTTTTTTCATGTGTGTGTTCAGCAGAAGAATGAAATTCATACAGATTTGGAACAACTTGAGGGTGAGTAAATGACATCATTTTAATTTTTAAAAACTAACCCTTTAATGCTAAAGAACGGTTGGTGGCATTTTGTAGTAGCAGACACAGAAAACTACAAGTGAATAAATCTTATAGTAGTTTACTGATGTGTGCACTGAAAGAAACCACCAATGAAAAATGTATTTTAGTACACTGCCAGCTAACAAGCACACATAAACTGCGAGGTCACCAGGTCTCGAATTTGACTTTCCAATGACCGTTTCGACAGATCCTTTCTCCCCCAAAAAACAACACTCAATTCCACTCGCATTCGTTTGTTTGTATCCCCTTTCCCTTTTGACTCCTTCCTTTCCTCTCTAATCCCTTTTCCAACCCAGACGGCTTGATGCTTCCCAGCAGCAAACCTCAAAACCATTCTGTGAATCTACACGTGCCAACCCACCAGTGCAGTTCCCTTGATTCCCTCCATCAAGATTTCCATCTCTTCACCAGTCCTGCCCTCCGCTTGTATCGACGCCCTCGGAAACTCGCTCTCTATATCTGCCTCTTTCTCTATGTGTCCTTCTCTAGACAAGAGCGTCCATTGTGTCTCTCTCACGGGGCCGCCTGTGTTCTGCTGTGCTCTGCAGTCTGGCCAATGTACACACGGCGGGCAGAGAGCGGGCAGCGGCGCACGCCAGCCCTGCACCTCCAACAAAGCGCTGCCTTGTTCTGCGCCGCTCAGCGCTGCCCACCACGCCGAAGGAGCGCTGCTCTCGGACCTCGCAAGAATCTGGTGACTTTTTGACCCGTTCAGATGAATAACCGTCCTTCTTAGAGTTTCTCTTCCTCCTCTCTTAAAGTACACTCACAGTCTGCCATGTTTCAACATAGTGTTTCCTTTTTCTGAGAAGTGCTCCAAAGTTCACAGGCCTTTCTGGAGAGTTGGCATTGATTAAAGATGGCGGCAAGGTGAAAATGATGCCTATATACTGGTATGTGGTTATAACAGTTCCCTTGACTTTTTAATTCAACATCAAGATTTTTGCTTAAAAAGTATATGAATCTGCAAAGATAATCAGGTAAAACTTTACAACAACGTTCAATTCGTTTATATGAGTTAATGCATTAAGCATCATGAACTTAGAGCATGTATTGTAGGTCTTAGTTCTACTGTATACTGTAGGTCTACATATACTACTAATACATTTTTTTTAAAGTTGTATTTGTCAACATTAGTTAAGTCCAAGTAAGTTAATACATTCTGGATAGTTCTGGACAAATGTGGGCAAAATAGTTTTGATTTATTTTTAAAAAATACTTCCCTAGATCTGAGCGGTACAAGACTTGCCTACTTTTCCTAAGTTTGCCTCCTAAACCCACACAATTTTTTTTTTTGACTCAAATCTACAATGTTAAGTGGGTGAAAAAATGGGCACCCATAGAAATGAGTGTGAAAAACTGTCATTTAGAGGATTCTAAAATAAGCCAAAATAAGACACCAGGTGACCGCAAAGTCACTTCATCTTTAGGTTTTAGCTCTAATAGCTTATTGGAATGATATTTTAATGTAGTTAAAAAAATAAAATAAAAAAACATAAAAATAAGCATAATTTACAAAGAAAATATGGTACTTTTTGAAGTAAATAAATTCAAAAATACCCCCAAAATTATAAAAATACCATAAATGGATAGACAAAACTTTATCAAAGACCGTAATATAACATTTATAATAAATAAAAATTAGGATCACACCTGAGTGCCCACATTTGTCCACAATAAGGATTAAGGGCAATAAAGTGAATACGGTTTGAGGGCTACCTGATGTTAACAAATGATACCTTATTAGTAGTGTTACCTTATGAATTAATCTTAATGCCTTTTTGAATTAAATGTATTATTCTTATAAATAAAAGTACAAATATGATGTATTCTTTTAATTAAGAACTCAGCATCCATAATTATGTTTAAATCATGTCACATTGCAAGACACCAACTTTCCAAAAGTATTTCTTCTTAAACTATTCAACTCATTTCAATGAATTATAATATAACTAATTTTTGTAAATCTAAAGACTATCATAAAGTACCAGGGCGTTATCATCCAAAACAATCATCACAGTACCACCTCATCATTAAGTCTCAATTCAAAGTTCCGTGTTGTGTAATACTTTGCGTACTTCATACTATAGTACAACAACAAGAACAGCTGCTAAACGTTGCTATGTTCATCAATCAAAATAAAGAATCAAGTTTTCATAAAGCATTACATTTAAATCCCATCTGAACTGGATCCTCTGCTCTACATCTGCAGGGATGACATCACTTCCAGGAGCGAGTTACATAACCGTGGCTGTGATTTCCATCTCGGAATGCTCCACCAGCACCCAAGGCGCAAACACTCAAATCCATTCACTTAGGGAAAATAAAATGTCTTTCTCCAACAAATGACTAATTTTATTTTGGCAATTTAAAAAGAGGTGATGGAATGCATGATTCCGTCCACCAACACTTCATCTTACAGCCTAGTTTTGCCAAGGGGTTCATGAGAGAGAGAGCGCGTGTATGTGGCTTTACCTAAAGAGCCAGCTTAACATCTCTACTGCCAAAGCTGATCTCAGTCTTCTAGTCTCTGGTGTTCTAGAACATGGATCAACTCTACAATGACAGCAGATCCCATTCCCTGCTTCTTAGTTTGTGTTGCTGTTCTACAAAATTTGGAGAGTCTTGCCTGTTTAATTGGCGTCTGAAAATTCTAGTAAAGAAGAATTTCCGGTATTGCATTCTGAAATACAAATGTCAATTTATCCGTATTGTTTTCCATTAAGACTATATATGCCAAAACCAACCAACGACAATGTTCATCTCTAGCCAAACCAAATTGGGAAATCTTGGGATAGTGTAAGTTATATGCCTTGGACATTTCAAGGAAGCCAATGTATTAACATTACATTGAATAATTCATTGATTTTGTTGCCAACCCTGGTTCTACATTGTGAAGTTAATCAACTTTGGTGAATGGATTTTTTTTTTACTTATTTATATGAAACGTTCACTTACCCTTCAGAAAATGGTATTAGACACATTGGGCAGCAATCCAGTCCTGATCCAGACGCTGATCCAGATCCTTCTGGACCTGATTTTGTTCCTTGCCCCAATCCAGGTCCATCTGCTCCTGAATTTCTTCCCAGCCCCGACCCATATCCGTCAAGTCCTGATTTTGCTCCCTGACCAACTCCAGATTTTGTTCCCAGTCCTAATCCAGATCCTCTTACTCCTGAAATTGCCCCAGACCCTCCTGCTGCAGATTTTGCTCTCTGCCCTGACCCTCCTTGCTTTGGACCAATGACTGATACTAATCCTTCTGTTCCAGGTATTGTTCCTAGCCTTGATCCACCTGCACCTGTTTTTGTACCCTTTCCTGCTCCAGATCCTGTATCCAATCTTGCTCCAGATCCTACTTCTCTTGATCCTGCAACTAATTTTGCTCCAGATCCTCCTGCTCTTGCATCTATTCCTGCTCTTGATCCTGCTCCAGATCCTCCTGGTCTTGATCTTTCATCTATTCCTGCTCTTGATCCTGCTTCCAATCCTGCTCCAGATCCTCCTGCTCTTGATCTTGCATCTATTCCTGCTCTTGATTCCACCTCCAATCCAGATTCAGAGCCTCTTGTAAGCTCTTGAATTTCTGAGACTTTCGCTGCTTGGCCAAATTTGTCACCATGTTTGTCTGACAATTCACGACCCTCAACGCAATTCACTTTGTCTTCTAGGTGGCACTGCTGAGCAGTTTGTCTGTCACATACTGACACACTCTCCTGATCAGGTGAGGGTGTATAATTATCTCGATCGGCGAGTGCTGGTGAGTCAGATTCCCCCATGTTCTTTGCTGCTGGAGGTTGTGAAGGGATCTTGCAGTCACTCACTGGTGGTGAGTGAGTCAGGAAAGATGGAGCTGGGAGATCTGGAGGGGGATCAGCATCTTCATTTGCACTGCACCATCTCCAATCACTTACTTTTTGTACATGAGTTTTCTGATGAAACAGAGAGAAAATCAACCTGTTTTACACAAATTATCAAACTTAATTAGACCTTTCCATTAGCAGCATAATTCACACATAATATATTTGGTGCTGCTTGGATACCAGCTTTGTAAATAGCTCTAAACAATGGTCAAATCAAGTCTCTGTTATGTCATGATGACATAACAGAGAATCAATGGGGGAAAAAATGTATGCCAGAAAACGTTTAACACTCATATTTTTCCACAAAATCCCTTGGCTTTTTAAACATTCCATAATTTATCATCATTTCATCAGATCAAAAAAACATTCAAAAGTATTTCGTCACTGAAAGGAGGTGCTTATTAACCTTCGGACAATGTTGATCATCAACCTTATATTTTATAAGAGAAAACTAAATATATTATAAATATTTTTTTGCAAACCTGTTCCCAAAAAGTAAAAAATACAAATAATTATTCCCCATGAAATAAAATGATTAAGGGGCACAGCTAAATATTATGTTTGATAAAATAGTTATTAATTAAAAATTAGAGTTTTAAAACCATAAACAGATGATTAAATTTTGATATTGCTGTAAGTTTTTAATTGTTTGGGATTTGTGCCTCACATGTTATTTGCTATGTGTTTTTAAGTAATGGGACACCAAAGTGTACCATTTTCATGGAAAATGCCATTTATTACATAAACATGATGACCAGGAAAGCACACTACAGCCTTGTTGATCATTCTGGAAAGGACAATTCAGTGGTGTTCATCCTCTCATCTCCATGGAAAATAACATCAAGCCTACTTTTCCCATGTACAGAGGAAAATGTGAGATTTGCGGTCTCAGAGGGTGGGTCCATGAAATCAAAATGGACATTTCTTATTTTTTATGGCATATTATAGCATTTTTTTTTAAATCATGTTCCCTCCTAATCTTATTTTAGTGAAGGGAATGAAGTGTTCAGTGCATTCGCCTCATAATGTGACTGTATGAGGTCATCTCAGACCGTACAGTGTCTATTTGCATCCAACATTCATTTTAGGACACAGTGCAGAAATTAATACCTCACAAATCATCCATGCTGTATTATACGGTCATACAGCCGTATGAGATTGTATTGCATAAATACAACAATATCTGTCAAACCATTTATTATTTTCCTAGATTATACAAGCGTCGAACCCCTCCCCTTTCATCATGATAACCCGATGTATTACCGTGGATGAAGGTGGGGGGAGCTGTGGAATAGATTCTTCCTGATCTGACTGTAGAGCTGGGCAAAGAGCTCTCAAGGTAAGAGCCCAAAGTCTCTCCGCATCACTTAATTCAGAACTCTCCCACCATCTCTCCCTGTAGCATTGAATATAAAATATTTATGTCAAAAATTCAGTACAACTGTTACAGAATAATTTTATATTACATTATTATAAAGAGAGCTTCTTTGCTGAGTATTATATGCAGTATGAGGCTTCCTACCTGCCTGTAACGTTAGATGTTTTGCTGCAGCCACTGTCCTGCACTGTGCACAAACTGTCATTTGACTTCTTGATCCTCGGGTGCTGCTCGGATCTACTCTCTTCGACTAATAATTTCTTCCTCTTCAGTTTAGACATCGTAGTCATTCAGTTGTAAACACTCTGCATTTCTATCAGAACCACATGGCTTATCCAAAACAATGAGAACTACGCGGGAGTTTCTTTGAGCTACTTCCGTGTTCTGTCACAAATGTATTTTTGCGTCAAAGTTGCGCGCTGATTGCGCAGTTCGAATGACATTTCGTTGCCGAAATATACGCCATCGTATTTGTATTGTTTATTTGATTATAAGACCAGATATGTGCATTGGCTGAACTTTAGTATGGTTATGGAAACGTTCTTTATTTTAATTTAGTTTCAGTATTCAGTTGAACATTATTATTATTTATTTATGACATGATTTTTTACAGTATTGTTTGTATGTCAACAATACATACAAAATCAGTGGAATTATTATTAATATCATCATCATCAGCAGCAGCATCTGATAAATGATCAAATGTCTACTACCTGAATGCAATATCACTTTGGTTGAAGTGTCTGCCAAATGCATAAAAATGTAAATTATTATTATTCAATTCAATTCTAATTTATTTGCGCTTTTCACAATACATATTGTTTCAAAGCAGCTTTACAGAAAGTGCATTTCAGAAATGTACATGGAAAAATAAATGTAGCCTAGTTAATCATAATTTAGGGCATAACATTATGTGTAATGACAGTCATGTTTTTTTTTTTTTTTATGGGTGCACAAAATCAACAAGTCGTAACTTAGGGGGGTTTGTTATTTTTGTTTGGTTGCTCTATTGGTCTAATCCCTCAATGAAAATAAACCAACCTGTCCTGGATGACTAATTTATCACATAAATTAGTAGTGATGGGATTGTAAGGATACAAATACACAAGCTTATTAGGAATTGGCAACACCCAAATAGCAAATAAAAAATTATCCAGTGATCATGGTGACTCGAGAAACCCACACATGATGCACTCTATCAACGTCATTGCATTATGAAGAAACACATTGGGTGAAAAAAACTGAGAGCAAATTTCTGGTGGCCACCACCAAAATAAATGATCCATACGAGGTGCCTTAGCTCTGAGCCCTGGAGAGACTGAGGCAAGGTTTGGAACCATCTCTCTCCCCTGGATGAGAATTCCAGAAGGTTCTAATGCTGACACTGGTGGTTCCATAGCCACACAGTGAGAGAGAGTACAATAGCAGATGAGTTTTGAGTAAGTCTGTTCAGGGATGGAGCCGGGGAGACTGCATCCAGGAAAGAGCGCTTATGTCATTAGGACTTGTGTGAGGCAATGTTGTGAGCCGTCGCCATGGTTGCCTGATGAAAAATGTAAAAATAGCGGGCGCTACCCGAGTCCTTCCAAAAGAAAACGTTCTCAATGCACTGTAGAAGAAGTGTGAGATGGTGAGGGGAGAATAGGAAAGGGAGTGAAGAGATTAAAGAATGGCCAGTGTGCATGAGATGTTAAATTGCTAGCTAGCTTTTGTCGAAAATCCACAGTGCGTTTAAAAGGGGACTGCCTGAGGCTTCCTGAATGTCGCAAGGTTTCGAATATTTCATATAGGCCTAGGCTATAATTCAGTAAGAAGCCGATTTATTAGTGTTGATTTCGGGTAGATGGTACGCCTCACCTTTATCGGCTGTGTTATATTTTCATGCTAGTCACAACGATCAACTAAACTTATATTTGCAGTTTTCGATCTGTATCACTTTTGCCCAAATGCTTACATGAATTTGCTGTGGTGCTATCACTGATAAACAAAATATTCTGTGGTGAAATAATACAGAAAAAAAAAAAATGTAGCCTAATTTCTACCTGAATAAGTTAGTTCAGGCTAGAATTTAGAAAACAACTAAATTCTTTATTAGTAGCCTACTTCATTTAAGCATTTAAGAAATTAAAGCGTTAATATCACCATTAGGAAATTAGGTACGGCTACTTAACCTACTCAACTTTCTGATACTGGTGTTCCCATCACGCACTGGGGCATGAATAATTAATAAAGTTGTCACTGTTTTCCAGCTGTATTTACATTGTTTTAATTATTGCTTTTGTTGTTAGGATTAGTAACTTGCTGTTTGGTAACATGTGGAGTTCATTTTATATTCACAACATACTCCATTTTGGAAATTATCCAAAATGTTAGCGTTATTGTGCATTGTGTACCTACCAAGTATTGAGATCTCTGTGTTTGAGAAAATGATATTAGTCTTATTAAGAAGATTTGTTGTCCACTTAATATCAACTGTATAATTTACTTAAAGGCTGTATCAGAGATTTCAGGCTCAAACAAAAATGATCACATTCATCTAATCTTTCCTAATGATCCGCTAGCTGACGCCCCATAAGCAGGAAATTTTTCCTATTTAAAACTTGACTTTTCTGTAGTTACATCGTGCACCAAGACCGACGGAAAATGTAAAGTTGTGATTTTATAGGCTGATATAGGAACTATACTCTCATTCCTACATAATAATCAAGAAACTTCACTGTCGCACCATGAGTGCAGCAGGTGTAATGATATGACGCAGCGCCTTAAATTAGTCCCCAGCTCGGTAACTTCCAACGTGACCGGGACTGAGTTTATGTAGTAAAGTTGCGGCAGTAAAATTTCTTGATTATTACACAGGAATGAGAGTAGAGTTCCTAGCCATATCAGCCTAGAAAATCACAACTTTACATTTTCCGTCGGTCTTAGTGCACAATGTAACTACAGAAATATCGAAACTCTTTGGTCACTTTTTTTGTTGTTGAGAAATGCTAATGCTTGTCCACCTCAATGATGTATGCTCAGCTATGCTAAAATCGGTACCGCTAGAACCGGAGATCGACTGAATGGATTTAAAAACGGTAAAACTGTAAAACGGTAAAATTTTTTGTCATCATGACTTTTGCGTAAACATACACGCCACTTTCAAGTCAAGTGGTGTGTTATCTATATGCATTTTGAGCTATCCGCGTGTATGAGTGTATGTCTACGCCGTTAAATGTCCGAGCGAAACGAAGCAAAATGTAGATCTAGGGAGCGATATTTTTTTCCTAGGATGGCAGGGGAAGACTCATAAATGATATTAACCCCAGTGACGGGTAGGTTTAGGGACGGGGTTGGGGTAGGTCATGTATTTTATATATACAGTAATGTAACGTTAAGTCAACGGCGTTCATTAACACGCTGATAAGCGATTATGCGTGTTGATAGCACTCCAAAAATGGAAATACAAATTGCCATTTCATGAGATCAGTCTGCTGGGGGAGTTGTAAAATAAGCCTATTTCGAGAAAAAAAAAAAAAAAAAGTGGAGTATCCCTTTAAGCTTTGTAGGAAGTATTTTGTAACTTTTACCAAAACTACAGACATCACCTTTAAGACACCGTTCACAAAATGAGTCTGACCGAAATCTTCTCAGCCAGTATCTGTTACCACAGCTCATGCGCCTGCCAAGCTGCCAGTATGTAACCGGAGGAGTGGCGTCTCCTCAGGGAGAGATGTGGGCACGGCCTCTCACCAGAATGATTAAGCTGCAGGTCTGCCCTTTCTCAGAAAGGTCACGGCTCTGATGGGTTCCACTTGTCAGACAGCTGGCACAGGTTGCACTGGCAGTGCTGAGAAAAAGAGACTTATGCCCATCACTAATCCGCGTGTTTACAAAACATCAGCATGTATCACTGCATATCATTCTGCGTCTTAAAAGCTGAATAAATAGCAGTAAT
The DNA here is from genome assembly GCF_988280905.1 of Pimephales promelas. Taxonomy (NCBI): domain Eukaryota; kingdom Metazoa; phylum Chordata; class Actinopteri; order Cypriniformes; family Leuciscidae; genus Pimephales; species Pimephales promelas. The sequence continues at coordinate 26,590,729 of NC_142782.1, forward strand.
GCAGTATTTATCTTTAGTCTCTTCTTATCTGAGCCTACCAGATATATGTTGAAGCTGTTTGTTAAGAGGCTGGTGGTGCTGTAGCTTGGGCAGAGACAACTGGCTGTCAACATAAACCACACACACATTTAAACCGTGTAGTTCATAACCTTTTAATGGCAACCCACCTGATCGAATATTATTATTCACACCTCTTTGTTCCATTTTTGTCCACATTTTTAAAGTAAATAGATTAAATAAATGAATTAGCAAGTCTGATTCATTGATTCTCTCGCGTAAAAAACAAATATCCGTAATGCGTCTGCCATTTAAATTGTCACTGCATAAATTTCAATAGGTAATTAGCTCTTCTGCAATGTAATTATTGCAGACATGTCACGACGCCTACGCAAAAGACAACCAATCCCAATGCATTTGCGTTTTAGGGATCTGGCATACAAACCTATTGTTGCAGTCACGAAATTGATTTTTATTTTATTTTTTTGCTATTCATATGCTTTTAAAGCTGTCTAAATAAAGCTTGTATGTGACTCTAACTAGTCTATTTAGTGTTGCTAGCCAGCAAAGGAAATTCAAGGACAGAAATGCTAAAACATCTAATGCGAGTTAGCTTTAATGGGATGAAAAAAAGATTGTTTATTGTTATTCATTTTTTTGATTGCACATCCATTATGATGGATGAGTAATATTTGGCAAATTGAAACAGGCCCATAAAAAAAGCTCATCCAAAAAGAGTTTGGGTCAGCAGTTCGTGTTCACACCACCCATTTGAATATTTTTCCATATATGCGCAAAAATGCAAGAGACAGCAGAGACCTAATGATCACATTTTGGTCAAACTCGCTGGGCTTTTCCAAAATCCATGACGCAAATCCAAATAAAACTTTTGAAAGAAGGAATCTGAGGCTGTTAAAAAGAATTCCCTTCTCTCATCACATTATCACGAAGCTGTAAGACCAGATCACATATAGACTTCCGTGGAAAAACTAAAGCTATCTGAATGAAGAAATGGTAGCACGATATCCTCATATAGTCATAAAGGGATTTATACATATGTAGGCTATATAAGATCAAATGTTCAGTTTCTCCATTTTACATTATGTCACTGTTTTAAATGTATATGATTTCTGTGCATTAATATCGATTCTTTTTGTTCCTCTAATGTTGCACCCCTTACAAATGGTTGGCAGTTTGGTGAATTGACTGAATGCATAAAGGCCATTTGTCCTATTGAATTCCACCTGCAGTAACATCACCTTGGAGCTAGAGGGAGCTACTGTAACAAATTATATTGACCTCTGTTGGACTCGATCATAAGAGAATTATTAATAAATCACTGGCATTTGTACAGCACTGTAGTGTTAGAGGAAATGTGAATGAAATGAGTCCCATCTACAGACAGACATAACATCCATACATATATGGATTTAAACAGCAAGATATTAATTTAAATACGTCACATCATTAGAAAGGAAGTGCTAGATGTCTGTGTGTATAAACCTGTAATGTTATAGCCTACTGAACATCCATTTGCAATCACGTGATGATTATCAGGAGAATGATGATGCAAGGGGTTATAGAATTATGGCCTGATGTGATGTGCTTGACCTGATTTGATATTAATGGGGAAATATTCAAATTAATTTGTCATCATACAAATGTTTGTTTGTTAGTCATGTATTCTGCTGTGCTCATCTCAGTCTAGAAGTCTGAGGAAAACCAAAGCTTACAAACTCAGACCACAGTCAGTCTAAATTAGAGCGTCTGTTTCAGACTCCACCCATCAACCCACAAAAAAATGCTCATATTACCTCCTGCCCGAGACGTTCATTTACAATGTTGTGCAGTTTTACTAACTGTTTGAGGTTTAATTGCAGCCTTAATTTAAAAGTGCAGTGCCACAGTAACAACCTACAATGATACTGTCACGGGAGGAAGACGGAGGAAGACTAAGGTACACATGATCCAATACGAAGTGATTTAATACAATAAACTTTTATTTGATTACTTTTACATTTTAATATTGGTATCCAGGATGAGTATGTGTTGGTAAGGTGCCTATAAATAAAATGTATATTAATAATGAATCAAAGGTTAACACACAAACATCAACTTGGGATGCACAGGGAGGAAGTTAAATACATGCTGTTGATGAACTGAATGATGAGCAGTAGTGTCCATGGTTACTGACGAGTGGCGGGAAAATCAAACAGGAACACATGTGATTAATGAAAACTACCTGAAAGTCCATGAAAGTGAAAGTAAAGATGAATGAGTCCAGAACCTGTGACCGATACTACACTTAGAATGTTGTTAACTGAAAAAGAAAAATGTACAAAATGCTCACATACCATAATGATGATCTTAATTTTCAATTGAATGTTTAAAACATATAGAGAAAACAGAATGGGAAAACATATAGGCCTACATTTTCATTATGTTATTCAAGTAGCAAAGTGCAAAAAATAAAAAGTACAATAACAATAGAACAAATTAAAATTACTATTTAAAAATACCCCTTCTTTTATTACTCCCTTCATTTCAATATTTTTCTTTATTTACCTCACCCTATTTATTTTGCATGTCTATTGTCTGTTTTAATATTGTAAATATTGTTTACACTTTGACAATATTGTAAATTCTGACAAATAAAGCTGTCTAATATATTTAAGAAATAGCTTAATATTTCATCCTTGTATAATTAATTGGATATAATGAACTAAGTAAAAAATAAGAATAATAATAAAAGGTAAAAACGTTGAAGCATTTATAAATAGAAATAATAATAAATATCTCTAATATAAATAGATATTATGTGTACAGTCAGTGACTGTCTCTCTACAGCAGTGGGGAGTGAAGGCTGGTTCTTGGAAGAGCCACAGCCTCCGGAGTCAGTCACATTCTTGGCTGGGATTCAATGACTGAGCCAGACACACACAAACACCGAGAGAGGGAGAGAGAGAGGAGAGAGAGAGAGAGGAGAGAGAGAGAGAGGCTGTGCTGCTCACTGACTCAGTCACACTGAACTGCAGGGGCAGAGGAGCGGAGGCGACGCGCCGTGTCCGGCTGCAGCGATCTCTACTCGCAAGGGAAAATACGGATTTAAAGTTCGTGGATTGTGTATTTGACTCGTGAATTTGACGTGGGACAAGTTCGGCTCCCCCGTGGGATAGTTTTTCGACAACTTGCGCGCTTTTGCTTGTGTTCCACTTGAGTTTTTTGTACGCGTCTGTCTGTTGATATGGACAGGAGAGAGCCCGCTGCAGGGGAAGAAGACACGCCGGTGCAAACCTTCGTCTGAGTGGGGATTTCATGAAGCCCTGTCGGCCTTCTTGTGCTTTTTTTCACGGACTTGGATTTAGAGACGCGGTACCAGGACCTTTGAGTCGCATTTCTCGTCACACGCTCGGTTTCAACGACAACGCTGTGCGCGAAACATGGAAACAATAACGCGACAGAGTTTCCAGCCTCACCCGGGACTGCAACAAACTCTCAAACAGTTTCACCTGAGCTCCATGATCTCTCTCGGAGGACCGGCCAGGTGGCAGCACGACCTGCTCTTCAAAAAGGATGGCAAAGACGCCCCGGAGCCCGTGCTGCATCTCCCCCCTATGCAGCCTCCTCCGGTGATGCCCGGGCCGCTCTTCATCCCGTCCGACCGCTCCACGGAGAGGTGCGAGACGGTCCTGGAGGGCGAGACCATCTCGTGCTTCGTGGTGGGCGGCGAGAAGCGCCTGTGCCTGCCGCAGATCCTCAACACAGTGCTGCGGGATTTCTCGCTCCAGCAGATCAACTCGGTGTGCGACGATCTGCACATCTACTGCTCGCGTTGCACCGCCGACCAGCTGGAGATCCTGAAGGTGATGGGGATCCTGCCGTTCTCCGCGCCGTCCTGCGGGCTCATCACCAAGACGGACTCGGAGCGCCTGTGTAACGCGCTCATCTACGGGGGCACGTACCCGCCGCACTCCAAGAAGGAGCTGTACGGCTCCATCGAGCTGGAACTCACCGAAAAGAGCTTCAAAATCTATCACGAGTGCTTCGGGAAGTGTAGGGGTCTTCTGGTCCCGGAGCTCTACACGAATCCCAACGCGCCCTGCATACAATGCATGGACTGCAGGCTCATGTACCCGACCCAGAAATTCGTGGTGCACAGTCACAAATCGCTGGAGAACAGGACTTGCCATTGGGGCTTTGACTCGGCAAATTGGAGGGCGTATGTGCTCCTGAGCCCGGATTACACGGGGAAAGAGGAGAAAGCGCGTCTGGAGCAGCTCCTGGATGACATTAAGGAGAAATTTGACTTCGCCAATAAATACAAGCGGAAAGCATCACGGGTGAGCCAGTTTGTTGCATTTTGCGCTGCATCCTCTGCTCTAGTGCAGCTGGAGAACTGCTTATTAAGTTTTGTTGTAGTGGGCTGCATGTGTCAGGCGTCTATGACGAGCCGTTTCATCCCTTTAAAGTTTAACTGCTGCTTTACTATTTGAAAGCCAATTCCAATTTCACGAATAACTTCACTAGATAGTGACTAGTGGTGTCTAAATTAAATTAGTCCAGAGACCAGACCCCCAGGTATCAAGTATTCATTGCAAACTACTTATTCCTTTGCTGCTCATATCATGGTAGACAACTATTGGTAAGACTTTATTTCACAGTGTCGTTGTTGCATAATGTTACATGGAGTTACTATAGTAATAACTATAAATTGTGCATAATTACGTGCAACTAAACCAAACCCTAATCCTATCCCTATAGTTGATGTACTTACTTAGTATTACTCAATATTAAAATTTATAAGTACAGTGCAACAAACAAACCTTAAAAATAAAGTGTAACCCAAATGTTTGCTTCAATGCTTCAACTGTTCACTTCCAACTATGCTTTCCACCTATTTCAGTTTTACCAATTAATATGCATTAGCCTAATATTCAATCTGGTTTACAAGAAATAGTTTGGCTACTAGCTATCTGTGACTGTTTTCCTTGAACTAATTGGATCATACTACTTTATTAGACACTATTGCTTTTCAAGTTGCTACTATAAATATTTTATCTCACTTGCAATTATATTGAACTTATATTGTATACTATAAATCAGTCATTCGGATTAGTCATTGCATCTTGCATGTAAAAACAATTGAAAATACTGATGTGATTAGTGAAATTGAAACTTTTTGGTCACTTTTGGAATATTTAATTCAAAAAGAAATATTTGAAACATAAAAAACCCCAGATGTTGTTGGAATGGCTTACCACCGTCATCTTCAGATGAATGCTTGGAGAAAGGCCAATAGTGTCAGTTCTTTGGTGACACAAACTTCAGACTCAACAGTAAGTAGTTATTTGGCAGACGTACAGTGAACGTCTATAGGGACATTCCTCTTGGCACAACCTGAGGTTAAGTGTGATGGGGTGACTGTGGTGATGTTCATGAATCACCTCTGCTGGTATTCAAAGCAACAATCTTAAAGTTGGCAGACTAGATGTTTTAACCGCTAAGCCACACCACCAGGGTGAAATTTGTATGTCTTAAGTTTTGCGTTGGCATATTCCAAGTAGTGTCAGCTTCCTTAGATGAGTGCTTGGAAAGGGGCCAAGAGTGTCAGTTCTTTGGTGACCCAGTCTCCAGACTCCAGAGACTATCATGATATTGGTTTCCCAGTCCAAATGTTACAACCTGATATCCGGGAGGGGGGTGAGATGTGGAATCTGTGGGCGGACGTCAAGATAGAATAGCCGTCGCATTGGCCTAAATTTAATGGCATGAAATATTTAACTTGAGCGGACCGATGCAAAAAAAATGCAATCTCTCACAGAGAGCATTTCTTGGTTGCTTTTTGGGCTCTGCTGAATTTAATTGACCAGCAACTAACCCTCAGTGTCACAACCTCTGTCCCGTTAACCTTTACTGTAGATACGGTGATGATTGCGTAAACAAACAATCATTTAGTCTTCAAACAGTCTTCATTTCTCTCTCTCTCTGTCTAGTGCTTGTTTTTTATCGTCCTCCATTCCTCCATCTGTCTCTCTTGAGCTCAGCATGACTTCCACATGTCCCACGGCAATGGCGTCATGTTATGGTAATTCTGAAATGGGCCGTTTAGCTATCACAGGTACTTGACAGTGGATGTGTTTTTAATGATCAGGCCATTGAGGGTTTAATCACGGGGCTGCTGAGGGAAAAAAACATCCTTTCCGAGCTGCAGTCCGACCAAGTTTGCTGCTTAAATATGCATCGGAAAGTTCGTTTCTGTGTATTTTTGGAAAGAGTAATGCGATAAAGCAGTCGCGGCCTGATTGTTTTATGTTTATCTGCTTTGGGTTGTCTCTAGTCTCGGGTTACTCGCATGTGTGGTGGCTCATCTTACCCCTGGGGCTCTAAAGCTTGACTCTTGCTGCAGACACGGTCCTGTTTGTGAGCTAGAGGATTAGAGGAAAAGATTTTTAGTAATGTGCCCCCCTCCAATACACACAACACACAAACACTCAATGAATGGCAGGCCTGGTAATTTGCATGAACTGTTTCCCTTGAATGGAGCTGATGATGCAGGGATTGGAGTATTGTGGTGGAAACGGAGTATGAACCAACAAAGAAGTGCATTCACCAACATCTCCTCCCTCCCATCTCTCTCTGATCAGCCCTCCACCACCTCCAGCTTACTTTCCCTGTATGAATAGAGCGAGAGAATGTAAACCGAGGCCTGCTCTCCAGCGTGTTTGCACACATTTGCCGTTTTCCGTCTCTTTTTGCACGGACGATGTGTGTCATAAGTGCTCTGCAGATTGAATTGTCCCTTATGGTGAATGACGTTGCTTTGTTAACATCGAGCTGTTTCCCTCGGTCTCGAGTGAGCCCAAAATGTCCCAGAGCTCTCTGCATTATCACATTATCAGACCCCCCACAGCAGGCTTTTATTCATCTCAAGAGCTTTCCTTCCTCTCACCACACACAAGAGGGAACGCTCTCAAACCGTCTGGAAGCGGAAGTGGAATATATCATTATATCCATCTAGAGAAAGGGAGATTCGGTGTATTTTTACATATGCCCGACCGCCTGGTCACTCCTTTGCCAGGAAGAGTCTGCGATCTGATATTGATGACTTCATAATGGCTTCCACGCAATTTAATTTGCCACTCAGATTTTTGGCTTGAAACGTGCTTGACATAAACGTTTTGAGTTAATCAAGCTCGATTTCAAATGTTGATCAAAAATACAGTAAAAACAGTCATATTGTGAAAATATTATTACTATTTAAAATAATGGTCTATTTAAATATATATTTAAAAATGTAATTTATTCTTGAGATGGCAATTTTCTGTGTCACACGATCCGTCCGAAATCAATTGGTGCTCTTTTTTATGATCAATGGTTATATCATGTGCACATTTATATTAACTTATGTGTTTGCAACCTTGCGTAACAAGCATTCCACGTGCGAGTAATGTAGATGTAGCAGTCTTTATGTTTGTATACTGTGTTTCTGTTGCTGTCTGTGTGATTGTGACAGAGCTATTTTGTTTTCTGCTGAGTTATTTACAGATCTTACTGTTCCTCATCTGTGAAAAGAAGTCTGGCAGTCTCTCTCTCACTCTCTCTGTCTCTGGGTGGGGTGGGGGAACTTCCTTTTTCTCTTCTGCTTGCTGAGGGAAGGTCACAGACTGTGCAGTTGCTCAACCTCCCTCGACATATACATGCGTGTGTGTGTGTGTATATAAGTGTTTGTGAGTGCGTGTCTGTCTGGTGCTTTCAGTCAGCAGCCGGAAGACACAGAAAGACAGGATGTTCTGTGTCCCTCGCTCAGACACACAGTCAATAATTAAGCGTAAAATGTACCAAGCCATTATGTTCTGTCAAGCTGTTTCAGGTCCAAAAACATCATCTTTTAATACTCTGTGGTGAAGAAAATTGGGTTACGCTTGTCTGAGATCAAAAGAGTTTTGGCAGCTTGGTAAACAAGGTTTGAGTTTGCTGAACTGTTGTATACAGGTTCAAAGTGTAAGTCCAGGTGTTGAGTTGGCTTCATGAGCTATCATGATTACTTTACACTGATAAAAATGTCTGGACGTAATTGTCAGGAGTGGCGATGAATGATTAGGTGGATTAGTTTACACGACGCACTAAACTTTTTATCCGATTAAGCCGTTCGTTTACACGACAACTGCGTTTTGGGGTCTTGAAATCGCAAACGTTTGAAAACAGGTTACGTAAAACGATACCGTTATTGTCTCCATGTGAACTACAAAAATGCAAATTTGTGAAAACAGTAATGCATTGCATATGTGTATAATATGTATATATAATTTAATGTATATAATCCGCATATAATTTTTGCAGATCCGTGTGAACAAGGTTGTGAAAACTTGGTCCGTTTTGGCAAGGTTGTGACAAACTTTTCAATTTTTAGTACATTGTTGTCGTGTAAACGTACCCTAAGGCTGTGACTAAGTGACTAAATGCCTTTAATGAGACTCAATTATAGAGATTTCAACTGATTAAAAAAATAACTGTTTTACACGGTATGCTGATGAATAAATATTTGATTAGAAATCTCCAATATGAAGATCACGCTCATACATAAATATGGCTGATGAAAGCATTATAAAAGAAATCCATTTGAAAATTTGAGTTTTTTTTCCCCAAAAAGCATTTTTGCATTTCGTCTGCACTATGTTTTAGTTTAAACATGCACCAGATGGAAATTAATGTATGGTGAAATGTGTTTTTCTTTTATCAGATCTAAATTAATATTTAATAACAGCCCTGTTATAAAAAAAAAAAAATTTCACTGCACATTTTACATGGTCAGATTTAGCCTATAGGCTACTTGATGAAATAGTTGGCACTTTCATTTTTCAGAGTAAGCACAAGAAAGCCCATAAGTGAGCATTTCCCACGTAGTCATGCATTTGATTTCCCCCTCTGAGTTTCCTGTTAAATGTGGAGGCGTTTTATCAGGGGTTATTTCGAGAGCTTTGGCAGACGGCGTGTTCTTGCCGTCAGTGCAGGAAAACCACAGCTCAGTGACGGGAAGAGAGAGTTACGACAGTCGCATTCCAGGACAGCCACTCCCGAAGTGCAGCGAGAGACTGATTATGCAAATGTCTGTATGAATGGGCATGAATGAAGCGTGCCCTCTCACTCTCGTATTCGCATTCGCTCCGTGTCTACCGGCACACTTAGACACACACACACCTGCTCGGCATCAGAACCCTTCTCCTGCTGACTTCTCGTCTCCTCTACAATCAAGTGTTTTTTTTTATTTCCTTTCTCTCGATCTTTAATTCCCCCCAGGTGCTGGAAGTGGGCAGTAAACCTCTCTAATCATCCAGTCATTAAAGCAGAATTTAACCGCTCTCAGCCTGTGAAGCAGTTTTCTCGCTTAATTGTTCGCTCTTTGGAAACAAAGCTACGTAATTTTCTCCAAATCACGCCCTTGAAAATGCTTTTGATGAACACCTTGCGTGTTCATTTTCTCTCTTCCGTCCTCCGCGTTCGGTTCGGCTGACTTGTGATTTTTATTTTGGAGGGATAGAGAGAGGGAGAGAGAGTGGCATCTTTCCAACCCCCTCTCCACCATCCCCAGTGCCTCAGAGAATTCTGGGATATCTGGTGGAGAACTGAGAGGGTGCAAGAGCTTTGGGAGAGGAAGCCAGTTCCCTAAGGGGATATTAGGTATGTCCCGTCTCATTCGCCAGGCATATCGCTCTTAAGCCGCGCACACACACACACAGCGGATGGCTCAACTCGACTCAGCAGCAGCTGGCCCCTGGTATGCATATCAATGGCTGCAGCGCGAAAAGCTGCATTTGCGCATTTCTCTGCCTCCCCTTCAGAATGCGAAGGGCTTCACGGGTATAGCTACGGATAGTCAGCTGCCCCGACGATATAAACCAGAGGATCTGTCTGAGAACCGAGTCGAACGGCTGTTCTGAGACCTCACTGGTCAAAGTCTTCCTAAGTATGTTCCAGAACTTGGACTCGTGAGGTCAAAGACCTGCGAGGCAGAGAAACGGACCCTGTGTTGTTCAGTCGGTTACTGATATGAACAGGCTTTTGTTTGGATATCCGCAAGGGTCATTTTTATTGTTGCGCAAGAGTGCCAGACGAGAAACCCGAACAGTTTTACAAAGTATGGAAAAAAGGCACGGTAATCTCTAGCTTTCATAACAAAGCTCATTCTTCCCACTGATCCTGGTTAAAAAATCCCTCATGTGTAGTCCTGGGTGGTTATTAAATCCGACAGGTTTTTTTCAGGAGTGAGCGGCAGCTGAGTGTTCTAAAGAGTCTCCTTTAGGTGCTAATTAAGATTTTTCAAATAGCCCGTCTCTGACAAGCCCGAACTGATGGATCATAACTGTGATTAACCGGGCAAAGAGAGAAAATATGTGGCTTTGTTTTAGAGATAAGACACGAACATCTCCCTGGAACAATTCAAACCCTAATTGCTTTTGTGGCTCTTTAATGCAAATGCAAGTCAATTCATTAGTGTTTTTTTTTACACTAACAGTTCGGTTCATGTGTGAACATTCATGCTTGGCTTATTAGCCAAATCCTTGCTAATTTGATCAGTTTTTCACCTCTCAAGCCGAGTTTCAAATCAAAACGGCACTGAGGCGGCTTTTACACTGGGCTTGTTTACTGCGCTCCAAGCCCAAGCACATTTGTTCCCGGCACCCCGCAGCATTGGTCTGGTTTTACACTCAACTTGATTCGAATACTGGTGTGTTTGCGTGCATATTACGTCATCGCAAACGTGCACAAACCGCTTGCAAGCGGTGTCTTTTGAGGAGACAGTGGATTTCCAAATTTGGTGGCCTATATTTCACGCGCAATGCACGAATACACTGCAGGCTCGCTCTCGCTCATGCCCAAGGTAAATCATCATCGCTATCATCCCTTACTAGCCTGGGAAAACCCAGACAACTCCCGGCAAATTAAGATTTGCTCTAATAGGTAGTCTGGCAAAGAGCTCATTCAAGCCCATTTCCAATCCGTCGAAATCGCGGCACCAATCAGAAACGTTGGGGCAGGCTTTACACGATGACAACAGCGCTAGGATTTTGAAGAAGATTTTGTAGCCTACATTACAATGGATGTCGCCGTCGAACAACACTCGTTCGAATGAGCTATCGCGTCTGTTTTAAGAGGTTTGAACGTTTCCTTTTTGTTAAAAACCGAGCAAAGAACATGCATACGTCTCTGCATACGTCATCTCCTTCATCGCTCTGATTGGTTTTTGGTCTGTCCATGACGTCTGTTGGTGACGCCCCTCTGGAAATGATATGTTATGACGCTTTGTTACAACTGAGCATGGTTTGGTTTTAACCAGGCTAATCACTTACAAGTGTTTTATTTAACTGAATACATCACACATGCGCAGGTCACTTTACTTCCTGAACACGTGCGCACCGAGTTCGCGCTGCTTTCAAAATTCACGCGGCACGTTTCGGGAGCAACCGAACTCAGACCACCTCCTCCAGGTAGTCTCGGGTTCGGTACCCCAGTGCTCACCCGGTTCACATTAGCGATGTTTCATGCGAACCGTGGACGTTCCGAACTAAACTGCCAGTGTGAAACCCCCCTTATTCTGCTTTGCTGTTAATCGTTATTTAGCAACCTCAGCAGGGAGTCAGTTTTTCTCTCTCTTTTTTTTTGTTGCCATTAATGACTTTAAAATATGCTTGAGAGATCAAATATACTTAAGAAATAGACTTCCTTCACACTAGGAGCCCTATTTAATTTGATGCAAGCAAAAGTGAGGCTGTGAGGGATGGAAATACAATTTGTTCATATGCAACATCACAACCATTGTTTTAGGTATGCACGATATATCGGCCACCATATCGGTATTTGCCGATATATCTTCCTTTTTAATGTTATTGTAATTGGGCTGTTATTAAGACAATTTAGCCAATTTATTAAAGCCAATAAATAATGGATTATTTCCTTCAGCTGAGACACTTCAAATGTAATTATTAATATTATATGTTATATTATAGAAATATTGATTATAAATATAAATCCTTTAATACTGAAACTAAGTATCAGTACAATAAATGCTATATAATATAATTTTAAGTCGGTGGTGAAATTCTAACGTTGGCAGCTCACTAGGTTTTGGAGCTCAAAGCATTGTAACTCAAGAGAGCCAACCTGATGCCCTTACTGCCCACACAGTTACAGAGATTCTTAGTGAACTTCGAAATGTTGCCATTTCAGTTATATTGCAATCGAAAAGAAGACATTTTGGAAAATTACCCTCTTACATAATTTCCCCTCGTCATAGCTTAAGCTCAGTTGTGACATTATATCACACCCTCTTAGACACACGCTGCTAAGCCTCCTAGTCTGTCCACCCCCTCCCCCAGGATGCAGTAGCTAAAATCTCATTAATGTCAGATGGAGATAAACACAGATAAAAGAGAGAGGTTCATCACAGGGCATCCTCTCTTTTCACACTCCTTCCACCAGCCCCCACACATCAGTCAGCCAGGTCAGTGTGTGTGTGTGTGTGTTTGTATTGGCTGGCCTTTGGGAAAGCATTCATATATACCTGCCTGATAGGGGCGGCTGGGGGAGGTGGAGAAAGATGTGATGGGGGGGCTGGCAGACAGAAGAGTGTGGGATGGAGGAGGGAGCTTTTCTGTGTCTGGCATTAACAGGGAGGAGGGGTGGGAAAATAGATGCGTTTCGGGGGTTTCCTGGGTTACTGTGATTGTCAATGCGAGATTGGATGTGCTAATATATAAAGTGTGAGGTAAATATTTGATTTGATGAAAGACATTATGAACGTTTCATTTCAGGCAGACTGTCGGAATGGGCTCCTAGTCAAGTACAAGTGAATGAACGAATTAGGAAAGAATGAATGAAGTAGGAAAGAAAGGAACTAGATCCAATGTTCTGACTGTGGACTCTTTAAACAAATAAAACCTCATTCATTCGTACTTTTTTTGTATTCATTCATTGCACCGACATGTATTATTAATGACAGTTAAGCACGGATAGAAAAGAAACATGATGACAAATTACTGGATGAGCCTAGCTTTGAAAAATTCATCACGCAACTGAATCGCCTCTCAGCCTCTTTCTGTGCTTTGACATAAAGATTGTTCGATTTATGTCCTGTATTTGTAAAAACGAACCGTTTTATTGTTTGACATTTTGATTGTATCGTGCATGATTCTGAAACATTTGTTTTCTTCTGATGTAGCCAAGGCCGTGTGGGTGGAGACAATTTATTTTGAACTATAATGTCAAAGTCTACTTTCCACAACCCAATTAAATGCAGATATAACATATTTATTCAATTCTTATTATTTACTGTTGAGTATTCCCTTTGAAATATGTCAAATTACTTAAGTGAGTAGTTTTATGTTATTGTTTTTTTAAGATCATAAATTACATTTTTGTACAACGCTCTCTGGAATACTGGATTCTAATTGGCCAGTTCTTTTCTCAGGGCCACACATAATGCATCCTATGTGAAACTTCTGTCTGAAATTCTCAGTATTCTTTAGACTGCTACTGTGATTGAAGATCGCTGAGCGAAATACGTGTTTTTTTTTTGTTGTTTTTTTGGGTTTGTGCATGGGGAGTTTCTGCAACGTCAGCTGAGCTCTTTTGTCTTTGTGTGACGGAGTGAGTCACACTTTAGCTGGCAGTGTGTGTTTGTGTGTCTAAGAGCAGTCCGACACATGACCCTTCCCATCAAACCCCTCTCTATTCAGGCAGACTGACCAATCAGATCATGCGTCCATACAGCTCCCGTCGGACAGATGGCTGTCTGACAGAGGCAGCGTGACATACACACACATTGAGAGACAGCGACACTTCCTCAAACTGAATGACTATGAAAAAAAGTTATTTTTGGAGTCAAGCTGCCCCTATAGCAGCTCTCTATAAATCTGGATGCCATAGCTTGAGGGAAAGATTGTAACGTACAGTTGTTGTGTGTGTAGACCTACATAAATACCTCATGTTACTTGCATATATAGAAATTCGCTTTCTCTATGTATTTCATACCATACAAGTTCTGAAAGACTTTTTACAGGCATGTAAACATAGCCTCTGAAAGACATCCTTCCTCACCCCATTCTAAATGAAGCGTTCGTCTGGGCCCAGTGGCACTGGTTTGAGATGCACCATAATTTGGTTTGGTTAGTCAGACTTTTATAACTGCCGTTCTTTGAAGCGTGCCCTACACAGAAGGAGTCTACTTTATAATGTGTAATTTGACATTGAAATGAGTAGACAGACATACTATTACAGTACACGGCTAGAAAATATGCAACTCAAATCCTCTAGTTATGTTTGCTGAGAATGGAATCGCAGGGTAGGGTGAAACACTGCTGTCTGGGCTCTTGGCTACATCTACAGAGAAGAGAGAGAGAGAGCGAGAGGGAGACAGATGATGGGTTTGCTATCGTGACTGCCGTTCTGATGTCAGTTCCAGACCAGCAGCAGGGCATGGATGATATTAATTGTGCAGTTCAGTGTGAATGTGCGTAAAAAGGTAAATACATTTACTCATAACTCCATCTGTCTGTCACCCACCCACCCAGATGCTTCATCATTGAATCTGAACATCCACACATTCACACACACATACATCGACTTGAGAGCTAAATGATGATGTAATCACAAGCCTACATAACCTGCCCACAAAAAACATGCCACAATTTTGAAAAGATATAAGCCTAATAAGTGCATTTATGTAATCATGAATCAGCAGGGATAATGAATAAAATCAATTCACACACAATATTTGCAAATAAAGCGTTTCAAATGTAGCTTTGTTGATTATCAAATGATTTTTGACTTTTTTCAGGCCCCAAACCACCCTTTTTTTTTTTTGTTGGTAGAAACATATCAAAGATATTCGTCACTTTCTGTGAAAAAGAGGTTATTATGCTTTAATCTACTAAATGGTGAGTAGCATCCGAGTTAGCAGACGTGTAGATTACATTATGACATCACACAGGTGAAACCCTGACCGCAGAACACATAGTAATCTTGTTTCAAAGTTGACCTTTTACAGGCCACAGGCCGAGAATTACAAGATTACAGGCCGCACAACTGGGGCAGAGGGCAAGTGTGTGCTGGTGTGTGTGGACACCGTTCTAACCACACAAAGGCCTGGGCTCACGCTCCGTCTAAATGAACAACCACAACGCTGCGGTCTGAAACACAGCACGGCTCTGCCATTGATGTGTTCTGCGTGTTTGCATCGGGAGGCAAATCAGTCTTTTTTTTCCGACCTAATGTCGAGGGACACTCCTGGTCACGAGAGGGTTTTTTTTTTTTTTTGTCTTTGGGGTGATGGAGAGCACGCCAAGCTCCCACCTCTCATCCTAAAGTTCAACTGGGCTCCTTTTGTCCTTCAAATCTTTAAAAAGGATCAGCTGGAGCTCAGGAACAGGCCTGAGACTGGAAGACAAAGCCCAGGCCTAAGACTATTGTCTTGGCTTTGGTCTTCACAAGCCTTGCTTCATTTTTTTTTTTTGTCCCGTTTTTTTTCCTGACTAAAGGGCCGTTCACAATAACTATAACGATAACTATAAAGTTTTAATAATCGGCTAACTGAGAATGAGAATAGGGAAGTCCTCAACTGTAATGACACAGAGGAAAGAAACCATTGGAATCATTTTCAGAATGAAACATCGACAGCCTATCAGAATCCACCCGACTTTAAACAGCTTGAGCATTTAAAGTGGCAGATGAAATAACTGCAGTGCACGCTTCGAATGGACAACAGTATTGTGTGTTGTGGATGCTAATATAGTTATCGTTCTTGGTGTGAATGGGCCTTGAGCCTAGCATAGCTAACGCTTTAAGATGGAATGTAATGCAGAGAGAGAGAGAGAGAGAGAGAGAGAGAGAGAGAGAGAGAGAGAGAGAGAGAGAGAGAGAGAGAGAGAGAAACACAATGTACAGAACAAGTAGATACACATATGCTTGCAAGATGTCTGCTAAATTATTAATCTAGACAGCATTGTGCACTGTTTTAAGTGTCATATTTACATAAAAACAAAAAGGCAGCTGTATGTAAATTTTGAATCACAAATGTTGTGTAAACATTCAGTTACTGTTGAACATCAGCAAGGGAATGTATTTTCCTCAAAAAACGTCTCGTCAAATGTATGTGTGCTCTGGGGAATATAAAGTGTAGTTCAGTAATTGTAAGACTTATTTTTTATGTTCTGTACAGAATTTCTAAATATGTGTTTTTTTGAAAATAGAGCTCTTTGCTGTTTCACCTGACACAACAATATGATCACTTCCTGGTTTGCCATTGCTAAAGATGGCTGCCAGTTAAAGCCCTGTGGCTGTAGTGGAGAGCTAGGCGTGACACAGAAGCTTGTCATTTTGTTCTTTGATTGAGGGACGTGGTGTATCAGTTCCAGCCTTAAGTCCGCAGGCTATTTTGGGTTTGCTGAACAGGTAACAAAAGAATGTCTGTCTCGGTTCAACATCACCCTTCCCCCGTGCTTTCTCTCACTGGAGACTCTGCTGTCAAGCGCTAACAATGGCACACTAGTTAGTGGCCCACATGAATCATGTTGCGGTTTTCCAGTGATTTCACAATGTGGTTAGCAAATAACGTTTTATTTTCAAATTCATAATTACTTAAATTGATTTATGAGACTGCTGGGGTGGAGGACCAATCAGAGTTCTGACTGAATTTTTCTACAATGGGAAATAAATTAAATGGTAAAAAGCATATTTTCCTGTAAAGTACAGGAGCATTATTTCTGATTACTTAAACACACATTAATGGAATTTTTTTTAGCTATTTTAAATTTGTCAAATTGAATTGAGGTTTCAGATTCACAAATCTTTAATTTAAATAAATTGAGTGAATTTTTGTCTCAGTTTTACAAATTTGACAGTCCAGTCTACTTCATCAGGTGTCATTGTTATTGGTCTTATTGTGAGCAATTCAATGTGTTATTTAAAGAAATATCTTGAATTATATGCATTTTATTAAAGTCCCCGTGAAATCAAAATTGAACCTATTTACTTTGTTAGCGCATATTACTAGTCTTGTGGTGAACAATTAATCCGTGCAAGTGAATATATATTAAAAAAATGTTTTACCTTAGTAATCTTTAATCAAAAACTGAAAAGTTACTTCCGGTCTGGAACGGTTTCTTTTTCTGATGACGTAGGTTTCACAGTTTGGGTGGGGAAACGCTTAACACTCCCCTCAAACCGTTAGTTTGCTATGAGCGAGAGATGGAGAGGAGGAGCGCTAGAGTAAAACCCTGCCCTCTGTTCAATATTCCGTTTCACTTGGAAATACGTCACAGCACTGGAGAAAAATCGTTTGCAACTTCCGGTTCACGGGGACTTTAAATTTCTGTTTCGTCAAAATATTTAGTAAATTGCTATTTTGTTTCAGTCATATACAAATGGACAAAATTAAGTCTGGCTATGCCCTACATGTTTTGGTTGTGAGTGTAATTTTATTTGACTTTAGTAGAGTAAGTGGAAACGTATTGCGTGAGAAGTGATTGGAGGAATAGTCACACCTCTTAACCAATCAGAAGTTATTCAGAAATACCATGAGGTTAAGAGATTTAAGGAGCATGTGTGTATGTGTACAGACAGATGTGTGTGTGTTCTCGGCTTACTCTAGGTGAATTGAAAGTGTCGGAAACAATGGCATTTAATACCATTAGCATCCGGGCTAGTGTGGAGCTTCAGGTTAGTGATCGTAGGTCATAGATCCCTCGCAATTAATACTATTCCAACCCAGTACCACTCCTCCAAATGAGCTGACAGTGGACATGCTAAATAAAACAATGTGTGTGAAACCAGAGCTGTGTATGTGTGTGTGCCCACGAAAGGAGGTAAAGGCTCAGGTTAAAGCCGCACGGCTCCCCCTGCGCTCTGCGCTAACCTGTAGACATTCTACAACACTACTACAGTTGAATCCATTGATTTACTGTCTGAAGCCACTCCTCGCCTGCCCACGCATGTAATCTTGCTCTGAAAAGTACTGTCACACACGCTCACATGCAAACACACACACACATCGGAGAGAAAGCCGAACACAATCTCTGCCAGCTCTTTTTTTTTTCTAAAATGAAATTGAAGATAATTGTACCCTCCAACTAGCCTGCCCGGTTTTAAAGGGGCATCCTATATCTGACAATACTTCATTGTTTGCTCTCTATAAGACTGTCTCGATGAAGTACAATGTCTGGAATAAATCGCTCCAGTAGAGGGATCTAATTACAGGTTACTACTATTTACATTTGCGCTGTGCAGACTTCTGTAGTACTGGTTTAATGTATCGCCCCTCTCTATGTTTCTCTCTTCGCTTTGACCTTTATCTCACTATTAGGCTTATCAGTCTGTTTAATTATCTCTTTACCTTGACTTCTAAGAATCCGTCCTATCAGTAGGTCAAGGCGGTTGCGGTTTTCTGCAGCTCTTTGACAACAACATTGTGGTTTAAAATACTTAAGGTCAAGACTATCCTATACACTATGCATCTGCTATGCATAGACTTATGTGTACATGCATGCGCAACAAACATGCTTTTCCAAATATTAACTCGGCCTCAAAGAGCTTACTTCATACAACATTTGAATGACAGGAAAATAAATGTACTTCCTTTGAATTTGAATTGAATTCTACCTTCCTAATTTCTCATTTGAATTTCAACTTCACATCCTGTTTGCTACCTTTATTCAAACTGAATTTAAGCGCATGTCATGAGATTTTTTTCTACTTGTAAATCAGATCAAATAGAAAACACTGAAAACACAAATAAGTTTAAAAGATTCTCTTTTTTTTTCAAAAAATGATTCCATGAAAATCTGTCTGGAACTTTCTGAAACGGTAAATGGTGTCTCCCTGTCTCATCCGTCTTTCCCACTAGGCCTTCCATATCACCATCTATTGCTCCATCCATCTCTTCACGGACGCTAATGGAAACATTAGCCTGTGTTAGCTTCAAGCGAGCTTATTATGCAGCCTAGGCCTTATCAATTCACTTCTGTCTCAATTAGCATCAGCTTCAATGCTGTTTCTCTCTGGCCGCGAGGAGCTGCATCGATCTACAACTCAATGGATCTCTTGAACGATTTCACACGGACCTGGCCGACACTTCAAAAGTATTCGTATTCAAAGTCCGAGCATATTTAAACACTTTATACTTTATAATGACCATTAATATGATGGCTATCAAATATATATAGATGAGGTGTGTTTTAGAGCCGGTAATATTTCAGTTTGACTGCGATTTGGCTTGGGCTTAGCTTAAGTGGTCGGTCGATCGCAAAGTGGCTTTTAAAGCAAAACTAGAGTGAAATAGCGAAGACGTTCTTCAAGCAACGATTGCATACATTTTGCAAAAGGCTTGTTGTTTCTCTCCAAGTCTGATTAAAGTGCAAGGGCAATTTGTTTATCCACTCACGCCCTTGTTAAGGTCTGTGCTCGTGTGGGGGTGTATGGCCCTGAGATCTATTGATTGCTGCAGGAAGCACATTCTGATGTTACACTGGGCTTCCTGAATTTGATGCCGTCTCCTTAGACATCATATGTGAAGGCATTTTGACTGTGTGTGTGTGTGAGAGAGAGCGTGTATCCTTCCCTCCCTTCAGACAAGGAGACAAAACAGCTCAACCTCTGTCCTTGCTTAAAGACACAACAGCTCTCCAATGACAGACTTCTGTCTTGCTTGCCCACAATAATAGGCTACAGCTCAGTGTTTTTCTGAATAACACTCCAGCTACAGGGCTGCCACATTCTCCAGCTTATGAAATGGCTTATTCACAACTTACACTTTTGTTACATACCAGGTAGAGCGCCATTCATAACTGAATTGAGAATGTGTTTTTAAATTCCAATACCTGAATTTGAATCGAATTGAGGTAGCAAAGAGGATGCGGAATCAATTTAAACGTGATAACTTAAAGGTAGGTAGGTAGATGGTTTAAGAGACCGAGAGAAGGAAAGTAAAGGAGAGAATCTAAGCCAGCAGGTTCTATTCTTGAGTGTGTAGTTTTTGGCAGCAATGACAAAAGAACACACACTCTCTACATCCCCTGTGCAGGGACCTTATTCCAGCTCTGCCTGCTTATCAGATGAAATCAGACCCGTCTCCTTTCTGCTGCTCAAACTGTCTCCTGAGGAGGCCCAGATCGCTCCTCCGCCTGGGTGTAGTCGCTCTCACTGGGTCTCAGCCAGTTCTTCCACTTCCTGGGGCTCTCCATTTACCTAAGGTCTACTCAGTTTGTCAGTCTTGCTCTAGATGAACTACACAGTGATCTGAAACGGGGATCTTGAATGTTGTCATTGTAGGCTAATCTGGCACTGGTCTAACATTTGACTGCAAAGTCATACCCGGTGGAGGTAGAATGGTAGATGCTGGTTAGATGGGTATCATTAACATAATGAGTAAATTCTTTAAATATGTTTCTCAGAGTCCTAAACTAACTTCTGAAGCAAAACCTTAGATTCAAATATTATCGATCACTTCCTCTTTGCCTCTCTGTCCCTAATTCTCATTCCGGATGGATCTCTCCTGTCCCCATTCACAGGTCCCATCCCCCTCACCCCTCTTTTATGCCTGTAACAGTAAGCCTTGTGATTGTGCCCCAGAGCGAAGGCTCTCTCCGAGCTGAACTCATTTGGAACAGAATGCTGGCGGCTTTGAGGGAAAGAGCCAGCATGTTCTAGTCAACCTGCTGAGCGTTCAGTGAGGCCAACACCACTCTGAGACTCATGGGCCCACACACACACACACAGACACACAGATGTCAGCACAACTCGAACAAACACACACTCCAATCAAAGCTCCTTTGTACTGTCCTCTCCCAAAGAC
Organism: Pimephales promelas; assembly: GCF_988280905.1. NCBI lineage: Eukaryota > Metazoa > Chordata > Actinopteri > Cypriniformes > Leuciscidae > Pimephales > Pimephales promelas. The sequence goes on from NC_142782.1 coordinate 26,611,568, forward strand.
AAGGGCTGCCAAACAACATCAGCAGCACCAACAAGCGCAACAATTCGCCATCCACGAAACCCCTCACCAAGCAGGAACTGTTGAATTTGCTCAGGAGCCAGTTGTTGGAACATTTCGACACTGTTAACCGACTTGAAAGGAATCAAAAGAGCAGATTGTAAAGCAAACTCATTGAGTAAAAGGAGTGCGCTAGTGTTTTTCTTCTCCGTTCTCGTTTCAAAAGCCCCGGCGAATAGAAAGCCCACGTGAAAAGTGTTCAATTTCACATTGACACTTGTGTAAACAAGCAATCCTGTCAGCCAAAGGTGATCTCTCATGTGTGAAAACCGCCTAATGATAACGACCAAACCCCACCACGTACCGGCCCATTGTGCGCGATTGACGGGACATTGACCGAGAATCATCGCTGCCGTTCATTCGTGCTCATATTTAATAGCAACCGAGTTTAGGATTTGTTTGGCGAGTAAATTGTGCGACTGAACTTTGAAACCTGAGTTGGGGCCCCAGACACGGAGACAGGGAAGTGATTGGGCCGAGCAGAGCATGCACGCTGATAAATGTTTATTTAGTTTTCGATAACATATCGGCCGGCCTCTTCAGCTTCTGTTGAGTGGAACTGGCTCGACTTCCTGTCTCTCTCTCGTTAATCTCCTCCAGCCCGCGATAGAAACAATCTATCAGAGTCAAGCTATCAGTCGATTGCAGTCAAAGACCCCATAGATTGGCCGTGGGAGCTACACAGCGGCGTTCTCATGGCCGAGCGGCTTTGGAATTGGGTTCAATCTGAGCTTTGATTGACTGTCTACGTATATATGATAAAGGTTTCAGAAGGGTTTTCGCCACAGTGCCATAGAAGAACCATTGTGGTCCCCCCAAAAAACTTTTTTTTTTCTCAGTGTCTATCTAAAAATCGTTTTCCACTTTAAAGAACATTTTATGCAGTGGATAGCTTCCTAGGATGTTAAAGGTTCTTCATGGTACCAAAGAGTGTAAATAAAACACAGTTCTGAATGGCACATAAATTGAATTTACTGAAGGGACTGTACCAGGTTTGTGCACAGCAGCGCTCAGACCTTTTCCTGTCAAGCGTCTCAGGAGTGGTATTTCCTCTGCGAGTTCAAATATCAGGAAAACGTGCATCTCGGTGTAATATGCCTGCCCGTGCACGCCTGGCTGTCACTAAAGAGGTATAATTCTAAATACCTCAGTTAATGTGGTTGCTAAGCAAATCTGCACTTCCTGTGCTAAATAAGCGTTCCACTGACTGCTTCCTGGCTGGTGGGCTGGAAAGGCACGCTCGCACACACACTCCTACCCTGCCGCAGACATGCAGTGTAAATGGGGCTTTGCCAGTGTGCTCATGTAGAGAATAATTGCATTACTGAGGGGGGTTGCCCAACTCATTGTTTTCATGCTGCATCCATTTGACTGGAAATTAGCATTTTCCCGATTAAATGATGACTGCGATGATAGAAGATTTGATAGTCTATTACTTCACTTCTTTCCTGTTAGGTTCATTTATTTAAATTTGGACCCTGTGACCTTTTACGCCGACGCTAAAATGACACTGGCCATTACAGCATGGGGTTACGGAGGCATGTGTAACCCTGTAAGGTAACATTACAGTTTCACCGTGCAGCCATGCAGACATGTAAACCGCATGTGTGTAATGGTCTCTCACACTCAAGACGGCTAGCCGGTCGTTCCGTGAAAGCCAATCCTGATGCCGTGGGTCAACTGTCCATCATGCTGGAGTGAGATTTCATAGCGTCCAAGTTCTTTAATTACAGAAGTGAAGCAGTGGAGCCAGACCAAAGATCAGGGTGTATAGTATGCTGCAGGGTATTAGCATTTTATCAGGTGATCTGAGCTAGCTGCAAGTAATAAAAGTCATAAATTAGAAGTCTTGTTTATTTATAGCAATGGACGTGTGATTAGTATCTGATTTCCTTTTTGGTTTTTGATAATGATTTCTTCATCATATTTCACCCCAAAAGCCAAAAGAAAAAATATAAAATGATGTTCTGTGTAAATACAATCAGCATATTTTAAGACCATTAATATATTTTTTTTACTTAATTTTGGGATGAAATTTGAGCCAGACATGTCCTTCACCATTATATTCACCAACTGAACTATTTCAATATATATATATATATATATATATATATATGTATATGACGTCATTTTCTTTATTGTGTTATTATCTCTATGGCATCATATTCTTAGAATAAGAAGCAAAAATTCTCAAAGGATTTGAAGAGTTTGAATATTCTGATTTTTTTTTTAAGGTTTAGTGTTAAGAGTGAAAGTGTCATCTATTAATGCATGCGTGTGTCTTTGCATAGGTGGAGTTTTGAGTCTGCATCTGTGCTTGCTAGTGTGTGACCTGATTCAGCTAAGTGTGGCGAACTCTCTCTCTCGCTCTATTATGGATCAGACTGCATAACGGTGCGCCTGACAGGCTCTGCAGTGCCATGCAGAGTAGCCGTGCCTAGTTTAGCGTAATGCTTTTACGCATGGCTGCATTTACTCTTCCCTCCTCCCAGTGACTGACCCAGGCAGGGTGGGCCCGTAGAGGGCAGACACATGACCTTTTCAAAGACTGATATAATCTGTGATATTAATGGGCTGATGTGGTGAGATTATGCTGGATCTGAGGAGGAGAGAAAAAGAGTGTTAGGTTATTCCCATCAGGAAGGATCTGGGATGCACTGGTGGTTTTGATCACAGGTCACCTCTAAAAGGCTGCTCTCTTTAGGCAATCTCAGAAGAATTTTTTTCCTGAACATTGAAGGATTCAGAAGTAAATCTCAACCCACTTTCTTTTGTCTCTCTCATTTCTTTCCATCTATTACTAACTCAACCCTTGTTGTTTGAAGGCCTGACACACCACCACTGGCTTGTCACTCCCAATTACTCAACTCTCTTTCTTTTAATCCCACCATTCTTTCTCTCTCTCTCTGGCTCTTTTACCCCTTTCGTCCCCTTTTATGTGCCAGAAGATATCCCTTGCCCCTTTACACATGCCAGTTTTGAACAGGCAGGGCTCATTTCTCCAAGTACCTTCACCAGTGTGACATTAGCCTGCATTATATAGCACTCTTCACCTTATCATCTAGCGAGAGATCTCTTCTGAGGGACAAGATGAGAGATGAAGGGTGGGCAGGGGGAAGAGGAGAGGCCTCTGTTGTCATTGAGATAGGGCCAAAACAGTTTCCTTCAGCTTCAGAAAGAGGCCCTTGTCGCTAGTCTTAGCTTATCGCTCTGCTAGCAAAGCACCTTTGGCCTCTGTGGTGATGTTTGTGCCTGTGTGGCTGCTCGTGTCGTGGGAGAGTTAAGGAAGTCTGGCACTATTTTTACAGCAACCACTTTATTTTATTCAGTGCCTGGTTGGAAATTGAAAGAAAATTGTTTAATTATTATTGCAGAACTCCAAAAACGTACTTATACAAACAATTCACTGCAGTTTCCACCTGAAATGAACACTTGAGGCAGCAAAATAAAACCTTTGGTCCCACTTTATATTAAGTGGCTTTAAGTACTATGTACTTACATAGGAAAATAAGTACAATGTACTTATTGTGTTCAGGTTGTATTGTAAAACACTTTTGTTGCTATTGAGGTGTGATATGGGTAAGGTTAGGGACGGGTGTGGTGGTATGGGTAGGTATCAGGGTGGGTTAAGGTGTAAGGGAAGGGTCAACTGTGTAATTACAAATGTAATTACATCAATTAATTACAGTTGTAGTTACATGCAGGTATTTTCAAAATGTAAGTACAATGTAAAAACATGTATGTACACAATAAGTCCAATGTATCAAAGTAGTAACTTCAATGTAAGTATATAGTACTTAAAGCCACTTAATATAAAGTGGGACCCTACGTTATTGTATAAAAAAAATCTCAGAGTACATTTTTTTTTTTGTGTGTTTGCAATCATATAATCAGCTCGGTATATATAATCAGTTGCACTTGCAATTTGGAAAGCTCTAGTATGTTTTTATCTCTTTGAAAGTGTAGTGTATCGTGTAAGAAGCAATGTAATTTAAATTTGATGAAATGTTGCCTCCAAAGAGCCTGGTTGTTTAATTTAATAATCACATTGTTACCAAAGCTAAAACATTTCTTTTTTTGTGTGTGTTTTGACTCAGCCTTCTCAGTCTATGTCTGCTAGCTTAGCATATAGCACTAACTGGTAAAGAAAAGCTATTTTGATGACTTAGAACAGATCTACAACAACAGCACCACATCTTATCTTGACATTACAAACCCAACAGCATTAGATGAGTTAGCATATGGCTAGTAAAAATTCATTTTAAGACTCTTATTATGGCAGCTTTTGCTTTACATCCCCTCCTATTTCTTACGCTCACAAGCCACTTTTCTTTTTCAGATCATGATTGTGGGATATTACCTCATTGCATGCATTCACACTTTAAAACACAATCACAATCTGGGTACCTTTTGGATAGGCTAGTTATTTTAATGCTTTAGGAGCACCAGTCCTAATTTTCATAATATTTAGGACAGATAGTATGCAAATCTAGATTCAGTCAGGCTCTCCACAACACCACGGTCATCACGTACGGGGTGTTTGTTCTCAGAGGAAGGGTGGGACTAACAAACGAGTTAAAATGACAATCATAAGAAGATTATATAATCAATAGTTTTAATCAATCGTATTTAATCTAATCCATCTCAGTTGTGGCCTACCCGTGATATCACCTCCAGTCAGAGAGACCTTTCTCCAGGTCGTGGCAGCAGCCGGCTCTCTGCATCTCTAAACCCCCTAAAGCCGCTTTTCAGATTATTGTCAACAACAGGTAATCAGCACCTCGTCTTGGCACGAAAGGCTTATCAACCGCGATGTGTACATTATTCACTTTAACCGCCTTTTGTATAGAAACATTCGCTTCTTGTTCACTGGAAGAGCATCCGTCTTGGCGTTCGACCACGGTCCCCCGAGGCTCACCTCAGCTTAGCGTGTGTAGCATTATCATCAAAGTTTTATTTCCGTTCTCATGAGTCATACTATACGAATGATATTAAGATTCAGTTTCGGCAGCTCAGTCTGCGCTCGATGGGTTAAACACACTGACCTGCATTGCAGACCGCAGGGATGTTTTTGTGTTTCATTACACAGGCTTATCTGACTAGCGTGTAATGATCCCCCCCACCCGCCACCACCACCTTAATATCCTAAACTAATAGTATTAGCCAGCTGTTACATGCATCTAAAGATCCAGCGCAGAGATTGAGAGGCATCTTCAGACAATACTTTTGGTTCTTGCCATTCAACACACATAATCATTGATTTGAGAGAAGAAGATCCCATCATCTGAGCTCATGGTATTATAACCATAGCACATTAACAGTGTATGGCAAAATTGGAGGAGGCATCTTTACCCCACAATGGCCGAACCTCAGGGCTAAGATTGTTTCTCCTTATAACAAAACCACAAGCTCACTCTCTGAAGATCTGAAGTCTTCTAAAATCGCCTCCAACTCTGGATCTTTTTCTCAATTTCCTTTAAACATGAGATCCTGACTCATATTCTTTTGTAATGAAGGGCATAAGGACACAGTGACGATGAAGCTTTTCCTCAGGCAGGTGTCTGCGCTCGGGTCTATGTGCGGAAGGGAGGGGAGGAGAAGACGAGAGCCGTCCCACATAAATGAGGACAGACACTCTAATTGGTGATAATGGCTGAGGTAGAAAGAGTGATTCTCGCTTGGGAACAAAGCGGCCTTTATTGCCTGTGTGCATCTGACCCTTTCACACACTACAGAAACTAGAGCTGCAAAAATGTCTAGACATTCTACTAAAATGTCATTTTGTTTTAAATATGGAGATCTCAGGGGTTATGGATAAGTGATTCAATTTGAGAGTTTTTTTTTAGAACTTTTATATTAAAGTATATTTGGGTTGGCTATATACAATCGTAAGGACTGCGAAAAGTTGTCGGCTGTAGAGTATAGCTGATAAGTGGGCTTTCTGGTGGAAAATGGTTATGCATCTCCAGTCCACCCCCCCCCCCCCCCCTCCATCAACTGAACCCTCATGTGCTATTAATCAACCCAGAGAATGAAGATGACGTCAGTAGAGAGCGAGAGAAACAGAGATGGAGGGGGTAACTTCCCTGTTCTCCAGATGTGTAATAGAACTAGAGAGGGGAATAAAAGCATGCAGTAAAAAGGATCTTGTAAAACAAAATGGACGCCTCTTCCCTCTCCTGCTCTTAACAATCTCAGATCCCCTCTTTCTCTTTAACGGAAGAGAGGCCTCCCTATCAGGAGCACAAAAATGCTTACGGTTACAGTTTCACTGAATCCTGCTTTTGTCATGGTGAGTTATGGGATTGCGGAAAGCTTACCACAATTTTTGCCATATTTTCTCATTTTGAACATATGGCAGATGTATTTCCAAACTCTTAGCAGGCTAGGGTCTACAGTACATCTTGGCTCTTGGAGTATCAGTAGAGTATTGTTTAGAAGAATTGAGTATGGATGCATAATATATACTGGTTACATATTATTTATTTGACGAATAGGAACGTGTAGAGTTGTGGCTATATACTTTAGCCTAGAAATCTAGACGCACCCTAGCGGCAGCAAAAATTATTTTGCCACAAAGTGTGGTCTAGAAACTCTCTGTTGGCTTTCGAAGTGGAAAAACCAAACTCTGGTCAGGCCAATCACATCGTGTATAGAGTTGGTGGGCGGGCTTATCACAATGACGGCAGAGTTGCGAGGGTTCTGTGCCGTGCTGCTGACTCTGGATGACTTGGAGTTAAGAGAACGTCACTTAAGTCATTCTTAAAAAGGAAGACGAGTTCTGAGTTTTGACGACCGGATACGGCAAAAGTTTAATATATCAACTTGCTCCGCTGGAGGGGAAACGCATTGGACTCATTCATCCACAGCCGTTCGTTGCTCTGGTTGTTTGTGGCGCTATCCTATTGCATGCAGAGGGATATTGAAAGAAAACCTTTTATCCCGCCCCTCGGATTGAGGTATGCCAATTGTGAGTTCCTAGACCTAACATCTAGGACTGTGCTATACTTAGACCTAGGGCCACATTTCCAAATTTTATATAGTGAAATATTATGACAACCAACTAGTGATGACATTTTACTGGTCCTCACTAGTTAAAAATGCTTAGAAATTGTCCAAAACTGTTTTTTTTTTTTCAAATCTGATGTTTTGGGCTGAGCTGGGTTTGAGTTAGGTGATAGAAAATATCATAACCTTATTAAATCAATGGAAGTCAATGCAATGTCCTCAGTAATATAGTGAAACAAACCTGTGCATTTTTGTATATATGAACTCAAACCTCCTTTTGTGTTCTTCAATCAACCTTTGACGGTCTACCAAACCTCTAAAGAAGACGCTCTCTGATTTTCTGGTTCTCCTTCATTCTTCTTTCCAACCATCCGCGCCCTATTTCCGCTTTACCTTTCATTCCCTCCCTCTGTAGTTCATACAGGGTAGTTGACGCCCTGTGTTTCAACCTGACCTGAGACTGACCCGGGCCAGGGGCCGTTAGCAAGCCTCCACTCATTAAGCTGCATTTGGCGTCATTAAGTTGATTTGTCTTTGCTGATCACTTTTCAAGATAGCACTTAAAGTGGCTGGCTGTTATTCTTAAAAGGGTTCCAGACACTGCCCCTCCTAAACTTTACAGTGTGAAGGGTTATAAACCCAAATGGGTGTGAGCCGTTGCGTGGAGCGGTCGTGGGTTCGCGACCTCACCAAAACAAGCACAGGTCTGTCTCAGCTGCACTGATTGGACGGTAGCTTCTAATGAAGGGATGAAGAAGTTTGGTCAACGTCTTAAGTACTTCAACTGTCCTGAAAATAAAGTGCAAGAATTTGGTCAAATTGAAAATGCAACTAAAGACATCCTCAGTTTTGCCAAACAGCATGTTTTGTCTCCTACCTAGCACCTTTCCTTTTCGCTTTTTAACAATGTTGTTGTGCCACTGTGTCTTTTCTCTCTGTGCCTTGAGGTCTTGAATGCCCGGTTTATGTGACCAGGGTCAAGCGGTCATTCTTAACAGAGGCTCAGGCTAGTTCACAGGCATAATGTGGCTTCCATAACATCTGGCAACCATAAAGTGGCATGGCCGCCTAACCTTTGGTCTTAATAGGGGTGAGGGGGGTCCTTCAAAATGTATGAACATCATCTCAAGGTCATGCAACCATTGTGTGTAATACAGTTCAACAGTGTACGTGCAAGGGATTGTCAAAGCAGAGGTCACAGGGGGAATCTGTATGAAAATGAGAGAAATCAAAAAACAAAATGTGAAATAAAAAAGGACATGTAATAATACTGATATATTTATAAATATTAATCAAAATAATTTGACTTATCAGTTATTTTTTATAATAGTATACATTACATTTAGAAAACTGGTGTATGTTTGTATTTATTTGTGAGAATAACAAATTCTTGTTTCAAATAGAGATCACGATCCTCCCACGATTCTGAACAAACCCTTAACAAAATAATGTCATTTACTAGAGGTTCTGACAAAATGTTAATTGCCGTAGTAGTATATTTCGACAGTGTAGGTGTTTGAATCAAGATCCTAATCTTTTAACGATTATTCGTGCAGCATACACATGCAAATAATTGTAAAATTTCTTGACTATTAATTAAAATAATAAACATCACATCATTCCCATTAAAACATATTTAAAAATCCTGGCACAGGCTACTTTCCATGTTTATCTTAAAAACAATTGGTGAAAGTGTCAAAAATGACAGCAACAAATTGCTAATCATGAATAAAACGCTTCCTCTGAAACGAGGACTTGCATGTTTCAGAAAGTCTTTTGAGAAGTTGAGAAGAGTCAGAGTGAGGGCGACTGTTCTCAGTTCGAGTGTCGAGTTTTGTCGGTTGACACTTTCGACAGATGCGTCATGAAAACAGCGTTCTGGCCCTAATGTATGTACTTACGTCTTCCTCTTTCCATTCTCAGTTCTTATTCGCCTCATTTTTGTGTCTTTTCTCCCCTCTGAACATTGCGCTCGTACAGAACTAAGAGTCAGACCAGGCTTTTAGATGCAGCCTGGACGATAAGGTAGTGAGAAAGGAAATGTGTTCGCTTTCTCAGATGGGTTTTAGCTAAACTGGGCGTTCACAGTTAGTGACTAGGGGTTTAAAGGTTAAAGAAAGATAAACACAACAGAGCCTCCTATCACCACTTACGTATGCCGGCAGTGTGTTCCACCAGGGATAGTGAGACTACATTTTATACAGTGATAAGGGTCTTGGAGCTTTGAGGGGGAAAAAAAGGGAGAAATAAACCTGGGAAGTTTATACACAAAGCAAGAGAATAGAAAGCCTAGCCCCCCAGCTAGCACCAAGACCTCTTGGCGGGCGACTTAGCCTGAAGAGCACAGGGAAAAGAGGAGCAAAGAGAAAAAGAAGTCAAGAACTATCATCTCTCACTCTTTGTCTGTTGGGTTGATCCCTTTTCAGATGAAAACGTGCCACTTTTCAGTCAGTCTGGGTTATGTTAAATAAGGAACATCAGCCAAAGCAATCCTGTTAACAGCATCGGTGTTGAAAAAGAGGGGAAGACAATCTTCTTAAGTGATTAATCTCCATGAGAAAGTGGCGTCTTTGAAGAGAATCACCCACCTTAAAATTTCAGCTGATCTGTCTGCACCCCATCCGTCGGCAGATATTCACAGTTTATCCTTCAAAGAGGGTGATGCGTTTCTTTCCTGGCTACTAAAGCAAACATATCTGTCAACCGAGGACGTAACATAAAAACCGATACGCTATAATTCTTCGGTGACCCATTTTAATTTGCAAGGATTGAGCCTCCAGCAACATGAGATGAGGAATCGAGTCTTAGAGTAAAATTAGTGAGATTTAATTTTATTATTTTACGATTTTAAATGAATTGAAGTTTTGATTAACGTGATAATCAAAGTAAATATAATCATTTTTTAATGATTCGTAGGTCTGTGGTGTTTTTCAAAAAGTTTGAAAAGGCCCGATTTAGTGTTTAACATAGTATAAACAAGTTTACTGAACCGGATTGGCTTTAAACTTCTATTGTAAGTGTGTTGCAATTGTGATTTTTGCTTTTAAAAAAGAAATATGTTTTTGTTTTTTATCCATTCTTTGTCAAAAGTAACACAGAAAGGTTAGCTTTCAGGATTTAGCAGCTTGAACACTTTTCTCTCTCCCCCTTTCCCATTTCTTCTCCTCTCTTTCTGTTGAATAACGGTGAATGATGATCGTTTGTGGATGTCTGAAGTAGGACGTATAATGAGGGGGTGAGCTGAGAAAAGCAAACAGATTTGCTAAGGCTTTACCTCATTAGCTGAACAACTTTGTGTGCGCATGCAATTCTAATGTGAGCATGCGAGTGTGTCTATATGTAAAGGTCTCACTTGAGTTCCACTCAAGCCATGAGGTTCTCGTTAGCTTAGCGTAAATGTTAGGCAAGGTTTGGTTTTGCGCTTTGAAGATTAGTAAATCGGTTTTGCTATCAGTACTATGTTTGCTCTTATCTGACCACACTAAATACACATCACTCATGCGGCTTAGCCAAGCACAAGACCAATTGGAAATATTGATACATGAAATTACTGATAAAATATGTCTTTCAAAAAATCTCTGAAAGACAAGCTGTGTGCCATTTTGAGTCCATGTGTGCAACAAATCTTCAAAAAAGTGTGTGTGTGTGTGTGTGTGTGTGTAATTGGTGGTTTTCTGGGGTAGAGGGGGGAACAGACGGTGGGTTTATGGGCTGAAATTCTCTCAGTTGTAACTACCTCTAATGAGCTCCACTGCATTTCCCTCCGCCACTTACACAGAAAGAAAACAGAGAGGGAGCGACAAAGAGAGAGAGAGAGACAGAAAGAAAGATCGAGCGAGATCAGCAAATAGGTGCTGAAAGACTTGCAGAGGTCTTCCTTTTCACAAGCTCTGTGTGTTTTGTGTGTGTTTATGTGGCTGTACGCAGCCTTGTGGTTTTGTGTGGGTGGAATTTGTTTTCTTTTTTTATTGCAAACTAAAATGTACGTGCTTAACAGAGTCAGGCTTCAGGCTTTCTTCATTCGTTTGAACTTCAGAGATAGTGTGTTTTTTCCTCTTAAAACATGCACAGAATAAGTGAAATTGTATGTGTTTTGCAATTTGGGGGGTTGTGCTATCCTGAACTAACTAACTTACTAACTTTCTCTGTTTTTTTCTTTTCTTTTTCATGTTTCCGGACCTGCTTTCTACCATTTCTAGGTAAGTGTCATTCATTTTTTCTGAGACAAACTACGGTAAATTCTATATATGGAGATTCATGCATGTGGGTATAGACCCAAGCAAGGGAGGATTTGGGTAAAATGGTTTTGCGGTAGTGGCTTTTGCAGTGCACGTACACCTACACGTACACACACACACACACACACACGTACACACACAAAATGTAGTGAAACTGAAGCGTAGGCCAGCGTGGCTTTAAGATAGACCGAGACACACACCACACTGACTGTTACCGCGGCCGAGACGGTTTACCACCCAACTCTAACACACAACACACAGTATTATCGGAAAGGTACACAACAGTAGGCTAAAGCTCGCTACGGTTTTGTTTTTTGAATTTTTTGTGGGGAAACCAAACCAGAGAAAATATTTAATTTTAAAGACAATGAGAATCAAAATAATAGGGTTACTGTAAGAAAATATTTTCCGAATTCAAGTGCTGTAGTCAGCATTTGTGTCTTGAAGTGAAAATAATTGTTTTTTCACATTTCACATAAAGTTATATACAGTCTTTACCATGTTGCTCCACCCACAAGAATTGCATTGGTAAATTCAAATAATAATAATAATGATTCTGAATAATTATGAATAATATTGATTATGATGATTAGTACTAAATTACTAATACATTACCATTTAATATAATAGTATTATTTACATGATTAAATAAATAATTAAAAATATAATATATTTTGAATTTAATATTTTAGAAAGAAACATCATATTTTTGCTTTTTTAACCATTCAGAATGCTACCGTAAAAAAAAATATATATATATTTTCAAGATTTGTTATCACAATATTTTTTTCTTTTGTCAAATCAATTTAAATTATTTATTTAGTTCAGATAACTTATTATTTTGAGTTTCTGATGATTAAATCAATACCTTTCATTGTATTAACTCACTTTTTCCAGTTCAATCAACTTAAAAATTTAAGGCAACCAGGTTGCTTACTTTTTTAAGTTAAACCAACAATATTTTTTACAGTGTGGTTTACTTCCATGGTAATTTAGAATTGTGATTTTTTTTATATAAAAAAATTAAGGGATTTCAAATTGATTTTGGCGGTAATACATTTTACGGCAGAAATGCTGTTGCTTATAGCTTTTCTTGAACCTGTACATTCCTTTAAAAGTCAAATTGATTTGTAAGGTTCATGAAGGGCCAAACGGAAAGGGAAGTGAGTATCTTTGTGTGCACAGTATCACATGCCTTCAAAAATCATTCTGCTTAGCATTTTCATCAAAAAGCAGGGTTAAAACATGAATGATGAGGGGAGTGAACACACTACTAAGTGGATATTTGATAAGACCACTCTTCCTTCAGTAAATCTATTACCCCTTGAAAGTCTCTGGGCTTAATGTGTGGGGCTCAATCATGTGAATCATCATTTAGGTCGGGAAGAGCCACAAAACACTCTTACTACATCACACAATTTCTTTCTCTCTATCCTTGACTTTTCCCTCCCTTTCATCACCATTCAGCAAGTGTACAGTGAAGCTGACTTCTGTTGTGATGATGATGCGTGGAATGTCAAGGAATAAAAAGAAACGCTGACGGTAGTTTGTGGAGGAGTGTGTGTGTGTGAAAGAGGTAGGCACACCCTTGCGGGTTTCTGTATCTCTCAGCTCTCATTAAACTTTAATGGCTTCCTCTCCTGGCTGGCACGAGGCTCCACTTTTCACTCAGCGAGCAGGAAAAAAGCCTGAAAGAGCGAGCGAGTGAGAGAGATGCAAGTGTGCATACTGAGCAGGTAGATCAGAGCGAAGGACAGGAAGGACTAATGCTGACAGTCTCAGCACATGCTAGTGTCTGGCTGCGGAGAGCAGCGTCTGCTTCTGCAGAGCGAGACACACCACTTATTCAGCTGAGGCCATGCTTTTCAACAGGCAGCTCGTAAAGTTGCACTTTCAGCAGTGATGCATGCAACTACGCTCAAATTATAGACATCATTCAAGGCCGCAATGGTTAGCAAGTGCTTTGAAGGTTTAAATCCAACTCGCTTAATGTCTTGGTCATATTCTCTTTCAAGTTAAGGTGCGTGTCCAAGCCTTGTAGTCATTGATTTGGGTTCAATTTAGGTTTGAGTACTGGCATTAATTATCTGTGTCTATAGACCTTATGTAGCCCCGCCCCTTTTCCCAGCTCTGCGCTCGTTGTGTTCTGTCTGATTTACTGATTTGTATTTCCACAGCGTGAAGGTAAGATTTTACGGATTTATGAATGAGCCGCTCATTTTAAAATCTTCCCGGTGTACTTTCATTTGTTCTGACATCCGCTTCAAAGTCAAACATTACAATGACCATGATAACTTTTAACAACAAAAGTTGAGTTGTTAACTCAGCAATAAATCCACTTCACCAGCTAATTACTCTTTGACAGTGATGCCATAGAAATATACAGAGCGACCACAAAAACGGAAGTTCAAACTAAATTATACTAAAAATGGCTGCTCGCTTGTTTCTCTGGCGCATACTATCTATAAAACGATGGCTAAAAAAGTGTTCATTAGTGCAATAATTAGTGTTTTTTGAACACTCCACCCAATGGTCAGACAAAGAAATAGTCACCGCTCCCAAACTCACCTAACTGGTTGAACCATTGTTGCTATATTGTGAACTAAAACTGGATGGTGATGGCGTAGTGGATAAGACACATGCCTTTGGTGTGAGAGACTGGATTCGAATCCACTGCGAGACACCAATGTGTCCCTGAGCAAGACACGTAACCCCTAGTTGCTCCAGAGGCGTGCGACCTCTGACATATATAGCAATTATAATTCGCTTTGGATAAAAGCGTCAGATAAATGTAAATGTAAAATAATGAAATAAACTTACTAAAACAAACTAAGATTAAAATGAAAACTGAAAATATTAAAACGCAACCCAGATAGCAAACTGACATTGAATCAACGTGGAAACATGACATCGAAACAACGTTGATCTGGCATTGTTTTGCTCAACGAATTAACGCTGAACCAATGTCAGACGCGTCATTCTTCAAAACTAACGGAAAATCAACTTGAAATCAACGTTGTTTCAACGTTAGCAAAGCAAACCAATTGCGTCGATTTTCATTTAGCTTTGAAGAATGGCGCGTCTGACGTTGGTTCAACGTTAATTCAATGAGCAAAACAATGCCAGATCAACGTTGTTTCGATGTCATGAGAGACGTCTTTTCCACGTTGATTCAATGTCAGTTTGCTGTCTGAAGTTAATTCAAAATATTAATAAATATTCTAATAGTATACAAATAATAAAAAAATATTGTTTACACTTGTGTTCATTTGGTCCTGGAGAAAGTATTTAAACAACACACTTCATCTTTAAGAGAAAAAAAACTCACTGTCCTTCTTTTCTCATAAAGAAAGCCACGCTGCTGTGATTCCATCTTTATAGCAGAACTTTACAAGCCGCCTTGGCTTCTGTGATAGCGTCACCTGAAAGACCTACAGTTTTTCTGCCCATGCTTTCGTCAGCCTTATAGCCTCATGGCCAGTCATTCTGTTTAAAAAGAGAGAGAGGAATGTGGGGGAAATGAGGAATAAAAAAAGAGGGAGAGAAGAATGGCGCTCTGTGTTCCTGGTTAGCGGCGACCATAACTGAAGTGAACTAAGACCAGAAAACCGGTGCCTGTCACTTTAAGAGCCAAAACAGGCTTGTCTGCAGTAACTCTGCAGAGAGAGAAAGAGAAGATGGAACATCTGTAGTCTGGGCCTGTAGCCTTCTGGCTAGACTGCTGAAACTTATTGACTTCCTGTGTATGTGTGTGTGTGTGAGAGAGAGAGAGAGAGAGAGAGAGAGAGAGAGGTAATGTTGGCTTAATTCCAATGCCATTTTTTCAATGACCTTGCTTGCAAATTGCATAGAGACCTTCATAAGTGAACATTTGAGAGGAAAGAGACAATTTTACATTTATTTTAATATACTTCGCATGAGATTGAGTGTATGTTTTAATGAAGTTGTGTTCACAGCTGCGTGAAGCCAATATTGCAGACTTTCTTCCCTCATTTCTGTCTTCCATTTCTTTAACACATACTCATGCTACATAGCTGAGGAAATGCAATAGATTGCTTGCTATTGTTGATATGTATAGCTAAATAACAAATAAATAGACACCTAACACTAGAATTGAAGTCCCATACTTTTTTAAAAAGGGCCTGATTATGTTTTAAAAAGTTTTTTTTGCTACATACCACTTGATATATTTTAATATCAACACAGTCTCATGAAAGTGCGTATCTATACCACGATTGTCATTTCTCGTGGCATTTATACGCCAAAAATGGTTTTTGCGTGCATATACTACGCACTGAAAACCCCCTGGGTAGGTTTAGGGGGAAGGGGGGTGGGGAGTTCGTACTTATTATACATCAAAAAGTGTGTATCATATGCACGCGAAAAACGTGTACCATATACACGCAAAAACTATAGTTTTGGCGTATAAATGGCACGAGAAATGACATTCGTCCTATAGATACGAACTTTCATGAGATTGGGCTCTTTAATATATATATATATATTTGTACTTGTATTTTTTTTTCAAATAATTTCATTCATTATCATTTTATTTTTATCATCCATTTATTTTTAACACATTTTTATGACATATTGACATATTCTAACAGATCCTTGATAGCTTTCCCACAATCCACCATTCCATTGTTCATTGAATAAACATCCTCCACTAAGTAACTTGTTGACGAATCAGTGCTCTCATCACACTCAAGTGCGCATTGGCGGTTGTGAGTTGTTGTCTTGAGCATGTGTCCAATGAGATAATTAGACCTGATTGCTCAGTGTTTATTCAGGGACTCCACAGAGAATGACTATGTTGTCTGGAGCTGTTTTGTCATGCATACACAACGATTAAGTTGTATGGACCCTGCTGACTGCTAAACAGATATGATAGCGTGTAATGTCATATACCATCTGAGCTTTTTCACTTGCTCAGAGCTTCATCAGTTCATTTGAGTATGGCTTATTGCTCAGACTTTAAACACACAATCCACGTGCTGTAGGCTCACACGGTAAATGCTGGGGAGGGGTGCACTTGTTTGAAGCATGTGCAGTATGAAGACATGTGGAGCGTAAAGGGCAGAGAAGTCTGGCATTACCCACAATCCCCCACACCCCACACTCGCCCCCACCTGAGCGCCACCTGCTCCTCTGTCTGTCCTCGCGCTGCAGTCAAAATGCGCAGAGACCCCCCACCGCATGGCTGGCATTTGCTCTCTCCCACATACACAAACGCACCGTCCTCCTCCTCGGCACACATTGTGACCCCCTGGCCCTCCCCTGGCACGGGGATGTATACACACACATACACATACCATATATTTGACCTTTTCTGTCTCTGACCCAAATTAAGTCAAAGGAAAGCCAAATGTACATTTAACAGTTATTGCATTTATTGAGTGTAGCTTTTTTGAAGCACATTCCTTAACAGGACACCCACATTTATATTTTAGAAAGTGAGTAAATTATAACCGTATGTCTAGACAACCCATAAGGCAAAAATTATATTGTTAATATAGATGTGTTTGCATGCATATATCTTTGATTTTCTAAGTATATTTATAGTTTAAAAAAAGTGCATTTCGAAATGTCATTTTTTTGTCAGTAACCACCCTTTTCAAAAATGTTTCCCCCCTTGCCACGTAACTCCAGTTTGTTTCCAACATGAAAGTAACAAAGTCAGAAACATCCCTTTTAAACAGTGGCCAAGTTAATTGAAATGCTGTTTACCAAGAGAGAACTTGTGAAAAAAAAAAAAAAAGAAAAAGAAAGAGGCGACTCTGTTAAAGAGTAGAGAACCCATCAGGAAAGCTTTACAGGCTTTTATCCTTTCACATCCTACTTTAAACAGGAAATGGCTTAGACAAAATGGCTTGACGTTTCTCTCGCTTCCATATTGGGTGTTGATGTATGTTTCCCTTTTTCTGCTGATCTCAGGCCAGTTTTTCCCCAGAAGAATGTTTGATGTGATGTAAGTGAATGGATGGAAAAATAAAAACAGGAATGAGCGCACACAAAATAAAAAGTCTGCATGCACATCAAATTATTACTCCAATGTTGACGTATGATTGAAACGTGTTAAGTCATGCATAATATCGAAACAAAGCATTCGAATAGCGGACGGCCTTGGTTTGTAGAGCTCTAGCACGAGTTCAGGCTAAGTGAGTGGCGTCTTTGGGAGCAGATGCAAAAGAATGAGCTCATTGTTTATGGTTGAAACCTGGTGCAAATCTTCCCCCTAAAACGCTCACAGCTGCCCAACTGCTGTTCGGAGAACTGCTGGCACAAGAGCGCTCCAGCCAATGCCTTGAGAGATTAAGATGTCTGTCATTAGGGCACAGGCAATCTTTTGCATTATAGCATGTGGTCATGTAGGGCAGTGCTTTGGCTGGTTGACTTCAGCAGCAGTGTGCTCATTTGTTTGCGTTCATTGGCTTTGTACACACTGACTGCACATAAATCAGATTTGGGTTTCAAATCCCATCTTTAAATATTGTAATATTGTAAGTGATGAAATGTGATCTGTTTGTTCTGTGTGCTTAGTATAAGCGATGCTATCAGGATATTTGGTCTCTGCCTTTGATTAGACCTGTCAAACTACATCTGAATGTGATTTTTCAATTCGGTTCAAATAGATCATTTCATGTTTCGTTGCAGTGTTATTTTAGTCGGCTATTCTTTGTGTAATGTCACAGTATTTTATTTGTATATATTCAGTTTACGGATTTTTTTACTTATAGCTTTAATGTTATTTTCTGTTTTAGTAATTTCAGTAAATTTTAGTTAGATTGCAAGGCAACATTTCTCAAGTTTGCTTCTCAAGCTTAAGTTTTTCATACAGAATTTACTTTTTTTTTTCTTTATATCAAAACTGAAAATGTTTTTTTAGTAGCTTTAATTTTAGTTTGTGTTGCAGGTCAGACTTCAAACATCAAAACTGATGTGAGTCCAATTTTTTTTGCAAAGCCACCACACCTTTGTAAAAAAAAAAAGACGGAAATGTGGTAGCTGGATGAGGCTGTGCAGAATATTTGTGTTACCAAAACACACACCACAAAGACCAAAATATCCTGTCAAACAGGGTTAATAAAATGCTGCCCTGCAGGTGAAAATGCATATGTTTGAATGCTTTAAATTGCAAAGGCTACATGTGTGATTAAGAGTTATGTTAACTTTAGACAACTACCAATAACACGACCTACACAGAGCTGCTTTCCCTTTACTCTGAATCAGAACGGCATTCGATCATGCTTACTACCAATCTTAATTGAGAACAAGAAGGATATAACTTTTTTTAAACGACACCAAGCTTAATCGAAAGTTCTTGTTTTAAAGTTCTTGTAAACAGGCCCTCTTAAGACGGGTTGAATTGCGACTTCCGTCCATTTTGTGCTTTATTTTATTTCAACCTCCTCACCTCTTCTGTTCCTTTCCACCATCTCTTTTCCTGGTGTGGAAAACGCTCTCCTCTGAGCCAAAATACAGGCAATGGGAACAGCAGGAAACACGGCCCTCTCGCTTGCTCGGAGACCGCGAACACTGGAAGGGAGAAAGTGAGGATATGAGAGTGTCCGAGAGTGGAAGAGACAGGGGAACCTTAGGGGAGGCATGTCAGTGGAAAATCCTGGGTCTTGCCAACTCATGCTGGTACATCCTACTCCTCATGATCCACACACCCCCATCCCCACTGTAACGTCCCCCCTTCTCTCTCTCTCTCTCTCTCTCTCTCTCTCTCTCTCTCTCTCTTTTTGCTGAGAGGTAGTTGCCGCCTCCGATTTTTCTCACTCAGGTTTTTACTGAGCACAAACTGCATCACAGACTGACTGGGGAAATATAAAAGCGGAAGCCTCAGCCAAGCCAAGGAACTCACTTTTGAGTCAATGTGGAAAATTATGCAAAGCTTCTTTTTCCCTTGAATGCTTTTCTTATACAATGTACATGATTGTGAATGGCAGTTTAAGTAAGCCTTTCTGTCATTGAAAAGTTGTGATTGTGTCACATTGAGAAGCACTTCTGAATCAGAACGAATGGGAGAGATTACATTATTGGCTACATTAATGATACTATACCTTGTCTATCATTTCCAAACATTTCCTGTTGTGACGTGAATCAAAAACGAGTATGTTGCACTTTTTTGGAGATCGTTCTCACTGCAGAACATGAAATCCACGAGGAGGAGTCGGCTCCAGATCCAACTCCTCCCACATCACATATACCTAAACCTACCCAGCTCCACCCCCTGATCACTAACCCCACCCCTAAGCCTATCCAGCTCCACCCCCTGATCCCTGAACCTACCCAGCTCCACCCCCTGATCCCTAACCCCACCCCTAAACCTACCCAACTCCACCCCTCAGATCTCGATCCGACTCCGCCCCCTGGATCTTGTGTACTGCAATGAGGTGCTACTGCTTTTTTGTCCCTTTTTGGCCTGTGAATAAAAGCTTTTTTGCAAGAAATCCACGATCACGTGTGCAAGCTTCTGCTCTTGCTGGAAATTGTTGTAAATGTTTGAGCTCATGCACCAAAGTATTTTTCAGTATTTGACGTGACCGTTTCACTGCTTTTTTGCTGATCTTTTGTTACATTTCCTGTTGAAAGAAAGAAACAAAAGAATTAGAGAGTGAACTTAATATGTTCTTCTGTATAGTGTATCTTTGAACACATAATATTAAGAGCGCCACAGACAAAACAAGATGGCACAGAGTGGTTTGTGGTGAGAAAAGCAACACTTTGCGAAATGTTGTTTTGTAATGTGGACTTGGACCAGTAATACGGCGGTTAAAAAATTAACACACACACTCTCGCAAATCCCTTAGCATGCGGAAGTTATGAAGCCAGTGAGTCAATTGGCTGTATTGGTATTTTTAAGCTTCTTAAGAGTGCATGACCTTTCACCTTGTAGTCTATGGATTGAACTTAACATCAAACACTCTGCTAAAGACGGATAGATACACTCTACCTTATCTGCATGCAGACTTCTGCAAGAATTCAGCCATCAAATGCATCTGTCAAGTCCAAAGAGAACAATGTGTTTCATTGGGAAAGCCTTTGGAAATGTAGTACCTCTCGACATCCGTCATCTTTTCCATCTGCGGGCTAAACGCTTATGTAATGTAACCAAGACAAATATCCATTTTTGTGGGTTTTGTCATTGAAAGTGGGTTTGAAACAAAAAGGAGCCAGTTTTCTGGTCGAATGCATGCTCAAAATTGTGTTAGCATTCAGGAAGGTTAACCGCACCGTTCAAACTGAATTTACACCCTCGCGTGGCGTCAGTGATTTCATCTTTTATATTTCTTGCGCACGCTCTCGTTTCATGCGCAACCTCATCATACAAATATTAACGATCCCCAGGAGTTTGGGAATGACGTCTGTGTTCGGAACTGTATCCTTTAGAACTGGCTGAGCTGAACATGAGAGTGAAAAACAGAGAGAGAGAGAGAGGAATAACAGGACTGGATGATAGATTTGATTTGGTTCTGTTTGTAGAGCTGGAGTTTGGCTTAGACAGACTGTTATGTCGGTTTCCATGGAGAAAAACACTCGCTCTGCCAGACACTGAAGAGTACAAGAACGAAAGAAGCAAACTGAGAGAGAAGGGGAGCAAAAGAAAACGCAAGTCGGAAAAAAAAAAAGGGCAAGAGTCTATCCAAGAATTTCTAGGGTGTGGAGACGGACGGCGTATCTCGCAGCAGTACTGAAAGATGAATAATGTGCAGACGCACAGTCTCGCGCACATTCTTTTTATTCGACGCCCCCAAAATATGCTAATATGAAATGTTAATGAAACAAGATAAAAGGATAGGAAAGTTTCCCCTCCGCCGTTTCTCTCCTGCTCCTCTCACATGATGCATATGCTCTGCGTATGACACGCTATCTGTCTCTTTTATGAGGTGAGTTACAACTCGCTCCTGTCTGTCTTCATGAATGAGGGATGAGACCCATTAGCAGAGGCAGAAAGAGAGAGAAAAGGAGAGATAGAGCTCTGAGAGCGATGATTGATGCTTTGAGTTTTATTCGACAGATTGAACTGAGGCAAAGGTCAACTTTTAAAGAGAGCAAGGCTCTAGAACCCAAGGCACTTTCATAATTGCTGTGTGTTTTAGTGTGTGTGCGTGTTAAGTGTGTGTGTGAGAAAGAGAGTCACTCGTCTCCTCGAGTAGGAAATTAGTTTTAGTGTAGGTTTTTTAATTTAAGGGGGATTTGGGGAGGGGCGATGTGAACATTTGGATGTTTGGATGGAAGAGCCATATTTCAGATATTCATGCTATGATTTGCTTGCAATCTAAAATTAAGCATTATTGTGTATATCATGAAGATTTTTTAGTGACAATCGAGTTCCACAGGGTTTTAAATCCAGGGAAAATTAAATGCATTTAGATGAAATGAATCTGTTGAAATTGCCCGTTTTAATGAATTGATTTAGAGCTCTGATTTGACGATTCATTTAAATTGTTTTCATGGTAAGTTTTTTACATTAGATGTTTTATTAGAGATCATATAGGTAAATATCGCTGTTTATTACTGTGTTGTTACAAATGAAAATGATTAAATACTATTTTGCCTTCCATGATGATTCTTCATTTACAAGAAATCATTTTTTCCTCAAATATGTATTGCCCAGATGTAGTAGATGGGTGGGTGCCGATTGCTGATTTTGTTTGGGTGTATTTTTTTTCTTTCTCAGTCACAGTCTAAGCTTTCGTTCTGCCTCAGCGAAGGCTTTCGAAAGGCAGATTTACATTAAACAAATACGCAGACACGCAGATGTACAGTTGGACACGCCTCTACTTCAGAAAGAGACTGAGAAAGAAAGAGAGACCTGTCCCTTTTTTTCTGCTCGGGTTTGTGAATGAGGGAAAGGAATTTCCATCTTCGTGTCTGTACGTGCACGTCCGCTATCAGATTATCGTCTCAAGGCTCAGGTGTGCTAAGGTATGCAGCGGCCCTGCGTTGGACTTGAGCAATGCCAAAATGATCATGCCCACCTTTGGAGGCAGGTGCACACAAACAAATACACACACACACACACACACACACACATCTACGAGGTTGGCACTCCCTTTAACTACACTGCTGGAGCAAACAGGGCACAAATCTCTTGACACACAGACATAAGCATGCACTGAAGGCCGCTATTTGGTAGGCGCTGTGATGGGGATTGCTATAGTAACGTCAGTGGCACGGCAGAGCTGGCAGGATTTTGTTTGCGGGGACGCATGGGAGAATTGCTCTCGTCTGGACCCTTATGTTTTGGTCAGTGGATTAAGATCACATCTTGGATAACGTTGCCATTTTTGGCTTTGCTTTGGAGTTTCGTCTAGTGCGTGTTTGTGTGTGCGTGATTATGATAGTTTAGTCTGCAAAAGAAGTATGAAAAATATCTTCTTCAGATCAGTGAGAAGCCTTTGTTCTATGTTTCTAAAGAAACATTGCTGAATCTAGCTCATCATTTTTAGCAAATCTACCCTCATAACATTAGAATGGCATTTTCGTAATTTGTCTGTGCAAAACATAACAAAACCGCAGCCAATCAGAAAACCATTTTGATTATTTTATTTTTTACACATTTTACATTGTTGCAGCACCTCTCTTCCCAGTCTGTCAGTAACATCTCTACGAAGCCCCACCTTTCGAATTATGCAATGTGCTCTGATTGGTCAGTTGAACCAGTGCATTTTGATTGGTCAGAGTCACACCTCTTACACTCTAAAAAATGCTGGGTTGTTTTAACCCAACTTTGGGTCAAATATGGACTAACCCAGCCGTTGGGTTAAATTTTTACATTACATTTTTAACCCAACATTTCGGGTTTGTCCATATTTGACCCAAAATTGGGTTAAAACAACCCAGCATTTTTTAGAGTGTACCATAACCTTTAGTTTCGAAACTCTAATTCAACTCAACCAAGCCTCACTACTTTTTTTGCATAAGCATAGGGAATTATTTAATTGAGGAATATTATGGCATGTACGTATTTCCGGAAGAAAACTCAAGACTGCATTCGAGGCGGTTCAAGGAGTACAGAAAAAGTGCTTACTGATACACTCTAAAAAATGATGGGTTGTTTTAACCCAATTTTGGGTCAAATATGGACAAACTCAAACTTTGGGTTAAAAATGTAATTTAAAAATGTAACCCAATGGTTGGGTTTGTCCATTTTTGACCCAAAATTGGGTTAAAACAACCCATCATTTTTTAGACTGTATAGAGGGTAATGGAATGGAATGTACTTTGCACTTTGTAACTTTGAAAATGTAAAAAAAAACCGTAATATAAAAACCTATTTACATGCAAATGATGTCTTGGGTTTTTATTATGTCATGTCTAGCCAGGACACGGATCAGCATACGTTACAGTGCTTCATAACTTCATTGTGTATATTTTTCCTTATTTCATCCACAATATATTTCATATATACATAGCAATTCATGCAACTCCAGGCAAGTGAAGCGATAAAAGATTCTTTCTGCTTTTAAGCAGACTGTGTTTGGGGAATGCGTGTGTGGATGAAGTGAATGAATAACTGAAATGTGTTTTCTGATAGGGGTGAGGACAAGGTCAGTGCTTCCTTATTCTGTGCCGTTACAGTGTCAGACAGACTTTCCTGCATTGACACATTCTTCAGTAAAATTGCTCTTTCTACCACTGCTGAAAGACACACACACACACGATGAGGAAAGCGAGATTGTTCTCGCTGAGGAAATAGTCATCTTCCTGTCTGCGCACTAAACGGTTAGTGAGAAATGTGCGTCTTCAGAATTACGGTACAGTGGCAGGTTTAATTGACCTGCTCATGGTTTGTCCTAGACATCATTTTACCAGGTCACACACTTGGGTGTCAGATGACTTGAGCTGCCATCACGTCTTTAATCGAAAAGAGCATGAGTTGTTATTACCAAACTAATAATCATGATGACTTCATGTCATTGTAAACACAACAATTCATTATTGGTGTCATATTTGTTTAAGATTAGTGCCTAGTTATAAAAACCAAGTCTGTCAAACCTGAACGATAACGACACCTTTCTATTGCTCAAAAAGGATTTATGACCATGTGGCTTCCCTTACATTCGCCTTCATAAAAAATGTACATTCACTGTCCATAACCTGTGTTAAACATGAGTTTAAACAGAACCACCCAGATTGAGATATTCTCTCTCTCTCTCTCTCTCTCTCTCTCTCTCTCTCTCTCTCTCTCTCTCTCTCTCTCTCTCTCTCAGTCTGTCTGAACATGTTTGCAGTAAATTGTCTCTCCCCTCCGGCAGTCACATAAAACCAATCCTTTTTAATTAAGACCAACTCCAGTGAGAAAAGTGCCAAGCTTTTTTCCCTTTCCTATTTTTTTCTCTTTTTTTTTTTAAACCACAACATCCTGTCTTTTTACCCCTCTCTTTCTCTCCTCCTCCTGCTTCTTTTTTTCATTGCTGTTATTTCTTTAACACCTCCCCTCATCAAGGAGGAGAGCATTGGTGTCTGTCTCTCACCCTTCATGTTTGTTTTGATACAGACCAGATGGAATCAGGATCTTCTGTGACCCCCGACCCACTCGGCGCTCGCTTTTTCTCTACATCTCTTCCTTTTCCCCCCTCCTCTACTTTTTTTTTCTTTTTCTGTTTGCCAAGTCATGAGTGTAGATTGGGGTATGAATGGAAACAATATGTCCTAATCAAAGTTAAGAGAAATATATGCCAATATTTATAGTGATCATAGTTCATAGCCAAAAAAACAAATGTATGTTCATGTTTAAAATATAGGCATTTATTTTCCTATATAAATATAAATTTAAAAATCACATTCATTTAAAAAATGCATTTATTTTAATAAAAATTCAATCCATTTATTTGCTTTCTACAATAAATAAATGTGTGTGTTTGTATATGTGTGTGTGTGTGTGTGTGTGTGTGTGTATATATATATATATATATACGCATACTGTACGTGTGTGTGTGTGTGTGTTTGTGTATGTATGTATGCTGTTGACAATAAACAGAATAAAAATAACTAATTAAAAAAAATAATAATCATCACACTAAAATAGCTATCAAATCCACACCTTTAATTTTATTTTTTGTTTTTTGAATTTATTTATTTTTTGTTATCCAGGATTTTCTCGTTTACTTGTTGTTTGCTCAGGGCATCAAATCATTAAAGATATCATGGGAATCCAGGAGGACAGTTGAACTCCACATGCCCCCTCTGGCTTGCCCTGACCTGGCTTTGGCGAGCAGTTGTCCCGCTCTCCGCATGAAGTTTATAGCGGCCTTGCTTTCTTCAGCCTGATTAGGGTTGGGGACAACCGGAATGATGGCTGTAAACTTCAGACTGTTTACGACTCACGACTGGTCACTCACCTCTGAGTGAACCCACCTAAACAGAGAGAGAGAGCTCTCGACCCCAACTTCACCTCCGTTTTTTTACAGGCCCTGTTTTTTACAGCCCTCATAGGCCCTTTGCACTCATCCCTCACACCCCATAGTTGTTGTTCCCCCTCTCGTTTTACCACTTTATTTCAGTTTTCACTGTTTATCAGTTTAACACCTGGTCCTTCCATCAGCGCCGTGGTCACTGTGTTTTTAAAAAGATGCCATCAGTAAACGGTCCGTTTCCCATGGATGCTATAAAGACACTGTCGTAAAACATAAGAGTGTTGCATTATCTCACTGTAAAAAAAAAGATGTATCAGAGGGATGCCTTTTGCACATCTTTGTCTTTTTTTTTTGGTTGTAAAAATGTAAATAATATTTAAATCCAAACAGTCATTGTATTTGTTTATAATATAATTAAAACACATTCAATATTATAATTATTTTTACCCTTTTCACACAGTGCATCAGTGTCAGTTTTAAAACAATGGGCCAATCAGAAGAAGCTGAGGGCAATTTCTGATATCATCCATTATGATAAATGAAAATAGTCACCTGTATATAATGCACCCTAACAAAAAAATCTTGTTTCATTCAGGTTAAGTGTGAAAATGGGTCTGTTGTGCACGTGTGCGTGTAAAGTCTCAAGTTACAGGCCTTTTATGTGCTAGGTTATAGCAGCAGGTGCTGGTTTTGACTTTAACCTTATGACTCGAGCACACACATATGCATACGCTCAGAGTTGCCCGAGCTGCTATGGACACCAGCCAATACACACACAAACACACACACAGCCACCCAGATCTCATGTGTCCTGCCCTTGCTCTGGCTAGACTGATAATTGATTGCTGGTTAGAAGAGGGCCAAAGCGTGAACTCAGCAGTGCAGGACTAGGGCTGTCGCCAGCAGGGTGAAAAAATGGTGACGATTCTAGGGGTCCTTGGTCCCCACGATTTAAACTGAGGAGGCCTCCTCTCAGAAAACCGATTTCACCTGAAGGGGGAACCAACCGCCCATGAACGCGATTTCAAGGGGGCACACAGCAGCAACCTGCACCGGGGACCCAGATACCCCAGCTACGGCCCTGTGCAGGACACAGTGTGTTAAAGTCACAGTGCACTTTCAGCACACGACAACACCAGCTCTAACCAAATCCATAAGACACAATTAGTGCATACAGCTCAGGCTGAACAATGTTTTCTGAAGGTCTGTAATGATTACTGAATAATGTGACAAGCATCCACCCTTACTCTAGCTTCCTCTGACTGGTTCATCAGGTTTAAACACAACAAAAATGTAACAGAAACAAAATGTTTGTTTAATCTGCAGATGAAATTTATTTATTTTATATTGTCACCCAGCTCTGTA
Source organism: Pimephales promelas (assembly GCF_988280905.1). Lineage (NCBI taxonomy): Eukaryota > Metazoa > Chordata > Actinopteri > Cypriniformes > Leuciscidae > Pimephales > Pimephales promelas. The sequence goes on from NC_142782.1 coordinate 26,638,608, forward strand.
AATTATGGAAGCTTGTTTCCACCACAGAATGAAAAATAAAAAAGGGAATTGCGACTTTTTATCTCACATTTCGGACTTTTTTTCTCACAATTGCGAGTTTACATCTCGCAATTCTGACTTTATTTCTCAGAATTGCGAGATGTAAAGTCAGAATTGCGAGATATAAAGTCACAATTGCGATATAAAGTCACAATTGCGAGATATAAAGTCACAATTGCGATATAAAGTCACAATTGCGAGATATAAAGTCACAATTGCGAGATACAAAGTCGCAATTGCGTGTTATAAAGTCAGAATTACGAGATATAAAGTCAGAATTGCGTCATATAAAGTCGCAGTTGCGTGTTATAAAGTCAGAATTGCGAGATATAAAGTAAGAATTGCTAGATATAAAGTCGCAATTGCGTGATATAAAGTTAGAAATGCATGATATAAAGTAAGAATTGTGAGATTTAAACTATTCTGAGGGGGAAAATAGTCTTTTTTCCCGTTAGAATTGGCCTGATAAGTCGCAATTGCGAGTTTATCTCTCACAATTCTGAGAAAAGATGTCAGAATTTCGACATATAAACTCGCAATTATGTGTTATAAAGTCAGTGATTGTGAGAAAAAAGTCAGAATTGTGATATAAAAAGTCGCACTTCTTTTTTTTCGCAATTTTTTCTCGCAATTCTGACTTTATTTCTCACAATTCTGACTTCATATCTCGCAATTGTGAGATAAAAAGTCGCAATTTTTTTTAATCAGTGGCGGAAACAATCGTCCATAGTAAATAAAGTTCTATATATAATTACAACTTTATTCGCATACATAGTACACTATCTTGCGTAGGAATATATATATATATTATGGTCACAAAATGTAAACTATATTATCGCCCTGCTCTAATCTGGTAAATGCAACTATATGGCTTGAATATATTATGGCTTGAGACATTAACATTCTGATTTTCTGTAAAGCTGCTTTGAAACGATGTGTATTGTGAAAAGAGCAGTACAGATTAATTTGACTTTGACTTAGATTATGTACATAGAAACAGCACAGTCAGAATATATAAACACACTAGAACAAGACGGGCAGAGTTGTTTGGCAGAAGTGGGACAGGGCATTTGGGCACAGAGACATTTTTTTCCCATGCCCCCTTTTTGTCGCCCTCCTCTTTCTCTCTTTCTGGCACACTTTCCAATCCTGTGTTCAGAGGAGAAAGGCCTCCTGCCCTGGGATGCTTTTATAGGTGGGCCACCTGGAGTTCTTTGTATTTCTATGCATGAACGTGTAAGACTAAGCTGATCAGTGCTCCATAACTGACCCTAGTAGCACAGGGTCAGAAAGAACTGGGTAATGTGTGCGTGCTTGTTTAGAATGAAGTGACGTATTATGGCAGTGGTCATTATATTTCCATATATAATGCAAACCTTTGCACAAATGGGATTTTTTTTTAAATGAAGTCCTATGGGTATTAGTAAGGAGCTGGATTATGGTTTTAAGATACTCATTTAAAAGTCTGTCTGTTTGGGTTGGGACAACTAAGACGAGTGGATTATAATCCCATCTGCCCGTCAAACGACACGTGCAATTCACCCAGCACAGTGTGTCTGTCTGTTTTCCTCTAGGAATCATACTATCTGGTGGGGATCTTTGGATTGGTCTGGTTTATGTCGCCTCTTCTAACCCACACATCAACTTAAAGATAGAATCAATGCCAACGACTTGTCTCGGATCAATTAGGATCGGTTTGTTTAGTGGGCAGAGACATTCTTAATTGATTCGTCACACACACACACCAGTACAGCTCCAGACACATCTCCACAAAACGCTTCGTCTAAAGGGAAGAAAGGGAGCGAGATAGAAGGTTTTAATTCTTATGGGTCATAACAGAATGACTTCATCCAAAATACTGTAATACATACACAAAATGTGTGGAGAATAGCACTTCATCAGCTTTTTTTTGTCTTTTTTTTTTCTTTCTTTAAGTGATAGTTCATCCAAAATTGAAAATTCTGTCATCATTTACTCACCCTAACGTTGTTCCAAACCCTTAAGACTTTCAGTTTCGGATCACAAATTTACCCTCTATTGACAGCAACGATCACTTTTTACTCTTCAAAAGTTCATAAAGAGATCATGAATCAAGATGTTTAGTCCAAATTTTCTGAAGAGACGTGATCACTTTATATGCATGAACAAATTGAATTTAGGCTTTATATACTATATATTGTACATTTATGTATATTTTTATACTATATATATTTGTTATGAAACGATAAGCTTTCTTTTTCCTCATTGTCTATGGGAGGCCATTTCTCCATTTCCACCCATGATGATGATGACGACCCATTTCCTCTCAGATAGGAAAGCTGTTTGTCCGGTCTGGATCTGTCTGGACTGCCTGTGTGAGTGTGTGTGTGTGTGTGTGTGTGTGTGGACTGCTTTCTAGCAGCCACCACCAGACTGTGCTGATATGAAGCCATGCTGAGAAAAAAATCCCTTTAGCATGGCTCTTTTACTGAGGATTTGTCTGTCTGTAGGAGAGAAGAACACACAATGATTGTTAGTTAGGGATTTAGAGTTGTAATTTAAGCGCTTCCTTCCTTGAAATGGTAATTTTGCTGAGAGGAGAGGTGTGTAGGCTTAGCTCTGCTAAAGCTTGTGTTAGCATGAAGATACAATACATTACTGCTGCGTTAAATGTTAACAAAGGCGGAAACCAAAAGCACGCGTGTGTGCGTGCAGTTATGCATGTGAGGCACGAAGCCAGAGAGCGAGGTCTGCATTAGTGGAGCACTGCCTGGGTCAGCTGTGATTGTGTTAGACTGGGGCCATGTACCATTCATTTGCCACAGTCTGGAGCCTGGCTGTAAATGAACCTGGCGTTAACATGCTAAATCACCCTGGCCTGGTGGTGCCATCTGATTGGTCATTGTCTCCGCCCCCCTGTCCCGGTCAGCGTCCTACATTCATGCCACCTTGCGACCTCAATCCAGCACTGGCGGCCCGTTGACCTCGCAGAGAGCGGCAGTCCATCCTGTTTTCCCTGAGCAGATTTATCCATATAGAGCATTCTCATTGACGCAACAAACACGTTAAATCAAGAAAAGATAAAAAAAAAAACACATCCCTGGAATCTATTTTCACATACAATTCTCCTTTCTCAGTCAAGTACAGAGGGTAAACTGAAACAATGTAGCACTTGTATTTGAAGGAACAGTTCATCCAAAAGAATATTAATGTTATTAATGTTATGACTTTAAAAAATGGAGTCGGGATGCTCACCAATGCTTCATTTATTTGACCGAAAATAAAGTAAAAACAGTAATATTGTGAAATAACGTTACAGTTTAAAATAATATTTTGAAATGTAATTTATTCCTGTGTTGGAAAACCGAGTTCAGCATCATTACTCCAGTCATCAACTTTTGAAAAGTGGTGCATACATAAACATAATATTTATACTATGCTGTTTTGAAATGATTATTCAAAACTTTGTTTCACAAAAAAAAATTAAACAACATACGGATGAGTAAATAATATCAGATTTTAGATGTTTTGGCATGAACTATTCTCTTAAAGGAAGGATACATCTGAATCCCGAGGCCTTAGAGCTAAGGAAAGAGGGAGGGAGAAAAAGAAAGGAAAATAGTCTTTGTTCTGTTATTCGCATACAGCGTTGCAGTTGCTATGGGAGACAGTGGAAAAAGAAGAACAGAATATTCAAGTGTAAATCGCAGCTGCTAAAGGGAGAGATTTGAGAAAGTTATGGTTAGCAATGGTCATCTCTCTCTCTCTCTCTCTCTAACAGCTGTACTTTCCACCAGAAAAGTCGTCTCTTCTTTTTCCGACCGTGTTGAGGCGACTGCTGGGTGCTGGGCAGTTGTGTGGTGGCTCAACGCTGCTATATTCAGGCCTGCTGTTAATAGCTCCCTCTCTATTTCAGTCTCTCCTTCCTGCCACTGCGGAACAAGAGCGCTCCAGCTAATTAAAACCGGCTCACACCCCTGAGCCGCATCCCGTATGTGTGGCGCTCAGGTCCGGGTGGGTCAGCATCAGGAACAGGGGCCATGCATTGTCCCCAGCATTCCCCGGTGGTCACCTACTTTCCATAACGGTCCTGGGTTTCCATAACACTTCCGAATGCTTTCATGACTCTCGGCCGGTTATGACCGACGTCTCCCTGTGTGTTCCGACTAGACGCCGCATGCTGGGAAGGACACAGCACGCACATATACGAATTGCCACGGGAGGTGGGGTCGTTCAAGTTCGTCCTGTTGTGTGTCATCCCCTATTTAGGCTATTTTTAACGGCCCCCTTCCGAATTATTTCTTTATTAATAACGCAATTGTTTCTACGGGCCACAAGCCGGAAACATGGGGCCATTTATTTGTTTTATTTGATTTGGTGTTTACCCCAAATATGATGTAAACGGACCATTGATTATTTGATTTCTCTTCAACAATTCTTGTTGACTGCAAGTATTATGGATATACAAAATGGGAGAACATGGAAAATGCAGCATTACGAAACAGCAGATGGGGAAATAGAGATTCTTCAACTTCCTGCTTGTAGGAAATGACTAATCACAAATGAGAGTTAAAAAGATTGCTTGTCTCTCAGCGTTCTGTAAAATGTATTGAATTTTGAATAGAGAAGATTAAAAAAAAAATCTAATGGAAACTATATCATACACTAGCCTACCATTCAAAAGTTTAGTGTTGGTAGGATTTTGTAATGTTTTTGATTGAAGTCTTATGCTCACCAAGGCTGCATTTATTTGATCAAACATATAGGGAACCGTAAAAAAAAGTTATATTGTGAAATATTTAGTAATATTACTTTATGCTATGTTAGTGTTGCATTAGCATTGCTGCTAAAAATGTCTGTAAGTGATTCGTTTTTAAATAGGCCTACCTCTTATAAAATGTCCAGACAGATGAAATGGGTGTCTTGAGAAATCATTTGTCTCTGTTATCATGACTGTAAGATCTGTAAATGAAAAAGACAAGCTAATCAAGCTAACCTTAGTGATTTAAAAAAATGGCCTCAAAATTAGCATCAGAAATGCTGTCTGCAGCATTCAAAAGTTTAGTGTTGGTAAGATTTTGTAATGTTTTTCATTGAAGTCTTATGCTCACCAAGGCTGCATTTATTTGATCAAACATATAGGGAACCGTAAAAAAAAGTTATATTGTGAAATATTTAGTAATATTACTTTATGCTACTTTAGCATTGCATTAGCATTGCTGCTAACAATGTCTGTAAGTGATTCGTTTTTAAATAGGCCTACCTCTTATAAAATGTCCAGACAGATGAAATTGGTGTCTTGAGAAATCATTTGTCTCTGTTATTATGGCTGTAAGATCTGTAAACGAAAAAGACAAGCTATTCAAGCTAACCTTAGTGATTTAAAAAATTGGCCTCAAAATTAGCATCAGAAATGCTGTCTGCTTGTTTCTGTGTAGGCTTGCTAACAAATGTTTGGCTGTCATACATTTTCGAAGTAGAAAAAGTGGGGTTAAAGTTAGCAGAATGATAGAAATTAGCATAACAGCTAAAATAGTGTCTTTTCAAATCAACGGTTGAGATGTTCCTAGGCCTCTCATGCTGCAAAAAAGAGAGATAGAGAAGAAGAGAGAAAGTGACAGAGAATAGTGGGGTTAGCTACAATAATAAATGGATTACCAAGTCAAAAAGACGACCCACACACATTCTTGTCTGAACTGGCTAGTTCAGCATCAGTCAGTGCCACACACACTCATCCCCAATCAATCTTTCATTTCTCTTCTCATCTTTTGTTTCCCTTTCATTTCTTTTAAGAGTTTGCGACCTCTGCATCTCCCTGAATGAGTGTGTGTATGTTTCCTATTCTGTGTGAGTGTGTGTTTGTTTTGGCGCTTCTTTCGGGTCCGTCACATGTAGAGACGTGTGTTTGACTCTGCAGAGACTACCGAAATACCTTGCAGTGTTCCACTGCCCCCAAGTAATACTGAGCACCAATGTGTGTGTGTGTGTGTGTGTGTGTGTGTGTGTGAGCCCCCCGTCCCATGCAAGCCATCTGTCTGGAAACAGGACATGCCTGCACACACACACACATATAAATTCACACATGCACACTAATCCAGTTATTGATGTGTCTGTACAGGAACTAAACAACTAGTCATTTTGAGAGTTTGATATATATATATTTTAGTTTTGAGAGCGGGACACAAGAAAACTAGCCTAATTATACAAGGACCGATTAGTTGACATTCATTAAACCCACCAACAAGTCGATTTTGAAAATAAGTCGCTTTGTCACCCACCCTGCTCCCGCTCTCTTTCTCTTTCTGTCTATTCCTTCATATGAGGAATGGGAGAAATCTCTCTCTCTGACTCTTTCTATCTCGCTATGGTTGATTTTATGAGGTCATAAACGCTGGAATTTTTTGGTGAGGCTCTCTGAATATTTTTATGAGCACACTCACGACGGCGGCTCCTTTGACAGCGCTGAAAGGCAGTCATTAAAAAGAGAGCGAGAAAAGAAGGCAGAAGGGAAAAAACGAGTCCTGGCTGAAAGAGGCTTCTCTCCTGAGGGGGTTTAAACTGTCACTGCATTTGAACTTTGCTAGAAACGACTGCCATCTGCAAGCCGAAAAGCAAGTTCACTACTGTCTCACACTCCGAGGAAAGTTTATAATCACACCATTTACTGGTGACAAAATCAGAATTGTTAAATACTTCAATTTTTAGTAAGTTGATAGGTTGCGATTTGGCCCAGGCTTATTTATTATCATCCTTTATAATATAATATAATATAATATAATATAATATAATATAATATAATATAATATAATATAATATAATATAATATAATATAATATAATATAATATAATATAAACATTATAATATAATATAATATTTTAAATGTTTATTATCAATAGATTAAGCCATCAATCAGTGCGTTTATCATCCATTACATCAAATTTATATTTATAATTAAAATACTAAAAAATATTTGTATATTTTTTCAGTCATTGAACAAAGAAATACAATTGTACATTTGACATAGCATTGTAACCACAGCTTTGTTTTTCTTTTTTTTTCTTTTTTTTAAATCACCAACAGACAAAACCATATACATTTATGAAATTATTATATTGGTTATCAGCTCTCAATCAAAAAGAAAAAAAAAGAAAAAAAAAGCTGATTGTAACAAGAGATTAGAGATCTGGCTATTAGTAGACATGAGGTAAGACATGGTAGAAGAAAGAAACATACACTGATAGATCAATAAGCGTCCATTAGGGTCCGGCCTCAGCAATTTCAACAACTTTTGAAAAACATTGAAATGTGATTATCTTGCTCTTAGATGCTTTTAACTTTGAGAGTAAATGAGTCATAGATTTATGCCTCTCTCTGGATTCCTCTTTTTCCTCCCCTCGTCTGCATGCACCCGAGGGCTCTCTCTCTCTCTCTCTCTCTCTATATATATATATATATATATATATATATATATATATATCACTCTCTTTCAGCTGCTGTACGGTTTGCATTGGCAGCTTCTAATTTTGCAGATTGGAATGTTGAATTTGTTGTTTTACTACAATGAGATGTGTGATGATGAAAGCAGGACTTGAACAGTCTGAACTACGGATTTGCCCCCAATGTGTCCGAAGGGAACAGGGTCTACTGAGTTCCCACACAAGCCATTGCCAAAGCAAATTTGGAGAGGAAGTGGAACCCTATCCCTCCTCTCTGGTGTGACCAAGTTTAGAAAACACCAGGTTTATGTGTGTGTGTGTGTTTATAGTTGAATATGCAAGCAAGCAGCTGCACAGAACGACTCACTTGTGATGTGGTTTGGTGTGTGCGGCGGCGTTTGTCTGTTGAATTTGGAAATGGAGTCCGTGCTGGACCCTGCTAGTGCGATTGCTGGAGATAGTCCTTATTTAGTTGCTTTGCCTTGTGTTGTGGTGCGCAGTGTTGTGTGGCCTTGTTATGTCTGGAGCCACTGGACTCTTCCTGGAAGTCCAACCTCAACACACACACACACACAACACAGACACTAATGACAGGCCTGAGTCCTCTGCCGAGACCTTTGTCCGACAATGTACAGCGATAGACTTCTAGCACCATGCAATCTGAGTGCTAAAAATAGCTCAGACGTCATGTGTATACCAGAAGTGTCCCAAAAAATCATTTAATAATCATTTCTAATACAAATGTTTAAAAAATAAATTAATAATATAATAATAATATTTTATTCATATATAAAAATATATTATAAATTATTATTAATAATATTATATTAATTATGAATCATTAAATACATAATTTAATTTAGTTTCTTTTTAAAAATACATATTATTGTTTTTAATTATTAAATATTTATGTTTTATTTCAGTACTTTTTAGTACAGTACTTTTTCATTTAGCTTTAATACATTTTATATCAGTTTTAGTTATTTCAGTACTTTAAACTTATTTTAAGTTTCCCCTTCCCCATTCTTATTTGAAACTGGATTCTGTGTGAACGCTTTGTGAACTGAATCCACAGGTAAGCAAACAGGGTTAAACACAATCAAGTGTCTCACAGAAGTCTCACAGTGTGACAGCCAAACATCTGATAGGCTGGGAAAGTGAGACATCTGTATGTGTGTGTGTTGGCATAGATGGGGAGGTGTTTTGTCTAGCAGTGTTGTGTACAGATGCTCATTCCTAATGAGCTGGGTACCGGCCCAGAGTGCAGGTCTCACACTGTGAAACGACTCATTTCACAGTTTCACTTTACACCTCTTCCTCCCCAAAACAACACGTGTTCACCACCAATCGTACCGTGTTCCTTTAGGAAGAACCTTGAATAACATGACAGGGACTGGATACCCCAAACAATTTTACATACGTCGTTGTTGCAAAGAAAGTTCATTCCTAGAATTGTCCAAGTTAAATGTGAGATATCACTCTTTAATAAACCACGTAATGCAACATCGTGGACCATGTGGATCACGTTCAGTCTGACACCTGTAGGCTTAAGGTTTCTGTGGTCACTGCCCGGTGAGAAATATGACAGCCCGTTTTGAAGACTGCAAGAGATGCATGGAGAGAGGGAGAGCTGCGCTCTGTTAGTTTTACAGGAAGTTCCTCCCTTCCGGCTGAGGCCTGTAGCTTCGCTCAAGGGGGAGGCCATGTTCAGGTCACAGAGAGGGTGGAGTATCGCGCACACACAAACAGAAAACTGGTTTGCTCTTTTGGCGTTCACACTTGCGTGGATACACAAGCTTGTCACACAAGCTTCCAAGAAACCATCTGATTGTCTTAACCTGTCTCACAGTTAAATAGAAACATTCATTAATCAAACCTGTCTGTGGATACCAGAACTTTACAGACACGAGAACAAAACAATGCACGGTAGTCACAACATTTGCCATTCGACTCCACTCAATCATCAGCAGATATTTACGACTCTACATTCTGATTGGATGAGCAGTCTGAAAACATTTTTAAGAATTTAAAAGAAATGTCAATAAAATGATTAATGCACCATTTGGATCTTTTTTGTGTGTAATTAACTATACTACTTTAATAGTTCAGTTATTTGCTTTGAATGTGAATACAAGTATTGTTAATACTTATATTGTATTATTCATTTTTAGACACAACATGAATCCTAAGAAAAATATAAATAGTGACATTTTTCTTAGGCTTCATTCTGTCGAAAAATATTGCTAAAAAACAATTAATATTAATTATTACTACTAATTGTTATTATTATTATTTTTTGTACAGTTAAATGTATTACTGGAATACTTCAGTTCTAAGCTTTGAATTATGATTAGTTATGATAATTATGAATCATAATATTTCATACACAACATAAAGCATAGGGAATTTATTTGATATTTATTAATGCTAATATATATTGATGCAAAATCTATTATGTTGGTTAATGTTAAAATTATTTTTAGGCTTGATGTTGGGCATTAAACTCCCTTACCTGTAGTAAAATCACATTCATTTAAAGGCAATACCACAGAGACCCTATAAGAAGATTGGGAAGTTTCTGTAAGTTGTGTTTGTTTGGAGTGCGATTGCTTGTTTAAGAGGGAAATCCTGCAATCTGTGTCACAGGAAACACAGGACTAGACAGGGAGGGGTGGCATTGTGAGGATGACGAGACAGGAGAGGTGATTTAGCAACTCAGTTAGCTAGTTCAGTAGGCTAATTGTGTGTAATGTAGCAAGAAGTGAACGTTCGTGTGGGTGTTTAGCCCTTCGAAACACATTTCCTTTGTCATCCCTCAAGCGAGCAACAAAAAAACCTTAGCAAAAACCTTTCTTTCATTCTCACACATGTGCAAGGCAGAATGTGTGTGTGTGTGTGTCACCCCGCCCTTCCTCAGACACCTGCAGTTTTAAACCACATTGCAGAAACTTGTCCATCCCGTGTGTACTGTTTTTAGAGTCTGTGGGTCATAGTTAGTCAAGTTGAAGGCGTATATGCACTCCATACCAAAGATAGCACAATGAAAGCCGAGTGTGAGATTCCTTAGAAAGACGAAATGGAGACAATGTATTTGTGCATTTTTTCAGAGCTCATGTCTAAGTACGTCTCTCGCTGCTGCGTCCTTCTTCCTATCAAGAGGTGTGATTTCCTGTCTGCATGTCTCACAGTCCTTTGGATGTCTGTCTGTATGCTTTCCGTCACATTTAACACAAACACACACACAAGCTAAAATTCTACATGGGTTGGTGCCATTTTCGTACCCTCAAACACATTGTTTAATATGGGAATGGAAACTAGTTTAAAAGGGCAGGGGGCATTGGAAAGAGGTCCCTTTGCCTCCAATCAGATGAAAGAAAGAGGAAGCAACGACTGTGAAAACTGATAGACGGAGACTCTGATAATACTCTCCCGGTCTCAAATGCTGTCCTCTTCAAGTCCACACTTTAGTGAGGTGGTGGTCTTTTTAATCTGTTTGTCCCATCTTCTAAACTCCCAATGCGTTCGAGAGCAGGGTTCGTCTAATCAAGCCCAGAGAGAGAGAGAATGATCTGGGTGAAGTGACTGGTGTGGGCTGATGTGCTTCAGAGAAGACAGGCTGAAGAACAGCTAGAAGGATGTTGTTCTGTTCATAGGTCATTTCCTCTCTCCTGCAGTGTGGCCTTACTGGTCACCTGACTGTCTGCATTTGGCATGATCTTATAAGTTTGATTAATAGAGTCTAGTATACTGTTAATTTATTCATTACATGGCACAACTAGGGATGCACTATATTTTGTTATTGCATTTTATTGTTATCGGTCAATATTGAGCATTTAATTGTACGTATCTTACAAAATATATTACAATGTTGTGATGCCGAAATTAACTTGTAGCATTTAAAACAATTCAGTTTAGTTTTTTATAATTTTATTTAAACTATAACACACACACACACACGTCTGTGTGTATACATACTAATGATAATAATAATATTAGTAAATATAACAATATAGTAATAATAACAAATGTGTATAAATATGTATATAATATATAAATATATAAATCATTTGTATTTACTTTATATATATATGAAGAGTTCAGATGCAAAAGCCTCTAAATGCCATTTGAAATTTTCTTCTAAAATGATAATTTTTATCAAGCTTGTATATTTAAGTTCAGTAATTTCACTTAAATGGCAATGAAGATTACCTATTAATTGTCATTTAAGTGAAATTACTGAACTTAAATATACAAGCTTGATAAAAATTGTCATTTTAGAAGAAAATTTCAAATGGCATTTAGAGGCTTTTGCATCTGAACTCTTCATATATATATATATATATATATCTTAAATAAATGTAAAAACTAAACACTATTCTTTAGTTAATTATATAAATATTTTTATTTATTTATTTATTTATTTTTCTATATATACAATCACACACACACACACACACACACACATATAAATAAAAAATGATGCATCCTTCAATAATTGAAAATTGAGTCTAGAGGCTTTTGCACTTTTCTATCTGGATCTCATTCTCTGTATTATTATTTTCTAGTTTTTTGTAGTAAGAGATGCACTAGGATGCCGACCTCTCCGTTTTCCTATAGCCCAGATTAGGGAAGATCTCCCAGATTTGGTGACTTTATGTCAGAGGTCTGATCCACGAATAAACACAGGCACGTGGCAAGTGACTGCTTTCGAGGTCAAATAATCACACTCTGCAGCTGGAAATCACCACGCCCGGCCTGCAGAATGAGGTCATACGTGATGCAATCCTTCATGTATGCAAACGGCGCTGAGCCATCAGCGTCTTCTTTTGCGTAAATGCACAGTAATTGACTCCTCCGCTGCATTTATTCCAAAACACAATATTTTGCATTTCTGACTGCAAGAAAGGAGACTTAAACGTGGCGTTCTCTCAGCGTATGATAACAGGCTAATGGTGTAAATCCCGCCAGACAACGTGCAACCCAGTTGGAAGCAGCTTACCCAGAAGCCACTGCTGCTGAGGCCAGTTAGGGCACTAGGCTGGGATGCTGTAGATTGTCAGATAAGATTCTCTCGCATTCCCACTAGGAGCCCTGCTCGAAAATAGCTCTCACAGGCTCTCGAAGTCCACCAGACAAAGTTGGCGCAGATTTATAGCCGGAGGCTGATACCGCTTGTCCAGTCGCTCTGCATTATTTTAGCATTTAAATGTCTGCGGCTCGTGTTAATAAGCGGGAAATGTGTGGGTGGTGCACGCCGCAGGTTTTCAGGAGTAAATGAGAGTGTAGAAAAGCAAGGTCAGTGTATTTTAGGGATTATACTGCAGTCAGTGAGGAATCCAGCGGGAGTGAGGTCATCGCACAAACATTAGTGACAAAACTAAACAAATACTGCTTTGACGTGTATTTGCACTCGCGTGTGCGCGTGGCAACATAAAAACAGATGGTTCTGTCTGTCTATTAAGCATCTGAGCAATACAAAGGACCTTTTTCCTTCCGGCATACTCACACACACACACACACACACACACACACACACAGTCTCGCATAGTGTGAACACTTATACTAAATTTAATGTTGGCCGTTTAAGTCCTTTGATACTTTCCCATTGCACCTGTCTCTTGCAGTTCACAGTTCTGTCTGAGGTGATAGACACCCTCTAGTGCGGCTCTCGTTTAATGTGGCCGACTGCTTTCATCGATCCTACTATTGCTGTACTGTAGTTTTTCGAGGGCTGTAGGGCATCAGAACGCCTGACTAGGCGATACAATGCGCACTGAACTGAATGCAGAAACATGAAATGTATCAAATCAGACTGATGATGAGTTAATTTTTCTTTATTGAGCAACACTCATCGTTTTTCTCTCTCCTTGGCTTTCTTTTTCTCCCTCACTAGGCGTCTGATCCCATTCCTGCCAAGAAGTCCAAACACGATGACTTTCCAGCACAGTCGCCCTCAGGAGAGAAAGACAAGCAACCCGATTGGCTACGATCCCTCTCTGCATCAGCCAATAAGGTTACAAGGCTTTTTTTTTCTGTCAGTGGATACATGTGCTTAGTTCAGATAATTATATAGTTATCCATGTATATATGTTGATAATATACCAGCCTGTTTACAAAACTTGGCCATTCCTGAGAAGATTTTTAGAGCCAAGCAACCGTTTTCTTGCCACAGAGAATCAGATTCTTCTGAAACAAGATCTCAACCCAAAATAACTGATGTTCTTTTGTAAAAAATCAATTCTCCTAAAACCAAGAGAGCCTGCAAATAGGCTTGCACAGTTCTCCGATTTCAAGCAGACACGGTGACCTCGGTGTACTTGTGCTGCTGGTCATTCTCTTCAAGCTCGTTTTATCGCACTTTCTCAGTTAAATTTGAGAGATTTTCAGCAAGCATTTCTTAAATAATGTTTTCCATGCTAAAATTGCACGTGGTCTCTGTTCTCTGCTTTTGATTGTGTTCTCTACTGTGAAAACTTGTATGTAACACAACTGAAATTTATTATCTTCTCTCTGTCATGCTGCAGGGGCTCAACTGCATCCAGCCCAGACAGAGACCGTCTGCCTTCAGGCCATGGTCTCCAAACATCTCTGCTGGCGATAAGGATGGAGCCGGCAGACCTGCTAACATGTTACGTGACAGGTAAACATGACAACAAATATTACATGGCACTCTAAAATACTTGATTCTGAAATCTCAGATGGATGGATGGATGGATGGATAGATGGATGGATGGATGGATGGATAGATGGATAGATAGATAGATAGATTGATCTCCGCCCACAAGATTTTTTGGTCGGGAAGTTCGGTCTGGACTCGCTCCATTGAGGAGTAATTATGATCAGTCAAAAAATGATCGGGCCAATCAAATTGCCAGGGCAGGCTTTATACGATGATGGACAGATGATCTGCAGGGACGTAATCATCACGTTATCAAAGAGCGCTTGTCAAAGATGACTGCAGCTGGAGAATTGAGATGTATAGATTCCGCTGTCGCGTCTTTTGTAAAATAAATCGACAGCGCATTCATTTTAATAGACAAACAGAGAACTGCAATCAAGGCATTTGTCGATCGGAAAGATATTTTTGGCGTCCTTCCTACATGATTCGGGAAAAGTGTAACTTGTGGTTTCACCTTTGGTGGCACTCATGGAGAAGTAAGTAAAAGAAGCAACACTCGTTATTTAACTTTTAAAATAAATAAAGTTAGGCTACTTTCTGTATTTGAAAACTGCGCTATGCAAAAGAGTTGACTTACTGCGTTGCTCTGATTGGTTGTAGATCTACCGACTATCCAATTGAGTGTTGTTGTTTTTTCCTGTTTTTTTTCCTGGCTATTTTCGGTTACGACACGCCTCATAATCAAAGCCCAATGGAGGAGTTTCAGACTCATATTCTCTCTTGAATATGAGTATGACCAAGTCAGGCTAGGTTAGATGTGAAATCTTCTTGCATCATTATAATTTCAATGATTGTGCAACCATAGTTTTATTAAAGATCATGATGTAGTGCACAAAAGATTGTAACAATAACCTTAAGAAAGGGTGTGTGTCTATGTTGACTTGTGGGAAACCAGCATGAAACCCTCATGTTAGTCATGCTTGGCTGTGGTTTTTCTAAAGCAATGCAGCAGAAGATTTGGATCTTCTGCACAGAGGAGAATGATGCAAGCTTGTTGGCTGTTGATTATATCTGCTGCTTAGATATATGTGGTTTTAACTTTACCATCATAACTAGAGAGGGTTTGGGTGATTCACCATGTCAAGCCCAGATCAGTTTCTCTGAAACCATTCGCAACCGTCGTTGTTCTCTCCCCACCCTTTTTTTTTGTGGGTTGCAGAGATGCTTTTTTTCCAGTCAACCAGCCAGTTGGTTTTAGATTATTTACCTCTACCTATACTCTTCAAGATACTCTTCAGTCTGTGAACTGTTCCTAAAAATGAGCATCTCCTCACTCACTCCCAATCCTCTTCCACAGCTTCTACAACTACAAGAGCCTGGAGAGCACTGTGGCCCCTAATGTTGCATTGACGCCCCTTCAGAAAGGAGAACAGGCCTCTCCTTCTGCCCCTAGCAGCTCACACCCACATGGGGCGGAAAGCGAATGCGCCAGCCGTGGGAGGAAGAGGAGGCTGACGGGTGAGACCCACCCCAGCCCACAGCCCTGCCCCTCGGCCACTGCCAGCAAGCCCCTGCCACCCTCTCAGGAGGAGCGAGACTCGGATGTGGAGGTGGAAGTGGAGAGCCGTGAGGAATGTGAGTACAGTGTCGCACCCTCTCACTGTTGCTCCACCTCATTAAAGGAATGTTCCAGGTTCAAAGGAAGTTATGTATAAGTATATATAGACATGTATGCCCCATGCCCCTATATATATATATATATATATATATATATATATATATATATACACTACCGGTCAAAAGTTTTAGATCGGTGAGATTTTTAATGTTTTTAAAAGAAGTCTCTTCTGCTCACCAAGGCTGCTGTTTTCAACATTGAAAATAATAATTTGTTTTTTGAGCATAAAATCAGCATATTGGAATGATTTCTGAAGGATCACGTGACAATGAAAACTGATGTGTAATCAGCAACAGTAATGATGTTGAAAATTCAGCTTTCAAATTACAAATTACAAGTGTTTCATTAGGATTTTATTTATGTGCTTTGACAAAAATTTACTTGTCTGCTTTTAAACCCTCTGAAATGCCTTTCTTACTAGGCACTAGTCAAAATACTTTTCTTTGAAATTAATGAAAGGATGTCACATTCTTTTAATGTACATGAAGAGTGTGTTAGAAAGGCAACTACGAAACCCAATTATGCCGGTGTGTTGTGAAACAATACTGCTCGTTGAAATACATTTAGATTTTGTTCACACTTCATCTGCACACAGTTCATTTTCAGCCAACCTTGAGAGGTGGATTAGAACGGTTAACAGCTCTTGTGTGAATGCGGCAGAAAATCAATGAGGGGTCTTTCTTTCCTCATCCTTTATGGCTTATTTGTATTTGACAAGTGCTTGAAAAAAACTATCCTATTGCTGCTGACATGAATTAATGAAACCCACGTAGTCTGATTCGCCACTCAAAACCTTTTCTCTGTTTTTTTTTTCTTTACAGTCACCTCATCACTTTCCTCACTCTCCTCCCCATCTTTTACATCCTCGAGCTCCGCTAAAGACTTGAGCTCTCCCTCCGGCCCCGGAGCCACCTTACCAGCAGTTCTAACTCCAGCAAGTGGGGCCCCTGAGGGCCCCCTGGTGTCTGGAGGGGACGGGCACGCCTTGACCAACCTGGAGTCGGAGTTGGAGACGCTGAGACAGGCACTGGACAACGGCCTGGACTCAAAAGAGTCAAAGGAGAAGTTTCTACACGAGATAGTGAAGATGAGGGTAAAACAGGAAGAGAAGCTCGGATCCGCCTTACAGGCCAAACGGAGCCTGCAGCAGGTATTATTCATGTAACACAAGACAAATGGATTTTTAAAAAAATCATTTATAAATCCATTCTTATGTGAATTTAATGCAACAATTTATATAAGAATTGATTTACACAACAGCACACTGGAAGTTTCATTTCAGCTTTGGAAGTCATTCATGTGGTGTTGAATTTATAGTATAAATCTATATGTAATTATATATAATTTTGATACATTTTCAGTTCGTTCGTTTTAGATGTAATCATTTATTTAATATAATGTTATATATAATTAGAATTTATTTGGATTATTATTGTTATTTTTATATATAATATGACAATAAATAATCAACTTTTCAAGGCATTACAAGTGAAAGTCTAAGCACTAAATTGTTCTAGCATTAGTCAAACATTTTTTAAATATATTATCCTGCCTATTTTCAACCATGTTGTGCAACAACACCATTCTTGAGGAATTAAGACCAACATGGTGTTCAAGTGTGGCTAAAACACACCATGACATACCATTTTGTAAAACCATTCTTATGTACATTGTTCAGTGGTAAGATTTACCGGATATCCATAATGCTTGCGATTTATAAATACACCTTATTGTTTCTTATATATGTATCATCGCATGTTCATTAAAAGAGTGAATAATCATTAGTGTATTCCCATGCCTTCCACAGGAGCTGGAGTTTCTCCGAGTCGCTAAGAAGGAGAAGCTCCGTGAGGCGACTGAGGCAAAGAGGAACCTGCGCAAGGAGATCGAGCGCCTGCGTGCCGAAAGTGAGAGGAAGATGAGAGAGGCCAACGAGTCGCGCATACGGCTGAAGAGAGAGCTGGAGCAGGCCAGACAGCTACGAGTGTGTGACAAGGGCTGTGAGGCTGGCCGTCTGCGAGCCAAGTACTCTGCACAGGTTAGTTCAATTACATACACTGTTTCTAATACAAACGTTTCAAAATCGGAGCTACAGTAGTAACCGAAAGGTTGTGAGTTCAAAGGTGTGATTCAGTACAATTATCATTATCATGTCTTTGAGCAAAACATTAAACCACAGATTCTTCTTCGGTGACTGTCCCTGTACTATTAATGTACTGGAAGTGGCTTTGGATAAACAAGTGTCTGTTTAATGAGCTGTAATCTGAAGTGTGCTTAGATTGATGCAACACGACACTCCACCCACACACACTTTCAAATGAACTCTCAGACTGGGTGTGGCCCCGCAAGTCTGATGAGATACGTTTCATTTCTCAGAAGGAAATCGGCTAACTTCCTGTCAGGGATGTGTGCTTCAGACTAAACAAGAGAGAGACATCACTGAGATGTTTGTCTTGCATTATTGGTATATTTGTATGTCGCTGTGCATGCTGCCTTTTTGACAAAGTGGTACGCTACACTACAAGCTACCTGCTTGTAGCGTAGCTAACATGTGACATATATAAACAAACTAAAAAAATTGCTAAAATTGCAAGCAGAAAAACTGGTCTGACCTGAGAAACTTCTGACCTGAATCTAAAATTGGGCTTAGATTGTAAGTTAAATATTAGATGAAGCCTGAAATAAAATAAAGGTTTAGCAGAAGTACTAATTTCTCAAATGAATTAAAGCTAAATAGAAATAAATAAAGATACAATGACACAATTACGCGAATTACTGAAATAGCAGAGATTCACAAAAACAAATATTTCCAATGAGAGAATACATGTTTTAATAAATTGTGCAATACGATGTGACTAAAGACAGTGCTGTAGCAATTCATCTTTTATCATCATCTTTCCATGCTATATTTTCAGATTGAGGATCTGCAAGTAAAGTTGCAGCATGCCGAGGCAGACCGAGAGCAGTTGAGAGCCGATCTGATGCAGGAGCGGGAGGCACGGGAGCACCTGGAGAGAGTGGTCAAGGAGCTACAGGAACAGCTGTGGCCCAAAAGCCCCAGCAAGAACGGCACAGACCCACCACCCCCACCCGCCAAAGACTCCAACAACTAATCCTCTCTATCTCTTGACTCCACCCAATCCACATCAACACCGCCCTGATTGACAGCACCAACCGCCCCAATCATGTCAACTTGTATGCGGGTGAGCCCCGCCCATCTGCCTCTTAGCCAGCGCAAAACCGGAGGTTTCCTTGAACGTTTTTTGAGGGAATTTAGACACGTTCTAGACAATGTTTTACTTTGAGAGCACTAAAAATGCACCTCGCCTCCAACCAGACATAAAAATAAAGTAGAAAAAAAAAATTGATATGGAAAGGAAGAAGCCAATAGCACAAAAGCTAACTGTGCCTGAAACTGAATACATTTTGAAATGAAGACTTTTCTATGACAAACAAATTGGTGATACCACAACAAATTTTACACAGCGATTTTTATGACGACCTGAACGACATGCTGTCCACCCCACGTTGTTATTGGAGAGACAAGGACTCATCATCTTCATCGTCCCATCAGAAATCCCTTGAAAATCACTTCATAATAAGCTATTTAAGAGACTTGTTAGTGAGCGTGTGTGAGATAAAAAAAACTTCAGTGACTTACCAGAGCCTCAAATTTACCCCCCCCCCCCCTCCCCTTTTTTTTTTTTTTTACATGTACATACATGTCATGCTGGTTAAAAAAAAGCCATGGAAACAAATGGTTACACACACTTGTATCTTTAACAATGTTAAAGAGATACTGGTCAGGAGAGCGTTGAAGGGCTTTGGAGAGCTAGAGGTGAAGAAGTTCAACCCTGTTGAAAGGGAGAGATACTTGTATTCAAGTAAGTGTTATGATCAGGCCATGAGCCCTTTCTTTTAATGGCAAACAAATGCTCCCCATCACAAGCTGCCAGTGCGGATCTTGGTGTGGAATTGGAGGTTTGTGGCTCTTGTTCTCCGTGGCGGTTTGGGTTTCTGTTCTCGTCACACTCGCGTACAGCTTCTCCGTGGGCTGAGGTGCTTACAACTGGCACGGCTCACGATTGTGGGTGGCCATTTTTTTTTTTTTTTTTTAGGAATAAACTAAAAGCATAAAAAAAATACAGCTTCTAGGGCAGGAGGTGTCATGTGATCAAGAACCACAAAATGTTCTTTTTAAGTAAATTATAATATGTAAATATGAAAATGTTTCTTTTTTTTTCTTTTCGCTTTGTTTTTTAACTTTACAATAATGAATCGCACTTTGTCATTACAAAATACTGTCTAAATGCATTACGCTCCCACACTCTCCCACACATTTATCTCAGAGAGTTTTTAGTATTCCTAAGTATAAAAATGAAATAAACGATTTTGTTAATTATATGCCATTCTAATAAATGCAATGTAATCATGTGTTTAAGACAAACTATTGTAAATAAAACCGCAAGAATTAAAAGAAAAAAGGTTCTACATGCTTGCTTGCCGAAAAGTGGATGGCGCACACAGCCGTCCTCTCAATCCGACTTTGATTCAACATTTATCATAGTTATTATCGATATATGATTATAATCGTTGCTAAAGTGTTATTGTTACCGTTCTGGATTCCTACAGGTTTTGAACATTTCCGAATCAAATTTAAAGCCGTTCAGAACGAATAGGACACACAAATTGTCTAGCATTGGTAAAAGGGAGTCAAAATATCAATGCAGGTGCTCCTCTCAGCTGTGAGCATGAGCGTACCGTGTACAAACAAGACGAGGATGGATGAATGAACGAACGAACGAACGTCATAAATGCATTTTGTTGAAAATACATATATTTTATAAGTGATTTATATACATTGGGTACAATGCAATCAGAATGTATGTTACGTTTTGGCTCTTTTCATTTTGTTGTTGATGTTGATGTTGTTATAACGGATGTTTTTTTCAGATTGTGTGAATATTTTATTGCTTATGTTCCTTCTTTCAATAGCAAGCTTATGTAATTTCTTTCATATGCATGGAATTTAAAAAGAAAAAGATAAAGTCTGCCGTTCATATATTCATTATTGGGCATTAAAACAGTATATGTAATTTTTGATTATGTTATGCAATATAAAGCTATTTTAACTACTTGTTTTAACTACAAAGGAAAACAAAACCCTCTCAACAATAAATTTCAACTCTTAACAATCTTAAACGCAACATTAACGGCATTACTCGTGGGCTAAATAGAAAATTAATGTGCATATGCAATGCTGGAGACCCTCAAGTGCCTGTCTTTGGGCCCTTGGGGTTCCAGAAGAGGAACAATTATTGAGCTCGTTTCCACGGTGACCGACTGTAAGGTGCATTGAATTGCTTCAGTGGTCAGATGATGAAACCGGGCCGTCCCATTTGCACTGTCATTTGGGGGAGCTCTATGGTGCATTTTTTTTTTTTTTTTTGTGTGTGTGTGCACTCTTTTGCTCACCCCATTTTGCCAGAATGAACTTGACTATCATTGCTTAAGAGCAGCCGCAGCTTATTTGATAGATTTTAATGCCAGTCTGTCAGTATTCCTTTGATGTTTTTTTTCTTCTTAAAAAAACCGATGAATAATTAAATAAAAGAAAAATGCATAGCAGAATTTAATGCTCAAATTGCCACTGGTAAAGAATTTAAATCTTATACTAAGACAGCTTTTAAATGTAAGTCAGAATAAATAAACTCTTTTCTTTCTCTGTTTTTAAGGAATAAAAATATATTTAAGAGGAGGTTACTTTTGCTATAGATGTAAAAAGAGCCTTTGAAATATGAAATGATATGCCCTGACCTGTACATCGCAGGCAACGGCGGTCTAAAGGAAGCTCAGTGTCTTAACAGTAGCAAGAGGCTGTGCGTTTTTACAGACCAAAAAAATAAACGTATAAAAAAACCGAAAAAAGTTATTTCAGATGGGGTTGTTTTGTAGTTGTTTTTACACACAAATTCATATGTGTAGTTTACTTTGTTCGCGGTTTTCTATGAAAAAGGGAGAAATCGATCACAGAGGCTCCTTTGCTCCCAATATAATATAAAAAATGTGGATTTTTTTCTAAAAGAGCCATTTTTGCTAACAAAAAGCTAAAACACAGCAATAACGACATAACATCACTGATAAATGAGCAGGATTAGCCAGTCTGACGATGAAAGTACAAATTCACCAATGTATATAACTGTGTTCTTTTCATTTTACAAAAAACTGTATCATAAATGTATATTGTGTTACTTTTTTTCTTTTTCAGAATGAGAAAAAAAACATTACATAATAGTTGTTATATTTTATGTTGTGTTTTTAAAAACAAAAAGAAAGAAGATGTTTTTAAAACAATTATTTCAAAGGTTGTATTCCCAATGCAAGCATATCCAGTCTGCTTTCCCCCCCTTTTTTGTGCTACAAAAAAAAAAAATGATAGCAATGTTCAGTAGAATCTTTATGATAAATGGCTTTTTTTTTTTTTTTTCAGTTATCAGTGTTTTGTTACGTTCAACTAAATATCAAATACATCAGTTCTGGTTGAATCATTCAGAATCTTGTTTTTTAACAATCTGTTTTCTTTTTGTCCCATGCCGATATCATATTAGCCCTTCACTGCTGCTATAACAATATACTATAAACTTTGCAACTCTTGAAATTATTTTTATGTAAGAGATTAATGTATGCTTTCTTCTTCTACTGATGCCACTTATTCACCTGGATCTGGCCAATTTCTCCCTCTTAGACCTCCCCTCTCCCCTCACAAGGACTATAATGTAAGATAGAGAGCTCTACGAGATTAGAGTTGAAAGTAGTTCGGCTTATATACTGCAGTGTCAGGATGTACAGTGTATAGACCCATAATCAAAAATAAAGTTGTTTGTCCAGAAATATTTTGTTCTGTTTGTTATTTAATTTCTTTCTTTCGGTTTCTTTGAAATAACATATACCTTTTTACACTTAGAAGTGTCTCTATAACCTAATTACATGTGAATAGAGGTGGAAAAATCCTTTCCTTTTATCAAATTAAAACACTGTCAAATATCCCAAAGATGCTCTATTGGGTTGAGATCGGGTGACTGTGATCGGGTGGTACCCGGTGGGGTCTTCTGCTGTTGTAGCCCATCCGCCTCAAGGTTGTGCGTGTTGTGGCTTCACAAATGCTTTGCTGCATATCTCGGTTGTAACAAGGGGTTATTTCAGTCAAAGTTGCTCTTCTATCAGCTTGAATCAGTCAGCCCATTCTCCTCTGACCTCTAGCATCAACAAGGCATTTTCAGCCACAAGACTGCTGCATACTGGATGTTTTTCCCTTTTCACACCATTCTTTGTAAACCCTAGAAATGGTTGTGCGTGAAAATCCCAGTAACTGAGCAGATTGTGAAATACTCAGACCGGCCCCTCTGGCACCAACAACCATGCCACGTTCAAAATTGCTTCAATCACCTTTCTTTCCCATTCTGACATTCAGTTTCAGGAGATTCAGGAGATTGTCTTGACCAGGACCACACCACTAAATGCATTGAAGCAACTGCCATGTGATTGGTTGATTAGATAATTGCATTAATGAGAAATTGAACAGGTGTTCCTAATAATCCTTTAGGTGAGTGTATATATACACATATATACATATTTATTTATACATATATAAACACATGAATGTAATTAATGTTAGTAATAATTAATTAATTTTTAATATAATTCAATTTATTTTCATGAAAATAGTTCTGGGAATAGTTATGGAAATAATTTGTCCATAAAGCAGACACACAACAATAGTAATTCAATAATGTTATTTTTTTAAAACAAAGAATAAAATAAAAATTAAATAACAATAATACAAAAATAATTCATTCAAAATATTTAATTTGGTTTATGTACATTTTGCGAATACCATTTGTCTTGTCAAACCCTATTTTTTCTGCAATAAGACTGCGTGGCTTGACGGATGTTTCTTGTTTGGAATGAAAAAGCGTGCTGTCGTACAGCTGGGAGAAGTGCACCGTTTTGAACGTGTCATTGAACAGTGATGGCATTATTGAATCAGTGGACCTCAGAGGATAAGCATCAGTCGATTCCATTTGACCCTGTGTGTGACTGGATGTCTGGCCAGACAGACTCGATTTTGATGAAGACTAAGTGATGTTATGGGTAATGTAGTTTCTTCTATCTCCTGGGAGTATGACTACAAAGATGAAGTTGGATTGATGAATGATGAACAAACTTATTTATAAAACCAAATTTTTGAACCAAAATTTTGAACCAAATTATGGACCAAGTTTTTTTTATAAAAATAGTTTTGACTGTTTCTAAAAAACGCCTTATACTGCCAGATATTCACCACAAGAAATGATTCTGTGGTCATTCTGTCCTTTTTAAATGTCTGGTTTGAAATGCAAGATCCAACTTCTGGCTTGAAATGAGACTGTGGTTGCAGTGTACAATTATGTGCTACACACATAATTGTGTGTAGCAATTATGTGTTGAAAGCACAAAAGTGACTTGTTAATAAAATTCTTATTTGAGTATTTGTAAATATTTGTTTATATTTAAAATATTATTTGAATATTTTAAATATTTTATATTATATTTTTTATGGATAGATGCACTTTTATGATGGATAGATGCACTTTTATCATGGATAGATGAACTTTTATGATGGATAGATGCACTTGTATCATGGATAGATGCACTTTCATGGACTTTCAAAACAGAAACAACCATTTACAGCCAATATAAAGCTTGGAAGGGCCAGGACATTGTTTAATATAACTCTGATTGTTTTCGTCTGAGAGAAGAATGTCATGTACACCAAGGATGGCTAGAGACCAGGATGATTAAATCATGGGCTCATTTAAATTTTTGGGTGAACTATGCCTTTAAAGGTATAGTTCAACCACAAATTATATTTGTCATCACTTACTCACCCTCATGTTGTTCCAAACCTGTATGAGTTTCGTACCATTTTTATGTTGGACACCATCCCGCTTGCAAGCTATTGAATTGGGGTTTCAGGAAGTATATTTGATAGACATTTTAACTAAAGTTCCTGTCGTGATAAAAAACTATTTTACTGCACTCAGCAGGCCCCCTGGGGTCTGTAGCACCAAGCGCTGTCCCAAAATTCCACCGTCCGCGAACCCACTATTTTTATAATGGCATAAATGCCACGTGGGATGTCCATATCTCAGCTCTGGAAGGGTCTAGAGCCTCCATTTTGCACTCAGGTCTAAGTCTCATGGCCATCTATCAGAATCCAGAGTTTCAAGAAGATCAGAAAAACTCAAAATTTCAACACGAAAAAAACGACAGTGGTACCCCTTTCAGGTTTTTTTTCGGGGCGAGAAATTAAGTTCATCCAATCTTCTCAAAACTCTGGGTTCTGATAGAGGGCCATGAGACGTAGACCTGAGTGCAAAAATGGAGGCTCTAGACCCTTCCTGAGCTGAGATATTGAGATCCCACGCACTATTAATGCCATTATAAATATCTCAATATCTCAGCTCTGGAAGGGTCTGGAGCCTCCATTTTTGTACTCAGGTCTAAGTCCCATGGCCCTCTATCAGAATCCAGAGTTTCAAGAAGATCAGAGAAACTAAAAAAATTTGACCTGAAAAAAAAAACGACAGTGAGAGACAGGCGAGAAATTAAGTTTCTCCAATCTTCTCAAAACTCTGGATTCTGAGCCTCCATTTTTGCACTCAGGCTTAAGTCTCATGGCCCTCTATCAGAATCCAGAGTTTTGAGAAGATTGGAGAAACTTGATTTTTCGCCCGAAAACAAAAAAAAAAAACGTAAGGGGTAACACTGTCGTTTTTTTTTCGGGTCGAAATTTTGAGTTTCGATATCTCAGCTCTGGAAGGGTCTAGAGCCTCCATTTTTGCGCTCAGGTCAAAGTCTCGCGGCCCTCTATCATAATCCAGAGTTTTGAGAAGATTGGAGAAACTTGATTTTTCGCCCGAAAACGAAAAAAAACGTAAGGGGTAACACTGTCGTTTTTTTTTCGGGTCGAAAATTTGAGTTTCGATATCTCAGCTCTGGAAGGGTCTAGAGCCTCCATTTTTGCGCTCAGGTCAAAGTCTTGCGGCCCTCTATCATAATCCAGAGTTTTGAGAAGATTGGAGAAACTTGATTTTTCGCCCGTAAACGAAAAAAACGTAAGGGGTAACACTGTCGTTTTTTTTTTCGGGTCGAAATTTTGAGTTTCGATAACTCAGCTCTGGGAGGGTCTAGAGCCTCCATTTTTGCGCTCAGGTCAAAGTCTCGCGGCCCTCTATCATAATACAGAGTTTTGAGAAGATTGGAGAAACTTGATTTTTCGCCCGAAAACGGAAAAAAACGTAAGGGGTAACACTGTCGTTTTTTTTTTCGGGTCGAAATTTTGAGTTTCGATATCTCAGCTCTGGAAGGGTCTAGAGCCTCCATTTTTGCGCTCAGGTCAAAGTATCGCGGCCCTCTATCATAATCCAGAGTTTTGAGAAGATTGGAGAAACTTGATTTTTCGCCCGAAAACGAAAAAAAACGTAAGGGGTAACACTGTCGTTTTTTTTTTCGGGTCGAAATTTTGAGTTTCGATATCTCAGCTCTGGGAGGGTCTAGAGCCTCCATTTTTGCGCTCAGGTCAAAGTCTCGCGGCCCTCTATCATAATCCAGAGTTTTGAGAAGATTGGAGAAACTTGATTTTTCGCCCGAAAACTGAAAAAAACGTAAGGGGTAACACTGTCGGTTTTTTTCCGGGTCGAAATTTTGAGTTTCGATATCTCAGCTCTGGAAGGGTCTAGAGCCTCCATTTTTGCGCTCAGGTCAAAGTCTCGCGGCCCTCTATCATAATCCAGAGTTTTGAGAAGATTGGAGAAACTTGATTTTTCGCCCGAAAACTGAAAAAAACGTAAGGGGTAACACTGTCGTTTTTTTTTCGGGTCGAAATTTTGAGTTTCGATATCTCAGCTCTGGAAGGGTCTACAGCCTCCATTTTTGCGCTCAGGTCAAAGTCTCGCGGCCCTCTATCATAATCCAGAGTTTTGAGAAGATTGGAGAAACTTGATTTTTCGCCCGAAAACGAAAAAAAACGTAAGGGGTAACACTGTCGTTTTTTTTTTCGGGTCGAAATTTTGAGTTTCGATATCTCAGCTCTGGGAGGGTCTAGAGCCTCCATTTTTGCGCTCAGGTCAAAGTCTCGCGGCCCTCTATCATAATCCAGAGTTTTGAGAAGATTGGAGAAACTTGATTTTTCGCCCGAAAACTGAAAAAAACGTAAGGGGTAACACTGTCGGTTTTTTTCCGGGTCGAAATTTTGAGTTTCGATATCTCAGCTCTGGAAGGGTCTAGAGCCTCCATTTTTGCGCTCAGGTCAAAGTCTCGCGGCCCTCTATCATAATCCAGAGTTTTGAGAAGATTGGAGAAACTTGATTTTTCGCCCGAAAACTGAAAAAAACGTAAGGGGTAACACTGTCGTTTTTTTTTTCGGGTCGAAATTTTGAGTTTCGATATCTCAGCTCTGGAAGGGTCTAGAGCCTCCATTTTTGCGCTCAGGTCAAAGTCTCGCAGCCCTCTATCATAATCCAGAGTTTTGAGAAGATTGGAGAAACTTGATTTTTCGCCCGAAAACTGAAAAAAACGTAAGGGGTAACACTGTCGTTTTTTTTTCGGGTCGAAATTTTGAGTTTCGATACCTCAGCTCTGGAAGGGTCAAGAGCCTCCATTTTTGCGCTCAGGTCAAAGTCTCGCGGCCCTCTATCATAATCCAGAGTTTTGAGAAGATTGGAGAAACTTGATTTTTCGCCCGAAAACGGAAAAAAAACGTAAGGGGTAACACTGTCGTTTTTTTTTCGGGTCGAAATTTTGAGTTTCGATATCTCAGCTCTGGAAGGGTCTAGAGCCTCCATTTTTGCGCTAAGGTCAAAGTCTCGCGGCCCTCTATCATAATCCAGAGTTTTGAGAAGATTGGAGAAACTTGATTTTTCGCCCGAAAACTGAAAAAAACGTAAGGGGTAACACTGTCGTTTTTTTTTTCGGGTGGAAATTTTGAGTTTCGATATCTCAGCTCTGGAAGGGTCTAGAGCCTCCATTTTTGCGCTCAGGTCAAAGTCTCGCAGCCCTCTATCATAATCCAGAGTTTTGAGAAGATTGGAGAAACTTGATTTTTCGCCCGAAAACTGAAAAAAACGTAAGGGGTAACACTGTCGTTTTTTTTTCGGGTCGAAATTTTGAGTTTCGATATCTCAGCTCTGGAAGGGTCTAGAGCCTCCATTTTTGCGCTCAGGTCAAAGTCTCGCGGCCCTCTATCATAATCCAGAGTTTTGAGAAGATTGGAGAAACTTGATTTTTCGCCCGAAAACTGAAAAAATCGTAAGGGGTAACACTGTCGTTTTTTTTTTCGGGTCGAAATTTTGAGTTTCGATATCTCAGCTCTGGAAGGGTCTAGAGCCTCCATTTTTACGCTCAGGTCAAAGTCTAGCGGCCCTCTATCATAATCCAGAGTTTTGAGAAGATTGGAGAAACTTGATTTTTCGCCCGAAAACTGAAAAAAACGTAAGGGGTAACACAGTCGTTTTTTTTTCGGGTCGAAATTTTGAGGTTCGATATCTCAGCTCTGGAAGGGTCTAGAGCCTCCATTTTTGCGCTCAGGTCAAAGTCTCGCGGCCCTCTATCATAATCCAGAGTTTTGAGAAGATTGGAGAAACTTGATTTTTCGCCCGAAAACTGAAAAAAACGTAAGGGGTAACACTGTCGTTTTTTTTTTCGGGTCGAAATTTTGAGTTTCGATATCTCAGCTCTGGAAGGGTCTAGAGCCTCCATTTTTGCGCTCAGGTCAAAGTCTCGCAGCCCTCTATCATAATCCAGAGTTTTGAGAAGATTGGAGAAACTTGATTTTTCGCCCGAAAACTGAAAAAAACGTAAGGGGTAACACTGTCGTTTTTTTTTCGGGTCGAAATTTTGAGTTTCGATAACTCAGCTCTGGAAGGGTCTAGAGCCTCCATTTTTGCGCTCAGGTCAAAGTCTCGCGGCCCTCTATCATAATCCAGAGTTTTGAGAAGATTGGAGAAACTTGATTTTTCGCCCGAAAACGAAAAAAACGTAAGGGGTAACACTGTCGTTTTTTTTTTCGGGTCGAAATTTTGAGTTTCGATAACTCAGCTCTGGGAGGGTCTAGAGCCTCCATTTTTGCGCTCAGGTCAAAGTCTCGCGGCCCTCTATCATAATCCAGAGTTTTGAGAAGATTGGAGAAACTTGATTTTTCGCCCGAAAACGAAAAAAAACGTAAGGGGTAACACTGTCGTTTTTTTTTCGGGTCGAAATTTTGAGTTTCGATATCTCAGCTCTGGAAGGGTCTAGAGCCTCCATTTTTGCGCTCAGGTCAAAGTCTCGCGGCCCTCTATCATAATCCAGAGTTTTGAGAAGATTGGAGAAACTTGATTTTTCACCCGAAAACGAAAAAAAACGTAAGGGGTAACACTGTCGTTTTTTTTTCGGGTCGAAATTTTGAGTTTCGATATCTCAGCTCTGGAAGGGTCTAGAGCCTCCATTTTTGCGCTCAGGTCAAAGTCTCGCGGCCCTCTATCATAATCCAGAGTTTTGAGAAGATTGGAGAAACTTGATTTTTCGCCCGAAAACGAAAAAAAACGTAAGGGGTAACACTGTCGTTTTTTTTTTCGGGTCGAAATTTTGAGTTTCGGTATCTCAGCTCTGGAAGGGTCTAGAGCCTCCATTTTTGCGCTCAGGTCAAAGTCTCGCAGCCCTCTATCATAATCCAGAGTTTTGAGAAGATTGGAGAAACTTGATTTTTCGCCCGAAAACTGAAAAAAACGTAAGGGGTAACACTGTCGTTTTTTTTTCGGGTCGAAATTTTGAGTTTCGATATCTCAGCTCTGGGAGGGTCTAGAGCCTCCATTTTTGCGCTCAGGTCAAAGTCTCGCGGCCCTCTATCATAATCCAGAGTTTTGAGAAGATTGGAGAAACTTGATTTTTTCGCCCGAAAACTGAAAAAAACGTAAGGGGTAACACTGTCGGTTTTTTTTTCGGGTCGAAATTTTGAGTTTCGATATCTCAGCTCTGGAAGGGTCTAGAGCCTCCATTTTTGCGCTCAGGTCAAAGTCTCGCGGCCCTCTATCATAATCTAGAGTTTTGAGAAGATTGGAGAAACTTGATTTTTCGCCCGAAAACTGAAAAAAACGTAAGGGGTAACACTGTCGTTTTTTTTTTCGGGTCGAAATTTTGAGTTTCGATATCTCAGCTCTGGAAGGGTCTAGAGCCTCCATTTTTGCGCTCAGGTCAAAGTCTCACAGCCCTCTATCATAATCCAGAGTTTTGAGAAGATTGGAGAAACTTGATTTTTCGCCCGAAAACTGAAAAAAACGTAAGGGGTAACACTGTCGTTTTTTTTTCGGGTCGAAATTTTGAGTTTCGATATCTCAGCTCTGGAAGGGTCTAGAGCCTCCATTTTTGCGCTCAGGTCAAAGTCTCGAGGGCCTCTATCATAATCCAGAGTTTTGAGAAGATTGGAGAAACTTGATTTTTCGCCCGAAAACGAAAAAAAAAAACGTGAGGGGTAACACTGTCGTTTTTTTTTCGGGTCGAAATTTTGAGTTTCGATATCTCAGCTCTGGGAGGTTCTAGAGCCTCCATTTTTGCGCTCAGGTCAAAGACTCGCGGCCCTCTATCATAATCCAGAGTTTTGAGAAGATTGGAGAAACTTGATTTTTCGCCCGAAAACTGAAAAAAACGTGAGGGGTAACACTGTCTTTTTTTTTTCGGGCCGAAATTTTGAGTTTCGATATCTCAGCTCTGGAAGGGTCTAGAGCCTCCATTTTTGCGCTCAGGTCAAAGTCTCGCGGCCCTCTATCATAATCCAGAGTTTTGAGAAGATTGGAGAAACTTGATTTTCCGCCCGAAAACTGAAAAAACGTAAGGGGTAACACTGTCTTTTTTTTTTCGGGCCGAAATTTTGAGTTTCGATATCTCAGCTCTGGAAGGGTCTAGAGCCTCCATTTTTGCGCTCAGGTCAAAGTCTCGCGGCCCTCTATCATAATCCAGAGTTTTGAGAAGATTGGAGAAACTTGATTTTTCGCCCGAAAACTGAAAAAAACGTAAGGGGTAACACTGTCGTTTTTTTTTCGGGTCGAAATTTTGAGTTTCGATATCTCAGCTCTGGAAGGGTCTAGAGCCTCCATTTTTGCGCTCAGGTCAAAGTCTCGCGGCCCTCTATCATAATCCAGAGTTTTGAGAAGATTGGAGAAACTTGATTTTTCGCCCGAAAACTGAAAAAAACGTAAGGGGTAACACTGTCGTGTTTTTTTCGGGTCGAAATTTTGAGTTTCGATATCTCAGCTCTGGAAGGGTCTAGAGCCTCCATTTTTGCTCTCAGGTCAAAGTCTCACGGCCCTCTATCATAATCCAGAGTTTTGAGAAGATTGGAGAAACTTGATTTTTCGCCCGAAAACTGAAAAAAACGTAAGGGGTAACACTGTCGGTTTTTTTTCGGGTCGAAATTTTGAGTTTCGATATCTCAGCTCTGGAAGGGTCTAGAGCCTCCATTTTTGCGCTCAGGTCAAAGTCTCGCGGCCCTCTATCATAATCCAGAGTTTTGAGAAGATTGGAGAAACTTGATTTTTCGCCCGAAAACTGAAAAAAACGTAAGGGGTAACACTGTCTTTTTTTTTTCGGGCCGAAATTTTGAGTTTCGATATCTCAGCTCTGGAAGGGTCTAGAGCCTCCATTTTTGCTCTCAGGTCAAAGTCTCACGGCCCTCTATCATAATCCAGAGTTTTGAGAAGATTGGAGAAACTTGATTTTTCGCCCGAAAACTGAAAAAAACGTAAGGGGTAACACTGTCCGTTTTTTTTCGGGTCGAAATTTTGAGTTTCGATATCTCAGCTCTGGAAGGGTCTAGAGCCTCCATTTTTGCGCTCAGGTCAAAGTCTCGCGGCCCTCTATCATAATCCAGAGTTTTGAGAAGATTGGAGAAACTTGATTTTTCGCCCGAAAACTGAAAAAAACGTAAGGGGTAACACTGTCCGTTTTTTTTCGGGTCGAAATTTTGAGTTTCGATATCTCAGCTCTGGAAGGGTCTAGAGCCTCCATTTTTGCGCTCAGGTCAAAGTCTCGCGGCCCTCTATCATAATCCAGAGTTTTGAGAAGATTGGAGAAACTTGATTTTTCGCCCGAAAACTGAAAAAAACGTAAGGGGTAACACTGTCGTTTTTTTTTCGGGTCGAAATTTTGAGTTTCGATATCTCAGCTCTGGAAGGGTCTAGAGCCTCCATTTTTGCGCTCAGGTCAAAGTCTCGCGGCCCTCTATCATAATCCAGAGTTTTGAGAAGATTGGAGAAACTTGATTTTTCGCCCGAAAACTGAAAAAATCGTAAGGGGTAACACTGTCGTTTTTTTTTTCGGGTCGAAATTTTGAGTTTCGATATCTCAGTTCTGGAAGGGTCTAGAGCCTCCATTTTTGCGCTCAGGTCAAAGTCTCGCGGCCCTCTATCATAATCCAGAGTTTTGAGAAGATTGGAGAAACTTGATTTTTCACCCGAAAACTGAAAAAAACGTAAGGGGTAACACTGTCGTTTTTTTTTTCGGGTCGAAATTTTGAGTTTCGATATCTCAGCTCTGGAAGGGTCTAGAGCCTCCATTTTTGCGCTCAGGTCAAAGTCTCACAGCCCTCTATCATAATCCAGAGTTTTGAGAAGATTGGAGAAACTTGATTTTTCGCCCGAAAACTGAAAAAAACGTAAGGGGTAACACTGTCGTTTTTTTTTTCGGGTCGAAATTTTGAGTTTCGATATCTCAGCTCTGGAAGGGTCTAGAGCCTCCATTTTTGCGCTCAGGTCAAAGTCTCGCGGCCCTCTATCATAATCCAGAGTTTTGAGAAGATTGGAGAAACTTGATTTTTCGCCCGAAAACGAAAAAAAAAACGTGAGGGGTAACACTGTCGTTTTTTTTTCGGGTCGAAATTTTGAGTTTCGATATCTCAGCTCTGGGAGGTTCTAGAGCCTCCATTTTTGCGCTCAGGTCAAAGACTCGCGGCCCTCTATCATAATCCAGAGTTTTGAGAAGATTGGAGAAACTTGATTTTTCGCCCGAAAACTGAAAAAAATGTAAGGGGTAACACTGTCTTTTTTTTTTCGGGCCGAAATTTTGAGTTTCGATATCTCAGCTCTGGAAGGGTCTAGAGCCTCCATTTTTGCGCTCAGGTCAAAGTCTCGCGGCCCTCTATCATAATCCAGAGTTTTGAGAAGATTGGAGAAACTTGATTTTTCGCCCGAAAACTGAAAAAATCGTAAGGGGTAACACTGTCGTTTTTTTTTTCGGGTCGAAATTTTGAGTTTCGATATCTCAGTTCTGGAAGGGTCTAGAGCCTCCATTTTTGCGCTCAGGTCAAAGTCTCGCGGCCCTCTATCATAATCCAGAGTTTTGAGAAGATTGGAGAAACTTGATTTTTCGCCCGAAAACTGAAAAAAACGTAAGGGGTAACACTGTCGTTTTTTTTCGGGTCGAAATTTTGAGTTTCGATATCTCAGCTCTGGAAGGGTCTAGAGCCTCCATTTTTGCGCTCAGGTCAAAGTCTCGCGGCCCTCTATCATAATCCAGAGTTTTGAGAAGATTGGAGAAACTTGATTTTTCGCCCGAAAACTGAAAAAACGTAAGGGGTAACACTGTCTTTTTTTTTTGGGGCCGAAATTTTGAGTTTCGATATCTCAGCTCTGGAAGGGTCTAGAGCCTCCATTTTTGCGCTCAGGTCAAAGTCTCGCGGCCCTCTATCATAATCCAGAGTTTTGAGAAGATTGGAGAAACTTGATTTTTCGCCCGAAAACTGAAAAAAACGTAAGGGGTAACACTGTCGTTTTTTTTTCGGGTCGAAATTTTGAGTTTCGATATCTCAGCTCTGGAAGGGTCTAGAGCCTCCATTTTTGCGCTCAGGTCAAAGTCTCGCGGCCCTCTATCATAATCCAGAGTTTTGAGAAGATTGGAGAAACTTGATTTTTCGCCCGAAAACTGAAAAAAACGTAAGGGGTAACACTGTCGTGTTTTTTTCGGGTCGAAATTTTGAGTTTCGATATCTCAGCTCTGGAAGGGTCTAGAGCCTCCATTTTTGCTCTCAGGTCAAAGTCTCACGGCCCTCTATCATAATCCAGAGTTTTGAGAAGATTGGAGAAACTTGATTTTTCGCCCGAAAACTGAAAAAAACGTAAGGGGTAACACTGTCGGTTTTTTTTCGGGTCGAAATTTTGAGTTTCGATATCTCAGCTCTGGAAGGGTCTAGAGCCTCCATTTTTGCGCTCAGGTCAAAGTCTCGCGGCCCTCTATCATAATCCAGAGTTTTGAGAAGATTGGAGAAACTTGATTTTTCGCCCGAAAACTGAAAAAAACGTAAGGGGTAACACTGTCTTTTTTTTTTCAGGTCGAAATTTTGAGTTTCGATATCTCAGCTCTGGAAGGGTCTAGAGCCTCCATTTTTGCGCTCAGGTCAAAGTCTCGCGGCCCTCTATCATAATCCAGAGTTTTGAGAAGATTGGAGAAACTTGATTTTTCGCCCGAAAACTGAAAAAAACGTAAGGGGTAACACTGTCGGTTTTTTTTTCGGGTCGAAATTTTGAGTTTCGATATCTCAGCTCTGGAAGGGTCTAGAGCCTCCATTTTTGCGCTCAGGTCAAAGTCTCGCGGCCCTCTATCATAATCTAGAGTTTTGAGAAGATTGGAGAAACTTGATTTTTCGCCCGAAAACTGAAAAAAACGTAAGGGGTAACACTGTCGTTTTTTTTTTCGGGTCGAAATTTTGAGTTTCGATATCTCAGCTCTGGAAGGGTCTAGAGCCTCCATTTTTGCGCTCAGGTCAAAGTCTCACAGCCCTCTATCATAATCCAGAGTTTTGAGAAGATTGGAGAAACTTGATTTTTCGCCCGAAAACTGAAAAAAACGTAAGGGGTAACACTGTCGTTTTTTTTTCGGGTCGAAATTTTGAGTTTCGATATCTCAGCTCTGGAAGGGTCTAGAGCCTCCATTTTTGCGCTCAGGTCAAAGTCTCGAGGGCCTCTATCATAATCCAGAGTTTTGAGAAGATTGGAGAAACTTGATTTTTCGCCCGAAAACGAAAAAAAAAAACGTGAGGGGTAACACTGTCGTTTTTTTTTCGGGTCGAAATTTTGAGTTTCGATATCTCAGCTCTGGGAGGTTCTAGAGCCTCCATTTTTGCGCTCAGGTCAAAGACTCGCGGCCCTCTATCATAATCCAGAGTTTTGAGAAGATTGGAGAAACTTGATTTTTCGCCCGAAAACTGAAAAAAACGTGAGGGGTAACACTGTCTTTTTTTTTTCGGGCCGAAATTTTGAGTTTCGATATCTCAGCTCTGGAAGGGTCTAGAGCCTCCATTTTTGCGCTCAGGTCAAAGTCTCGCGGCCCTCTATCATAATCCAGAGTTTTGAGAAGATTGGAGAAACTTGATTTTCCGCCCGAAAACTGAAAAAACGTAAGGGGTAACACTGTCTTTTTTTTTTCGGGCCGAAATTTTGAGTTTCGATATCTCAGCTCTGGAAGGGTCTAGAGCCTCCATTTTTGCGCTCAGGTCAAAGTCTCGCGGCCCTCTATCATAATCCAGAGTTTTGAGAAGATTGGAGAAACTTGATTTTTCGCCCGAAAACTGAAAAAAACGTAAGGGGTAACACTGTCGTTTTTTTTTCGGGTCGAAATTTTGAGTTTCGATATCTCAGCTCTGGAAGGGTCTAGAGCCTCCATTTTTGCGCTCAGGTCAAAGTCTCGCGGCCCTCTATCATAATCCAGAGTTTTGAGAAGATTGGAGAAACTTGATTTTTCGCCCGAAAACTGAAAAAAACGTAAGGGGTAACACTGTCGTGTTTTTTTCGGGTCGAAATTTTGAGTTTCGATATCTCAGCTCTGGAAGGGTCTAGAGCCTCCATTTTTGCTCTCAGGTCAAAGTCTCACGGCCCTCTATCATAATCCAGAGTTTTGAGAAGATTGGAGAAACTTGATTTTTCGCCCGAAAACTGAAAAAAACGTAAGGGGTAACACTGTCGGTTTTTTTTCGGGTCGAAATTTTGAGTTTCGATATCTCAGCTCTGGAAGGGTCTAGAGCCTCCATTTTTGCGCTCAGGTCAAAGTCTCGCGGCCCTCTATCATAATCCAGAGTTTTGAGAAGATTGGAGAAACTTGATTTTTCGCCCGAAAACTGAAAAAAACGTAAGGGGTAACACTGTCTTTTTTTTTTCGGGCCGAAATTTTGAGTTTCGATATCTCAGCTCTGGAAGGGTCTAGAGCCTCCATTTTTGCTCTCAGGTCAAAGTCTCACGGCCCTCTATCATAATCCAGAGTTTTGAGAAGATTGGAGAAACTTGATTTTTCGCCCGAAAACTGAAAAAAACGTAAGGGGTAACACTGTCCGTTTTTTTTCGGGTCGAAATTTTGAGTTTCGATATCTCAGCTCTGGAAGGGTCTAGAGCCTCCATTTTTGCGCTCAGGTCAAAGTCTCGCGGCCCTCTATCATAATCCAGAGTTTTGAGAAGATTGGAGAAACTTGATTTTTCGCCCGAAAACTGAAAAAAACGTAAGGGGTAACACTGTCCGTTTTTTTTCGGGTCGAAATTTTGAGTTTCGATATCTCAGCTCTGGAAGGGTCTAGAGCCTCCATTTTTGCGCTCAGGTCAAAGTCTCGCGGCCCTCTATCATAATCCAGAGTTTTGAGAAGATTGGAGAAACTTGATTTTTCGCCCGAAAACTGAAAAAAACGTAAGGGGTAACACTGTCGTTTTTTTTTCGGGTCGAAATTTTGAGTTTCGATATCTCAGCTCTGGAAGGGTCTAGAGCCTCCATTTTTGCGCTCAGGTCAAAGTCTCGCGGCCCTCTATCATAATCCAGAGTTTTGAGAAGATTGGAGAAACTTGATTTTTCGCCCGAAAACTGAAAAAATCGTAAGGGGTAACACTGTCGTTTTTTTTTTCGGGTCGAAATTTTGAGTTTCGATATCTCAGTTCTGGAAGGGTCTAGAGCCTCCATTTTTGCGCTCAGGTCAAAGTCTCGCGGCCCTCTATCATAATCCAGAGTTTTGAGAAGATTGGAGAAACTTGATTTTTCACCCGAAAACTGAAAAAAACGTAAGGGGTAACACTGTCGTTTTTTTTTTCGGGTCGAAATTTTGAGTTTCGATATCTCAGCTCTGGAAGGGTCTAGAGCCTCCATTTTTGCGCTCAGGTCAAAGTCTCACAGCCCTCTATCATAATCCAGAGTTTTGAGAAGATTGGAGAAACTTGATTTTTCGCCCGAAAACTGAAAAAAACGTAAGGGGTAACACTGTCGTTTTTTTTTTCGGGTCGAAATTTTGAGTTTCGATATCTCAGCTCTGGAAGGGTCTAGAGCCTCCATTTTTGCGCTCAGGTCAAAGTCTCGCGGCCCTCTATCATAATCCAGAGTTTTGAGAAGATTGGAGAAACTTGATTTTTCGCCCGAAAACGAAAAAAAAAACGTGAGGGGTAACACTGTCGTTTTTTTTTCGGGTCGAAATTTTGAGTTTCGATATCTCAGCTCTGGGAGGTTCTAGAGCCTCCATTTTTGCGCTCAGGTCAAAGACTCGCGGCCCTCTATCATAATCCAGAGTTTTGAGAAGATTGGAGAAACTTGATTTTTCGCCCGAAAACTGAAAAAAATGTAAGGGGTAACACTGTCTTTTTTTTTTCGGGCCGAAATTTTGAGTTTCGATATCTCAGCTCTGGAAGGGTCTAGAGCCTCCATTTTTGCGCTCAGGTCAAAGTCTCGCGGCCCTCTATCATAATCCAGAGTTTTGAGAAGATTGGAGAAACTTGATTTTTCGCCCGAAAACTGAAAAAATCGTAAGGGGTAACACTGTCGTTTTTTTTTTCGGGTCGAAATTTTGAGTTTCGATATCTCAGTTCTGGAAGGGTCTAGAGCCTCCATTTTTGCGCTCAGGTCAAAGTCTCGCGGCCCTCTATCATAATCCAGAGTTTTGAGAAGATTGGAGAAACTTGATTTTTCGCCCGAAAACTGAAAAAAACGTAAGGGGTAACACTGTCGTTTTTTTTCGGGTCGAAATTTTGAGTTTCGATATCTCAGCTCTGGAAGGGTCTAGAGCCTCCATTTTTGCGCTCAGGTCAAAGTCTCGCGGCCCTCTATCATAATCCAGAGTTTTGAGAAGATTGGAGAAACTTGATTTTTCGCCCGAAAACTGAAAAAACGTAAGGGGTAACACTGTCTTTTTTTTTTGGGGCCGAAATTTTGAGTTTCGATATCTCAGCTCTGGAAGGGTCTAGAGCCTCCATTTTTGCGCTCAGGTCAAAGTCTCGCGGCCCTCTATCATAATCCAGAGTTTTGAGAAGATTGGAGAAACTTGATTTTTCGCCCGAAAACTGAAAAAAACGTAAGGGGTAACACTGTCGTTTTTTTTTCGGGTCGAAATTTTGAGTTTCGATATCTCAGCTCTGGAAGGGTCTAGAGCCTCCATTTTTGCGCTCAGGTCAAAGTCTCGCGGCCCTCTATCATAATCCAGAGTTTTGAGAAGATTGGAGAAACTTGATTTTTCGCCCGAAAACTGAAAAAAACGTAAGGGGTAACACTGTCGTGTTTTTTTCGGGTCGAAATTTTGAGTTTCGATATCTCAGCTCTGGAAGGGTCTAGAGCCTCCATTTTTGCTCTCAGGTCAAAGTCTCACGGCCCTCTATCATAATCCAGAGTTTTGAGAAGATTGGAGAAACTTGATTTTTCGCCCGAAAACTGAAAAAAACGTAAGGGGTAACACTGTCGGTTTTTTTTCGGGTCGAAATTTTGAGTTTCGATATCTCAGCTCTGGAAGGGTCTAGAGCCTCCATTTTTGCGCTCAGGTCAAAGTCTCGCGGCCCTCTATCATAATCCAGAGTTTTGAGAAGATTGGAGAAACTTGATTTTTCGCCCGAAAACTGAAAAAAACGTAAGGGGTAACACTGTCTTTTTTTTTTCAGGTCGAAATTTTGAGTTTCGATATCTCAGCTCTGGAAGGGTCTAGAGCCTCCATTTTTGCGCTCAGGTCAAAGTCTCGCGGCCCTCTATCATAATCCAGAGTTTTGAGAAGATTGGAGAAACTTGATTTTTCGCCCGAAAACTGAAAAAAACGTAAGGGGTAACACTGTCGTTTTTTTTTCAGGTCGAAATTTTGAGTTTCGATATCTCAGCTCTGGAAGGGTCTAGAGCCTCCATTTTTGCTCTCAGGTCAAAGTCTCACGGCCCTCTATCATAATCCAGAGTTTTGAGAAGATTGGAGAAACTTGATTTTTCGCCCGAAAACTGAAAAAAACGTAAGGGGTAACACTGTCGTGTTTTTTTCGGGTCGAAATTTTGAGTTTCGATATCTCAGCTCTGGAAGGGTCTAGAGCCTCCATTTTTGCTCTCAGGTCAAAGTCTCACGGCCCTCTATCATAATCCAGAGTTTTGAGAAGATTGGAGAAACTTGATTTTTCGCCCGAAAACTGAAAAAAACGTAAGGGGTAACACTGTCGGTTTTTTTTCGGGTCGAAATTTTGAGTTTCGATATCTCAGCTCTGGAAGGGTCTAGAGCCTCCATTTTTGCGCTCAGGTCAAAGTCTCGCGGCCCTCTATCATAATCCAGAGTTTTGAGAAGATTGGAGAAACTTGATTTTTCGCCCGAAAACTGAAAAAAACGTAAGGGGTAACACTGTCTTTTTTTTTTCGGGCCGAAATTTTGAGTTTCGATATCTCAGCTCTGGAAGGGTCTAGAGCCTCCATTTTTGCTCTCAGGTCAAAGTCTCACGGCCCTCTATCATAATCCAGAGTTTTGAGAAGATTGGAGAAACTTGATTTTTCGCCCGAAAACTGAAAAAAACGTAAGGGGTAACACTGTCCGTTTTTTTTCGGGTCGAAATTTTGAGTTTCGATATCTCAGCTCTGGAAGGGTCTAGAGCCTCCATTTTTGCGCTCAGGTCAAAGTCTCGCGGCCCTCTATCATAATCCAGAGTTTTGAGAAGATTGGAGAAACTTGATTTTTCGCCCGAAAACTGAAAAAAACGTAAGGGGTAACACTGTCTTTTTTTTTTCGGGCCGAAATTTTGAGTTTCGATATCTC
Organism: Pimephales promelas; assembly: GCF_988280905.1. NCBI lineage: Eukaryota > Metazoa > Chordata > Actinopteri > Cypriniformes > Leuciscidae > Pimephales > Pimephales promelas. The sequence goes on from NC_142782.1 coordinate 26,678,433, forward strand.
AGCTCTGGAAGGGTCTAGAGCCTCCATTTTTGCGCTCAGGTCAAAGTCTCGCGGCCCTCTATCATAATCCAGAGTTTTGAGAAGATTGGAGAAACTTGATTTTTCGCCCGAAAACTGAAAAAAACGTAAGGGGTAACACTGTCGTTTTTTTTTCGGGTCGAAATTTTGAGTTTCGATATCTCAGCTCTGGAAGGGTCTAGAGCCTCCATTTTTGCGCTCAGGTCAAAGTCTCGCGGCCCTCTATCATAATCCAGAGTTTTGAGAAGATTGGAGAAACTTGATTTTTCGCCCGAAAACTGAAAAAAACGTAAGGGGTAACACTGTCTTTTTTTTTTCGGGCCGAAATTTTGAGTTTCGATATCTCAGCTCTGGAAGGGTCTAGAGCCTCCATTTTTGCGCTCAGGTCAAAGTCTCGCGGCCCTCTATCATAATCCAGAGTTTTGAGAAGATTGGAGAAACTTGATTTTTCGCCCGAAAACTGAAAAAAACGTAAGGGGTAACACTGTCGTTTTTTTTTTCGGGTCGAAATTTTGAGTTTCGATATCTCAGCTCTGGAAGGGTCTAGAGCCTCCATTTTTGCGCTCAGGTCAAAGTCTCGCGGCCCTCTGTCATAATCCAGAGTTTTGAGAAGATTGGAGAAACTTGATTTTTCGCCCGAAAACGAAAAAAAACGTAAGGGGTAACACTGTCGTTTTTTTTTTCGGGTCGAAATTTTGAGTTTCGGTATCTCAGCTCTGGAAGGGTCTAGAGCCTCCATTTTTGCGCTCAGTTCAAAGTCTCGCGGCCCTCTATCATAATCCAGAGTTTTGAGAAGATTGGAGAAACTTGATTTTTCGCCCGAAAACTGAAAAAAACGTAAGGGGTAACACTGTCGTTTTTTTTTTCGGGTCGAAATTTTGAGTTTCGATATCTCAGCTCTGGAAGGGTCTTGAGCCTCCATTTTTGCGCTCAGGTCAAAGTCTCGCAGCCCTCTATCATAATCCAGAGTTTTGAGAAGATTGGAGAAACTTGATTTTTCGCCCGAAAACTGAAAAAAACGTAAGGGGTAACACTGTCGTTTTTTTTTCTGGTCGAAATTTTGAGTTTCGATATCTCAGCTCTGGAAGGGTCTAGAGCCTCCATTTTTGCGCTCAGGTCAAAGTCTCGCGGCCCTCTATCATAATCCAGAGTTTTGAGAAGATTGGAGAAACTTGATTTTTCGCCCGAAAACTGAAAAAAACGTAAGGGGTAACACTGTCGTTTTTTTTTCGGGTCGAAATTTTGAGTTTCGATATCTCAGCTCTGGAAGGGTCTAGAGCCTCCATTTTTACGCTCAGGTCAAAGTCTCGCGGCCCTCTATCATAATCCAGAGTTTTGAGAAGATTGGAGAAACTTGATTTTTCGCCCGAAAACTGAAAAAAACGTAAGGGGTAACACTGTCGTTTTTTTTTCGGGTCGAAATTTTGAGTTTCGATATCTCAGCTCTGGAAGGGTCTAGAGCCTCCATTTTTGCTCTCAGGTCAAAGTCTCACGGCCCTCTATCATAATCCAGAGTTTTGAGAAGATTGGAGAAACTTGATTTTTCGCCCGAAAACTGAAAACTGAAAAAAACGTAAGGGGTAACACTGTCGTTTTTTTTTCGGGTCGAAATTTTGAGTTTCGATATCTCAGCTCTGGAAGGGTCTAGAGCCTCCATTTTTGCGCTCAGGTCAAAGTCTCGCGGCCCTCTATCATAATCCAGAGTTTTGAGAAGATTGGAGAAACTTGATTTTTCGCCCGAAAACTGAAAAAAACGTAAGGGGTAACACTGTCTTTTTTTTTTCGGGCCGAAATTTTGAGTTTCGATATCTCAGCTCTGGAAGGGTCTAGAGCCTCCATTTTTGCGCTCAGGTCAAAGTCTCGCGGCCCTCTATCATAATCCAGAGTTTTGAGAAGATTGGAGAAACTTGATTTTTCGCCCGAAAACTGAAAAAAACGTAAGGGGTAACACTGTCGTTTTTTTTTTCGGGTCGAAATTTTGAGTTTCGATATCTCAGCTCTGGAAGGGTCTAGAGCCTCCATTTTTGCGCTCAGGTCAAAGTCTCGCAGCCCTCTATCATAATCCAGAGTTTTGAGAAGATTGGAGAAACTTGATTTTTCACCCGAAAACTGAAAAAAACGTAAGGGGTAACACTGTCGTTTTTTTTTCGGGTCGAAATTTTGAGTTTCGATATCTCAGCTCTGGAAGGGTCTAGAGCCTCCATTTTTGCGCTCAGGTCAAAGTCTCGCGGCCCTCTATCATAATCCAGAGTTTTGAGAAGATTGGAGAAACTTGATTTTTCGCCCGAAAACTGAAAAAATCGTAAGGGGTAACACTGTCGTTTTTTTTTTCGGGTTGAAATTTTGAGTTTCGATATCTCAGCTCTGGAAGGGTCTAGAGCCTCCATTTTTGCGTTCAGGTCAAAGTCTCGCGGCCCTCTATCATAATCCAGAGTTTTGAGAAGATTGGAGAAACTTGATTTTTCGCCCGAAAACTGAAAAAAACGTAAGGGGTAACACTGTCGTTTTTTTTTCGGGTCGAAATTTTGAGTTTCGATATCTCAGCTCTGGAAGGGTCTAGAGCCTCCATTTTTGCGCTCAGGTCAAAGTCTCGCGGCCCTCTATCATAATCCAGAGTTTTGAGAAGATTGGAGAAACTTGATTTTTCGCCCGAAAACTGAAAAAAACGTAAGGGGTAACACTGTCGTTTTTTTTTCGGGTCGAAATTTTGAGTTTTGATATCTCAGCTCTGGAAGGGTCTAGAGCCTCCATTTTTGCTCTCAGGTCAAAGTCTCACGGCCCTCTATCATAATCCAGAGTTTTGAGAAGATTGGAGAAACTTGATTTTTCGCCCGAAAACTGAAAAAAACGTAAGGGGTAACACTGTCGGTTTTTTTTCGGGTCGAAATTTTGAGTTTCGATATCTCAGCTCTGGAAGGGTCTAGAGCCTCCATTTTTGCGCTCAGGTCAAAGTCTCGCGGCCCTCTATCATAATCCAGAGTTTTGAGAAGATTGGAGAAACTGGATTTTTCGCCCGAAAACTGGAAAAAAACGTAAGGGGTAACACTGTCGTTTTTTTTTTCGGGTCGAAATTTTGAGTTTCGATATCTCAGCTCTGGAAGGGTCTTGAGCCTCCATTTTTGCGCTCAGGTCAAAGTCTCGCAGCCCTCTATCATAATCCAGAGTTTTGAGAAGATTGGAGAAACTTGATTTTTCGCCCGAAAACTGAAAAAAACGTAAGGGGTAACACTGTCGTTTTTTTTTCGGGTCGAAATTTTGAGTTTCGATATCTCAGCTCTGGAAGGGTCTAGAGCCTCCATTTTTGCGCTCAGGTCAAAGTCTCGCGGCCCTCTATCATAATCCAGAGTTTTGAGAAGATTGGAGAAACTTGATTTTTCGCCCGAAAACTGAAAAAAACGTAAGGGGTAACACTGTCGTTTTTTTTTTCGGGTCGAAATTTTGAGTTTCGATATCTCAGCTCTGGAAGGGTCTTGAGCCTCCATTTTTGCGCTCAGGTCAAAGTCTCGCAGCCCTCTATCATAATCCAGAGTTTTGAGAAGATTGGAGAAACTTGATTTTTCGCCCGAAAACTGAAAAAAACGTAAGGGGTAACACTGTCGTTTTTTTTTCTGGTCGAAATTTTGAGTTTCGATATCTCAGCTCTGGAAGGGTCTAGAGCCTCCATTTTTGCGCTCAGGTCAAAGTCTCGCGGCCCTCTATCATAATCCAGAGTTTTGAGAAGATTGGAGAAACTTGATTTTTCGCCCGAAAACTGAAAAAAACGTAAGGGGTAACACTGTCGTTTTTTTTTCGGGTCGAAATTTTGAGTTTCGATATCTCAGCTCTGGAAGGGTCTAGAGCCTCCATTTTTACGCTCAGGTCAAAGTCTCGCGGCCCTCTATCATAATCCAGAGTTTTGAGAAGATTGGAGAAACTTGATTTTTCGCCCGAAAACTGAAAAAAACGTAAGGGGTAACACTGTCGTTTTTTTTTCGGGTCGAAATTTTGAGTTTCGATATCTCAGCTCTGGAAGGGTCTAGAGCCTCCATTTTTGCTCTCAGGTCAAAGTCTCACGGCCCTCTATCATAATCCAGAGTTTTGAGAAGATTGGAGAAACTTGATTTTTCGCCCGAAAACTGAAAACTGAAAAAAACGTAAGGGGTAACACTGTCGTTTTTTTTTCGGGTCGAAATTTTGAGTTTCGATATCTCAGCTCTGGAAGGGTCTAGAGCCTCCATTTTTGCGCTCAGGTCAAAGTCTCGCGGCCCTCTATCATAATCCAGAGTTTTGAGAAGATTGGAGAAACTTGATTTTTCGCCCGAAAACTGAAAAAAACGTAAGGGGTAACACTGTCTTTTTTTTTTCGGGCCGAAATTTTGAGTTTCGATATCTCAGCTCTGGAAGGGTCTAGAGCCTCCATTTTTGCGCTCAGGTCAAAGTCTCGCGGCCCTCTATCATAATCCAGAGTTTTGAGAAGATTGGAGAAACTTGATTTTTCGCCCGAAAACTGAAAAAAACGTAAGGGGTAACACTGTCGTTTTTTTTTTCGGGTCGAAATTTTGAGTTTCGATATCTCAGCTCTGGAAGGGTCTAGAGCCTCCATTTTTGCGCTCAGGTCAAAGTCTCGCAGCCCTCTATCATAATCCAGAGTTTTGAGAAGATTGGAGAAACTTGATTTTTCACCCGAAAACTGAAAAAAACGTAAGGGGTAACACTGTCGTTTTTTTTTCGGGTCGAAATTTTGAGTTTCGATATCTCAGCTCTGGAAGGGTCTAGAGCCTCCATTTTTGCGCTCAGGTCAAAGTCTCGCGGCCCTCTATCATAATCCAGAGTTTTGAGAAGATTGGAGAAACTTGATTTTTCGCCCGAAAACTGAAAAAATCGTAAGGGGTAACACTGTCGTTTTTTTTTTCGGGTCGAAATTTTGAGTTTCGATATCTCAGCTCTGGAAGGGTCTAGAGCCTCCATTTTTGCGTTCAGGTCAAAGTCTCGCGGCCCTCTATCATAATCCAGAGTTTTGAGAAGATTGGAGAAACTTGATTTTTCGCCCGAAAACTGAAAAAAACGTAAGGGGTAACACTGTCGTTTTTTTTTCGGGTCGAAATTTTGAGTTTCGATATCTCAGCTCTGGAAGGGTCTAGAGCCTCCATTTTTGCGCTCAGGTCAAAGTCTCGCGGCCCTCTATCATAATCCAGAGTTTTGAGAAGATTGGAGAAACTTGATTTTTCGCCCGAAAACTGAAAAAAACGTAAGGGGTAACACTGTCGTTTTTTTTTCGGGTCGAAATTTTGAGTTTTGATATCTCAGCTCTGGAAGGGTCTAGAGCCTCCATTTTTGCTCTCAGGTCAAAGTCTCACGGCCCTCTATCATAATCCAGAGTTTTGAGAAGATTGGAGAAACTTGATTTTTCGCCCGAAAACTGAAAAAAACGTAAGGGGTAACACTGTCGGTTTTTTTTCGGGTCGAAATTTTGAGTTTCGATATCTCAGCTCTGGAAGGGTCTAGAGCCTCCATTTTTGCGCTCAGGTCAAAGTCTCGCGGCCCTCTATCATAATCCAGAGTTTTGAGAAGATTGGAGAAACTGGATTTTTCGCCCGAAAACTGGAAAAAAACGTAAGGGGTAACACTGTCGTTTTTTTTTTCGGGTCGAAATTTTGAGTTTCGATATCTCAGCTCTGGAAGGGTCTTGAGCCTCCATTTTTGCGCTCAGGTCAAAGTCTCGCAGCCCTCTATCATAATCCAGAGTTTTGAGAAGATTGGAGAAACTTGATTTTTCGCCCGAAAACTGAAAAAAACGTAAGGGGTAACACTGTCGTTTTTTTTTCGGGTCGAAATTTTGAGTTTCGATATCTCAGCTCTGGAAGGGTCTAGAGCCTCCATTTTTGCGCTCAGGTCAAAGTCTCGCGGCCCTCTATCATAATCCAGAGTTTTGAGAAGATTGGAGAAACTTGATTTTTCGCCCGAAAACTGAAAAAAACGTAAGGGGTAACACTGTCGTTTTTTTTTCGGGTCGAAATTTTGAGTTTCGATATCTCAGCTCTGGAAGGGTCTAGAGCCTCCATTTTTACGCTCAGGTCAAAGTCTCGCGGCCCTCTATCATAATCCAGAGTTTTGAGAAGATTGGAGAAACTTGATTTTTCGCCCGAAAACTGAAAAAAACGTAAGGGGTAACACTGTCGTTTTTTTTTCGGGTCGAAATTTTGAGTTTCGATATCTCAGCTCTGGAAGGGTCTAGAGCCTCCATTTTTGCTCTCAGGTCAAAGTCTCACGGCCCTCTATCATAATCCAGAGTTTTGAGAAGATTGGAGAAACTTGATTTTTCGCCCGAAAACTGAAAAAAACGTAAGGGGTAACACTGTCGTTTTTTTTTCGGGTCGAAATTTTGAGTTTCGATATCTCAGCTCTGGAAGGGTCTAGAGCCTCCATTTTTGCGCTCAGGTCAAAGTCTCGCGGCCCTCTATCATAATCCAGAGTTTTGAGAAGATTGGAGAAACTTGATTTTTCGCCCGAAAACTGAAAAAAACGTAAGGGGTAACACTGTCTTTTTTTTTTTCGGGCCGAAATTTTGAGTTTCGATATCTCAGCTCTGGAAGGGTCTAGAGCCTCCATTTTTGCGCTCAGGTCAAAGTCTCGCGGCCCTCTATCATAATCCAGAGTTTTGAGAAGATTGGAGAAACTTGATTTTTCGCCCGAAAACTGAAAAAAACGTAAGGGGTAACACTGTCGTTTTTTTTTTCGGGTCGAAATTTTGAGTTTCGATATCTCAGCTCTGGAAGGGTCTAGAGCCTCCATTTTTGCGCTCAGGTCAAAGTCTCGCAGCCCTCTATCATAATCCAGAGTTTTGAGAAGATTGGAGAAACTTGATTTTTCACCCGAAAACTGAAAAAAACGTAAGGGGTAACACTGTCGTTTTTTTTTCGGGTCGAAATTTTGAGTTTCGATATCTCAGCTCTGGAAGGGTCTAGAGCCTCCATTTTTGCGCTCAGGTCAAAGTCTCGCGGCCCTCTATCATAATCCAGAGTTTTGAGAAGATTGGAGAAACTTGATTTTTCGCCCGAAAACTGAAAAAATCGTAAGGGGTAACACTGTCGTTTTTTTTTTCGGGTCGAAATTTTGAGTTTCGATATCTCAGCTCTGGAAGGGTCTAGAGCCTCCATTTTTGCGTTCAGGTCAAAGTCTCGCGGCCCTCTATCATAATCCAGAGTTTTGAGAAGATTGGAGAAACTTGATTTTTCGCCCGAAAACTGAAAAAAACGTAAGGGGTAACACTGTCGTTTTTTTTTCGGGTCGAAATTTTGAGTTTCGATATCTCAGCTCTGGAAGGGTCTAGAGCCTCCATTTTTGCGCTCAGGTCAAAGTCTCGCGGCCCTCTATCATAATCCAGAGTTTTGAGAAGATTGGAGAAACTTGATTTTTCGCCCGAAAACTGAAAAAAACGTAAGGGGTAACACTGTCGTTTTTTTTTCGGGTCGAAATTTTGAGTTTTGATATCTCAGCTCTGGAAGGGTCTAGAGCCTCCATTTTTGCTCTCAGGTCAAAGTCTCACGGCCCTCTATCATAATCCAGAGTTTTGAGAAGATTGGAGAAACTTGATTTTTCGCCCGAAAACTGAAAAAAACGTAAGGGGTAACACTGTCGGTTTTTTTTCGGGTCGAAATTTTGAGTTTCGATATCTCAGCTCTGGAAGGGTCTAGAGCCTCCATTTTTGCGCTCAGGTCAAAGTCTCGCGGCCCTCTATCATAATCCAGAGTTTTGAGAAGATTGGAGAAACTTGATTTTTCGCCCGAAAACTGGAAAAAAACGTAAGGGGTAACACTGTCGTTTTTTTTTTTCGGGTCGAAATTTTGAGTTTTGATATCTCAGCTCTGGAAGGGTCTAGAGCCTCCATTTTTGCGCTCAGGTCAAAGTCTCGCGGCCCTCTATCATAATCCAGAGTTTTGAGAAGATTGGAGAAACTTGATTTTTCGCCCGAAAACTGAAAAAAACGTAAGGGGTAACACTGTCGTTTTTTTTTTCGGGTCGAAATTTTGAGTTTCGATATCTCAGCTCTGGAAGGGTCTAGAGCCTCCATTTTTGCGCTCAGGTCAAAGTCTCGCGGCCCTCTGTCATAATCCAGAGTTTTGAGAAGATTGGAGAAACTTGATTTTTCGCCCGAAAACTGAAAAAAACGTAAGGGGTAACACTGTCGTTTTTTTTTCGGGTCGAAATTTTGAGTTTCGATATCTCAGCTCTGGAAGGGTCTAGAGCCTCCATTTTTGCGCTCAGGTCAAAGTCTCGCGGCCCTCTATCATAATCCAGAGTTTTGAGAAGATTGGAGAAACTTGATTTTTCGCCCGAAAACTGAAAAAAACGTAAGGGGTAACACTGTCGTTTTTTTTTCGGGTCGAAATTTTGAGTTTCGATATCTCAGCTCTGGAAGGGTCTAGAGCCTCCATTTTTGCGCTCAGGTCAAAGTCTCGCAGCCCTCTATCATAATCCAGAGTTTTGAGAAGATTGGAGAAACTTGATTTTTCACCCGAAAACTGAAAAAAACGTAAGGGGTAACACTGTCGTTTTTTTTTCGGGTCGAAATTTTGAGTTTCGATATCTCAGCTCTGGAAGGGTCTAGAGCCTCCATTTTTGCGCTCAGGTCAAAGTCTCGCGGCCCTCTATCATAATCCAGAGTTTTGAGAAGATTGGAGAAACTTGATTTGTCGCCCGAAAACTGAAAAAAACGTAAGGGGTAACACTGTCGTTTTTTTTTCGGGTCGAAATTTTGAGTTTCGATATCTCAGCTCTGGAAGGGTCTAGAGCCTCCATTTTTACGCTCAGGTCAAAGTCTCGCGGCCCTCTATCATAATCCAGAGTTTTGAGAAGATTGGAGAAACTTGATTTTTCGCCCGAAAACTGAAAAAAACGTAAGGGGTAACACTGTCGTTTTTTTTTCGGGTCGAAATTTTGAGTTTCGATATCTCAGCTCTGGAAGGGTCTAGAGCCTCCATTTTTGCTCTCAGGTCAAAGTCTCACGGCCCTCTATCATAATCCAGAGTTTTGAGAAGATTGGAGAAACTTGATTTTTCGCCCGAAAACTGAAAAAAACGTAAGGGGTAACACTGTCGTTTTTTTTTCGGGTCGAAATTTTGAGTTTCGATATCTCAGCTCTGGAAGGGTCTAGTGCCTCCATTTTTGCGCTCAGGTCAAAGTCTCGCGGCCCTCTATCATAATCCAGAGTTTTGAGAAGATTGGAGAAACTTGATTTTTCGCCCGAAAACTGAAAAAAACGTAAGGGGTAACACTGTCTTTTTTTTTTCGGGCCGAAATTTTGAGTTTCGATATCTCAGCTCTGGAAGGGTCTAGAGCCTCCATTTTTGCGCTCAGGTCAAAGTCTCGCGGCCCTCTATCATAATCCAGAGTTTTGAGAAGATTGGAGAAACTTGATTTTTCGCCCGAAAACTGAAAAAAACGTAAGGGGTAACACTGTCGTTTTTTTTTCGGGTCGAAATTTTGAGTTTCGATATCTCAGCTCTGGAAGGGTCTAGAGCCTCCATTTTTGCGCTCAGGTCAAAGTCTCGCGGCCCTCTATCATAATCCAGAGTTTTGAGAAGATTGGAGAAACTTGATTTTTCGCCCGAAAACTGAAAAAAACGTAAGGGGTAACACTGTCGTTTTTTTTTTCGGGTCGAAATTTTGAGTTTCGATATCTCAGCTCTGCAAGGGTCTAGAGCCTCCATTTTTGCGCTCAGGTCAAAGTCTCGCGGCCCTCTGTCATAATCCAGAGTTTTGAGAAGATTGGAGAAACTTGATTTTTCGCCCGAAAACTGAAAAAAACGTAAGGGGTAACACTGTCGTTTTTTTTTCGGGTCGAAATTTTGAGTTTCGATATCTCAGCTCTGGAAGGGTCTAGAGCCTCCATTTTTGCACTCAGGTCAAAGTCTCGCGGCCCTCTATCATAATCCAGAGTTTTGAGAAGATTGGAGAAACTTGATTTTTCGCCCGAAAACTGAAAAAATCGTAAGGGGTAACACTGTCGTTTTTTTTTTCGGGTCGAAATTTTGAGTTTCGATATCTCAGCTCTGGAAGGGTCTAGAGCCTCCATTTTTGCGCTCAGGTCAAAGTCTCGCGGCCCTCTATCATAATCCAGAGTTTTGAGAAGATTGGAGAAACTTGATTTGTTGCCCGAAAACTGAAAAAAACGTAAGGGGTAACACTGTCGTTTTTTTTTCGGGTCGAAATTTTGAGTTTCGATATCTCAGCTCTGGAAGGGTCTAGAGCCTCCATTTTTGCGCTCAGGTCAAAGTCTCGCAGCCCTCTATCATAATCCAGAGTTTTGAGAAGATTGGAGAAACTTGATTTTTCACCCGAAAACTGAAAAAAACGTAAGGGGTAACACTGTCGTTTTTTTTTCGGGTCGAAATTTTGAGTTTCGATATCTCAGCTCTGGAAGGGTCTAGAGCCTCCATTTTTACGCTCAGGTCAAAGTCTCGCGGCCCTCTATCATAATCCAGAGTTTTGAGAAGATTGGAGAAACTTGATTTTTCGCCCGAAAACTGAAAAAAACGTAAGGGGTAACACTGTCGTTTTTTTTTCGGGTCGAAATTTTGAGTTTCGATATCTCAGCTCTGGAAGGGTCTAGAGCCTCCATTTTTGCGCTCAGGTCAAAGTCTCGCGGCCCTCTATCATAATCCAGAGTTTTGAGAAGATTGGAGAAACTTGATTTTTCGCCCGAAAACTGAAAAAAACGTAAGGGGTAACACTGTCGTTTTTTTTTCGGGTCGAAATTTTGAGTTTCGATATCTCAGCTCTGGAAGGGTCTAGAGCCTCCATTTTTGCGCTCAGGTCAAAGTCTCGCAGCCCTCTATCATAATCCAGAGTTTTGAGAAGATTGGAGAAACTTGATTTTTCGCCCGAAAACTGAAAAAAACGTAAGGGGTAACACTGTCGTTTTTTTTTCGGGTCGAAATTTTGAGTTTCGATATCTCAGCTCTGGAAGGGTCTAGAGCCTCCATTTTTGCTCTCAGGTCAAAGTCTCACGGCCCTCTATCATAATCCAGAGTTTTGAGAAGATTGGAGAAACTTGATTTTTCGCCCGAAAACTGAAAAAAACGTAAGGGGTAACACTGTCGGTTTTTTTTCGGGTCGAAATTTTGAGTTTCGATATCTCAGCTCTGGAAGGGTCTAGAGCCTCCATTTTTGCGCTCAGGTCAAAGTCTCGCGGCCCTCTATCATAATCCAGAGTTTTGAGAAGATTGGAGAAACTTGATTTTTCGCCCGAAAACTGAAAAAAACGTAAGGGGTAACACTGTCTTTTTTTTTTCGGGCCGAAATTTTGAGTTTCGATATCTCAGCTCTGGAAGGGTCTAGAGCCTCCATTTTTGCGCTCAGGTCAAAGTCTCGCGGCCCTCTATCATAATCCAGAGTTTTGAGAAGATTGGAGAAACTTGATTTTTCGCCCGAAAACTGAAAAAAACGTAAGGGGTAACACTGTCGTTTTTTTTTCGGGTCGAAATTTTGAGTTTTGATATCTCAGCTCTGGAAGGGTCTAGAGCCTCCATTTTTGCGCTCAGGTCAAAGTCTCGCGGCCCTCTATCATAATCCAGAGTTTTGAGAAGATTGGAGAAACTTGATTTTTCGCCCGAAAACTGAAAAAAACGTAAGGGGTAACACTGTCGTTTTTTTTTTCGGGTCGAAATTTTGAGTTTCGATATCTCAGCTCTGGAAGGGTCTAGAGCCTCCATTTTTGCGCTCAGGTCAAAGTCTCGCGGCCCTCTGTCATAATCCAGAGTTTTGAGAAGATTGGAGAAACTTGATTTTTCGCCCGAAAACGAAAAAAAACGTAAGGGGTAACACTGTCGTTTTTTTTTTCGGGTCGAAATTTTGAGTTTCGGTATCTCAGCTCTGGAAGGGTCTAGAGCCTCCATTTTTGCGCTCAGTTCAAAGTCTCGCGGCCCTCTATCATAATCCAGAGTTTTGAGAAGATTGGAGAAACTTGATTTTTCGCCCGAAAACTGAAAAAAACGTAAGGGGTAACACTGTCGTTTTTTTTTCGGGTCGAAATTTTGAGTTTCGATATCTCAGCTCTGGAAGGGTCTAGAGCCTCCATTTTTGCGCTCAGGTCAAAGTCTCGCAGCCCTCTATCATAATCCAGAGTTTTGAGAAGATTGGAGAAACTTGATTTTTCACCCGAAAACTGAAAAAAACGTAAGGGGTAACACTGTCGTTTTTTTTTCGGGTCGAAATTTTGAGTTTCGATATCTCAGCTCTGGAAGGGTCTAGAGCCTCCATTTTTGCGCTCAGGTCAAAGTCTCGCGGCCCTCTATCATAATCCAGAGTTTTGAGAAGATTGGACAAACTTGTTTTTTCGCCCGAAAACGAAAAAAAAACGTAAGGGGTAACACTGTCGTTTTTTTTTCGGGTCGAAATTTTGAGTTTCGATATCTCAGCATTGGGAGGGTCTAGAGCCTCCATTTTTGCGCTCAGGTCATAGTCTCGCGGCCCTCTATCATAATCCAGAGTTTTGAGAAGATTGGAGAAACTTGATTTTTCGCCCGAAAAGTGAAAAAAACGTAAGGGATAACACTGTCGTTTTTTTTTCGGGTCGAAATTTTGAGTTTCGATATCTCAGCTCTGGAAGGGTCTAGAGCCTCCATTTTTGCGCTCAGGTCAAAGTCTCGCGGCCCTCTATCATAATCCAGAGTTTTGAGAAGATCAGAGAAACTCAAAATTTCGACCCCGAAAAAAAAACGACAGTGTTACCCCTTACGTTTTTTTTCGTTTTCGGGCGAAAAATCAAGTTTCTCCAATCTTCTCAAAACTCTGGATTATGATAGAGGGCCGCGAGACTTTGACCTGAGCGCAAAAATGGAGGCTCTAGACCCTTCCAGAGCTGAGATATCGAAACTCAAAATTTGGACCCGAAAAAAAAACGACAGTGTTACCCCTTACGTTTTTTTCAGTTTTCGGGCGAAAAATCAAGTTTCTCCAATCTTCTCAAAACTCTGGATTATGATAGAGGGCTGCGAGACTTTGACCTGAGCGCAAAAATGGAGGCTCTAGACCCTTCCAGAGCTGAGATATCGAAACTCAAAATTTCGACCCGAAAAAAAAAACGACAGTGTTACCCCTTACGTTTTTTTCAGTTTTCGGGCGAAAAATCAAGTTTCTCCAATCTTCTCAAAACTCTGGATTATGATAGAGGGCCGCGAGACTTTGACCTGAGCGCAAAAATGGAGGCTCTAGACCCTTCCAGAGCTGAGATATCGAAACTCAAAATTTCGACCCGAAAAAAAAAACGACAGTGTTACCCCTTACGTTTTTTTCAGTTTTCGGGCGAAAAATCAAGTTTCTCCAATCTTCTCAAAACTCTGGATTATGATAGAGGGCCGCGAGACTTTGACCTGAGCGCAAAAATGGAGGCTCTAGACCCTTCCAGAGCTGAGATATCGAAACTCAAAATTTCCACCCGAAAAAAAAACGACAGTGTTACCCCTTACGTTTTTTTCAGTTTTCGGGCGAAAAATCAAGTTTCTCCAATCTTCTCAAAACTCTGGATTATGACAGAGGGCCGCGAGACTTTGACCTGAGCGCAAAAATGGAGGCTCAAGACCCTTCCAGAGCTGAGATATCGAAACTTAAAATTTCGACCCGAAAAAAAAACGACAGTGTTACCCCTTACGTTTTTTTCAGTTTTCGGGCGAAAAATCAAGTTTCTCCAATCTTCTCAAAACTCTGGATTATGATTGAGGGCTGCGAGACTTTGACCTGAGCGCAAAAATGGAGGCTCTAGACCCTTCCAGAGCTGAGATATCGAAACTCAAAATTTCGACCCGAAAAAAAAACGACAGTGTTACCCCTTACGTTTTTTTCAGTTTTCGGGCGAAAAATCAAGTTTCTCCAATCTTCTCAAAACTCTGGATTATGATAGAGGGCTGCGAGACTTTGACCTGAGCGCAAAAATGGAGGCTCTAGACCCTTCCAGAGCTGAGATATCGAAACTAAAAATTTCGACCCGAAAAAAAAAACGACAGTGTTACCCCTTACGGTTTTTTCAGTTTTCGGGCGAAAAATCAAGTTTCTCCAATCTTCTCAAAACTCTGGATTATGATTGAGGGCTGCGAGACTTTGACCTGAGCGCAAAAATGGAGGCTCTAGACCCTTCCAGAGCTGAGATATCGAAACTCAAAATTTCGACCCGAAAAAAAAATGACAGTGTTACCCCTTACGTTTTTTTCAGTTTTCGGGCGAAAAATCAAGTTTCTCCAATCTTCTCAAAACTCTGGATTATGATAGAGGGCCGCGAGACTCTGACCTGAGCGCAAAAATGGAGGCTCTAGACCCTTCCAGAGTTGAGATATCGAAACTCAAAATTTCGACCCGAAAAAAAAAACGACAGTGTTACCCCTTACGTTTTTTTCAGTTTTCGGGCGAAAAATCAAGTTTCTCCAATCTTCTCAAAACTCTGGATTATGACAGAGGGCCGCGAGACTTTGACCTGAGCGCAAAAATGGAGGCTCTAGACCCTTCCAGAGCTGAGATATCGAAACTTAAAATTTCGACCCGAAAAAAAAACGACAGTGTTACCCCTTACGTTTTTTTCAGTTTTCGGGCGAAAAATCAAGTTTCTCCAATCTTCCCAAAACTCTGGATTATGACAGAGGGCCGCGAGACTTTGACCTGAGCGCAAAAATGGAGGCTCTAGACCCTTCCAGAGCTGAGATATCGAAACTCAAAATTTCGACCCGAAAAAAAAACGACAGTGTTACCCCTTACGTTTTTTTCAGTTTTCGGGCGAAAAATCAAGTTTCTCCAATCTTCTCAAAACTCTGGATTATGACAGAGGGCCGCGAGACTTTGACCTGAGCGCAAAAATGGAGGCTCTAGACCCTTCCAGAGCTGAGATATCGAAACTCAAAATTTCGACCCGAAAAAAAAAACGACAGTGTTACCCCTTACGTTTTTTTCAGTTTTCGGGCGAAAAATCAAGTTTCTCCAATCTTCTCAAAACTCTGGATTATGATAGAGGGCCGCGAGACTTTGACCTGAGCGCAAAAATGGAGGCTCTAGACCCTTCCAGAGCTGAGATATCGAAACTCAAAATTTCGACCAGAAAAAAAAAACGACAGTGTTACCCCTTACGTTTTTTTCAGTTTTCGGGCGAAAAATCAAGTTTCTCCAATCTTCTCAAAACTCTGGATTATGATAGAGGGCCGCGAGACTTTGACCTGAGCGCAAAAATGGAGGCTCTAGACCCTTCCAGAGCTGAGATATCGAAACTCAAAATTTCGACCAGAAAAAAAAACGACAGTGTTACCCCTTACGTTTTTTTCAGTTTTCGGGCGAAAAATCAAGTTTCTCCAATCTTCTCAAAACTCTGGATTATGATAGAGGGCTGCGAGACTTTGACCTGAGCGCAAAAATGGAGGCTCTAGACCCTTCCAGAGCTGAGATATCGAAACTCAAAATTTCGACCAGAAAAAAAAACGACAGTGTTACCCCTTACGTTTTTTTCAGTTTTCGGGCGAAAAATCAAGTTTCTCCAATCTTCTCAAAACTCTGGATTATGATAGAGGGCCGCGAGACTTTGACCTGAGCGCAAAAATGGAGGCTCTAGACCCTTCCAGAGCTGAAATATCGAAACTCAAAATTTCGAACCGAAAAAAAAAACGACAGTGTTACCCCTTACGTTTTTTTCAGTTTTCGGGCGAAAAATCAAGTTTCTCCAATCTTCTCAAAACTCTGGATTATGACAGAGGGCCGCGAGACTTTGACCTGAGCGCAAAAATGGAGGCTCTAGACCCTTCCAGAGCTGAGATATCGAAACTCAAAATTTCGACCCGAAAAAAAAAACGACAGTGTTACCCCTTACGTTTTTTTCAGTTTTCGGGCGAAAAATCAAGTTTCTCCAATCTTCTCAAAACTCTGGATTATGATAGAGGGCCGCGAGACTTTGACCTGAGCGCAAAAATGGAGGCTCTAGACCCTTCTAGAGCTGAGATATCGAAACTCAAAATTTCGACCAGAAAAAAAAACGACAGTGTTACCCCTTACGTTTTTTTCAGTTTTCGGGTGAAAAATCAAGTTTCTCCAATCTTCTCAAAACTCTGGATTATGATAGAGGGCCGCGAGACTTTGACCTGAGCGCAAAAATGGAGGCTCTAGACCCTTCCAGAGCTGAGATATCGAAACTCAAAATTTCGACCAGAAAAAAAAAACGACAGTGTTACCCCTTACGTTTTTTTCAGTTTTCGGGCGAAAAATCAAGTTTCTCCAATCTTCTCAAAACTCTGGATTATGATAGAGGGCTGCGAGACTTTGACCTGAGCGCAAAAATGGAGGCTCTAGACCCTTCCAGAGCTGAGATATCGAAACTCAAAATTTCGACCAGAAAAAAAAACGACAGTGTTACCCCTTACGTTTTTTTCAGTTTTCGGGCGAAAAATCAAGTTTCTCCAATCTTCTCAAAACTCTGGATTATGATAGAGGGCCGCGAGACTTTGACCTGAGCGCAAAAATGGAGGCTCTAGACCCTTCCAGAGCTGAGATATCGAAACTCAAAATTTCGACCCGAAAAAAAAAACGACAGTGTTACCCCTTACGTTTTTTTCAGTTTTCGGGCGAAAAATCAAGTTTCTCCAATCTTCTCAAAACTCTGGATTATGATAGAGGGCCGCAAGACTTTGACCTGAGCGCAAAAATGGAGGCTCTAGACCCTCCCAGAGCTGAGATATCAAAACTTAAAATTTCGACCCGAAAAAAAAACGACAGTGTTACCCCTTACGTTTTTTTTTCGTTTTCGGGCGAAAAATCAAGTTTCTCCAATCTTCTCAAAACTCTGGATTATGATAGAGGGCCGCGAGACTTTGACCTGAGCGCAAAAATGGAGGCTCTAGACCCTTCCAGAGCTGAGATATCGAAACTCAAAATTTCGACCCGAAAAAAAAACGACAGTGTTACCCCTTACGTTTTTTTCAGTTTTCGGGCGAAAAATCAAGTTTCTCCAATCTTCTCAAAACTCTGGATTATGATAGAGGGCCGCGAGACTTTGACCTGAGCGCAAAAATGGAGGCTCTAGACCCTTCCAGAGCTGAGATATCGAAACTCAAAATTTCCACCCGAAAAAAAAAACGACAGTGTTACCCCTTACATTTTTTTCAGTTTTCGGGCGAAAAATCAAGTTTCTCCAATCTTCTCAAAACTCTGGATTATGACAGAGGGCCGCGAGACTTTGACCTGAGCGCAAAAATGGAGGCTCTAGACCCTTCCAGAGCTGAGATATCGAAACTCAAAATTTCGACCCGAAAAAAAAAACGACAGTGTTACCCCTTACGTTTTTTTCAGTTTTCGGGCGAAAAATCAAGTTTCTCCAATCTTCTCAAAACTCTGGATTATGATAGAGGGCCGCGAGACTTTGACCTGAGCGCAAAAATGGAGGCTCTAGACCCTTCCAGAGCTGAGATATCGAAACTCAAAATTTCGACCCGAAAAAAAAAATGACAGTGTTACCCCTTACGTTTTTTTCAGTTTTCGGGCGAAAAATCAAGTTTCTCCAATCTTCTCAAAACTCTGGATTATGACAGAGGGCCGCGAGACTTTGACCTGAGCGCAAAAATGGAGGCTCTAGACCCTTCCAGAGCTGAGATATCGAAACTTAAAATTTCGACCCGAAAAAAAAACGACAGTGTTACCCCTTACGTTTTTTTCAGTTTTCGGGCGAAAAATCAAGTTTCTCCAATCTTCTCAAAACTCTGGATTATGATAGAGGGCCGCGAGACTTTGACCTGAGCCCAAAAATGGAGGCTCTAGACCCTTCCAGAGCTGAGATATCGAAACTCAAAATTTCGACCCGAAAAAAAAACGACAGTGTTACCCCTTACGTTTTTTTCAGTTTTCGGGCGAAAAATCAAGTTTCTCCAATCTTCTCAAAACTCTGGATTATGATAGAGGGCCGCGAGACTTTGACCTGAGCGCAAAAATGGAGGCTCTAGACCCTTCCAGAGCTGAGATATCGAAACTCAAAATTTCGACCAGAAAAAAAAACGACAGTGTTACCCCTTACGTTTTTTTCAGTTTTCGGGCGAAAAATCAAGTTTCTCCAATCTTCTCAAAACTCTGGATTATGATAGAGGGTCGCGAGACTTTGACCTGAGCGCAAAAATGGAGGCTCTAGACCCTTCCAGAGCTGAGATATCGAAACTCAAAATTTCGACCCGAAAAAAAAACGGCAGTGTTACCCCTTACGTTTTTTTCAGTTTTCGGGCGAAAAATCAAGTTTCTCCAATCTTCTCAAAACTCTGGATTATGACAGAGGGCCGCGAGACTTTGACCTGAGCCCAAAAATGGAGGCTCTAGACCCTTCCAGAGCTGAGATATCGAAACTCAAAATTTCGACCCGAAAAAAAAACGACAGTGTTACCCCTTACGTTTTTTTCAGTTTTCGGGCGAAAAATCAAGTTTCTCCAATCTTCTCAAAACTCTGGATTATGACAGAGGGCCGCGAGACTTTGACCTGAGCGCAAAAATGGAGGCTCTAGACCCTTCCAGAGCTGAGATATCGAAACTCAAAATTTCGACCCGAAAAAAAAAACGACAGTGTTACCCCTTACGTTTTTTTCAGTTTTCGGACGAAAAATCAAGTTTCTCCAATCTTCTCAAAACTCTGGATTATGATAGAGGGCCGCGAGACTTTGACCTGAGCGCAAAAATGGAGGCTCTAGACCCTTCCAGAGCTGAGATATCGAAACTCAAAATTTCGACCCCAAAAAAAAACGACAGTGTTACCCCTTACGTTTTTTTCAGTTTTCGGGCGAAAAATCAAGTTTCTCCAATCTTCTCAAAACTCTGGATTATGATAGAGGGCCGCGAGACTTTGACCTGAGCGCAAAAATAGAGGCTCTAGACCCTTCCAGAGCTGAGATATCGAAACTCAAAATTTCGGCCCGAAAAAAAAAAGACAGTGTTACCCCTTACGTTTTTTTCAGTTTTCGGGCGAAAAATCAAGTTTCTCCAATCTTCTCAAAACTCTGGATTATGATAGAGGGCCGCGAGACTTTGACCTGAGCGCAAAAATGGAGGCTCTAGACCCTTCCAGAGCTGAGATATCGAAACTCAAAATTTCGACCCGAAAAAAAAAACGACAGTGTTACCCCTTACGTTTTTTTCAGTTTTCGGGCGAAAAATGAAGTTTCTCCAATCTTCTCAAAACTCTGGATTATGATAGAGGGCCGCGAGACTTTGACCTGAGTGCAAAAATGGAGGCTCTAGACCCTTCCAGAGCTGAGATATCGAAACTCAAAATTTCGACCCGAAAAAAAAACGACAGTGTTACCCCTTACGTTTTTTTCAGTTTTCGGGCGAAAAATCAAGTTTCTCCAATCTTCTCAAAACTCTGGATTATGATAGAGGGCTGCGAGACTTTGACCTGAGCGCAAAAATGGAGGCTCTAGACCCTTCCAGAGCTGAGATATCGAAACTCAAAATTTCGACCCGAAAAAAAAACGACAGTGTTACCCCTTACGTTTTTTTCAGTTTTCGGGCGAAAAATCAAGTTTCTCCAATCTTCTCAAAACTCTGGATTATGATAGAGGGCCGCGAGACTTTGACCTGAGCGCAAAAATGGAGGCTCTAGACCCTTCCAGAGCTGAAATATCGAAACTCAAAATTTCGACCCGAAAAAAAAAACGACAGTGTTACCCCTTACGTTTTTTTCAGTTTTCGGGCGAAAAATCAAGTTTCTCCAATCTTCTCAAAACTCTGGATTATGATAGAGGGCCGCGAGACTTTGACCTGAGCGCAAAAATGGAGGCTCTAGACCCTCCCAGAGCTGAGATATCGAAACTTAAAATTTCGACCCGAAAAAAAACGACAGTGTTACCCCTTACGTTTTTTTTTCGTTTTCGGGCGAAAAATCAAGTTTCTCCAATCTTCTCAAAACTCTGGATTATGATAGAGGGCCGCGAGACTTTGACCTGAGCGCAAAAATGGAGGCTCTAGACCCTTCCAGAGCTGAGATATCGAAACTCAAAATTTCGACCAGAAAAAAAAACGACAGTGTTACCCCTTACGTTTTTTTCAGTTTTCGGGCGAAAAATCAAGTTTCTCCAATCTTCTCAAAACTCTGGATTATGATAGAGGGCCGCGAGACTTTGACCTGAGCGCAAAAATGGAGGCTCTAGACCCTTCCAGAGCTGAAATATCGAAACTCAAAATTTCGACCCGAAAAAAAAAACGACAGTGTTACCCCTTACGTTTTTTTCAGTTTTCGGGCGAAAAATCAAGTTTCTCCAATCTTCTCAAAACTCTGGATTATGATAGAGGGCCGCAAGACTTTGACCTGAGCGCAAAAATGGAGGCTCTAGACCCTCCCAGAGCTGAGATATCAAAACTTAAAATTTCGACCCGAAAAAAAAACGACAGTGTTACCCCTTACGTTTTTTTTTCGTTTTCGGGCGAAAAATCAAGTTTCTCCAATCTTCTCAAAACTCTGGATTATGATAGAGGGCCGCGAGACTTTGACCTGAGCGCAAAAATGGAGGCTCTAGACCCTTCCAGAGCTGAGATATCGAAACTCAAAATTTCGACCCGAAAAAAAAAAACGACAGTGTTACCCCTTACGTTTTTTTCAGTTTTCGGGCGAAAAATCAAGTTTCTCCAATCTTCTCAAAACTCTGGATTATGATAGAGGGCCGCGAGACTTTGACCTGAGCGCAAAAATGGAGGCTCTAGACCCTTCCAGAGCTGAGATATCGAAACTTAAAATTTCGACCCGAAAAAAAAACGACAGTGTTACCCCTTACGTTTTTTTCAGTTTTCGGGCGAAAAATCAAGTTTCTCCAATCTTCTCAAAACTCTGGATTATGATAGAGGGCCGCGAGACTTTGACCTGAGCCCAAAAATGGAGGCTCTAGACCCTTCCAGAGCTGAGATATCGAAACTCAAAATTTCGACCCGAAAAAAAAACGACAGTGTTACCCCTTACGTTTTTTTCAGTTTTCGGGCGAAAAATCAAGTTTCTCCAATCTTCTCAAAACTCTGGATTATGACAGAGGGCCGCGAGACTTTGACCTGAGCGCAAAAATGGAGGCTCTAGACCCTTCCAGAGCTGAGATATCGAAACTCAAAATTTCGACCCGAAAAAAAAAACGACAGTGTTACCCATTACGTTTTTTTCAGTTTTCGGGCGAAAAATCAAGTTTCTCCAATCTTCTCAAAACTCTGGATTATGATAGAGGGCCGCGAGACTTTGACCTGAGCGCAAAAATGGAGGCTCTAGACCCTTCCAGAGCTGAGATATCGAAACTCAAAATTTCGACCAGAAAAAAAAACGACAGTGTTACCCCTTACGTTTTTTTCAGTTTTCGGGCGAAAAATCAAGTTTCTCCAATCTTCTCAAAACTCTGGATTATGATAGAGGGCCGCGAGACTTTGACCTAAGCGCAAAAATGGAGGCTCTAGACCCTTCCAGAGCTGAGATATCGAAACTCAAAATTTCGACCAGAAAAAAAAACGACAGTGTTACTTACCCCTTACGTTTTTTTCAGTTTTCGGGCGAAAAATCAAGTTTCTCCAATCTTCTCAAAACTCTGGATTATGATAGAGGGCCGCGAGACTTTGACCTGAGCGCAAAAATGGAGGCTCTAGACCCTTCCAGAGCTGAAATATCGAAACTCAAAATTTCGAACCGAAAAAAAAAACGACAGTGTTACCCCTTACGTTTTTTTCAGTTTTCGGGCGAAAAATCAAGTTTCTCCAATCTTCTCAAAACTCTGGATTATGACAGAGGGCCGCGAGACTTTGACCTGAGCGCAAAAATGGAGGCTCTAGACCCTTCCAGAGCTGAGATATCGAAACTCAAAATTTCGACCCGAAAAAAAAAACGACAGTGTTACCCCTTACGTTTTTTTCAGTTTTCGGGCGAAAAATCAAGTTTCTCCAATCTTCTCAAAACTCTGGATTATGATAGAGGGCCGCGAGACTTTGACCTGAGCGCAAAAATGGAGGCTCTAGACCCTTCCAGAGCTGAGATATCGAAACTCAAAATTTCGACCAGAAAAAAAAAACGACAGTGTTACCCCTTACGTTTTTTTCAGTTTTCGGGCGAAAAATCAAGTTTCTCCAATCTTCTCAAAACTCTGGATTATGATAGAGGGCCGCGAGACTTTGACCTGAGCGCAAAAATGGAGGCTCTAGACCCTTCCAGAGCTGAGATATCGAAACTCAAAATTTCGACCAGAAAAAAAAAACGACAGTGTTACCCCTTACGTTTTTTTCAGTTTTCGGGCGAAAAATCAAGTTTCTCCAATCTTCTCAAAACTCTGGATTATGATAGAGGGCTGTGAGACTTTGACCTGAGCGCAAAAATGGAGGCTCTAGACCCTTCCAGAGCTGAGATATCGAAACTCAAAATTTCGA
Source organism: Pimephales promelas (assembly GCF_988280905.1). Classification (NCBI taxonomy): domain Eukaryota; kingdom Metazoa; phylum Chordata; class Actinopteri; order Cypriniformes; family Leuciscidae; genus Pimephales; species Pimephales promelas. The sequence goes on from NC_142782.1 coordinate 26,700,813, forward strand.
CCAGAAAAAAAAACGACAGTGTTACCCCTTACGTTTTTTTCAGTTTTCGGGCGAAAAATCAAGTTTCTCCAATCTTCTCAAAACTCTGGATTATGATAGAGGGCCGCAAGACTTTGACCTGAGCGCAAAAATGGAGGCTCTAGACCCTCCCAGAGCTGAGATATCAAAACTTAAAATTTCGACCCGAAAAAAAAACGACAGTGTTACCCCTTACGTTTTTTTTTCGTTTTCGGGCGAAAAATCAAGTTTCTCCAATCTTCTCAAAACTCTGGATTATGATAGAGGGCCGCGAGACTTTGACCTGAGCGCAAAAATGGAGGCTCTAGACCCTTCCAGAGCTGAGATATCGAAACTCAAAATTTCGACCCGAAAAAAAAACGACAGTGTTACCCCTTACGTTTTTTTCAGTTTTCGGGCGAAAAATCAAGTTTCTCCAATCTTCTCAAAACTCTGGATTATGATAGAGGGCCGCGAGACTTTGACCTGAGCGCAAAAATGGAGGCTCTAGACCCTTCCAGAGCTGAGATATCGAAACTCAAAATTTCCACCCGAAAAAAAAAACGACAGTGTTACCCCTTACGTTTTTTTCAGTTTTCGGGCGAAAAATCAAGTTTCTCCAATCTTCTCAAAACTCTGGATTATGACAGAGGGCCGCGAGACTTTGACCTGAGCGCAAAAATGGAGGCTCTAGACCCTTCCAGAGCTGAGATATCGAAACTCAAAATTTCGACCCGAAAAAAAAACGACAGTGTTACCCCTTACGTTTTTTTCAGTTTTCGGGCGAAAAATCAAGTTTCTCCAATCTTCTCAAAACTCTGGATTATGATAGAGGGCCGCGAGACTTTGACCTGAGCGCAAAAATGGAGGCTCTAGACCCTTCCAGAGCTGAGATATCGAAACTCAAAATTTCGACCCGAAAAAAAAAATGACAGTGTTACCCCTTACGTTTTTTTCAGTTTTCGGGCGAAAAATCAAGTTTCTCCAATCTTCTCAAAACTCTGGATTATGACAGAGGGCCGCGAGACTTTGACCTGAGCGCAAAAATGGAGGCTCTAGACCCTTCCAGAGCTGAGATATCGAAACTTAAAATTTCGACCCGAAAAAAAAACGACAGTGTTACCCCTTACGTTTTTTTCAGTTTTCGGGCGAAAAATCAAGTTTCTCCAATCTTCTCAAAACTCTGGATTATGATAGAGGGCCGCGAGACTTTGACCTGAGCCCAAAAATGGAGGCTCTAGACCCTTCCAGAGCTGAGATATCGAAACTCAAAATTTCGACCCGAAAAAAAAACGACAGTGTTACCCCTTACGTTTTTTTCAGTTTTCGGGCGAAAAATCAAGTTTCTCCAATCTTCTCAAAACTCTGGATTATGACAGAGGGCCGCGAGACTTTGACCTGAGCGCAAAAATGGAGGCTCTAGACCCTTCCAGAGCTGAGATATCGAAACTCAAAATTTCGACCCGAAAAAAAAAACGACAGTGTTACCCATTACGTTTTTTTCAGTTTTCGGGCGAAAAATCAAGTTTCTCCAATCTTCTCAAAACTCTGGATTATGATAGAGGGCCGCGAGACTTTGACCTGAGCGCAAAAATGGAGGCTCTAGACCCTTCCAGAGCTGAGATATCGAAACTCAAAATTTCGACCAGAAAAAAAAACGACAGTGTTACCCCTTACGTTTTTTTCAGTTTTCGGGCGAAAAATCAAGTTTCTCCAATCTTCTCAAAACTCTGGATTATGATAGAGGGCCGCGAGACTTTGACCTAAGCGCAAAAATGGAGGCTCTAGACCCTTCCAGAGCTGAGATATCGAAACTCAAAATTTCGACCAGAAAAAAAAACGACAGTGTTACCCCTTACGTTTTTTTCAGTTTTCGGGCGAAAAATCAAGTTTCTCCAATCTTCTCAAAACTCTGGATTATGACAGAGGGCCGCGAGACTTTGACCTGAGCGCAAAAATGGAGGCTCTAGACCCTTCCAGAGCTGAGATATCGAAACTCAAAATTTCGACCCGAAAAAAAAAACGACAGTGTTACCCCTTACGTTTTTTTCAGTTTTCGGACGAAAAATCAAGTTTCTCCAATCTTCTCAAAACTCTGGATTATGATAGAGGGCCGCGAGACTTTGACCTGAGCGCAAAAATGGAGGCTCTAGACCCTTCCAGAGCTGAGATATCGAAACTCAAAATTTCGACCCCAAAAAAAAACGACAGTGTTACCCCTTACGTTTTTTTCAGTTTTCGGGCGAAAAATCAAGTTTCTCCAATCTTCTCAAAACTCTGGATTATGATAGAGGGCCGCGAGACTTTGACCTGAGCGCAAAAATAGAGGCTCTAGACCCTTCCAGAGCTGAGATATCGAAACTCAAAATTTCGGCCCGAAAAAAAAAAGACAGTGTTACCCCTTACGTTTTTTTCAGTTTTCGGGCGAAAAATCAAGTTTCTCCAATCTTCTCAAAACTCTGGATTATGATAGAGGGCCGCGAGACTTTGACCTGAGCGCAAAAATGGAGGCTCTAGACCCTTCCAGAGCTGAGATATCGAAACTCAAAATTTCGACCCGAAAAAAAAAACGACAGTGTTACCCCTTACGTTTTTTTCAGTTTTCGGGCGAAAAATGAAGTTTCTCCAATCTTCTCAAAACTCTGGATTATGATAGAGGGCCGCGAGACTTTGACCTGAGTGCAAAAATGGAGGCTCTAGACCCTTCCAGAGCTGAGATATCGAAACTCAAAATTTCGACCCGAAAAAAAAACGACAGTGTTACCCCTTACGTTTTTTTCAGTTTTCGGGCGAAAAATCAAGTTTCTCCAATCTTCTCAAAACTCTGGATTATGATAGAGGGCTGCGAGACTTTGACCTGAGCGCAAAAATGGAGGCTCTAGACCCTTCCAGAGCTGAGATATCGAAACTCAAAATTTCGACCCGAAAAAAAAACGACAGTGTTACCCCTTACGTTTTTTTCAGTTTTCGGGCGAAAAATCAAGTTTCTCCAATCTTCTCAAAACTCTGGATTATGATAGAGGGCCGCGAGACTTTGACCTGAGCGCAAAAATGGAGGCTCTAGACCCTTCCAGAGCTGAAATATCGAAACTCAAAATTTCGACCCGAAAAAAAAAACGACAGTGTTACCCCTTACGTTTTTTTCAGTTTTCGGGCGAAAAATCAAGTTTCTCCAATCTTCTCAAAACTCTGGATTATGATAGAGGGCCGCGAGACTTTGACCTGAGCGCAAAAATGGAGGCTCTAGACCCTCCCAGAGCTGAGATATCGAAACTTAAAATTTCGACCCGAAAAAAAACGACAGTGTTACCCCTTACGTTTTTTTTTCGTTTTCGGGCGAAAAATCAAGTTTCTCCAATCTTCTCAAAACTCTGGATTATGATAGAGGGCCGCGAGACTTTGACCTGAGCGCAAAAATGGAGGCTCTAGACCCTTCCAGAGCTGAGATATCGAAACTCAAAATTTCGACCAGAAAAAAAAACGACAGTGTTACCCCTTACGTTTTTTTCAGTTTTCGGGCGAAAAATCAAGTTTCTCCAATCTTCTCAAAACTCTGGATTATGATAGAGGGCCGCGAGACTTTGACCTGAGCGCAAAAATGGAGGCTCTAGACCCTTCCAGAGCTGAAATATCGAAACTCAAAATTTCGACCCGAAAAAAAAAACGACAGTGTTACCCCTTACGTTTTTTTCAGTTTTCGGGCGAAAAATCAAGTTTCTCCAATCTTCTCAAAACTCTGGATTATGATAGAGGGCCGCAAGACTTTGACCTGAGCGCAAAAATGGAGGCTCTAGACCCTCCCAGAGCTGAGATATCAAAACTTAAAATTTCGACCCGAAAAAAAAACGACAGTGTTACCCCTTACGTTTTTTTTTCGTTTTCGGGCGAAAAATCAAGTTTCTCCAATCTTCTCAAAACTCTGGATTATGATAGAGGGCCGCGAGACTTTGACCTGAGCGCAAAAATGGAGGCTCTAGACCCTTCCAGAGCTGAGATATCGAAACTCAAAATTTCGACCCGAAAAAAAAAAACGACAGTGTTACCCCTTACGTTTTTTTCAGTTTTCGGGCGAAAAATCAAGTTTCTCCAATCTTCTCAAAACTCTGGATTATGATAGAGGGCCGCGAGACTTTGACCTGAGCGCAAAAATGGAGGCTCTAGACCCTTCCAGAGCTGAGATATCGAAACTTAAAATTTCGACCCGAAAAAAAAACGACAGTGTTACCCCTTACGTTTTTTTCAGTTTTCGGGCGAAAAATCAAGTTTCTCCAATCTTCTCAAAACTCTGGATTATGATAGAGGGCCGCGAGACTTTGACCTGAGCCCAAAAATGGAGGCTCTAGACCCTTCCAGAGCTGAGATATCGAAACTCAAAATTTCGACCCGAAAAAAAAACGACAGTGTTACCCCTTACGTTTTTTTCAGTTTTCGGGCGAAAAATCAAGTTTCTCCAATCTTCTCAAAACTCTGGATTATGACAGAGGGCCGCGAGACTTTGACCTGAGCGCAAAAATGGAGGCTCTAGACCCTTCCAGAGCTGAGATATCGAAACTCAAAATTTCGACCCGAAAAAAAAAACGACAGTGTTACCCATTACGTTTTTTTCAGTTTTCGGGCGAAAAATCAAGTTTCTCCAATCTTCTCAAAACTCTGGATTATGATAGAGGGCCGCGAGACTTTGACCTGAGCGCAAAAATGGAGGCTCTAGACCCTTCCAGAGCTGAGATATCGAAACTCAAAATTTCGACCAGAAAAAAAAACGACAGTGTTACCCCTTACGTTTTTTTCAGTTTTCGGGCGAAAAATCAAGTTTCTCCAATCTTCTCAAAACTCTGGATTATGATAGAGGGCCGCGAGACTTTGACCTAAGCGCAAAAATGGAGGCTCTAGACCCTTCCAGAGCTGAGATATCGAAACTCAAAATTTCGACCAGAAAAAAAAACGACAGTGTTACTTACCCCTTACGTTTTTTTCAGTTTTCGGGCGAAAAATCAAGTTTCTCCAATCTTCTCAAAACTCTGGATTATGATAGAGGGCCGCGAGACTTTGACCTGAGCGCAAAAATGGAGGCTCTAGACCCTTCCAGAGCTGAAATATCGAAACTCAAAATTTCGAACCGAAAAAAAAAACGACAGTGTTACCCCTTACGTTTTTTTCAGTTTTCGGGCGAAAAATCAAGTTTCTCCAATCTTCTCAAAACTCTGGATTATGACAGAGGGCCGCGAGACTTTGACCTGAGCGCAAAAATGGAGGCTCTAGACCCTTCCAGAGCTGAGATATCGAAACTCAAAATTTCGACCCGAAAAAAAAAACGACAGTGTTACCCCTTACGTTTTTTTCAGTTTTCGGGCGAAAAATCAAGTTTCTCCAATCTTCTCAAAACTCTGGATTATGATAGAGGGCCGCGAGACTTTGACCTGAGCGCAAAAATGGAGGCTCTAGACCCTTCCAGAGCTGAGATATCGAAACTCAAAATTTCGACCAGAAAAAAAAAACGACAGTGTTACCCCTTACGTTTTTTTCAGTTTTCGGGCGAAAAATCAAGTTTCTCCAATCTTCTCAAAACTCTGGATTATGATAGAGGGCCGCGAGACTTTGACCTGAGCGCAAAAATGGAGGCTCTAGACCCTTCCAGAGCTGAGATATCGAAACTCAAAATTTCGACCAGAAAAAAAAAACGACAGTGTTACCCCTTACGTTTTTTTCAGTTTTCGGGCGAAAAATCAAGTTTCTCCAATCTTCTCAAAACTCTGGATTATGATAGAGGGCTGTGAGACTTTGACCTGAGCGCAAAAATGGAGGCTCTAGACCCTTCCAGAGCTGAGATATCGAAACTCAAAATTTCGACCAGAAAAAAAAACGACAGTGTTACCCCTTACGTTTTTTTCAGTTTTCGGGCGAAAAATCAAGTTTCTCCAATCTTCTCAAAACTCTGGATTATGATAGAGGGCCGCAAGACTTTGACCTGAGCGCAAAAATGGAGGCTCTAGACCCTCCCAGAGCTGAGATATCAAAACTTAAAATTTCGACCCGAAAAAAAAACGACAGTGTTACCCCTTACGTTTTTTTTTCGTTTTCGGGCGAAAAATCAAGTTTCTCCAATCTTCTCAAAACTCTGGATTATGATAGAGGGCCGCGAGACTTTGACCTGAGCGCAAAAATGGAGGCTCTAGACCCTTCCAGAGCTGAGATATCGAAACTCAAAATTTCGACCCGAAAAAAAAACGACAGTGTTACCCCTTACGTTTTTTTCAGTTTTCGGGCGAAAAATCAAGTTTCTCCAATCTTCTCAAAACTCTGGATTATGATAGAGGGCCGCGAGACTTTGACCTGAGCGCAAAAATGGAGGCTCTAGACCCTTCCAGAGCTGAGATATCGAAACTCAAAATTTCCACCCGAAAAAAAAAACGACAGTGTTACCCCTTACGTTTTTTTCAGTTTTCGGGCGAAAAATCAAGTTTCTCCAATCTTCTCAAAACTCTGGATTATGACAGAGGGCCGCGAGACTTTGACCTGAGCGCAAAAATGGAGGCTCTAGACCCTTCCAGAGCTGAGATATCGAAACTCAAAATTTCGACCCGAAAAAAAAACGACAGTGTTACCCCTTACGTTTTTTTCAGTTTTCGGGCGAAAAATCAAGTTTCTCCAATCTTCTCAAAACTCTGGATTATGATAGAGGGCCGCGAGACTTTGACCTGAGCGCAAAAATGGAGGCTCTAGACCCTTCCAGAGCTGAGATATCGAAACTCAAAATTTCGACCCGAAAAAAAAAATGACAGTGTTACCCCTTACGTTTTTTTCAGTTTTCGGGCGAAAAATCAAGTTTCTCCAATCTTCTCAAAACTCTGGATTATGACAGAGGGCCGCGAGACTTTGACCTGAGCGCAAAAATGGAGGCTCTAGACCCTTCCAGAGCTGAGATATCGAAACTTAAAATTTCGACCCGAAAAAAAAACGACAGTGTTACCCCTTACGTTTTTTTCAGTTTTCGGGCGAAAAATCAAGTTTCTCCAATCTTCTCAAAACTCTGGATTATGATAGAGGGCCGCGAGACTTTGACCTGAGCCCAAAAATGGAGGCTCTAGACCCTTCCAGAGCTGAGATATCGAAACTCAAAATTTCGACCCGAAAAAAAAACGACAGTGTTACCCCTTACGTTTTTTTCAGTTTTCGGGCGAAAAATCAAGTTTCTCCAATCTTCTCAAAACTCTGGATTATGACAGAGGGCCGCGAGACTTTGACCTGAGCGCAAAAATGGAGGCTCTAGACCCTTCCAGAGCTGAGATATCGAAACTCAAAATTTCGACCCGAAAAAAAAAACGACAGTGTTACCCATTACGTTTTTTTCAGTTTTCGGGCGAAAAATCAAGTTTCTCCAATCTTCTCAAAACTCTGGATTATGATAGAGGGCCGCGAGACTTTGACCTGAGCGCAAAAATGGAGGCTCTAGACCCTTCCAGAGCTGAGATATCGAAACTCAAAATTTCGACCAGAAAAAAAAACGACAGTGTTACCCCTTACGTTTTTTTCAGTTTTCGGGCGAAAAATCAAGTTTCTCCAATCTTCTCAAAACTCTGGATTATGATAGAGGGCCGCGAGACTTTGACCTAAGCGCAAAAATGGAGGCTCTAGACCCTTCCAGAGCTGAGATATCGAAACTCAAAATTTCGACCAGAAAAAAAAACGACAGTGTTACCCCTTACGTTTTTTTCAGTTTTCGGGCGAAAAATCAAGTTTCTCCAATCTTCTCAAAACTCTGGATTATGATAGAGGGCCGCGAGACTTTGACCTGAGCGCAAAAATGGAGGCTCTAGACCCTTCCAGAGCTGAGATATCGAAACTCAAAATTTCGACCCGAAAAAAAAACGGCAGTGTTACCCCTTACGTTTTTTTCAGTTTTCGGGCGAAAAATCAAGTTTCTCCAATCTTCTCAAAACTCTGGATTATGACAGAGGGCCGCGAGACTTTGACCTGAGCCCAAAAATGGAGGCTCTAGACCCTTCCAGAGCTGAGATATATCGAAACTCAAAATTTCGACCCGAAAAAAAAACGACAGTGTTACCCCTTACGTTTTTTTCAGTTTTCGGGCGAAAAATCAAGTTTCTCCAATCTTCTCAAAACTCTGGATTATGATAGAGGGCCGCGAGACTTTGACCTGAGCGCAAAAATGGAGGCTCTAGACCCTTCCAGAGCTGAGATATCGAAACTCAAAATTTCGACCCGAAAAAAAAACGGCAGTGTTACCCCTTACGTTTTTTTCAGTTTTCGGGCGAAAAATCAAGTTTCTCCAATCTTCTCAAAACTCTGGATTATGACAGAGGGCCGCGAGACTTTGACCTGAGCCCAAAAATGGAGGCTCTAGACCCTTCCAGAGCTGAGATATATCGAAACTCAAAATTTCGACCCGAAAAAAAAACGACAGTGTTACCCCTTACGTTTTTTTCAGTTTTCGGGCGAAAAATCAAGTTTCTCCAATCTTCTCAAATTCTGGATTATGATAGAGGGCCGCGAGACTTTGACCTGAGCGCAAAAATGGAGGCTCTAGACCCTTCCAGAGCTGAGATATCGAAACTCAAAATTTCGACCCGAAAAAAAAAACGACAGTGTTACCCCTTACGTTTTTTTCAGTTTTCGGACGAAAAATCAAGTTTCTCCAATCTTCTCAAAACTCTGGATTATGATAGAGGGCCGCGAGACTTTGACCTGAGCGCAAAAATGGAGGCTCTAGACCCTTCCAGAGCTGAGATATCGAAACTCAAAATTTCGACCCAAAAAAAAAACGACAGTGTTACCCCTTACGTTTTTTTCAGTTTTCGGGCGAAAAATCAAGTTTCTCCAATCTTCTCAAAACTCTGGATTATGATAGAGGGCCGCGAGACTTTGACCTGAGCGCAAAAATGGAGGCTCTAGACCCTTCCAGAGCTGAGATATCGAAACTCAAAATTTCGACCCGAAAAAAAAAACGACAGTGTTACCCCTTACGTTTTTTTCAGTTTTCGGGCGAAAAATCAAGTTTCTCCAATCTTCTCAAAACTCTGGATTATGATAGAGGGCCGCGAGACTTTGACCTGAGCGCAAAAATGGAGGCTCTAGACCCTTCCAGAGCTGAGATATCGAAACTCAAAATTTCGACCCGAAAAAAAAAATGACAGTGTTACCCCTTACGTTTTTTTCAGTTTTCGGGCGAAAAATCAAGTTTCTCCAATCTTCTCAAAACTCTGGATTATGACAGAGGGCCGCGAGACTTTGACCTGAGCGCAAAAATGGAGGCTCTAGACCCTTCCAGAGCTGAGATATCGAAACTTAAAATTTCGACCCGAAAAAAAAACGACAGTGTTACCCCTTACGTTTTTTTCAGTTTTCGGGCGAAAAATCAAGTTTCTCCAATCTTCTCAAAACTCTGGATTATGATAGAGGGCCGCGAGACTTTGACCTGAGCCCAAAAATGGAGGCTCTAGACCCTTCCAGAGCTGAGATATCGAAACTCAAAATTTCGACCCGAAAAAAAAACGGCAGTGTTACCCCTTACGTTTTTTTCAGTTTTCGGGCGAAAAATCAAGTTTCTCCAATCTTCTCAAAACTCTGGATTATGACAGAGGGCCGCGAGACTTTGACCTGAGCCCAAAAATGGAGGCTCTAGACCCTTCCAGAGCTGAGATATATCGAAACTCAAAATTTCGACCCGAAAAAAAAACGACAGTGTTACCCCTTACGTTTTTTTCAGTTTTCGGGCGAAAAATCAAGTTTCTCCAATCTTCTCAAAACTCTGGATTATGATAGAGGGCCGCGAGACTTTGACCTGAGCGCAAAAATGGAGGCTCTAGACCCTTCCAGAGCTGAGATATCGAAACTCAAAATTTCGACCCGAAAAAAAAACGGCAGTGTTACCCCTTACGTTTTTTTCAGTTTTCGGGCGAAAAATCAAGTTTCTCCAATCTTCTCAAAACTCTGGATTATGACAGAGGGCCGCGAGACTTTGACCTGAGCCCAAAAATGGAGGCTCTAGACCCTTCCAGAGCTGAGATATATCGAAACTCAAAATTTCGACCCGAAAAAAAAACGACAGTGTTACCCCTTACGTTTTTTTCAGTTTTCGGGCGAAAAATCAAGTTTCTCCAATCTTCTCAAATTCTGGATTATGATAGAGGGCCGCGAGACTTTGACCTGAGCGCAAAAATGGAGGCTCTAGACCCTTCCAGAGCTGAGATATCGAAACTCAAAATTTCGACCCGAAAAAAAAAACGACAGTGTTACCCCTTACGTTTTTTTCAGTTTTCGGACGAAAAATCAAGTTTCTCCAATCTTCTCAAAACTCTGGATTATGATAGAGGGCCGCGAGACTTTGACCTGAGCGCAAAAATGGAGGCTCTAGACCCTTCCAGAGCTGAGATATCGAAACTCAAAATTTCGACCCAAAAAAAAAACGACAGTGTTACCCCTTACGTTTTTTTCAGTTTTCGGGCGAAAAATCAAGTTTCTCCAATCTTCTCAAAACTCTGGATTATGATAGAGGGCCGCGAGACTTTGACCTGAGCGCAAAAATGGAGGCTCTAGACCCTTCCAGAGCTGAGATATCGAAACTCAAAATTTCGACCCGAAAAAAAAAACGACAGTGTTACCCCTTACGTTTTTTTCAGTTTTCGGGCGAAAAATCAAGTTTCTCCAATCTTCTCAAAACTCTGGATTATGATAGAGGGCCGCGAGACTTTGACCTGAGCGCAAAAATGGAGGCTCTAGACCCTTCCAGAGCTGAGATATCGAAACTCAAAATTTCGACCCGAAAAAAAAAATGACAGTGTTACCCCTTACGTTTTTTTCAGTTTTCGGGCGAAAAATCAAGTTTCTCCAATCTTCTCAAAACTCTGGATTATGACAGAGGGCCGCGAGACTTTGACCTGAGCGCAAAAATGGAGGCTCTAGACCCTTCCAGAGCTGAGATATCGAAACTTAAAATTTCGACCCGAAAAAAAAACGACAGTGTTACCCCTTACGTTTTTTTCAGTTTTCGGGCGAAAAATCAAGTTTCTCCAATCTTCTCAAAACTCTGGATTATGATAGAGGGCCGCGAGACTTTGACCTGAGCCCAAAAATGGAGGCTCTAGACCCTTCCAGAGCTGAGATATCGAAACTCAAAATTTCGACCCGAAAAAAAAACGACAGTGTTACCCCTTACGTTTTTTTCAGTTTTCGGGCGAAAAATCAAGTTTCTCCAATCTTCTCAAAACTCTGGATTATGACAGAGGGCCGCGAGACTTTGACCTGAGCGCAAAAATGGAGGCTCTAGACCCTTCCAGAGCTGAGATATCGAAACTCAAAATTTCGACCAGAAAAAAAAACGACAGTGTTACCCCTTACGTTTTTTTCAGTTTTCGGGCGAAAAATCAAGTTTCTCCAATCTTCTCAAAACTCTGGATTATGATAGAGGGCCGCGAGACTTTGACCTAAGCGCAAAAATGGAGGCTCTAGACCCTTCCAGAGCTGAGATATCGAAACTCAAAATTTCGACCAGAAAAAAAAACGACAGTGTTACCCCTTACGTTTTTTTCAGTTTTCGGGCGAAAAATCAAGTTTCTCCAATCTTCTCAAAACTCTGGATTATGATAGAGGGCCGCGAGACTTTGACCTGAGCGCAAAAATGGAGGCTCTAGACCCTTCCAGAGCTGAGATATCGAAACTCAAAATTTCGACCCGAAAAAAAAACGGCAGTGTTACCCCTTACGTTTTTTTCAGTTTTCGGGCGAAAAATCAAGTTTCTCCAATCTTCTCAAAACTCTGGATTATGACAGAGGGCCGCGAGACTTTGACCTGAGCCCAAAAATGGAGGCTCTAGACCCTTCCAGAGCTGAGATATATCGAAACTCAAAATTTCGACCCGAAAAAAAAACGACAGTGTTACCCCTTACGTTTTTTTCAGTTTTCGGGCGAAAAATCAAGTTTCTCCAATCTTCTCAAAACTCTGGATTATGATAGAGGGCCGCGAGACTTTGACCTGAGCGCAAAAATGGAGGCTCTAGACCCTTCCAGAGCTGAGATATCGAAACTCAAAATTTCGACCCGAAAAAAAAACGGCAGTGTTACCCCTTACGTTTTTTTCAGTTTTCGGGCGAAAAATCAAGTTTCTCCAATCTTCTCAAAACTCTGGATTATGACAGAGGGCCGCGAGACTTTGACCTGAGCCCAAAAATGGAGGCTCTAGACCCTTCCAGAGCTGAGATATATCGAAACTCAAAATTTCGACCCGAAAAAAAAACGACAGTGTTACCCCTTACGTTTTTTTCAGTTTTCGGGCGAAAAATCAAGTTTCTCCAATCTTCTCAAAACTCTGGATTATGATAGAGGGCCGCGAGACTTTGACCTGAGCGCAAAAATGGAGGCTCTAGACCCTTCCAGAGCTGAGATATCGAAACTCAAAATTTCGACCCGAAAAAAAAAACGACAGTGTTACCCCTTACGTTTTTTTCAGTTTTCGGACGAAAAATCAAGTTTCTCCAATCTTCTCAAAACTCTGGATTATGATAGAGGGCCGCGAGACTTTGACCTGAGCGCAAAAATGGAGGCTCTAGACCCTTCCAGAGCTGAGATATCGAAACTCAAAATTTCGACCCAAAAAAAAAACGACAGTGTTACCCCTTACGTTTTTTTCAGTTTTCGGGCGAAAAATCAAGTTTCTCCAATCTTCTCAAAACTCTGGATTATGATAGAGGGCCGCGAGACTTTGACCTGAGCGCAAAAATAGAGGCTCTAGACCCTTCCAGAGCTGAGATATCGAAACTCAAAATTTCGGCCCGAAAAAAAAAAGACAGTGTTACCCCTTACGTTTTTTTCAGTTTTCGGGCGAAAAATCAAGTTTCTCCAATCTTCTCAAAACTCTGGATTATGATAGAGGGCCGCGAGACTTTGACCTGAGCGCAAAAATGGAGGCTCTAGACCCTTCCAGAGCTGAGATATCGAAACTCAAAATTTCGACCCGAAAAAAAAAACTACAGTGTTACCCCTTACGTTTTTTTCAGTTTTCGGGCGAAAAATCAAGTTTCTCCAATCTTCTCAAAACTCTGGATTATGATAGAGGGCCGCGAGACTTTGACCTGAGCGCAAAAATGGAGGCTCTAGACCCTTCCAGAGCTGAGATATCGAAACTCAAAATTTCGACCCGAAAAAAAAACGACAGTGTTACCCCTTACGTTTTTTTCAGTTTTCGGGCGAAAAATCAAGTTTCTCCAATCTTCTCAAAACTCTGGATTATGATAGAGGGCTGCGAGACTTTGACCTGAGCGCAAAAATGGAGGCTCTAGACCCTTCCAGAGCTGAGATATCGAAACTCAAAATTTCGACCCGAAAAAAAAACGACAGTGTTACCCCTTACGTTTTTTTCAGTTTTCGGGCGAAAAATCAAGTTTCTCCAATCTTCTCAAAACTCTGGATTATGATAGAGGGCCGCGAGACTTTGACCTGAGCGCAAAAATGGAGGCTCTAGACCCTTCCAGAGCTGAAATATCAAAACTCAAAATTTCGACCCGAAAAAAAAAACGACAGTGTTACCCCTTACGTTTTTTTCAGTTTTCGGGCGAAAAATCAAGTTTCTCCAATCTTCTCAAAACTCTGGATTATGATAGAGGGCCGCGAGACTTTGACCTGAGCGCAAAAATGGAGGCTCTAGACCCTTCCAGAGCTGAGATATCGAAACTCAAAATTTCGACCCGAAAAAAAAAATGACAGTGTTACCCCTTACGTTTTTTTCAGTTTTCGGGCGAAAAATCAAGTTTCTCCAATCTTCTCAAAACTCTGGATTATGACAGAGGGCCGCGAGACTTTGACCTGAGCGCAAAAATGGAGGCTCTAGACCCTTCCAGAGCTGAGATATCGAAACTTAAAATTTCGACCCGAAAAAAAAACGACAGTGTTACCCCTTACGTTTTTTTCAGTTTTCGGGCGAAAAATCAAGTTTCTCCAATCTTCTCAAAACTCTGGATTATGATAGAGGGCCGCGAGACTTTGACCTGAGCCCAAAAATGGAGGCTCTAGACCCTTCCAGAGCTGAGATATCGAAACTCAAAATTTCGACCCGAAAAAAAAACGACAGTGTTACCCCTTACGTTTTTTTCAGTTTTCGGGCGAAAAATCAAGTTTCTCCAATCTTCTCAAAACTCTGGATTATGACAGAGGGCCGCGAGACTTTGACCTGAGCGCAAAAATGGAGGCTCTAGACCCTTCCAGAGCTGAGATATCGAAACTCAAAATTTCGACCCGAAAAAAAAAACGACAGTGTTACCCATTACGTTTTTTTCAGTTTTCGGGCGAAAAATCAAGTTTCTCCAATCTTCTCAAAACTCTGGATTATGATAGAGGGCCGCGAGACTTTGACCTGAGCGCAAAAATGGAGGCTCTAGACCCTTCCAGAGCTGAGATATCGAAACTCAAAATTTCGACCCGAAAAAAAAACGACAGTGTTACCCCTTACGTTTTTTTCAGTTTTCGGGCGAAAAATCAAGTTTCTCCAATCTTCTCAAAACTCTGGATTATAATAGAGGGCCGCGACACTTTGACCTGAGCGCAAAAATGGAGGCTCTAGACCCTTCCAGAGCTGAGATATCGAAACTCAAAATTTCGACCCGAAAAAAAACGACAGTGTTACCCCTTACGTTTTTTTCAGTTTTCGGGCGAAAAATCAAGTTTCTCCAATCTTCTCAAAACTCTGGATTATGACAGAGGGCCGCGAGACTTTGACCTGAGCCCAAAAATGGAGGCTCTAGACCCTTCCAGAGCTGAGATATATCGAAACTCAAAATTTCGACCCGAAAAAAAAACGACAGTGTTACCCCTTACGTTTTTTTCAGTTTTCGGGCGAAAAATCAAGTTTCTCCAATCTTCTCAAAACTCTGGATTATAATAGAGGGCCGCGACACTTTGACCTGAGCGCAAAAATGGAGGCTCTAGACCCTTCCAGAGCTGAGATATCGAAACTCAAAATTTCGACCCGAAAAAAAACGACAGTGTTACCCCTTACGTTTTTTTCAGTTTTCGGGCGAAAAATCAAGTTTCTCCAATCTTCTCAAAACTCTGGATTATGACAGAGGGCCGCGAGACTTTGACCTGAGCCCAAAAATGGAGGCTCTAGACCCTTCCAGAGCTGAGATATATCGAAACTCAAAATTTCGACCCGAAAAAAAAACGACAGTGTTACCCCTTACGTTTTTTTCAGTTTTCGGGCGAAAAATCAAGTTTCTCCAATCTTCTCAAAACTCTGGATTATGATAGAGGGCCGCGAGACTTTGACCTGAGCGCAAAAATGGAGGCTCTAGACCCTTCCAGAGCTGAGATATCGAAACTCAAAATTTCGACCCGAAAAAAAAACGGCAGTGTTACCCCTTACGTTTTTTTAAGTTTTCGGGCGAAAAATCAAGTTTCTCCAATCTTCTCAAAACTCTGGATTATGACAGAGGGCCGCGAGACTTTGACCTGAGCCCAAAAATGGAGGCTCTAGACCCTTCCAGAGCTGAGATATATCGAAACTCAAAATTTCGACCCGAAAAAAAAACGACAGTGTTACCCCTTACGTTTTTTTCAGTTTTCGGGCGAAAAATCAAGTTTCTCCAATCTTCTCAAAACTCTGGATTATGATAGAGGGCCGCGAGACTTTGACCTGAGCGCAAAAATGGAGGCTCTAGACCCTTCCAGAGCTGAGATATCGAAACTCAAAATTTCGACCCGAAAAAAAAAACGACAGTGTTACCCCTTACGTTTTTTTCAGTTTTCGGACGAAAAATCAAGTTTCTCCAATCTTCTCAAAACTCTGGATTATGATAGAGGGCCGCGAGACTTTGACCTGAGCGCAAAAATGGAGGCTCTAGACCCTTCCAGAGCTGAGATATCGAAACTCAAAATTTCGACCCAAAAAAAAAACGACAGTGTTACCCCTTACGTTTTTTTCAGTTTTCGGGCGAAAAATCAAGTTTCTCCAATCTTCTCAAAACTCTGGATTATGATAGAGGGCCGCGAGACTTTGACCTGAGCGCAAAAATGGAGGCTCTAGACCCTTCCAGAGCTGAGATATCGAAACTCAAAATTTCGACCCGAAAAAAAAAACTACAGTGTTACCCCTTACGTTTTTTTCAGTTTTCGGGCGAAAAATCAAGTTTCTCCAATCTTCTCAAAACTCTGGATTATGATAGAGGGCCGCGAGACTTTGACCTGAGCGCAAAAATGGAGGCTCTAGACCCTTCCAGAGCTGAGATATCGAAACTCAAAATTTCGACCCGAAAAAAAAACGACAGTGTTACCCCTTACGTTTTTTTCAGTTTTCGGGCGAAAAATCAAGTTTCTCCAATCTTCTCAAAACTCTGGATTATGATAGAGGGCTGCGAGACTTTGACCTGAGCGCAAAAATGGAGGCTCTAGACCCTTCCAGAGCTGAGATATCGAAACTCAAAATTTCGACCCGAAAAAAAAAACGACAGTGTTACCCCTTACGTTTTTTTCAGTTTTCGGGCGAAAAATCAAGTTTCTCCAATCTTCTCAAAACTCTGGATTATGATAGAGGGCCGCGAGACTTTGACCTGAGCGCAAAAATGGAGGCTCTAGACCCTTCCAGAGCTGAAATATCAAAACTCAAAATTTCGACCCGAAAAAAAAAACGACAGTGTTACCCCTTACGTTTTTTTCAGTTTTCGGGCGAAAAATCAAGTTTCTCCAATCTTCTCAAAACTCTGGATTATGATAGAGGGCCGCGAGACTTTGACCTGAGCGCAAAAATGGAGGCTCTAGACCCTTCCAGAGCTGAGATATCGAAACTCAAAATTTCGACCCGAAAAAAAAAACTACAGTGTTACCCCTTACGTTTTTTTCAGTTTTCGGGCGAAAAATCAAGTTTCTCCAATCTTCTCAAAACTCTGGATTATGATAGAGGGCCGCGAGACTTTGACCTGAGCGCAAAAATGGAGGCTCTAGACCCTTCCAGAGCTGAGATATCGAAACTCAAAATTTCGACCCGAAAAAAAAACGACAGTGTTACCCCTTACGTTTTTTTCAGTTTTCGGGCGAAAAATCAAGTTTCTCCAATCTTCTCAAAACTCTGGATTATGATAGAGGGCTGCGAGACTTTGACCTGAGCGCAAAAATGGAGGCTCTAGACCCTTCCAGAGCTGAGATATCGAAACTCAAAATTTCGACCCGAAAAAAAAACGACAGTGTTACCCCTTACGTTTTTTTCAGTTTTCGGGCGAAAAATCAAGTTTCTCCAATCTTCTCAAAACTCTGGATTATGATAGAGGGCCGCGAGACTTTGACCTGAGCGCAAAAATGGAGGCTCTAGACCCTTCCAGAGCTGAAATATCAAAACTCAAAATTTCGACCCGAAAAAAAAAACGACAGTGTTACCCCTTACGTTTTTTTCAGTTTTCGGGCGAAAAATCAAGTTTCTCCAATCTTCTCAAAACTCTGGATTATGATAGAGGGCCGCGAGACTTTGACCTGAGCGCAAAAATGGAGGCTCTAGACCCTCCCAGAGCTGAGATATCGAATCTTAAAATTTCGACCCGAAAAAAAAACGACAGTGTTACCCCTTACGTTTTTTTTTCGTTTTCGGGCGAAAAATCAAGTTTCTCCAATCTTCTCAAAACTCTGGATTATGATAGAGGGCCGCGAGACTTTGACCTGAGCGCAAAAATGGAGGCTCTAGACCCTTCCAGAGCTGAGATATCGAAACTCAAAATTTCGACCCGAAAAAAAAACGACAGTGTTACCCCTTACGTTTTTTTCAGTTTTCGGGCGAAAAATCAAGTTTCTCCAATCTTCTCAAAACTCTGGATTATGACAGAGGGCCGCGAGACTTTGACCTGAGCGCAAAAATGGAGGCTCTAGACCCTTCCAGAGCTGAGATATCGAAACTCAAAATTTCGACCAGAAAAAAAAACGACAGTGTTACCCCTTACGTTTTTTTCAGTTTTCGGGCGAAAAATCAAGTTTCTCCAATCTTCTCAAAACTCTGGATTATGATAGAGGGCCGCGAGACTTTGACCTAAGCGCAAAAATGGAGGCTCTAGACCCTTCCAGAGCTGAGATATCGAAACTCAAAATTTCGACCAGAAAAAAAAACGACAGTGTTACCCCTTACGTTTTTTTCAGTTTTCGGGCGAAAAATCAAGTTTCTCCAATCTTCTCAAAACTCTGGATTATGATAGAGGGCCGCGAGACTTTGACCTGAGCGCAAAAATGGAGGCTCTAGACCCTTCCAGAGCTGAGATATCGAAACTCAAAATTTCGACCCGAAAAAAAAACGGCAGTGTTACCCCTTACGTTTTTTTCAGTTTTCGGGCGAAAAATCAAGTTTCTCCAATCTTCTCAAAACTCTGGATTATGACAGAGGGCCGCGAGACTTTGACCTGAGCCCAAAAATGGAGGCTCTAGACCCTTCCAGAGCTGAGATATATCGAAACTCAAAATTTCGACCCGAAAAAAAAACGACAGTGTTACCCCTTACGTTTTTTTCAGTTTTCGGGCGAAAAATCAAGTTTCTCCAATCTTCTCAAAACTCTGGATTATGATAGAGGGCCGCGAGACTTTGACCTGAGCGCAAAAATGGAGGCTCTAGACCCTTCCAGAGCTGAGATATCGAAACTCAAAATTTCGACCCGAAAAAAAAACGGCAGTGTTACCCCTTACGTTTTTTTCAGTTTTCGGGCGAAAAATCAAGTTTCTCCAATCTTCTCAAAACTCTGGATTATGACAGAGGGCCGCGAGACTTTGACCTGAGCCCAAAAATGGAGGCTCTAGACCCTTCCAGAGCTGAGATATATCGAAACTCAAAATTTCGACCCGAAAAAAAAACGACAGTGTTACCCCTTACGTTTTTTTCAGTTTTCGGGCGAAAAATCAAGTTTCTCCAATCTTCTCAAATTCTGGATTATGATAGAGGGCCGCGAGACTTTGACCTGAGCGCAAAAATGGAGGCTCTAGACCCTTCCAGAGCTGAGATATCGAAACTCAAAATTTCGACCCGAAAAAAAAAACGACAGTGTTACCCCTTACGTTTTTTTCAGTTTTCGGACGAAAAATCAAGTTTCTCCAATCTTCTCAAAACTCTGGATTATGATAGAGGGCCGCGAGACTTTGACCTGAGCGCAAAAATGGAGGCTCTAGACCCTTCCAGAGCTGAGATATCGAAACTCAAAATTTCGACCCAAAAAAAAAACGACAGTGTTACCCCTTACGTTTTTTTCAGTTTTCGGGCGAAAAATCAAGTTTCTCCAATCTTCTCAAAACTCTGGATTATGATAGAGGGCCGCGAGACTTTGACCTGAGCGCAAAAATGGAGGCTCTAGACCCTTCCAGAGCTGAGATATCGAAACTCAAAATTTCGACCCGAAAAAAAAAACGACAGTGTTACCCCTTACGTTTTTTTCAGTTTTCGGGCGAAAAATCAAGTTTCTCCAATCTTCTCAAAACTCTGGATTATGATAGAGGGCCGCGAGACTTTGACCTGAGCGCAAAAATGGAGGCTCTAGACCCTTCCAGAGCTGAGATATCGAAACTCAAAATTTCGACCCGAAAAAAAAAATGACAGTGTTACCCCTTACGTTTTTTTCAGTTTTCGGGCGAAAAATCAAGTTTCTCCAATCTTCTCAAAACTCTGGATTATGACAGAGGGCCGCGAGACTTTGACCTGAGCGCAAAAATGGAGGCTCTAGACCCTTCCAGAGCTGAGATATCGAAACTTAAAATTTCGACCCGAAAAAAAAACGACAGTGTTACCCCTTACGTTTTTTTCAGTTTTCGGGCGAAAAATCAAGTTTCTCCAATCTTCTCAAAACTCTGGATTATGATAGAGGGCCGCGAGACTTTGACCTGAGCCCAAAAATGGAGGCTCTAGACCCTTCCAGAGCTGAGATATCGAAACTCAAAATTTCGACCCGAAAAAAAAACGGCAGTGTTACCCCTTACGTTTTTTTCAGTTTTCGGGCGAAAAATCAAGTTTCTCCAATCTTCTCAAAACTCTGGATTATGACAGAGGGCCGCGAGACTTTGACCTGAGCCCAAAAATGGAGGCTCTAGACCCTTCCAGAGCTGAGATATATCGAAACTCAAAATTTCGACCCGAAAAAAAAACGACAGTGTTACCCCTTACGTTTTTTTCAGTTTTCGGGCGAAAAATCAAGTTTCTCCAATCTTCTCAAAACTCTGGATTATGATAGAGGGCCGCGAGACTTTGACCTGAGCGCAAAAATGGAGGCTCTAGACCCTTCCAGAGCTGAGATATCGAAACTCAAAATTTCGACCCGAAAAAAAAACGGCAGTGTTACCCCTTACGTTTTTTTCAGTTTTCGGGCGAAAAATCAAGTTTCTCCAATCTTCTCAAAACTCTGGATTATGACAGAGGGCCGCGAGACTTTGACCTGAGCCCAAAAATGGAGGCTCTAGACCCTTCCAGAGCTGAGATATATCGAAACTCAAAATTTCGACCCGAAAAAAAAACGACAGTGTTACCCCTTACGTTTTTTTCAGTTTTCGGGCGAAAAATCAAGTTTCTCCAATCTTCTCAAATTCTGGATTATGATAGAGGGCCGCGAGACTTTGACCTGAGCGCAAAAATGGAGGCTCTAGACCCTTCCAGAGCTGAGATATCGAAACTCAAAATTTCGACCCGAAAAAAAACCGACAGTGTTACCCCTTACGTTTTTTTCAGTTTTCGGGCGAAAAATCAAGTTTCTCCAATCTTCTCAAAACTCTGGATTATGATAGAGGGCTGCGAGACTTTGACCTGAGCGCAAAAATGGAGGCTCTAGACCCTTCCAGAGCTGAGATATCGAAACTCAAAATTTCGACCCGAAAAAAAAACGACAGTGTTACCCCTTACGTTTTTTTCAGTTTTCGGGCGAAAAATCAAGTTTCTCCAATCTTCTCAAAACTCTGGATTATGATAGAGGGCCGCGAGACTTTGACCTGAGCGCAAAAATGGAGGCTCTAGACCCTTCCAGAGCTGAAATATCAAAACTCAAAATTTCGACCCGAAAAAAAAAACGACAGTGTTACCCCTTACGTTTTTTTCAGTTTTCGGGCGAAAAATCAAGTTTCTCCAATCTTCTCAAAACTCTGGATTATGATAGAGGGCCGCGAGACTTTGACCTGAGCGCAAAAATGGAGGCTCTAGACCCTTCCAGAGCTGAGATATCGAAACTCAAAATTTCGACCCGAAAAAAAAAATGACAGTGTTACCCCTTACGTTTTTTTCAGTTTTCGGGCGAAAAATCAAGTTTCTCCAATCTTCTCAAAACTCTGGATTATGACAGAGGGCCGCGAGACTTTGACCTGAGCGCAAAAATGGAGGCTCTAGACCCTTCCAGAGCTGAGATATCGAAACTTAAAATTTCGACCCGAAAAAAAAACGACAGTGTTACCCCTTACGTTTTTTTCAGTTTTCGGGCGAAAAATCAAGTTTCTCCAATCTTCTCAAAACTCTGGATTATGATAGAGGGCCGCGAGACTTTGACCTGAGCCCAAAAATGGAGGCTCTAGACCCTTCCAGAGCTGAGATATCGAAACTCAAAATTTCGACCCGAAAAAAAAACGACAGTGTTACCCCTTACGTTTTTTTCAGTTTTCGGGCGAAAAATCAAGTTTCTCCAATCTTCTCAAAACTCTGGATTATGACAGAGGGCCGCGAGACTTTGACCTGAGCGCAAAAATGGAGGCTCTAGACCCTTCCAGAGCTGAGATATCGAAACTCAAAATTTCGACCCGAAAAAAAAAACGACAGTGTTACCCATTACGTTTTTTTCAGTTTTCGGGCGAAAAATCAAGTTTCTCCAATCTTCTCAAAACTCTGGATTATGATAGAGGGCCGCGAGACTTTGACCTGAGCGCAAAAATGGAGGCTCTAGACCCTTCCAGAGCTGAGATATCGAAACTCAAAATTTCGACCCGAAAAAAAAACGACAGTGTTACCCCTTACGTTTTTTTCAGTTTTCGGGCGAAAAATCAAGTTTCTCCAATCTTCTCAAAACTCTGGATTATAATAGAGGGCCGCGACACTTTGACCTGAGCGCAAAAATGGAGGCTCTAGACCCTTCCAGAGCTGAGATATCGAAACTCAAAATTTCGACCCGAAAAAAAACGACAGTGTTACCCCTTACGTTTTTTTCAGTTTTCGGGCGAAAAATCAAGTTTCTCCAATCTTCTCAAAACTCTGGATTATGACAGAGGGCCGCGAGACTTTGACCTGAGCCCAAAAATGGAGGCTCTAGACCCTTCCAGAGCTGAGATATATCGAAACTCAAAATTTCGACCCGAAAAAAAAACGACAGTGTTACCCCTTACGTTTTTTTCAGTTTTCGGGCGAAAAATCAAGTTTCTCCAATCTTCTCAAAACTCTGGATTATAATAGAGGGCCGCGACACTTTGACCTGAGCGCAAAAATGGAGGCTCTAGACCCTTCCAGAGCTGAGATATCGAAACTCAAAATTTCGACCCGAAAAAAAACGACAGTGTTACCCCTTACGTTTTTTTCAGTTTTCGGGCGAAAAATCAAGTTTCTCCAATCTTCTCAAAACTCTGGATTATGACAGAGGGCCGCGAGACTTTGACCTGAGCCCAAAAATGGAGGCTCTAGACCCTTCCAGAGCTGAGATATATCGAAACTCAAAATTTCGACCCGAAAAAAAAACGACAGTGTTACCCCTTACGTTTTTTTCAGTTTTCGGGCGAAAAATCAAGTTTCTCCAATCTTCTCAAAACTCTGGATTATGATAGAGGGCCGCGAGACTTTGACCTGAGCGCAAAAATGGAGGCTCTAGACCCTTCCAGAGCTGAGATATCGAAACTCAAAATTTCGACCCGAAAAAAAAACGGCAGTGTTACCCCTTACGTTTTTTTAAGTTTTCGGGCGAAAAATCAAGTTTCTCCAATCTTCTCAAAACTCTGGATTATGACAGAGGGCCGCGAGACTTTGACCTGAGCCCAAAAATGGAGGCTCTAGACCCTTCCAGAGCTGAGATATATCGAAACTCAAAATTTCGACCCGAAAAAAAAACGACAGTGTTACCCCTTACGTTTTTTTCAGTTTTCGGGCGAAAAATCAAGTTTCTCCAATCTTCTCAAAACTCTGGATTATGATAGAGGGCCGCGAGACTTTGACCTGAGCGCAAAAATGGAGGCTCTAGACCCTTCCAGAGCTGAGATATCGAAACTCAAAATTTCGACCCGAAAAAAAAAACGACAGTGTTACCCCTTACGTTTTTTTCAGTTTTCGGACGAAAAATCAAGTTTCTCCAATCTTCTCAAAACTCTGGATTATGATAGAGGGCCGCGAGACTTTGACCTGAGCGCAAAAATGGAGGCTCTAGACCCTTCCAGAGCTGAGATATCGAAACTCAAAATTTCGACCCAAAAAAAAAACGACAGTGTTACCCCTTACGTTTTTTTCAGTTTTCGGGCGAAAAATCAAGTTTCTCCAATCTTCTCAAAACTCTGGATTATGATAGAGGGCCGCGAGACTTTGACCTGAGCGCAAAAATGGAGGCTCTAGACCCTTCCAGAGCTGAGATATCGAAACTCAAAATTTCGACCCGAAAAAAAAAACTACAGTGTTACCCCTTACGTTTTTTTCAGTTTTCGGGCGAAAAATCAAGTTTCTCCAATCTTCTCAAAACTCTGGATTATGATAGAGGGCCGCGAGACTTTGACCTGAGCGCAAAAATGGAGGCTCTAGACCCTTCCAGAGCTGAGATATCGAAACTCAAAATTTCGACCCGAAAAAAAAACGACAGTGTTACCCCTTACGTTTTTTTCAGTTTTCGGGCGAAAAATCAAGTTTCTCCAATCTTCTCAAAACTCTGGATTATGATAGAGGGCTGCGAGACTTTGACCTGAGCGCAAAAATGGAGGCTCTAGACCCTTCCAGAGCTGAGATATCGAAACTCAAAATTTCGACCCGAAAAAAAAAACGACAGTGTTACCCCTTACGTTTTTTTCAGTTTTCGGGCGAAAAATCAAGTTTCTCCAATCTTCTCAAAACTCTGGATTATGATAGAGGGCCGCGAGACTTTGACCTGAGCGCAAAAATGGAGGCTCTAGACCCTTCCAGAGCTGAAATATCAAAACTCAAAATTTCGACCCGAAAAAAAAAACGACAGTGTTACCCCTTACGTTTTTTTCAGTTTTCGGGCGAAAAATCAAGTTTCTCCAATCTTCTCAAAACTCTGGATTATGATAGAGGGCCGCGAGACTTTGACCTGAGCGCAAAAATGGAGGCTCTAGACCCTTCCAGAGCTGAGATATCGAAACTCAAAATTTCGACCCGAAAAAAAAAACTACAGTGTTACCCCTTACGTTTTTTTCAGTTTTCGGGCGAAAAATCAAGTTTCTCCAATCTTCTCAAAACTCTGGATTATGATAGAGGGCCGCGAGACTTTGACCTGAGCGCAAAAATGGAGGCTCTAGACCCTTCCAGAGCTGAGATATCGAAACTCAAAATTTCGACCCGAAAAAAAAACGACAGTGTTACCCCTTACGTTTTTTTCAGTTTTCGGGCGAAAAATCAAGTTTCTCCAATCTTCTCAAAACTCTGGATTATGATAGAGGGCTGCGAGACTTTGACCTGAGCGCAAAAATGGAGGCTCTAGACCCTTCCAGAGCTGAGATATCGAAACTCAAAATTTCGACCCGAAAAAAAAACGACAGTGTTACCCCTTACGTTTTTTTCAGTTTTCGGGCGAAAAATCAAGTTTCTCCAATCTTCTCAAAACTCTGGATTATGATAGAGGGCCGCGAGACTTTGACCTGAGCGCAAAAATGGAGGCTCTAGACCCTTCCAGAGCTGAAATATCAAAACTCAAAATTTCGACCCGAAAAAAAAAACGACAGTGTTACCCCTTACGTTTTTTTCAGTTTTCGGGCGAAAAATCAAGTTTCTCCAATCTTCTCAAAACTCTGGATTATGATAGAGGGCCGCGAGACTTTGACCTGAGCGCAAAAATGGAGGCTCTAGACCCTCCCAGAGCTGAGATATCGAATCTTAAAATTTCGACCCGAAAAAAAAACGACAGTGTTACCCCTTACGTTTTTTTTTCGTTTTCGGGCGAAAAATCAAGTTTCTCCAATCTTCTCAAAACTCTGGATTATGATAGAGGGCCGCGAGACTTTGACCTGAGCGCAAAAATGGAGGCTCTAGACCCTTCCAGAGCTGAGATATCGAAACTCAAAATTTCGACCCGAAAAAAAAACGACAGTGTTACCCCTTACGTTTTTTTCAGTTTTCGGGCGAAAAATCAAGTTTCTCCAATCTTCTCAAAACTCTGGATTATGACAGAGGGCCGCGAGACTTTGACCTGAGCGCAAAAATGGAGGCTCTAGACCCTTCCAGAGCTGAGATATCGAAACTTAAAATTTCGACCCGAAAAAAAAACGACAGTGTTACCCCTTACGTTTTTTTCAGTTTTCGGGCGAAAAATCAAGTTTCTCCAATCTTCTCAAAACTCTGGATTATGATAGAGGGCCGCGAGACTTTGACCTGAGCGCAAAAATGGAGGCTCTAGACCCTTCCAGAGCTGAGATATCGAAACTCAAAATTTCGACCCGAAAAAAAAAACTACAGTGTTACCCCTTACGTTTTTTTCAGTTTTCGGGCGAAAAATCAAGTTTCTCCAATCTTCTCAAAACTCTGGATTATGATAGAGGGCCGCGAGACTTTGACCTGAGCGCAAAAATGGAGGCTCTAGACCCTTCCAGAGCTGAGATATCGAAACTCAAAATTTCGACCCGAAAAAAAAACGACAGTGTTACCCCTTACGTTTTTTTCAGTTTTCGGGCGAAAAATCAAGTTTCTCCAATCTTCTCAAAACTCTGGATTATGATAGAGGGCTGCGAGACTTTGACCTGAGCGCAAAAATGGAGGCTCTAGACCCTTCCAGAGCTGAGATATCGAAACTCAAAATTTCGACCCGAAAAAAAAACGACAGTGTTACCCCTTACGTTTTTTTCAGTTTTCGGGCGAAAAATCAAGTTTCTCCAATCTTCTCAAAACTCTGGATTATGATAGAGGGCCGCGAGACTTTGACCTGAGCGCAAAAATGGAGGCTCTAGACCCTTCCAGAGCTGAAATATCAAAACTCAAAATTTCGACCCGAAAAAAAAAACGACAGTGTTACCCCTTACGTTTTTTTCAGTTTTCGGGCGAAAAATCAAGTTTCTCCAATCTTCTCAAAACTCTGGATTATGATAGAGGGCCGCGAGACTTTGACCTGAGCGCAAAAATGGAGGCTCTAGACCCTCCCAGAGCTGAGATATCGAATCTTAAAATTTCGACCCGAAAAAAAAACGACAGTGTTACCCCTTACGTTTTTTTTTCGTTTTCGGGCGAAAAATCAAGTTTCTCCAATCTTCTCAAAACTCTGGATTATGATAGAGGGCCGCGAGACTTTGACCTGAGCGCAAAAATGGAGGCTCTAGACCCTTCCAGAGCTGAGATATCGAAACTCAAACTTTCGACCCGAAAAAAAAACGACAGTGTTACCCCTTACGTTTTTTTCAGTTTTCGGGCGAAAAATCAAGTTTCTCCAATCTTCTCAAAACTCTGGATTATGATAGAGGGCCGCGAGACTTTGACCTGAGCGCAAAAATGGAGGCTCTAGACCCTTCCAGAGCTGAAATATCAAAACTCAAAATTTCGACCCGAAAAAAAAAACGACAGTGTTACCCCTTACGTTTTTTTCAGTTTTCGGGCGAAAAATCAAGTTTCTCCAATCTTCTCAAAACTCTGGATTATGATAGAGGGCCGCGAGACTTTGACCTGAGCACAAAAATGGAGGCTCTAGACCCTCCCAGAGCTGAGATATCGAATCTTAAAATTTCGACCCGAAAAAAAAACGACAGTGTTACCCCTTACGTTTTTTTTTCGTTTTCGGGCGAAAAATCAAGTTTCTCCAATCTTCTCAAAACTCTGGATTATGATAGAGGGCCGCGAGACTTTGACCTGAGCGCAAAAATGGAGGCTCTAGACCCTTCCAGAGCTGAGATATCGAAACTCAAAATTTCGACCCGAAAAAAAAACGACAGTGTTACCCCTTACGTTTTTTTCAGTTTTCGGGCGAAAAATCAAGTTTCTCCAATCTTCTCAAAACTCTGGATTATGACAGAGGGCCGCGAGACTTTGACCTGAGCGCAAAAATGGAGGCTCTAGACCCTTCCAGAGCTGAGATATCGAAACTCAAAATTTCGACCCGAAAAAAAAAACGACAGTGTTACCCCTTACGTTTTTTTCAGTTTTCGGGCGAAAAATCAAGTTTCTCCAATCTTCTCAAAACTCTGGATTATGATAGAGGGCCGCGAGACTTTGACCTGAGCGCAAAAATGGAGGCTCTAGACCCTTCCAGAGCTGAGATATCGAAACTCAAAATTTCGACCAGAAAAAAAAACGACAGTGTTACCCCTTACGTTTTTTTCAGTTTTCGGGCGAAAAATCAAGTTTCTCCAATCTTCTCAAAACTCTGGATTATGATAGAGGGCCGCGAGACTTTGACCTGAGCGCAAAAATGGAGGCTCTAGACCCTTCCAGAGCTGAGATATCGAAACTCAAAATTTCGACCCGAAAAAAAACCGGCAGTGTTACCCCTTACGTTTTTTTCAGTTTTCGGGCGAAAAATCAAGTTTCTCCAATCTTCTCAAAACTCTGGATTATGATAGAGGGCCGCAAGACTTTGACCTGAGCCCAAAAATGGAGGCTCTAGACCCTTCCAGAGCTGAGATATCGAAACTCAAAATTTCGACCCGAAAAAAAACCGACAGTGTTACCCCTTACGTTTTTTTCAGTTTTCGGGCGAAAAATCAAGTTTCTCCAATATTCTCAAAACTCTGGATTATGACAGAGGGCCGCGAGACTTTGACCTGAGCGCAAAAATGGAGGCTCTAGACCCTTCCAGAGCTGAGATATCGAAACTCAAAATTTCGACCCGAAAAAAAAACGACAGTGTTACCCCTTACGTTTTTTTCAGTTTTCGGGCGAAAAATCAAGTTTCTCCAATCTTCTCAAAACTCTGGATTATGACAGAGGGCCGCGAGACTTTGACCTGAGCGCAAAAATGGAGGCTCTAGACCCTTCCAGAGCTGAGATATCGAAACTCAAAATTTCGACCCGAAAAAAAAAACGACAGTGTTACCCCTTACGTTTTTTTCAGTTTTCGGGCGAAAAATCAAGTTTCTCCAATCTTCTCAAAACTCTGGATTATGATAGAGGGCCGCGAGACTTTGACCTGAGCGCAAAAATGGAGGCTCTAGACCCTTCCAGAGCTGAGATATCGAAACTCAAAATTTCGACCAGAAAAAAAAAACGACAGTGTTACCCCTTACGTTTTTTTCAGTTTTCGGGCGAAAAATCAAGTTTCTCCAATCTTCTCAAAACTCTGGATTATGATAGAGGGCCGCGAGACTTTGACCTGAGCACAAAAATGGAGGCTCTAGACCCTTCCAGAGCTGAGATATCGAAACTCAAAATTTCGACCAGAAAAAAAAACGACAGTGTTACCCCTTACGTTTTTTTCAGTTTTCGGGCGAAAAATCAAGTTTCTCCAATCTTCTCAAAACTCTGGATTATGATAGAGGGCCGCGAGACTTTGACCTGAGCGCAAAAATGGAGGCTCTAGACCCTTCCAGAGCTGAGATATCGAAACTCAAAATTTCGACCCGAAAAAAAAAACGGCAGTGTTACCCCTTACGTTTTTTTCAGTTTTCGGGCGAAAAATCAAGTTTCTCCAATCTTCTCAAAACTCTGGATTTTGATAGAGGGCCGCGAGACTTTGACCTGAGCCCAAAAATGGAGGCTCTAGACCCTTCCAGAGCTGAGATATCGAAACTCAAAATTTCGACCCGAAAAAAAAACGACAGTGTTACCCCTTACGTTTTTTTCAGTTTTCGGGCGAAAAATCAAGTTTCTCCAATCTTCTCAAAACTCTGGATTATGACAGAGGGCCGCGAGACTTTGACCTGAGCGCAAAAATGGAGGCTCTAGACCCTTCCAGAGCTGAGATATCGAAACTCAAAATTTCGACCCGAAAAAAAAACGACAGTGTTACCCCTTACGTTTTTTTCAGTTTTCGGGCGAAAAATCAAGTTTCTCCAATCTTCTCAAAACTCTGGATTATGATAGAGGGCCGCGAGACTTTGACCTGAGCGCAAAAATGGAGGCTCTAGACCCTTCCAGAGCTGAGATATCGAAACTCAAATTTTCCACCCGAAAAAAAAAAACGACAGTGTTACCCCTTACGTTTTTTTCAGTTTTCGGGCGAAAAATCAAGTTTCTCCAATCTTCTCAAAACTCTGGATTATGACAGAGGGCCGCGAGACTTTGACCTGATCGCAAAAATGGAGGCTCTAGACCCTTCCAGAGCTGAGATATCGAAACTCAAAATTTCGACCCGAAAAAAAAACGGCAGTGTTACCCCTTACGTTTTTTTCAGTTTTCGGGCGAAAAATCAAGTTTCTCCAATCTTCTCAAAACTCTGGATTATGATAGAGGGCCGCGAGACTTTGACCTGAGCCCAAAAATGGAGGCTCTAGACCCTTCCAGAGCTGAGATATCGAAACTCAAAATTTCGACCCGAAAAAAAAACGACAGTGTTACCCCTTACGTTTTTTTTTCGTTTTCGGGCGAAAAATCAAGTTTCTCCAATCTTCTCAAAACTCTGGATTATGATAGAGGGCCGCGAGACTTTGACCTGAGCGCAAAAATGGAGGCTCTAGACCCTTCCCGAGCTGAGATATCGAAACTCAAAAATTCGACCCGAAAAAAAAAACGAAAGGGGTACCACTGTCGTTTTTTTTGGGGGTCGAAATTTTGAGTTTCTCTGATCTTCTTAAAACTCTGGATTCTGATAGAGGGCCATGAGACTTAGACCTGAGTGCAAAAATGGAGGCTCTAGACCCTTCCAGAGCTGAGATATCGAAACTCAAAATTTCGACCCGAAAAAAAAACGACAGTTTTACCCCTTACGTTTTTTTTCGTTTTCGGGCGAAAAATCAAGTTTCTCCAATCTTCTCAAAACTCTGGATTATGATAGAGGGCCGCGAGACTTTGACCTGAGCGCAAAAATGGAGGCTCTAGACCCTTCCAGAGCTGAGATATCGAAACTCAAAATTTCGACCCGAAAAAAAAAAACGACAGTGTTACCCCTTACGTTTTTTTTTTCGTTTTCGGGCGAAAAATCAAGTTTCTCCAATCTTCTCAAAACTCTGGATTATGATAGAGGGCCGCGAGACTTTGACCTGAGCGCGAAAATGGAGGCTCTAGACCCTTCCAGAGCTGAGATATCGAAACTCAAAATTTCGACCCGAAAAAAAAACGACAGTGTTACCCCTTACGTTTTTTTTTTTCGTTTTCGGGCGAAAAATCAAGTTTCTCCAATCTTCTCAAAACTCTGGATTATGATAGAGGGCCGCGAGACTTTGACCTGAGCGCGAAAATGGAGGCTCTAGACCTAGAGCCTTCATTTTTGCACTCAGGTCTAAGTCTCATGGCCCTCTATCAGAATCCAGAGTTTCAAGAAGATCAGAGAAACTCAAAATTTTGACCCAAAAAAAACCCCCACAGTGGTACCCCTTTCGTTTTTTTTTTCGGGTCGAAATTTTGAGTTTCGATATCTCAGCTCTGGAAGGGTCTAGAGCCTCCATTGTTGCACTCAGGTCTAAGTCTTATGGCCCTCTATCAGAATCCAGAGTTTCAAGAAGATCAGAGAAACTCAAAATTTCGACCCAAAAAAAAAAACGACAGTGGTACCCCTTTCGGTTTTTTTTCGGGTCAAAATTTTGAGTTTGAGTTTGCTATGTGGGTAAGTGCGGTAAAATAGTTTTTTTTCACGAAAGGAACTTTAATTAAAATGTCTATCAAAAACACTACCCGAATCCCCATTCAATAGATTACCGGTGGGACCGTGTCCAATTGCAGCATATTGAAAGAACTGCGGAAAAACTTTAAAAAATATAGTGGGTTATTGGACAAATAGTGGGTTCGTGGGACAGGGGCGTGGCCCGGGAGTGGTCCCGTGACATTTGGCAAATATAGTGGGTTGTTGGACAAATAGTGGGTTCGTCGGACGGGGGCGTGTCCGCGAACCGGTCAGTGGGCGGGGGGGCCGGTCGCCGGACGCCCTGTGGAAGCGGTGGTCGGTTGGATGAATATTGGGTTCGTGGGACGTTTCGAGGGTGGCTTCACCGAGGGGGCCTTTGCGGAACTGCCTCTGGGGTCCTGAAACTGTAATTTCCGTCAACCCACATCCATTTAACTACGGCCCAAGGACGGAATGCACCTTTTTTTTGGGTCTTGAACTAGCTAGAGTTACTGGAAATCGAAATACAGTGACTTGCTGGCAACCGTCCTGCCAGTACTGTAAAAATACAAGAAAACACAGGATGCACACAGGAAATGACTCTAACATGAATGCATTGATTGATTCCTAGGTTTATTTTGTTATGAATAAACAAATGTGCAATATAAAGGAAAAACCTTACGATTAAAGTTGTAATGTTATCATGCTCAAGTTTTTGTTCTAAAAAAAGAAAGATGCACACAGAAAATGACTCTAATATGACCAGATTGATTGATTCGAATATATTTAGTTTGTTACAAACAATATGCAATCTGTAAGACAAAAACCTCAAAATTATAGTTGAAATGATATACTCTTGGAATTTTTTTGACCTTGAGAAAAAGCTTAAAGTATAGACCAACAAATTTTATGTTTATTAATTTATTTCATGTTGGTACATTTTTGGGAAGTACACCTTTTTTGACCAGATGTCCATTGGTATGGACAAAAAAAATCACAATGAAAGCAATTATATAAAAAAAAAATTCATTTGTTTTCATTTATAGAAACCTCATGAGCTGGGAAAATGTACTTTTACATTTTTCAGAAACTTGAAACATAATTCAGGTCTGAGGGGGTTAAAAAAATGCAGCTTTGGTGAGCAAAAGAGACTTATTTCAAACATATTATAAAAGAATTGTAATATTTCCATGTGTTTATTTATCTAAAACCCATTTATGTAATTTATAGTTGCTTTCGAATATTTTTATTTTGTGTGAAATTGTATTCACAGTTGGTGATTCCTCAGCAGTCATTTGTCTTTCCTGTTGGATCCCACAGTATGCAGGGTGCGGCCCCTCTGGGCTACGTTTAGGAGCCATTAAACTCCCACTGTGGTTGTGAGTGTATGAACGTGTTAGTTGGGAGAACCTGCCTGTAAGTAGGGTTTAGGAACTTTAGGGTTAGGGTTTAACAACTTTAGGGCACTATTTGAGGGAACAGCCATTTGGACTTACTCACTTATTCAATCTCACATTCAATCCCAAAATAAATAATATTGAAGAAATAAAATCTATTTCTTCTGAAGAAACAAATGTAATATTGATATGAGGGTGGGTATGCAGGCATAGATTCAGAGGCATAAGGTACTGTAAGTATTGCATACAACAATGCAACAATAAAACAATACATTGACATTTACGTTTTACTTCTGATACTCAAGTACTTTTAAAAACGAGTAAAAATCGGTCTTTACAACTTTTACTATTTGACCAGTAGTATCTGTACTTTCACTCAAATAAGGAAGTTGTGTACTTTTTCCAGCTCTGCACGGGTCATAAAAACAATACAAAACACCATCATCAACATGGCAGCATGACTATGCATAAACATACACGCCCCTTTAAGTCAAGTGGCGTGTCATCTATACGAATTTTAAGCTATCCGCGTGTATGTCCACACCGAAACGAACCGTCATCTTTTGCGTGTATGTCTACGCCGTTAAATGTCCGAGTGATTCCGCGTGCACGTACACGTCGTTGAATGTCCGAGCGAAACGAAGCAAAATGTAGATCTACATCTGGGGAGCGATATTTTTTTCCTAAGGATGGTAGGGGAAGACTCATCAATGGTATTAAACCCAGTGACGGGTACGTTTAGGGACAGGGTTGGGGTAGGTCAAACATTTATACAGTAATGTAACATAATGTCATAAACATTAAACAACATGATGAGACATAAATCGCTGTATGTAATATGTGGGTGGGTTTTACACTAGAAGCATGTTGATGTTTCATTGTTGTTGTTTTCTATGTTTTTATTAAAAGAGACAGTAGAGAGTAGACAGGAAATTGTGAGAGGTCTCGAGACATGACACAGGTCCCATTTAAACCTCTTATCTCATCATGTCTGGGGAGCACATGCACAGCTCTGACAGAATTAGCAGGTTTCTGTAGTTTTTCCCCCTGAAGGGCTGGTGACCCATTGAGATGGAGAGAGACAAAGAGCCATCAGGTGGAGAGGAATAACAGACCGGCTAAAAGAGCCGATTATGCCAGGCTGGCACTGCAGTGCCCGCTGGTGAGATGGAGATGAAAGAGCCTCCCACTGGCTTCAGAGAGCAAGAGCTGAGCTCACAGGAGGAAGACACAGCAGGAGGGGCTCGTGGGCGTCAGACAGAGTGGGATGGGGGTGGCGTGTCTGTATGTCTGTATTTGTATGTGTGTGAGAGCTTCTCTCTTTATTTAACAGACACTGCAATAGAAGGCCTTTATACATAAATGACTAAAATTAATGGAATTCTGTTACTATTTGCTCATTTTCATGTTGTTCCAACCCTGCTATTTTATTCTAAGAAAATAAATCGTCTTTGGTAATCTCCCCCTCCAACTGTTAGAACTTTTGTGAGTCATTGAGTCAAAGAGCTGGTCAACTATTCTTTAAATAGTTTGCATGGTTGATAAAGCATCGAATGATTCATTCATGAGCTCGACTCATTGACCCTAATGATCCTTCAATGATGCTCTGCTCAATGCGGGTCAGTGACTCAGACCAGCGTATTGTATTTCAGTCCTTCGTAGTAAATCAAACACAAACGCCTTACAACTCAATGTGGTATGTTGACATAAAGTCACAATGAAATCAAAGTTGACTATTTATAATCAGTACTGAAATATTCCATAAAAGAAGAAGAATGTATCAATGCACAACATTATTTTTATGTGCCCTCAAAATCTTTAAATCAAAATAACTTCCCCTCCTTCTCAAAGAGACATCTCTTCTCTTCTCTGATGATATTTTTAAGCGCAAGGGCGGGAAAACCTGTCACTCACATGAGATCACAGCAACAGCAAACCACAACCATCCAATCAATTCCTGATGTACAAAATCAAGAATACTTGAATAGGCTATGTCACAGTAGGGAAGAAATGGGCAACCATCAAAACTTCTGTTTCATGCGGCTTTAAAACAGTCTGGTAAATTGAAAAAAGTTTTTGGGTGAATTTAACTTTAAAACAAGTTTAGTTTAGTTTTTTTTTTTTTTTTTTTGCACAGTCCGCCTTATGTGTATCAAACTCATCTCTATCTAATAAACCAACACACCAAACCACATTCATGAATATTTTCACATCTTTTCAGAGTTGGTTGCATTTCTTTGCTCAGTTTTTAATCAGTAATGCATACAACCTCCTGTGAAGATTCATCCCGCAGATTTGAGAATCCTGTTGTCTGGCGTCACATGGGACGTACCACACGCTGCGCTCATCTCTCCTACATCTCTATCTTTCTCTCCACGTGTGGGATGCACAGACTCTGTGAGTTAGAAAAGTGAACGTGGGCTGCACACTCTCGACAGGGAATATGAAGAGCGAGAGACAGAGAGATCAGATGAGAAACACTCCAAAAATGGAAAAAGAGGATTAATTGGGAAGGACAAGAATTGAGGGGAGAATCAGTCAGTTCTCTGGATAAGATACAGAGACCTATTAAAAATGTATCAAAGTCAGATGGATGCACAAATTAAGAGGTTCTTCTTGCTCACGTACACACAGAGTAATGAGAAAGGTTATCAATGGTGTCATGAACCCCCATCATAGTCACACATGCAGTGACACAGTTACTCACTAATTAACCCCGCAGACTGACACTTTTATTTCTGCCTCACATCTATAGTGCTTCCATCCTTCAGCTGTTCACATTTCATTGGATAAAAATGCATTAATCTATTTCATGATAACTGCCATTGTCATAATTAATGATATACACTAATTAGTCACAAACACACAAAATATATTTATATATAATTTATTCCTGTGATGGCAACATTGAGTTCTCTCTCTCTCTCTCTCTCATTATAGGGGTTGTTCACACAGAAAAGCATGGTATATGTGATCAAAATATGGTACATGCCCCAACAAACATGGTATTAGCATGACACATGTCCAAAAAATATGGTATTGCCATGGTACTGTACATGACCAAACAGCATGACATTTCCATAATACATATTCAAAAATTTGGTGTTTCAATGGAAAATTTCCAAACAAATAGTTCCACTGCTATTTCTTGTTTATTTGCTTTGCAAATGTCAAATGACTTCTGCTGTATATTAGTATAAAACAGTATCTTGCTAATGGACTCTATGGCTGTATTTTTGTATGTCTAAATAGTGTGTCTGAATCGCCTCTGGCTGCTGGTGTGATCGATATTTCAGAAAGGAGAACAGATCACCACACAGACTCCAGTATTCTGGAGAACTGCCAATAGAGCTGCAGCAACCCACACACACACACATACATACACGACCGTAACCCACTAACCTGCCCTTTCCCCACATACCACCACACACACACATGACCTACACCCACTTGACAACACATACAGACACACATGCTCATAAACACACTCACCCACACAGACACACACGACTGTTCAGCACTCACAGCCACACCCACACATGCATACACACACACTAAACATACATTTACACTCTACAAGCTCCTGATAGCAACAATGTATGTTAAAAATAGATATTATAAAGAAAATGTGGGTGGTTCTTGGCTGTGCAGAGGACATGTAAGCAGTTGCTAAATGGCTGCTCTTTTGTCAAAAGTATTGATTAAATTGCAAAAACAAAATAATTAAAATGTGACAATTCACTCTAATTTCGAAAAATTTAGAATATCTTCTTTTGTTTGACTGAAAAAAAACAGGATAAGGGATTGGAACAACATTAGGTTGATTAAATAACAATAGAATTTAGTTTTGGGTCAACTTTGTTGTCTATGCCTCTAAATGCCCTGAAATTGTTATTTGCTTAGAAGTAAAAAGAAGTTTGATGAATATGTAAATGAACGAAGTGTGTATTTTCCTCTCTTCAAAAATGGCAGTGAGAAATAAGTAGTTAAGAAAGCATGCGATCATAGCGATCGATGTGGATATGTTTGCACTAGCTCTGCAACTCCAGTAAAGTTACTTCACGCAGAGTCAGTGTTTAAGACTTAAACTTAATTTTCTACTTTAAAAGCAGCTCTCCAGTGTAATTATGTTTTCAATCTCAACGGACTGAACAGAAAAAATTAACCGGAGAACATTTCAACCTCTATGGTGGTTTGAAGGTGTTACCAGCAAGATCGAACTTATATGGAAGGTTTGCTTTGGCCAACTGTTTCAATCCCGAAACCAACTCCAAACAAACTTAGTTTTGGCATGATCTTGTTCGAAATGACACCACACAAGTTCGTTCTTCGGTTTCTCTTGAAGTACGTGTATCAGTGACATTTTTTGAGTTTTGAACTTTGAGTCTTGAATTGTTGTGTTCACTCACAGTTTACAGGTCTGGCTCAAATAATGCCTTAATGAATAAATAAATAACAATTAATATATTATTTTGTTATATATACATTTTTTGTTATGGTAACTAATGTCCTTTAGGCTCTCTGAATTTTTATTTTTGAAACATTTTACATTTATTTCACTATATTCCAAAGGATTTACGTAAAAAAAAAAAAATTCCACATTATAAAAACATATCGTTCTTTGTTATTTTAAACTGAATAAATCTAAATCCGCTCAGTGGCTGATTCGTGAACAAATGTTTCTTTTCAACCGATTCTTTTTGAAGTACCGCAACGATTCATTCAAACTGGACTGATGGGATTGCAGCTGTTTGGAGTCAACAATCTTGTCTAACTCAAAATGAAACAAAAACCAGTGAATAAAGTAATCCTCAGAGCTCGACTGTGCGCAAAAAGTAAGTTGATAACACGAACACAAAAAACGAAACACAAAACTCTGGGTTGGTGATTGCGCAGTGGATAAGACACATGCCTTTGGTGTGAGAGACCTGGTTCACCTGGACACCAATGTGTCCCTGAGCAAGACACTTAACCCCTAGTTGCTCCAGAGGCATGCAACCTCTGACATATATAGCAATTGTAAGTCGCTTTGGACAAAAGAGTCAGATAAATGCAGATGTAAATAATGCCGAGATTTAGTAAAGTCATCATATTTAGGATATGTGACTATAAAGGCAATTCACATCAAGAAGGATATCTATAAAGAAAAAGTTAGCGTCCACACCAACGGACGTTAGCGTTATTTTTATTATTGTTCCTCTGTGTCCTTATCACTAGAATTCGAATGATTATTAAAACTTTATAGTTAGAGTTATCATTATTATAGTTATCAGAAAGTTGATGGACACCATTGACTTCCATAGTAGGAAAAAAAACACCCATTTGGTTATCGACATTTTGTGCTTAGCAGAAGAAAGAAATTCATACAGGTTTGAAACAACTTGAGGGTGAGTAAATGATAACATTTTTTTTTTTTTGGAACCTTTCCTTGAAATAGTGGAGCTATTAACTGTATGAACGCCTGAATGTTGATATGTAGTTGACAGTATAATTCATAATAATGTCAGACTGAGATCACACCCGTTTCAGCTTTACCATGGGATACAGGCAGTCACACACAAATATTTTCATTATATGAGCCAGGTGAAAAAGACATACCATTAAATGTATTGCAAATGTACTTAAGTTTTTAGTACAATACAAATATAAAGCATTTTTTAATACATTTAACAGTACATTTTTTCACCCCAACTATCATTTATTTTATGACTGTAAGTTTAGCTGTGTTCTGTATGTATAACCAACTGGATTTTCAGCTCTGGAAAGCCGCAGACAGATCAGGTCAGTTGGTTGCTCAAAGCTGTCAATCATTCAGCAGGCAAGCAGTGTTTTCTATTCATTATTTCGCATAATACAGTCTTGTTTATTTTCCTGTCTCCATATACAGAATGCCACATATGTGGTAGGCTAACCCTGTGAGTACCAGCAGCTGTCCTGCCAGGCAGCCAGGTCAGCATGTGTGCATACTGTATATTTGAAGACAGAAAGTGTGGTTTCTAATAGATAATGGACTGACAGGACGCATCATTAGCCACAGTACTACAGTGTCTGGCAAGAGTTACACATACGCTGTATATCCATTAGTTCTGACTGTCACGTCTGTCTCGCTGTCTGCCTGTCGCCCTCTCTTTCTCTCAGGTTGTCTCTGTCTCTCTTTTCCCTACACTTTCTGACAACTCTTGAGGATGCTCTGTCTGTCTCTCTCTCTCTCTCTCTCTCTCTCTCTCTCTCTCTCTCTCTCTCTCTCTCTCTCTCTCTCTCTCTCTCTCTCTCTCTCTCTCTCACACACACACACGCATACAGCTGCTGTTTTTCTGCTGGTTGTATGAGTGTCAGTAATCATTACCAGTGTCAGTCTGTGCCCTCAACCGCTTCCACAGAAACCATATAGGAACCAGCTCTGTTCCTCATTACTGTCACAGTGCCAGGAACATATGCAGCCATGATATACTGACAGGATTTCTCAAATAACATTTGCATTCAGAAAAAAGGTTTTCCGGTAA
Source organism: Pimephales promelas (assembly GCF_988280905.1). NCBI lineage: Eukaryota > Metazoa > Chordata > Actinopteri > Cypriniformes > Leuciscidae > Pimephales > Pimephales promelas. The sequence continues at coordinate 26,739,513 of NC_142782.1, forward strand.
GGTTTACACTCTACAACGATAATCAGAATAATCACGAATACTCATACATGCCGCCTCAGATTTCCTTGAATCTTTGTAGATTTAAAATGGTGTTTTTAACTGCAAAACAAAATGTCAAAGCTGTTTTTCTTCATAAAAGAAACACGTGCTGTAATTAATTAGTACATGCAATATAGAAAATAAAAAATCTGCATATTGCAAAAACATAAAATATTCAATACTTTGCTCAACCAAACTTTGTCATGTAAATATATATATATATATATATATATATATATCCAAGAGCATACAATTTGTCATTGTTTATGCTATCTATATACAACAACATTTTGTCATTGCTTATACTGTTAGATAAGTATAACTTAATTAGGGAAACCTAGGATTAAATAATGTTTTTGTTTTTTGCTGCTGGTTTTTCCTATCTAGTAAAAAAAACAACTGTATGCAAGTGTAGGTTGTATACACTAAGAATTCAGAATTTCTTCAGTACAGTAGTAAAAAAAAAAAATCTTTGGTCATGTCTTATCTTGTCTATTCACACTCAAAAAAAAAATAAATGTATAAATGAGTCATGATAAACACCCATTAATGATGCTATAAGAAGAATCATTAGAAAGCTTTCTCGTATCAGCCTCGAACGGCATGTGAACAGACTGCCAATGTATTATGGACCATCTGATGCATATCACACATTAAAATGGCAAACACTGGCTGAAATCCAAGTCAATTTTCAGTTTTAATCTGATTGGCAGACTTCAATGTAATTTCTAGGATTCAAAACTGTTTTTATCACTCCATCAACAACAAAGTCATGTTTATAGGTACTAGGTTGATATAATGACTATGAGCACATCCAAGAAAGAACTAATTCTTGGATTTGCCACAATTTGTGAAGTACTGTACATGGCACAGTATTGGAGAGTTGCTAGCTTGAACATGCCTTTATAGCTTGCTTTGTTCTGAGATGTCGACTTTATGCCAATAGTCAAAAGTCTGGCTCTGAGAAAATAAATACTTTCTAGCATGACAGTTGGTATCTTTTATAACAAAGCATAAAGCTGTGCATTTCAAAAACGACAATGACTACTTTGAGTGTATAAAACAGTAATCATTTGCATCAATGATTCTCATTACAACAACGAATATAAAAAATGCAAGATAATCACGCATACAGTGACAATCTCGTATAACAAAACAAGCCAACCAAGCATCCTCCACTACTTGTATATCTTGACAGCATGTGACATAGCGTTTGTTTTAAAGCTTGAGTCAGTTAGTCGTTGAACACAATGGATTGAGCTCATGCTGACTTCATAACAAACTGATAAACTGGATCTAGAGCCAATGAGTGACAGGTATTGATGACCTATAAGCATTATCTTTCAATCCCTAGAGTTATCATCAATAGAGATATCTATTAATCCCATCCTTTGCATAACTCTGAGATATAAATAATCCAGTCTAAGTCAGTTAGACATATTTTATCCATGCCTGTGTCATACAGAGTGTTGGGAATTGTGTTCATGAACATAGATAATGTTCCAGCATCAGTTTCCATGATCAATAGAGATATACAGCCTTTTGCGCTTAGAGTGTTGAATAACTGTTTGTCTTGCAAACAACAGTTTCAGCAGGATCATTGTAGGGTTCAATATATTGTATTTTACAACAAAACATAACATAAAAAATGTATAATTTAATGCAAATACATGAATGTAATTTGATTTAATTGATGCATCTATATCTATTTTTAATATAATATTAATATTGAATATTTAAATATATATCTCAACGTGCCCGTCCATCAGGCCACAATGCCACCTTATATTTAAATAAGTAATGAGCGCAGCATAATTTACAGTCAGGGGTTCCAGAATTCATAAATACAGCCCTGCATGTGGGAACAAGAGCTATGACATCATCATCACACTATTGCAATGCAAGGTGTTTAAAGATGTGCCTGTCCATCCCACACACGCCCAAAGAACCGTGGGGGAGGGCAGGGGCAAGTCACCACCTCTTTGCATTTAAAATCTACTCCAAAATGGCCAAAATTCAACTACACCCACCATATGAGTGGATGATGTAAGTGCCTGTGGGACTTTGTGTGTGTAAGACAGTGAGGCAGAGAGAGAGACAGACAGATAGAGATCAAAAATTGTGAGAGAGGGAGAGTGGGTTCTCAAACCGAGTCCCGGCCCTCCCTGCTTTATTGAGAGCAGGAAAGACAGACAAGTCATCCCTCTATCGCGAATGAGTGGTGCTCTGTTCCTTTCAATGAACACTTGATGTTTGAATATGTGAAGTTAAGCACATAGATAACAATGTCATACTCCTACATGAATATGTGGGCATCAATTCAAAAGGTAGACTGATTCTCTACACTTGAGAGAGACAGTCATATAAGTGAATAAATGGCCTCTCAAACAGACAGTCACCAAGAATGTTGCCAAATATTTAAGATTGGGGGCGGCACATTTAAAGCTTCAATCAGCTATAGAGTGCAAGTGACCCATGTATATTTTTCCCATTTATTTTCTCCATAAGATTTTCCAAATATTTAAACAATAAAGAATTCTAAGCCATAAACCAAACTATCCAGCTCCAAGATTCGAAATAAAAAAGTATATAAAAATCATCCTATCCCAATTATAAGTTCAATGTAGCTATATGATGTAAATAAAGAATAACCCAGGTTCAGCTCACATCTGTGCCGTGTGAATTCCTTGTAACTAACATTACAGTATTGATTTAGAGTTTATATAGCTTTTGTAAGCTCTCTCTTTTTTTCTTTTTTTTTTTTGTAAGGCAGTTTACCGCCCCTTAGGAAAATCAACCATTGTTTTCTGGTGGATTACTGTTTGTATTTGCATAGTTTTCTGACAAATATCCTCATGATTAAATGGTTAACGTATCTAAAATGTATTAGAAAATGAAAAAATAAAAACATACCACTCGGAAATGTCCCGTGAAATCTGTGCTTGCGAAGTCCGTGCATGAAATCCGTTTCCGTAAGTTTCCGAACTGAATACGTCCTTATTAGTCCGATAAAAGCTTTTATTGACACCAGGCCCAGCAAACGACTCGTTTTTCAAAGTGGGGAACTATGACGTCAAAGAGGATAAAACACCACCCCCGCAGAAGAAGATCAACGCTTACTTCAACACGGCCGGTTTAGCCCCGCCCACTGATTCGCGCATTACACGCATAGCTAAATAACATAGGCCTACAATACAAAATATTGTCCACTATATATAGATATAGTTTTTGTTCATTTAAATATGGCTGTAAAATATGAAAATACAAAAATTGCATTGGAAACACATGGAAATGACACAAAAACTATCGTTAGTTTTTAGTTCTCCCTCACTCTATTGTTGCGTTCAACAGAAAAAAAAAAGAGTTTTACAAACCTATGCTGAAGTGTGCATCACCTGCATTACTTTTACACAACCCATATGCCATGATATCTGACAAATAATTCTTCTGTAAATCTTTACATTAATAGTCTATAAGCTTGTATACAACATCTTAATATTACTTAAATACAGCACTGTAGCCTAATTATATTTCTGTCTCCACTTGAGGGGAAACTAAGGGAATCAAATCCCCTTCAGTTTTTATGGTGTTTTCAGCCCTTGCTGTCAAACACACTAAGCTAGTTCGTCCATGCTGTCGAGTGGATTTGAATTTAGCTGAGTTGAGTGCTTTTAAATTGTCAGACAGAACTTGGAGAGAGTGTTTAGAGATTAATGTCTCTAAGATGACGTGGCGGGCAAGGGAGAAGTCTGCATCGTGTGTTTCTGTGTGTGTGTTTGTGTTTGTACGGTTGAAGGGAAAATATTAGCACACCTGCATTAATATCAGGCTTTGCAGTTCCCTGATTGCTAACCATAAAAACATATAATAATATCCCTAAACACCTGATCATATTAAATTATTTTTATGATTTTTGTATGACATCCACAGAGAGTATACAAAAATTTCCAATTAATTAATTGGAACTAATTTCCAATTAATTTACACTTTCCATCATCTACAGTTAAAAATACTAATATTTGTTATAGACAGTTAAATGTAATCTTTAACAAATCTCTAAATGAATATAAATGTTTAGACTGTTAATTGTGATGATGCCTAAATTCACTTTAAACATTTTAAAATTCACTTCAAAATTTAAAATGATTGATTTTTATAGTTTTTAGCATTTTTTTTAATAAATGATTTAGACAAAATGTATATTAATTTGAATTTCAATAAATCAAAATTTTAATTTTTTAAAAATATTTATAATTTTTCACTTATTTGCCATAACCTGAAAATAGTTTATTGATATCAGACAGAATTTTTAATATATGTACATTCATTTACATCCCTAATGTAAAAAAGAAAAGAAAAAGGGCCTACAAATCCAAAGATAAGAGCGTTCTGCAGAGAGAGGTCAAATGAGTGCTGTATATAAGATCACTAAACGGCTGTGTGGTGGAAACCAGAACCAGCCTGCCCCAATTAAACATAAGACCAGCAACATCCTCTCAACTGAACTTGAGCAAGCAACTACAGGCCTGAGCCAGAAGAGCCTGCCAATCCTTCAACTTCAGTAGATGTTCTGGGCATTGACATCAGGCCCCCAACCAAGGCTGAAGTCAGATCTGCCATCAAAGCACTCAAGAATGGGAAGGCAGCTGGAATTGACACCATCCATGCTGGAATACTTAAAGTAGACCGTACCACACCTACTATATCACTGATCTGTTCAACATCTGGAATAAAGACATCTTCCCTGAAGATTGGTCAAAAGGCCTCATTATCAAGCTTCCCAAGAAGGGCACCCTTCAACAACTGGTGGTGCATCACACTTTCAATACCATCAAAAGTGTTTTGCAGAATCCTCTGTCCAGAATTGAGATAGCCATTATAAGAAGACAAACTCACACAGTGTGGTTATAGAGATCAAGCATCGTACGATTAAATGGCTTGCACATGTCCTTTGGATGGACCAGAACCTTATCTCAGAAGTAACTATGAGCTGGAGACCACCGGTGAAAAGTAAGCAAGGAAGGCCTGAGGAGGACTTTAGAAGCCGAACTAAAAGCACTATATCATGGGGCGAAGCACAACATGCTGCCAAGGATAAAACAAGATGGAAGCTAATCGTCACAGCCTTTTGTTCTGTAGGGAACTATGAGGCATAAGTAAGTAACATCCCTAATGTACAAAACTCAGAAAAGAGCAGAAAAGTGTCTAAGAAGGTCAGACTCATGAAATATGCACATAGACTGCAAATCTCTATATATAGACGGCACAACTCCCTGTAGAGATGATAGTTATCAAATGTATTGAAATATTGTGTGAGAACGGCTATGTCTAGTTTTTGTCCTAAGCTTTCAGGTTCCTGCAGACACACAATCAGAGGATATATAATCACCAAGTTCCTCTCTGTTGCTCTGAACTGTTACATATACAGGGATCTAGAGTCTTTCACAAGTGTTCATTAATAAGGCTCTTTTTTGTGTGCTTTCAATACATGTCTGCATACATTGCTCAGAAAAGGTAAATGTACAAGGGTATTGTGAGAATGTGGGTCAGAAATATGACCAGCAGTGATGTCTGGTCCTCTATTCTCCTCGTGTTTCTTCAGGGAGTCATTATCAGATATAATTGCACCTGTCTGTTGTCCTCACCAGATCAGGTGAGAATGTCTGCTTCTCAAGGAAGCAGATTCTTTCAGATGCATCTCTGAAATCAAATGCTGACTCAGAAATGCTCACAGTTGTTTACTTTAACAGATCTGGGTAGTACTATGGAAGACATTTTTAAAAGGTGTATTTTTTTCACACTATTATTCATAATGTATAAGGCAACCAGGACAGGATCAGTACTATTATGCAGAGATGCTGTTTATTATCTTTTTTTAAACCTGTAGATAGTAGACATTTACCAAATAATTGCATATATCACATTACACTCATTATATGAACAGTCCCCTTGGAGCAACTTAGGGTTAAGTGTCTTTCTCAAGGGCTCAATACAGTTCAATACACTAACAGTCAACTTCATGACAAATTGAAATATTTTTCATTCATCACATCAGTTCTAAAAATGGCAGCTGTAAATAATGACCAGACTCTAGACATTTCTCAAATCATGACCCCACTTCCAAGTCACCCTCAGGCAGAACACACACACACACACACACACGACCCTTCCATCTGCCTTTTCCTCCCCTCCCTCTTCCTGAGAGTGTGAGAGACTCTCTAATAACCCTTATTCATAAATCAATTTCCACTTGGCCACGAATGCCTACAGTAAACTATGGTGACTGACAGCTGCAGTAGAGGTGCCGATCTGAAGCGTTCTATCAGATGACAGCGTGGCGACCATCTGTGAGCGATGACACTTAAATTATCAGCTGCCTTTAAGTAATAAGCAGAGGCTAGCAGGTTGAATGTGATTGGCTGAGATACTTGGCACAATGACTAGTTCCACAATCTCAATCTCATCATCTACATCAGCTATATTTTAATTGTCCCTGTTACCTGACAGATATCACTGAAATATGTCCTGAAAAATCACTTCCCTCTTTGAAAACAGCGCCAATCTTGTCAAAACTGACATCTTGGGCTCTCAATATATATATAAGCCATTAAGCCAAACTTACTTATCTGTACATCAGCGTTTCTTTCTTTCTATTGTGCTTGAGATCCCTCCTGCTGCTGAGGTTGCCCCTTCCTTATATAGTTCAATGGCATAAACCCTTGATGTGACCTAACCACAATCTTTAATGCCGTTATGCGACCATATGCGCCAACCATTTTGATTAAGGCTGTCGAAGCCCCACTGTCATCGTTAAAGCAGGTTCAGTGGCAACGGTTCCGTATGGCATACTACCTATTGCAACACACAACAACCGACCATACGCACCAAGACTGTCGAAGCCCCACTGTCGTCATTAATGCAGGAAATGTAGTGTGGCGGCCTGTACACAGCCTGCCAGAATATTCTACCCCAAAGCCAGTTGCTGCTCCTCTCTGCTGCTTCAGATAATGGATTACTGGCAATGGAAATGATTTCCAGAAAAACTACATTATTAACATGACCTAACAAAGAATGCTTCTACAGCAGCAAGTATTAATTTTAGCCTACATTTAATCCAACATTTTTAAGATCAAAAGTTGCATTTGTTAGCATTAGTTAAAGCACTGTGAACTTTTTTTTAAAGGACAAGTTCGGTATTTTACAATTAAAGCCCTGTTTTAAGATCGTTTCTGATGAAATGAATGGTTAAGATGGTTAAGTCCCGAGAATTTTCGGATTCTGTGGTAGCACCCCCGAACCTTTTATTGTATGTTCTGTGATGTACGGTATTACTCCATCAACGGAAACGGAAATGGGTTTGTTGTATTCTTTCTGTAGTCTTATGCAGTTGCGGTATTGTAGGCTACACTATATAAGTGGTTTGCTTGCAATTGGCAAAGGTGCATTATCGCCACCAACTGGGCTGGAGTGTCTATTATTCAAGCTCTCAACGGAAGAATGTACGGTTGAGAGGCGTTCGGAAAAATAGGTCTACAGTTTTACAACGAATGGTAAAACACCTGTTGGAAAGCATCTTTTGCAGCGTTTTTTTTTTTTTTTTTTGTGTGTGTGAGCATATCAGTGAACACCCCCGACCACTCAGTGAGTTTCACGTCTTTGTTAACTAAAGTTTTATGCGTTTTATGAAGGATTGTTCCTGTGCACCTATGCTACCATTGTAAAGGTGTGGGGGTGCTACCAGAGAATCCGTAAATTCTCGGGACAGCAGCATTTGTCTAAAAAAAAATCTTAACCATTCCATTTCATCAGAAACGATCTGAAAACAGGACTTTAATTGTAAAATACCGAACTTATCCTTTAAGTAACATCTACAAAGATTAATATATGCTCTGTAAAAATATGTTGTTCATTGTTTGCTAACCCTAAAATGTACATAAACCACGCCCCTGGGAACACACAACTAGTGTTGATATGAGGCAGAGTTGTTGTAGTAGAGCACATTTGTGAGTCTGCTGTCACATCCGCCTTTTCACATTCAATACAGTACGTAACAGAAATGCAATAGCATGTCACTCTGTAGGCATCAGTTCCAACACAAGTGATTTTATAGATTATCATGACAGAATATACTAATTGAAGATAGTTAACTGCACATAAGCAACATAAATTCATCAACTAACCATTCAGAAACGCCTTGTTGCATTCTACATTTTGTCACTTCTTATTGGGTCCTCCATTATTGTCCGACTCCAGTTTAAACATAAAAAGGTCGAACAGTTTCTGACATTTTAGGGCTTGTCTAAGCGAGGTAATCGGAGCAACTAACACACAGGAGCTCTTGAAGCTCCGCCCTCTGTGCCGGGAGCAGCAGCTCATTTGCATTTAAAGGGACACACACGAAACAATACGTTTTTCTGACCCTCAAGAAAGGGACAATTTTAACATGCTGTAAAAAAAATATCTGAGTGGTATTTGGATCTAAAACTTCACATACAAACTCTGGGAACAACAGAAACTGTTTTTACATATTGTAAAAAGGGGCATTGGCCTATAACACACCTTTAATCCATTAAAACCGGACCACACGTCTGTGTGTGTTTACCTTTGAGACTGGATCGCGCATCTGTGCGTAGTCACCATTAAGCAAACGCTTCTGCGACATTTTGATGTTTTTATCATGTTTGTATCTGCCGTAGAGCCTGAGAAATTAAGATTTTAGTAGGCTTTGACAAATTTTGACTAATATTTCTGTAACCCCTTAGGTTTTGGGAGGGGGTTTACAGAAAAGTACTTTTTAGCAGGTGTTTTAGACCTAAATGGGTTAATGCATTAACTAATGTTAACAAATGAGATCTTATTCTAAATTATTACCGATATTTGATTGCTTGAAATAGCAAAAAATGAGCATCCAGAAAAAAAAATGTAATTTGCAAAATTATGCATGTTCACACCTGATGTTGTCAACTTATCTCAATATTGCGGGGGGGGGTTTTGGTGAGCGTTGTTTTTTTGTATAATCATCATACCATTTAATAATGGGTCAAAGGTCATAACCCACCCACTCTTGGTATTTAAGGCTCTACATCTCATTAGAGAAAAAGTCAGTGATGTAAGTTTATTTATAGAAATCCAACTAAAGCTAAGACTAATTATCAGGACAAACGGCAACTCTGTTGGGATGAAATCAAGACTGTCCTGATTGTATCGGAATGCCTAGACACTCTATATGCTCATGCATTCAGGGCACATTAGCTGCTAGCGTACCTTCGTCCCACCAAGCATGTTTGTGATTAAAAGACGTCTAATAGCCGTCCAAACACATGTAGCCCTGACGTCTAGGCTAAAACAAGGCAAAATTTGGGGCAGTGAGGTCTTACCATAGCCCAAGAATAGACGCACAAACTATGCATATAACATGTCAAAGAAATGAAACCAAACAACCGATTTTGCTTACATGATGGAACATCATACATCTCGCAAAATATTTTGGCAAAAACGTCATGTAACCAAATTCAAGTTTATTTTGGACTATTTATATCAGGTCTATATGTGACCGAAATGGTGAAATGATGGCTAGTCATTCCTGGGATGTCTGTCACACATTTCTATCCGTTCTATTTTGCTGTCTCTAAAAACAAGCAGCTTGACAGAAACTGATTTAATAGCAGTTATACACTTCTTTTCAGTTCCACTGACAATCTGCTGACCGGAGACAGCAAAGCTCGGCTTCTTTTACCCTTTCACACCTCTTATCTGTCACACTACACTGTACAATCACATTCAGCTCCTATTAGAATACTATTCAATACTTGGATCCCAGCAGTGTGCTGTCACAGCCATTGTCTTTCTCCTCCTCGAGGCTAATGGCTCTCCCAGGACCATGTCCTTCACAAATGAAGGTGTGGTTGGCTGTCAACTATTGAGGCTTCAGATGTGTTCCCATGTGCCCGCCGTTGGGAACTGGCATCTTGCCTGTTTGATTCTCGGGTGAGGCACCGCTGAGGGATTTACTGTTCCCATCACAACATTGTGGGTGTCAGTATTCATGCCCTTTCACAGAGTTCTGTGATCTTAAGCATTGCAAATAAAAGCAGGTTATAATACCTATAAGAAAGCATCTTTTATGAGATAGGATTAGAAAGACTGCCTTCTACTTTAGTGAAAGAAAAAAAACTGCTGTAGTGTATATACTGAATTTATAACCGCAAGCAAGCCATGTTACACAGACTTTTTTCACGTAACAAATAAAGAAATGCTATTTGTTAAAATTAAACAATACTATCGGAGTCACATTTTCAAATATATCATGTTACTTTTCCTTTTAAGTTATTTACTCACAAACACGTTGTATGTATTTTAGGAGATGTTGTAGTGTGTAAGTATGTTGCTGAACACTGTTGATCTAGAGAGTGTGTGTCATGCAGCTTATCTGTAACAGAGCACAATCAACTTTTATTTCAGCCCAATGACATTTAAAAAATGGTTTCACTTTATTTTGCTGATCCTTTAACACATTCTGTTGACTATATCAGTAACGTTGCACCTACATGTCTAACTCAGAGTGTTAGTTGAATATTAATAGACTGGTAGAGTTAGGATTAGATTAAGTTGACATGTAGTTGCAAAATGACTTATAGTCAGTAGTGTGTCTGTTGGAGGACCGTCACAATAAAAGGTTTGCAGATATTAAGCCGACAATCTACTAATATTCTAATGAATGTTAGTTGACATAGAGTTACTTAGTCAACAGCATGTTCAAAAGGGACCATCAAAATAAATTGTTACCAAAAAACTTCACAAATAAATATCTCTCAGTGGAATCCAGTTGTACTTGTTATTTGTAGCAGAAAAAGAAAAAAAAAAACCCCAGAAGAATATGGGTGTTGCCTAAAAGCAGTGTTAGGTTTAGGTGTGCCCTAAAGCTCACAGGTGCAACGTCAAAAATGTAACATTCAGGTACATGACTGATTGCTTCCCTCAATTGTGATTCCTGTGTAAATACAATTATGCCACATTAAGACACCCACCTTTTCTTGTTGTAGCATATATATATATTATTGCATGCAAGTTGAACACTTGTCCACATAAAAAAAGTACTTCCAATGTAAAAATTAAATTACATGCAAACCATATAATAATAATAAAATAAAATCAAAATTCAAGCCATGTTGTCTCCCACCAGCACACATCTAAACCAGCTAACACCAGCAAACAGGGTGGTTTAAGCTGTTTTATTACAAACACACAATGTATTGATTTGGAAGGTTTGGACCAGAGAGACACATACACTCCCCTCTAACACAAGCACACATACAAACAAAAGTTAAGCGTGATCTTGTAGTCACAAGGTTGACATATACAGACTTCCAGCTTTCTAAACACAGATCAGGCTCTCATCTCCACTGTTGCCACCCCATTGCCTGGAAATCAAGTCATTCAAGTAAACAGTAACTCCAGGTTTGGGAATTTCGGCATGCAAACCTCAATATCACAGAGACAACACTTAAATAGGGGTTATCTGCAATTTAACTTCTGTATTCTATAAAACAGATCACTGTCTGTTTTACTCAATATAACTTATGAGGAGCAAGCAAAGATGAGCATATCCTTTGCATATGCAGAAGTTTTTTCTTTCTTTTTTTTTACCTTCACACTTCGTTTAGATATTTAAATAGAATAAATGCACATAACAAAGTGAACTCGGCGTCAGTTCATACAGCTGTTAAAGGAGTAGTTCACTTTAAAACAAACTTTTGCTGATAATTTACTCACCCCCATGTCATCCAAGATATCCATGTCATTTCTTCAGTCGAAAAGAAATTAAGGTTTTTCATGAAAACATTCCAAGATTTTCTCCATATAATGGACTTCAATGGAAACCAAACGGTTCAAGGTCCAAAAGATAGTTTCAGTGCAAACTGCAAGCTGTTCAAAGGGCTTTAAACGATTCCAGACGAATAAGGGTCTTATCAAGTGAAACGATCGCTCGTTTTTATTTTAAAAAAAAAATAACAAAGTTTACGTTTTATAAGCTCAAATAGTCGCCTTGCTCTGTTCTGTGATGCGCGTTCTTGACTCTCCTGTTCGAACTCGTTCATCAAAATGAACGAATCTTTTTTCGTGTCATTTGGATCATTCAACGAACGAAATGAACGAGTTCGAACAGGAGAGTCACACAGAACAGAGCAAGGCGAGCATTTGAGCTTATAAAAGTTAAACTTTGTTTTTGTTTTAATGACCGCTCATTACGCTTGATAAGACCCTTATTCATCATCTGGAATCGTTTAAAGCTCTTTGAACAGTTTGCAGTTTGCACTGAAACTGTCTTTTGGACCTTGAACCGTTTGGTATATGGAAAAAATACTTGAATCTTTTCATCAAAAACCTTAATTTCTTCTGAAGAAAGAAAGACATGAAGCAAAAATAACAACAACAACGCATTCTTCCCATCTACCATTGGTTGTTCAAAAATATAGTCCCACTGCCCCAAACTCGTGGCATTGGTTGAGCAATTCAGAATGCTTAAACAAAGAATTTTTTAATAGTGCTGTCTGTAACTTTGCATCATGAAAAATGTATGAAAAAAACATTATACACATGACCTATAAGCATATTTCTGTCTCTCATTTTCTCTTTACGCTGCTGAAATGCTCAGTACACTCTATTCAACCCACAAACAGATATCAACATTCTGCAATCTATAGTTTCCCTGGAAACAAACTCTAAAAGTCAAATCCCCTTCAGGCAGGTGCTTTGCACTTCATTAGTGTTCTTAACTGGGAGCTATTGTGTGGTATGTTTTATTATCAATCATTACAGAATTGACAGTTTAAAATTCTAACTCAATTAAGATCACATTTGTTTGAGTTGCAGAACAAGAACATTTGCATTTTCTGAAAAGAAGATTGCTCTAAACAGCTGAAAGGACATTCTACAATAAGACGCAAAGAAGGCTCATTGCACCTTGCCAAAAGCATTTTTTACAGAAGAAATCATTTTAATTATTGATTTTAAAGTAACCCACATGGCTGCATCCAACAATATGATAATATATCAATCATAAATAGGGGTGTAACGATACACAAAACTGATGATATTGACGACTTGGTTCGATTCGGTTCGGTTTAGAAAGCTAAAATTGCTTTTTTTTTCTTTGTTTTTTAAAACAATGGTTTAATGAAAAAAATGTCTTTGTCTTTGAAAGAATTCAATTACAATTAAACATTCCACAAGGATTAAAAAAATATCTGCTAATGCTGTAAACTATATAGGGAGTATATTTTCGATCTAAAGGTGATTTGATCACTTAAATACATGAACTTAAGCAAATACATAAGAGCTATCAGGCTTGTGTTGTGTGTATCTGACTGGGATGTCGGCTGGACTGATTTCTGTCTGATATGTGCGATTGATCTGCAGCTGTAACAATGGCAAGCGGTAACAAAGAATGTCAATAGGAAATCAATCAACCACTCTGTGTTTGTTTGTCTAGTCGAAGCCGGATGAAACTGAGAGGATAAATGCTGCGGGGCTGCACATACGCTTGCTTGCACGCTAGAAACACTGACTTTTTAAGCAGAAATTAAATTAACAGTTAATTATCAGTTTAGTAAGTACAGTCAAGCCTGGCTGGCTTTAATAAGAGCTGACTAGACAGAAGAAATTGTGTTACAAAAGAAAGGAAAGTAAAAAGAAAAGCAGTGTGTTGATAAATTTGTAGGGCAGACAGCTCCTCCTGTGGTGAGTAGTAACAGCTTGCTCTCCTCTCGGCTGCGTTAAACAGCTAATTAAGCACTGAGGCGTAATGAATGCGACTCCATTCGAGTCCCCGAGGAGCTCGCCAGCCACAGCACCGTTGCGAGAGGGCAAAGGTCACACTACACCCACAGGCACAACAGGGATATGCAACGCTACACTACATTTGCCCGCCGTGCGCCGCGGCAGCATGTAGAACAAATACTAAACAATTACACAGACAACTATGCGGGTCAGAGAGAACATTAGTGCTGTGATGTGATTCATATAAATATTGTGCAATGAATGAAGATGAGAAAGCCCACCTTTCATTTCAATATTACCAACCCCAATTTTTTTGAATGATAGTGTAAGTGCATGCAACCAACATGTCAAGTTCTACATCTTGAAATCCAGAAGAAAAGCATTCAGTTGAATTAAGTTGGAATCTTAAACTAGCAAAATTATTCAAAATACATAATTATTCTGTCACATTCATAAAACCAATTAGTCAAACCAAGTTAGTTTTGAACATATCTATTTTTGCACAACCCTTCTATTGGGGGAAGTCAACGTTAACTTTGAGAATGACAATTCATATCCACTACAGACCAATTATATACATAACTACAACAAAACTAAGAGAATAATAGAAATCAAGAGCACCTCATTAACAGACGCATACTTCCTTGATAGCACTCGGCCATCTGCATCTTATAATTATACTTTGACAGTAGGAAGCGTGAAAAATACTTCACCATCACATTACAGTCCAAAACAGGTCCTAAACTGACCCTATAGCCTACTTTTTGTTTTCTTCCTCTCCGCTCATGTTGTTACACAAATAGTTAATCATCTGTTCATTGGGAAACTGTCACAGCCACATCATTTTAAAAACACTCGAGTGTTCCCACAGTAATTACTGAAATATTTCTTTAAAGCTACCTTAAAACTGAGGCCCTTTTTGACAGCTGCTTCCAAAAAATATTTATTATTATTTAACAGCCCAAATCTTTGTGTTACACACTCATTACCTCGGGCCGGAAAAAGGAACATGTTTTTTTTTTTTCTCTGTTACCTTTGCATTCCAAGCCACGACATGCTCCATCCTGTCCACCTTGATGGAGTTGAAAGCTGTGTGTGTGTGTGTCATTACACATATGCATACAGTATATGTGTGCAAATATAGGTTTAAAGATGGCTGGTTCCGAACAGTCATCAAATCAGAGAGCAGATGGCAGCAACTAAAAGACTCTCTAAATGTGCTTTATTCAAGTAAGAATAATTCTTAAACACAGGCTCATTGGAAAAATGCAGCCTACCAACCCGATCTCACGACCGAGTCGTACGAATTCGACGAATGATTAAAAAGTGGCTAATTCGTAACAATTCATACGACCTCACTCGTACGAATTAATACGATTTTGCTAAATCGTACATATTTTACGAATTGGCCAATTCGTATGAATTCGTACGAATGACCTACCCCTTACCCCGCCCCTAAACCTAACCATCACGTGGGTTTAGACAAATCGTACGAATTAGTACGAGTGAGGTCGTACGAATTAGCCACTTTTTAATTATGCGTCGAATTCGTACGAATTGGTCGTGAGATAGTGTTGAGCCTACCTGTGGCAACATTTTTGCAAGACGCAAAATACGTACCAATACGTACACATGACTGCAAGTTCCAACGGAAATGCACACTAGAGAGGCACTTTTAATCGTTTTCACACACAATTATGATTACGGGGCAGATTTTGGATTTTATTCATTTTTATCAATTTTAGCTGACGCTTTTATCCAAAGCGACTTACAATTGCAATATATGTCAGAGGTTGCATGCCTCTGGAGCAACTAGGGGTTAAGTGTCTAGCTCAGGGACACATTGGTGTCTCACAGTGGATTCGAACCTTGGTATCTCACACCAAAGGCATATGTCCTATCCACTGCGCCATCACCACCCCCACCATAAAGACTTGTTTTCACGCGGCTCCTTGCACAATCATACTATGACCTCTACACACTTAATTTTGGGGTTTGCATCACGTAACCAGCTCTATATTTTCGGTCATACTGATGTAGCTAAGCTGGTTCCGTAGCTCAGCTGGTACAGAATTGTAGCCTACTTGTGATGGAGTGAGCGCAGGTATGAATCCCGTGAAAGACAAATCATGACAAAAGAATTCAAAGACAAGAGTTCAAAAACAAGCTAAAATGGTTACGACTGTTTTTATTTGCTACAGTTTACACTATCAGATAGGTTTATGTAGGATTATGGATTAGTGTGGGTGTATGTTATTTTAAAACGGCGCATTAAGTTTTTAGCCTCATATTTAGATAAACAGGAAATTGCAATGGAAGACGATTTCGATATATCGAAATATGTTTAGATCTTCAAAGTGAAAGGTAAAACTTCCAAAATCTCTGTGTAAACAATGAGTGATGTACGCGCACAAGCGAGCACTTCCGACGCATGCGCAGACCAAATCGCCCGTGCCTTCAGATCACTTGGACGTGGTTGTGGTTACAAGAGGTAAAAACTATATAAATACTGTTCATTTTCTCACACAAACCGCTCGTTTTCGTGTCTTAGGCCATCAATGTGTGTGTACTTACATTCATAAGTCATTAAATCATGTTTAATTTGGATTTCTCTGCGCATGCTCTTTGAGGTGGACCCCATATACCTCCATTATATGACTGATAGACAACAACGGTTTGACCTAAAAATATCAAAATTGAAAATACTGCGGAAACAAAGACATCTTGGATGCCCTCGAGGTAAACTAAAACATATCAAAAATTCATTTTAAAGTGAACTATCCCTTTAAATAATGCATTTGTCGCTTTATATACAATAAATGAAAAATAGATGTACATATGCTGTATATAAAACCAGTCCATAATAAGAAAATGTTAGGTATTCTCCAATCTTCCACTTCAGTGAGTCTGGATAATTAAACAAGATCAAACTGATTCCATAATGAATTATTCAGTCCAGTTTTGTGAAGCAGAGCAACCAATTTATTGAAAAATAATCATTTACGTATCAGACATTGCTAGTCTCAATAACATATATTCTTCAAAAATATTTATTCACAAAGGCGTCAAATGAGTTTGACTATATATATATGCCAGGATTTTAGTTTTTGGATGAACAATTCCTTTCAAATTTTTGACAAAACTTTGTATTTCATTCTTGTCCATTTGCCTTTTCAACAAAGATGAATTTAGCACCATCAACAGCGAACTAATCCTCACTGCTCTGTGAACTTGTTAGCAGATTCATGTGAACGAGTAGCATAGGACATCGCCCTCGGTCACGGTCTGTCTGTCAGGCCTGGTGCTAAACTGGCATTCTGCCATGCAAGACAGAGGGATGGAATCTGATGTCTCAGAATAGGCATGTTAAGCTCCATTCTCTGCTCTGAACACAGAGCTCGATTCTCTGGAACAGATGGAGCAGCTCAGTGCCCCCGTCAAAATGCCCATGGTCATGCCAGGGGGGTTGTGGTTGCAGTATATGCCCCCTCCATGAACAAGCTGGCATCTGTGAGTATCTCTTATGATCCGATACTCACCGGACCTTCCTGGGCCCCAGGGAAGCCTGCTATCCCTCCCAGTACCAGCTAGATCCTTCTGACCCGCCTGTAGCCCCAGGCAAACCTCCTGTGATCAGGGCAGATGTGGCGAGCGACCCTGTGGTGGCTCCAGAAGAGAACGATGGTGATCTGCCAGGCTGATCCATCCTTTAAAGAACTGCAAGGCTGGACAGACTGTGTTTGTACTGACTGCAGGCTGTGTCTTATGCCACATTTCAGTTTGACTTTTAAAAGGACAGATCATACGATGATTTTGCTAATTATTTTGTATTTAAATGCTAAGTAATTGTGCAAAGTTATATATCTGTATATGCTTTTTTTGTACCACAAATATCCTTATTTAATATGTATTTTTTAGGGGACAAAGAAAAGTAACGTTTGTGTGTGTGTGTATGTATATATAAATACATACATATATTAAGGTTTGAATTTTCATGAGAAAGAGGTAGTGCTCACACCTCCAAACACTTTTTTTCTGATTCATTTGACTTACAATTGTCCAAATCCTTGATAATATATAGTTATGCTATTTAGTTAAATGAAAAACACATTAAGGGGTACAATTTGATTTAACATCAAATCTACTAGCCAAAGTAATCTTTTTCATTGACACTCAGTCTCTGAACTCACAGGGTGGCTCAGGAAGAAGTGACATTAGCTAGTTTTCTTTCATTATCCTGTTCTTTTCTTTTTTAAAAGCGCTGATAGTTTATTCACGCCACCCACTGTCCCACAGGAACAGAAATCAAGCAAAAATGATTCCAGCTGTCTTTCAATATACCCTGACTCATATTGAAAAGGCCTAATTTTATACGAATGACAGAGATGGCAGCTCTCAAACAGCTTCGACAGACAGAACAAGAAGGAAACCTTGATACGGCACCCCAGCCCTCCCTCCCTCGACACCAAACCTTCTTTTCCTATTGTTCATTTTCAAAAGACCTAAATGAACACAATGACAAGACGGTCATGGACACATCATTCTCATTTTCTATTTTTTTTTTTTTTTTTGCTGTCCGTCCATCTTAAATGAAGGCATCCACCTCCCAAGAGCCAAAGGGATGAGAGGAGAAAATGAGAGCCATCTGTGATGGCACATCTCTTAGAAGAAACTAACAGTTTGCATTCAAATCAAGCGCTGTAGAAAGACAGATTAAGTCGTCACAATCTACAAAGAGGAAACACCTATGCTGTCATACAAATAGAGTAACGGATGAGTACAAAATGTCCTAGAGTGCTCTACACGGCACTTAGGAAGTCCGTATATCTGTCCGACAGTTGACACAAAAGGACCTGAAAGCGGCTGCAAGAACAGACAGCATGTATTTAGCATTAATTTCGTTTCAGTAACGAGACACAGCCGCCCATTCATCTTGGAATCGATTAGATATTGTGCTGGCATCAATTATGACAGCGTGGAAGGGCTGAACGCATAATCAATTGACATGCTAATTACAGTAATTGTGTTTTTCACAAGACTGACAGGTCCCTCTCCGAGGAGATTCAAGGGATAGTACACCTTTAAAAAAAAATGAAAACACAAAAGAAGTCATTTTGAAGAATGCTGGTAACCAAAGAGTTTCCATTGAATGGACAAAAATACTACAAAACTTTGATTATCAGCATTCTACAAAATGTCTTCTTTTATGTTCAACAGAAATGCATACAGGTTTGGAATGACACGAGGGTGAGTAAATGATGACAGACTTTATATTTTTGGGTGAACTAACCCTTTAAAGAATGGGCTGCTGTGGTGAAGGAGCTTCTTAATCCACAGACCAAAAACCAAGAGGGTTGGAGAGGGATTTCAACCTTGTTACCGATACATTGAGAGCTGCGATGATGAAGGAAAGAGTGTGTATGTGTGAATATGTCTTTGGGGTCCACTTTGGGTTTTTTATTAAGCCAGTGCCCCTAAGCCCAGTCTCTATACACAGAGCTGTGTTTGAATCCGTCACACATCAAATAGTGACCAGATCTTCTGATCTGCTTCTAGTTAGTGACTCCTGAAATGTACTCTGCCTTTCGAAATGGCCATTCAGAATGGTCTACGTCTTATCACAGGGAATTATAAAGAAGAGGGAGCAGAGAAGAGCTGAAAATGGATCTGTGTCTTTCTGTTTCTTTCCATTTGCTTATAGTAGAAAAAGAAGAGTCCCTCTTGAGAAACAGAGACACTGAGCGAGACAGGGAGAACAGGCCATTATTATAGACTAGAGATGTTAGCAGCGGTAAATAACAGGCACATGGCAGAATGTGATTGCCAGAAGCTGCAGACACATCAGAGAAAACAGGGTCATTGTTAGCCAAACCTAAAGAACTCATGTAACAGCATTCGCCTCACTGCTGCCCTCGCCAGCTCTGGAGCTCCCATGGCATTTACACTACCGTAATGTTTTGGAAAGAAGTCTTTCATGCTTAGCAAGGCTGCAGTTATTTTATTAAAAGAACTGTAAAACAGTAATATTGTAAAATATTATTACAATTGACCCTTCGCTAAGCCCCGCCCTCCCTAGTTACTGTTGCTACGCCTGTCAAGCTTTCGCGGCTGGCCCATCGATTATAGTGTGGATGCACCCGGTGTCAGACATTCCCAATGAGATAATTAGTAATTTTCGGTGAACAAGTGAAATATCTGAGAGAGCAAGACAAAAGGGACTAGAGTATGCATTCGAGGGATATATTCACGACATTATATGCAACTGATTAGAGAATAATTTCTTAAAAATTGAAGTTAAAGCCTAACGTTATAGTCCCAGCGCTAGCAGCAGCGCCTCATACGCTGACTGTTCAAATGGGAAACACACACATTGAGGAACAGCTATTCATACACAGCAGGGTATGTGAAAATAATATTAATAATTATAAATCAAACAGCTTATCAATAAATCTTGTGGAATAACACTAAGAGCCGCGATCGGATTGGGTAAAGTTACTTAGTAAGGGGTAACGTTAGTAGGACGTCGATTAATAAAATGCTGAAATATATTTTAAAGTATGTCAGTGAGCCTTTGTCTAGTCTCTTTAATCGTCTTATTTTACGTTATCATTATGACCAAAGAACCGTCGATATTTCCAAGCAATAGGTGTTTTTGTTAAGCATGTCGACATTTACCAGTAGTTGTGAATAGGTCTCGCACATAGATGCTAGATCACGCCAATCATTTCTCCCCTTGGCTTTTTAGATTTTCTGGAAGGAAAACAATTCCTCTCCCCCGTCCAAACTTTTAGTATATCGGTATCAGATTTGCACAATCCATACGCACACTGCTTCAGCATGTTTCCCTCGTTCGAAAGCTTGCCAGACCTCCCGCGCATAGTTACGGTTGCTAAGACATGATTGGCCATTGGCGGTTTTCGGGCGTGGCTTAGCGAAGGGTCAATTTAAAAGAACTGTTTACTCTTTTATTACATATTAAAGGTGCTCTAAGCGATGTCACGCTTTTACGCCAAAACATTTTTTTGTCACATACAGCACTATCCGCTAGCTGCCTGTCCCCTTAACACACTGTAACAAATGCTCACTGTAGACACCAAAGGGCAACAAAAACAATCTAGGTCAACCTGCACCACGAAACATAACAAACTGTTCCAGCCAATAACCGACAAGAAGGATCTGGCGGGCGGTGGGGTTTCGGGGGTTAGTGCGCGGATGAGAAGGAGGGAGGGTCTAGCTAGCCTCCGTTTTATTTGACAAAACTTTGAATGTCAACAGGAAGTGACGCCACCCAACATCGCTTAGAGCACCTTTAAAATGTAATGTATTCCTGTGATGGCAATGCTGAATTTTTAGTAGTCTTCCACTCCAATCACTAGTGCCATAGTATTAAAGGGGTCATAAAATAGTTTTTTTATGCTCCTCGAGGTTCAATTAATGTTAAACGTGGGGTATGTGATTTTCTTTTTTGACCATTTTTTCAAAATCACTTGAAATCCTATTCGTAACTGGCTGTACATTAGAAGCACTGAAATGAAAATTAAGCAATTTAATCATCTGAGGAACGGCCAGGACTCGAAAAAAACTCCAGCCAATCATTTTCAAGAACTGTCTATACTGAAGATATGGGCTTGAGAATTGTAGCTGTTCTAACGTTATAGCCCAGCCATATGTAGAACTAGCTAGCTAAACAACCTGTTTGGGGAGGAAGCTGATGTGAGCGATTGTATTTATGCATCTGAGTTTTCGCTCGTGCTTGATTGCGTGGCCAATTTTTTCAAATGGGTGGAGTCAAGGCCAGCTTTGGAGGAGAGAAGGTATTGTTTAATCTGGTGGCCATTTTGCAAATCACATACCCTACCTTTAAAGAGTAACTAAACACTTAACCAACTTTTTTTAGTTAATGATCTGTAAGAATGGATCTTTATTAATACCAGTCATTGATTCGAGTAACTTTTTTGGCATTTGTTTATAAAGTGTTCTATTTCTACAATATATGGTGTAAAACCAAACTTAGTGCTGCCCTCTTCAGGTTGAACGGTGGCTACTGCAGTTGAATTTTCCTATTGGATGTTTGCGGTAGTACGTGACACAGCGGTTGTTGGTGACATAGGCAAGTTCCATACAAAGAGATGTGTCTCAGGTGCACACCCCCCTCCGCTGGGCTCTGCCCAATTTTCCAGCATTTTTCAAATATTGCCAGGGGGTGGAGTCAGGCTCTGACCAGGGGTTTAGTTACCCTTTAATAAAGTCTTTTTTTTCAAACACACACACACACAAAATAATTATGTATGTGAAAAAAAAAAAGTTATTTTTAACCTTCATGCTGACCCTCTATCTGAAATGACTCTCTCGGTGAAAAACAGTTTGAATAGAAGTAAAAGTCAGGAGGTTATTATAGCTAATAACGTTTTAAATATAGATTTTTTTCTTACACAAAAGCATCACTTCGCTTCAGAGGGCCTTTAAACAAATTTCCTCTCAAGGACAAATAAAATCTATCTATCTATTAGAAATATCTATTTCTCACAGCGTGCCTTCTCCCAAAACACAACAAAAAGCAAGGAAAATGATGAAGCTTGGTGCTTTGTTTATCGAGGTGAGGCAAGCATATGCTGAGTGACGGCTAATTTTTGTGACGCATTTCAGAAATAGGATTACAGAGACTGAGACGCAGAAAGCGCAACCTGATTTTTTTCAAGCACAAAGCACAAAGTTTTTTTGTTATTGAGAGTGAACACAAATAAAAGTTGACCCCAGTGGATTGAGGGACGGCTCCTAAAAGGCTTGTAAGTAAATGGCCACTGTTAGTATATCTGTATACTGTATCCAGTGTAGACAGAGTCAGTGATTATAATGCGTTCTATTTGCTTTTGACACCGTTTAAGCCACTGTATGGGCTTATGGTGCAATTGGTGCGAAGATGTATAACTATTCGTCTCGCTCAGGAGGAAGTCATGACTCATTTGCAAATGTAGGAGGATGTTTAAGCTATGGGATTTGCAGGATGATTTAATGGAATAAATACTTATCTCAAATTGATTTCTCTTGTTATTGTCACAGTCCTTGTCTGCACCAGTCTGTCTTGTCATCAGCACTACACTTACCAGGATCCTCTTGTCTCTTGTCTTCAGCCTGCTCCACCGCTGGACAAGCAGGAATCAAACATAACGAGGAGAAAACAGATGACACAGATGATGAAGACGATGTACAGCTGGGTGATTGCGGGAGTGAGTTCAGGAGTGGAGACAAGAGGATCCTGGGAAGTGTAGTGCTGATGACAAGACAGACTGGTGCAGACAAGGACTGTGACAGTTATGACCCCTTTAATTATTTGTATTTTTTAAAGCTTACTGACTACAAACTATTGAACGATAATATATGTGACTTGTGTGAATATCATGTATATCATGTATATATGACTTGTATATCATGTTGACCACTGGGTCACTAATAATATCTTGAGTTTTTGTTTAGTTGAGGTTTAAAACTTTTTAAGTTGTAAAAAACTATTTAACTTTATCCTGCAGTTTAAATCACTCAATGAAACACCTGTAGAGACAGCAGACACCTGCATACAACCACATAAACACACACACACAGTCTGGTGCCACAGCAGGAGGCTGTATAGTAGAGATTTGAGGAGCGTATGTGTGTGAGAATCAGAAGATTAACTCTCATCAAAGCACACTCTGAGACCCCAACCACAACAAGAAGAGTGACAAGCCTTCGAGCATGCATGTACTGTATTAGAACTGTGCGCCAAGGACTAGTGTGGCAGTCTGCATAAAATCCATCTCTGTGTGTGTACACATGTATTTATTTGTATGTGCCAAGGACCGCCTTTCTCGAAATTAGGAAAGATATAGGCCTCTATTTTACTTTTAAAAGCTTCCACAGAGCATATGAACAGAAATGAATCTAATAAACTCAGAGCCAACTTCATTTGTTTAGTCTTCACAAAGCAATAGAGCAGATTAATACAGTGGAGCTTTTAGATTTTCATTTATTAAAATTTAACATTTTCCTGATAATGCATTCATTGATTTTTTTTTTTTCAACTTTTGGCCAACCCAAGAAAATAGGATTTTGTTGCTTAAGTTCACCCAAAAAAAAAAAAAAGTGAATTCTGTCAGCATTTACTCACCCTCAAGTTGTTGGTAACTGTAGAGTTGACAATAGCCATTGACTTCCATACTATTTTTTTCCTACTATGGAAGTCAATCTACCGTAAACTGCAATACCACCATCAATTGCCATTTGAACATGTGTATAGTAAAAATATAATTGTTTAAAAAGGGATTTTTAATGCAGTAAAGCACATACATTAACATATTTACAAATATATTTAGTAAATATTTTAAAATATATAACTGTTAAAGAAGCTATATGTAAGAATATTCATGTATTGTCTCTTTTTTATTGCCAATGAACAGCTTATAAAGAAATAAAACCTTCCCTGACATCTTATGTTGTAAATGAAATCCTGTAGACTGATTTTTACGTGAAGGACATGTGATGAAAGGATGTGATGTTTACTCATGAATAATGGCAATAATGGCAAAATAGCTATTCTGTAATGTCAATGTGTCATGAAAAGAAGTGGAATTAATTTAAAATAGTCTCACATAGCCAGATCTATATAGTCTATAATAACAAATATATACTATATAATAAAACTATCATACGTGTAATTTTAATTACCTCTTCTGTCAACATAATGCCGACATAATGCATAATGCCGGACTTGGTGAAAAAAATTAGCTATGATCAGATGCTTTCTTAACAGCTGTTTTCTCACCACTGTCATTTTTGTTGTGTTTATTTTGTTAGCGAGAGGAAAGGCTGCATATTCAAATAAACGTCGCTCTCAACAGCATGGACAGCGTCGGGATGTTCGTTAACAGCGTATCGCTGCAAAGGTAATTGGATCTTCATAGCAAAGAACAATACATTTCTTCACCATGAGCAAATCATGGCATTGAATCATGTTTGTACTCGCATCTTACATGTGCACGAGTTAAGACTGCAGTTCATTTAATGGCCATCAGTGTCTGTAATAACAGGGGTTTCTGAATTCTATAGCCCCAACAACAATATCTGAATTATTAACAAATCTACATTTAAAGAAAAGCACATGTTTAATATTTTTACGTTCATTTGAAAACTCTGCCAGCGGAGGGTTAACTATCAAGATAAGATTATAAAGCATTAAGGACGTCACGAGAATAAGGTTAAACAGGAAGCAAGCTGTGGTACATCTGGCATCTGCATCATTTACAGAGCACAGCTTTGCTCCGGAACCCCCTCAGCCACTGGTTTGCAAGGTGCCCTGGGCTCAAACTGTTAACTGCATCCCTTCACAGGGACCGGTGTGTTAACACACACTTCTCTCGCACATACACAAACTCATCTAGGGAGATGACTTGCATTTAGGCTCCATATTCCCACAAGCTCACTTGTAATTAATTAGCTAGTGGCCCCCTTCCCAACTTCCTGTCACTTCTCCCATCCTGGTTTCCTGGCCAAGGACAGGAGTCATCTCCTGGGTTACAGCTAGAGTAATCAGCCTCTTTGGGACCACAACGTGTCTCAATCTACTGCACAGTTGAGTGGTACAAAAGAGAAGGTGTTTCTGCTTGTGTGTGAGCGAGGAAGAGAGAAAGAGAGAAGCAACCCAATAGGGAATCCGTATCCACTGGGACTAATTCACTTTGCTATTCATTAACCTCATCCTGTTACCGTGCAGAGGAAGTCTGGGGACAACAGCAACTTTCAAAGACGATGTCAAAGAGTGCTGACTACAAATCCCAGGGTGCCTTGGGAGATGATCCAAGTCTTCCATTAAAGTGAGAGGCAGGTCTTGATCAGGTTATCAGATTAAAGTGAGCCAGCCAGAGGGCTGAAAGACATACAAAAGACAAAAGCGTCTTACTTTGCTTTGATTTAAAGGCGAGCGAACCCAGTCTGGTCTCTTCTGCATTCAGCGCGCAGCAGCTGTGGGTGAACACGGTCTGATTTCTGCTGATTAGGCAAATGCGCTTCCATTTTCATTCAGTATTCAGGAAAAGGGCTCACACAAGTCAAGGATAGGACAACCCTTTCTACTCTCTGAATAACTAATGTCTGCCTGGCTGTTAAGAAATACACCACCTTATTCAGAAAGTTTAGAAATAAGTTTTCCTTGCTCCTTTGAAACAAAAGTTGAATGAACAGCGCCAGCAGACTCTGACACAGTCGTTTCCCAAACTGAGTCGCATAAACAATGCCAATAAAACGCAACCAACCATATAATTGTAGACAGAAAATAAGCAGACTAAAAGGCCAGTTCACACCAAGGGCAACAATCTATAGTTATCAGCTTTTTAAATGGAGAAGATCACAGGCTATGCATCCAATCAAACTCTGTGGTATTTTACAAATCAATCCATCAACTTGCAGGACGTGCCTTCATCCCATTTTATGGAAATTGTATTATTATTAGCAAAACAAACAATTTAACAATTTTAGGTCCAACGCAAATGTAACTGTAAATTACTCACCCTCATCTCAGTCCAAACTTGTGTGACTTTCTTTCTTTTCTTCTCTAATTTAAAAAAATGTTTCCATATGTTAATCCATGTCAAGTTCAAATGGTGTTTTGGAACCCATGACTTGTATCGTCCTGTATGGACAATATGTTTTGCTTTTGAAACATTCTTCAAAATATCTTCTTTAGTATTCCACAGAAAGAAAAATACAGGTTGGAATGGCATGAGGGTGAGTAAATTATGTCAAAATGTATTTTTGGGTCAATAATTCCTTTAAGGAAGGCATAAAGAGGTAGAATGGTGAATGACAACCTGAAAAATGTCTTAAACACATTATATAGATATGTACAATTATCTCTGGACTGTTGATTCACTTATATAAACACTATGCAATGCAATAGTTCCTGTGTTGCTAAAAAATATCTATAATTTTCACATGATGTGCTCAGGAAACCTTCCAAAGAATGAAAAAATCTCGGTCTCCATGACAACAGGAGGAGACAAACAGGAGGCAGTACGTGACACTCTAATTCGTAAAGATTTGACAGCTGTCATTGTTAAAGAGCTGCCTTAAGAATCCAAAGATGTTGACATTTAGAGACAGAGAACATGGAAATAGTGCTTGGCTTAATGATAGGCCTCTCACATGTAGCTGTCATGTGGAAATTGTATAGGCCGGAGTTATACAAGACTGTGGGAAAATGTCTCCTTCTCTTTATGTGGTACAGCGCAGAGCCAAAAAATCAGCGCAATTAATCTGCTATGCGAGACCATGTTTGGGAAATCATTAAACAATCGACGTCTGCCTTGGAATAAAGCTAACATGTCAGTCTGAAATTTCTCACTGACTGTCCAAAAACATGTTCTGCCACGCTTTTTAATACATCTGCAGACAAAACATGGTGGTGCGTTTAGTCACACGGCAATGATTTCTGCCCCTTATAATTCAATTTCCTGTTGAACTATTTACCTGCAGTGGCCGTGGCAAGGCGGCAGCCATTTGTAAGGAAGTGGAGGCCTCGCTCTCTCTCTCTCTCTCTCTCTCAGGCCCTTGGTCTCTCACTGTATGGCCTAGTTTGATTTTGTCCAGATGCTGCTGAAACACAGGGCTTCTCTGTTCTCGAGGAAACAGGGATAGAACACCTCCATCCCACACCACCTGTCTCCAAAAACCTTTCTGCTGTGACACAAGGCTGGTTAAACTCCACCTGAGAACACCGAGCACTGCCAGGCATTGCACAAAAACAGTCATTAAAACCCCAGCAGCACCCTGAAAACCAACATTCTCACCCATTCAGTCCTGTTTAATTCTGACTTCGGGTTTCCACAAACACACACTGCAACTGAGCTGTTGTAAAGATCCTTCAACAAAAAGACATTGTGCAATTGGGCTATATGCACTTTATACAACTATAGTTAGAATTATAAATATATAATAGTCTATTAGAAAATAAAGTTATAAAAAATTGCACATTTTCATACGTTAAATTGTACCAAATGTTCAATTTATTTTTTACAGTGTAAACATCTAGTGTTGTGTGAATTTAATGTCCAAGTGGCATAAGTCATCAACCTGAATGAAAATGTTCCATTTGTTTGTTGGCCTTGACTTTACTGCACAACACTGCACGTGAATGTTGTTTTGTGTGCAAAATCTCCTCTGTGGTCTAAGAAATATCTAGAATGAGAGATGTGGAGGGTCGATGAAGAGTGGTGGAGATAATTTGTATCTGTTTGTCTATCTCTTTTCCCCTGCTTCTCTCTGTTTCAGATTTCCGAACTACTCCTCACTCGGAGAGACAGGCCCAGCAGGGGAGCAGAGGGCACAATTCCCCCCCTTGCTGTAATTCCAGCTTTGGGTCCACTATGTATCATTACTGAGAGCTGCATGTAGTTATTTGTGTCCTGTGGCCGGATGTGTTTTGAGGGGGGCAGGAGGAGGAGAGACTGGAGCCCAATGAAGAGCTCTAGAGCTCAAGTGCAGCTCTCAGGCATCTGGGGCTCCTGCTGAACACGGACGTCACCATGGATTAACGTAACTGGAGCTATGGGAAGACACTGGATGATGGAACGGAAAGGACGGGACAGGCAGAATGTAAACAGAGGGTGAAGGAGGGGAAATTGAGGCGATGGAGAAAAGTGTGGAAAGTTAGAGTGAGATAAGAGGGAAAGGGAATGGAGAAATACAAGAGTAAAAAAACATAAGCACACAAGGAGGCCTTGTCTGTCTGTCTGGTGTGTTTTTCTTTGGTCTGTTGGTACTAAAAACAGAATCCATACACTCTAAAAAATTCTGGGTTGTTTTAACCCAATTTTGGGTCAAATATGGACAAACCCATCTGTTGGGTTAAATGTATAAATTGCATTTTTTTAATTCAACATTTTGGTTTGTCCATATTTGACCCAAATTTGGGTTAAAACAACCCAGCATTTTTTCAGAGTGTACAGTCAGAGGAAAATCTCACATGACGATATAGTTTTCAAGTTTTCTGTGCTGCTGCAGGATTATTAATGCATTTTCCATATATTTCCATAACTTACAGTATAGCACCAAGTTACATGTATTAAGCGCATGTCATTTTCAAGCTTAAACGTTGAAAAGTGGTACTTATGTTAAAGAGTTGAATAGATTATATTGCAACAAAGTCTTGACTTGCTGTCAAGCAGACATTTGAGAGAGAAAGAGAGATGGAAAGAGCGAGGACACCAGTGCATCCTGTTTGGGATCAGAATGTAAACAGTTTCACCCATCCAGACCTTGTTATGTCTGCTGTACGTCTGGCCAGTGCTGCTTTCGTAACTTACGGGAATTTTGAAAGCTAAAAGCTTAGATAATAGCCCATCCCACAGCTCCAAATGAGAAGACCACAAATCAAGCAAACCACTGTTCATCTTCTTCCAATAGCATGTAGGTTACAAAAGCTTCTCTTTAATATTTCAACTTATAATTTCGGCTAAATTATTTACATCATGTGCACTTACTATGCATGTATTTGCAGTTAACAACAACAATTGATAACCAAATCAGCTTATTATAATGATTTCTGAAGGAAAATCTAGCACATTCATTATTTAAAAAAAAAAAAAAAAGGATTGCTTGGTCATCCTACTTTAGTGCTACACAAGACACTGAGTGCATAATTCATTGTACTAGTTCACCCAAGAGCGCATGATATCATCCTTGGACAAATCTACATCCCGAGAAAGAATTTGGAACACTTAATATGTCACTTCATGAGCCAGAGGGGTGGGATTCAGAAGAAAATCCTAAAATCCAAAGCAACAGCTGATGGTCTTCCAAAATTGACGCCTTTTCTTTGCTCTGTCAGTGTAAAAGCGCTCATGCATCATAACCAGCGTATGACTGGATGTTTTACCCATGAGTCAACAGTTTTACACACAGACCCTGCAGGTGCACCTCCACAGTGAGTTACGATCAGTGCAGTATGACTCTCCTCCTTTCCGTTCTTTCCATCCTACGTGAGACTGACTCAATCTTACAGCATGAAGGAGTATCAAAATAAACAGAGCAGACAGATGGCCTCTCCTCCAACATTTTAGCATGCCACACAGAGAATTTAAACCACCAACTTGTTCCTAAATTACTCTTACAACCACATATGAGCTGAAAAACTTTAGAGAGAGACTGGTTTGGATAGTTGGAGGCGCTGAAGTTGTGTTACTGGAACTTTCTATGAATAGTGTTTGAATAGAGCTTGAAAACTCTTT
This sequence comes from Pimephales promelas, assembly GCF_988280905.1. Classification (NCBI taxonomy): domain Eukaryota; kingdom Metazoa; phylum Chordata; class Actinopteri; order Cypriniformes; family Leuciscidae; genus Pimephales; species Pimephales promelas. The sequence continues at coordinate 26,769,587 of NC_142782.1, forward strand.
TCTTTATCAACAGATGGTCCATAAAAAAGGACCAGCTTACCTTTAGAAATGTTGATCGTCCGCCTTCAAATTAGTTTTAACCAGTAAACATTAAATAACAACATTAATGAAATTTACACAGATCAAAATAAAATACATATAGCAGAAAGGTTTCCGCATCTATACGAAATTATCATCACCTTAGAAGCTAGATTGGGACAAACTGTTTGAGTACCAGTAAACTTACATTTGCCATAAATTAAAGACTAAAACGATTTGTTTGATCATATTTTCTTAAAGTGCCCGCATTATGCTATTTTACCTCCATTTTACCTGGATAAATAAAGGTTAAAAAAAAAAAAATTCCTAATGTTGTTATGGAGTCTCCTACAACAGGGTTACATGTATCAAAGATCAAAAAACGTTAATTTCTTCATAATATATATTTGCACATCACATTTTTAACGATTCTCAAACGACTCTTCATATTAATCAGTCCCTCAAAATCCCCTCATTTTGCGTACTACTCTGCTCAGCCTGTTGTGATTGGTTGAAAACAAAAACGGCCATTACCATTACAACGTCAGCTCCGCGTGTCAAGTGCGAGGCTTCACCGTAAACTAAACACAGTAACAATGACGTCGATTTTACATATCAATGCAAGCGCGGGTCCGATAATGAAATATTGGAAGAAGGCCGAACCTCCATCGCAAGGACGACTCGAGCAGGACGTTTCTCAGTGATGCATGTATGCAATGTAGCCTATACATTAACATTAGCCGAGCTCTAGATGAATGACTGATATAACATAAATATTGGTAAAACAAATCTTTCCTCAAAGTAGTGAGAACCAGACAATTTGCATAACCACAGTTTTAGGTAATAGTGGCCCACAAATTACTAGCAGACAGGGTACTATCTATCTATCTATCTATCTATCTATCTATCTATCTATCTATCTATCTATCTATCTATCTATCTATCTATCTATCTATCTATCTATCTATCTATCTATCCATCTGAAGACATCTCAAGTAAAACAGTCTAAAATGTTAATTTTTTAGGGAGGAAACAGATGTTTATCTAACCTACAGTATGTCTATAGTTCTCAAAAAAGAAAAAGAAAACATGCATCTCTAATGCTTATTTTTTTAGGTCAAGGGACAACGTGTATCATATTACAGTATCTGTGAAATGTGAATGATTCTACAATCTTGACATACAGTATCATTAAAGTACTATTCCAGTAGTACTTCTATTTTCAAGGAAAGTGAATATTATGTTTCAACTGTTAAAACCCATAACGTGACACTGTCAACTTTACAGCTCTTGACCTCATAAACGCAACTTCACTCAACAGTGTCAGCACCATATATCACTTTACCATAAAAAAAAAACTTAACAATGATTCACAATACAGTAAAACTTGACACTACAGTGTCAGTGTAAATGGCCAAATTTTGGCAGGGAATTCATTTACTGAACGCATTGTTCAGTAAATGAATTCCCTGCCACAATCCACTAATAGGCTTGCTAGACCGTTAGTGTTAAGCTAATGGGGGACAGATATTACATATCGTTGCAATATAGATATAAGAATATGGCAGGATTGATCAGAAACAGTGTAGTGCAGATGGAGCTGTGAACAGCATGGTGGCCTCCATCACACACGTCCAGCATAGTGATTCACCTCTTGTCCTCCTACTGACAGTGTGTGGGCCTGTTTGAGTCAGACACCAGCCGCATGGCAACCGCACCATGGCAACCGCCTGCCTCCAAACAGATCGACCAGCTCCGAGAGAGAGGGAGAGAGAGAGAGAAGATCTATGGTCGGGAATAGTAGACTGCCTTACTTGTACCATTTATACACTATATATGATTTATATTGTGCACTACAAAGAAAATCCATTGGAAATAATGATAAATAAATGTCTAAAGAAAAGTTATTAAACAATGGAATGATGCATGATAATTCACATCATCTGTAGACAAGAAAACAAACCGCCCTTTGAAGAAATGGAGTGTGTGTGAATGATAATAAACTTTGGCAATCCCATTTTATGTTTAAATCCATTGCTTTGTTTTGGAATCACTGACATGGATCAATTATTTATTTATGTTGCTCAAAACTGTGCAGTCTGATGAATTTGGGAAAAGTAGAAAAGGAAAATGGGTTTCACTCAGCGTAATGGAAATCTTAAGTCATATTCTTAAGGATTGCAAAACTGTAACTGGAGAGAATAAAAGAGAATTGCGTGTGTAAGTGTTCATTCACAATGAATGAATCATGCTTTAAACACTGTGGTTGTGCTCTGATCATTGATGACAGCAAACATTTAGGAAGAAATACAAACAGCATTATTGTAACCTGATGAAAGGTACAATTAAAATGTAACCGTTGTAAACACAGTTCCTGCCAAAATAACCAATGGATCTCCTTCAAGCCTATAAATGCTTATTTATTTTTACAAAGATATAGTAAAACATAAAACATAGTAAAATAGTAAAACATAGTAAAATATTGTTAAATATTACAATTTAAATAATTGTTTTCTATTTGAATATATTTTAAGATGTATTTTTTTCACGTCATGCAAATCTAAATTTTTAGCATCATAGGCCTACCTCGTGATGACAAACTGGATTGAGGATTGTTTTGTTAACAAGACTGGATTTGCAGACCGATTAAGATTAAAGAACGGTGCTGTGCCGTCTATATTGGCGTGCATCGACGGTTGAGTTGAAACTCATTATAATATGCAAAACTGTTATCCACTCACAGCAGTGGGCGTTTACTTTCAAATCATCAGTGTGAGACTGAGCGTTTTTCAGCTAGGCTCAAAACTAGGGTAGAAAATAGCCTATTACTTATTCATTTTGATGTTTTTGAATGCAAAAACCAAGCGAACGACATAAGTTGACCTCAGACAACAATATAAGAAAATTGAAATAGCCAGTTCATGACCCCTTTAATGCCGCGCGGCGATTTTCACTTGATTGTACAACACGTATCAAAAGATTGCGGAGGCAGCTGACTTTGATGGAGAAATGTACAGCTTTATTTTAAACCTAAATATACTCGAGTTAATTGAAAAGATACTATCCGAGCGAGTAGTAATAGATGTTTTCTGGCATAATGCAGACAGTAGCACACACAAAAGTGGAAGTTGTTCCGTGCTCCGGGAAGGTTGGCGAACACATTACATACGTAATGCAATTCCAAGCCCAACTGAACCGTGATCTGGCACACCTCTTCCAAGCGGGCCAGGGATAGTTAAGTGATTACACTTGTCAAACGAACCAGACTTTTGGGGTCGGTTCGCATAGTGTGTGTACACCCTAATTTATAGCTGGCCCTCTCAGCTGTTTGTGTGGAGCAGGCCGTCTTTTCCAGGGCCCATGCAGTCTAGATTTTATTAAAGCTTATCAGATGGCTCTTTTATGGCTCTGTCCCAATACCAGCCTGCTTTGTGACTCAGGGTTAATTCAGTAGGTACATAGAACGGTTTCTGATAAACCTCCTCAAGATGCCAGCCCCTCTGTCTGCTGCTCAAACTTTGAGTCAGCATGAATCATTTTACACACACACACACCCTTGACAAACACACCACCTGTTCAATGGCATATCTGGCCTAGTAGTGTAACCTACATTACAGCAATCAGGATGTTTGTGTCGGTGTGACTCACGGGTTCAAGGTTCACAAAAAAGTGCAGTGATTTCATTGTACCAATGGACTGACCCTTCAAGGGAGCTGTGAAGACATCAGTATCATATTTTCATGTTTGATTTACTGGGTTTAATATGGTTATGGACTCCCTTAGTGCATCAATTTAGTGTAAATCTAAATTCAAATCTTCCAAGAATGTGTCGCTAACAACGGGCCTTGCCAGACACCAGGCCACAGAGCAGGATGTTAAATTGACTGTCTTTGGAAGGAGAACATGAGCACCCCTGGTGGAGAAACCAGGTCAGAGCAACCTAAGGTAGTCAAGTTAACCAGCTCAACTAGATCCCCACCTGCTTAGCCAATGTGGTCTACAGCTTTAACCAGGTTTACCTTATCCCCATCAGCTAATTAACTAAGATTGGACCAGGTGATGACTATAAACTACTAGCTTCGACCAGCTATAACTATTTAAAACTAGCTACTACCATTTTTACAGATGGTAACTAGTTGCTTACTAAACAGATGTTCAATATCAGTTACTTGTGATGAGCTGATGATGGAAAGTAGAGGAGTTTGAAAACAACACAAACAGCGAAAACATGGTTGCTGCTATTGAGGCAAATGCTAGCACTTCTGAAAATGAAATACATACTTTTAAGAGAGTACTTATGGAAATAATATACTTTAAAAGATTATGCATGAAAACTGAATGTAATGTTATTAGTAATAAAGTAAACAATGATTTATAATAATACTTTGAAGTAAAACTTTAAATTGACATTGTCAGTGCATTTTAAAAAGTGTAAATGTCATTATATTATCCGCAAGAAGTTAAAAACACTGTACGAAATATAATTTGAAAAGAATTGAAATACACTAAAAGTGTACATTAAATGCAATTAAAATTACAATATGTACGATTTTTGGATTAAAAAAATCTTCAGCGCACTCTTCAAACACGTTACTTTAAATCTTTTGAAAAACTAAAAGACGTAAATTCCATTTGTATGTATTCTAAATAAAAGACTGCACTTATACTGAATGTCAGCTTTCTTATTTTGCTCAAGATAAGGATTTATTACCTCCAAATGTCATGCAATATAGAAACGATGCCTCTAACCACAGGTCGAGAGCTGTCGTTCAAACCACACAACTTTGCGATGCTGTTTGCGAATGTTCGTTGGAACGATGGTTTCGGGAAACACTGAATCGTTGAACTATGCTGTTAACGACGGAACTTGTGACCATAGTTGGCTAACGATGCTTTCGGGAAACGCAGCCCTGATCGGGAATGTGACAGTTCCGTCAATTGTCCCGAGGGTCATTCACGATGGCACAGAGCAGACCATATTGTCAAGCCCAGCTAAATTTCGTGCAGGTTTCATTTTGTTTTGGTAAGCGTTTCATTATTTTGCCTTGAAAAAAACGTTGGATTATGCAAATGACATTATACAAATCGGTGCCTTCACACAGTTAATTAATCAAAACCAGCATCGGCCGATATCCCGATGGTTTTAAATTGATAAAAATTCTGATACATTGGTGCAACTCTACCATAAAACTAACCATAAAAAGGTAAACCTGCTTTTAGCACAGATCAGAGTTCTAAGTGGCCTATCTTGTTTCTCACAGAGCAGATCTGTTTGTTTGCAGCAGTGAGTTTATGTGTTTATTACACTCTGGGAGTCAATGGAGAAGACTTTCTGCCCTGAGTTCAAGAGAGCAAGGCTGATGTTGTATAGTATGTGTGTGTGTGTGTGTGCTGTAAGTACGAGTGAGTTCACTTTATTCTGGCTGTAGGCAGTTTGAGTGAGGTCAGCGCTGGTCTTATGTGGGTAATTAACTTTGGTCCAGCCAGCCATTGTTTCGGCTTGGCTCTTATTCATGTGGTTGCGAAATACAACCTTGTGTGCATCTGCGGTGCGTGTATGTGTGACGCTGAGGTGTAAATAAACACTGAGATTTGCTCTCCATTGCCACAGGGTGATACATGCCTCCCCTGTCTTAATGCACTTTTACCCTCTCTGGCAATGTCAGATACACACATTGGCTGTGTCCGAAATCTCCCACTACTCACTATTTAGTGGACTATATAGTGAGCTCGCTATTTTGTAGTGCTGTCCGAATGTATAGTGATTATTATACCCTATATAGTCCACTCAATGTATCCCAGAATGCATTTTGAAAAGTAGTGTACAACCGATGGTCACTAACCCAAGCCCTACATACCATCATGCATTGCGCTGATAAAAATGGCGGACGGGCGACAGCAATGACGTAATCAACGGCGGCGAGAGACGATCGAGTAGTGTCCGAAAGTGGTGTTTCTATTATGTTGGTGAGCTCACTATATAGTGCTCTACTACCTACCACCTACATAGAAAAAAATATTTTTTTAAAAGTATTGATCAATGAACCAAGTATATATATATATATATATATATATATAAACACACGTGTCTATATACATACTAAAATATCAGTTTAAGTTATTGATATTTCAAGTGTGCAAACAAGTAAAATAATAAACAAATATCATAGTATTTCAAAGTATGAGGAAAATAAATTTGTGTAGCTAAATATGTTGCTACAAAACAATGCACAGATGTTGCATGAGCTCTATGAATGCAGTGCAAACATGCTAGTTTTATACCATTTGAAACTGCTACAACTGCGGGGAAGATACATGATAATAAAAATAATAATATGTTTTATATATGAAGAGTTCAGATGCAAAAGCCTCTAAATGCCATTTGAAATTTTCTTCTTTAATGATGATTTTTATCAAAGTTGTATATTTAAGTTCAGTAATTTCACTTAAATAACAATTAATAGGTAATTATCATTGCCATTTAAGTGAAATTACTGAACTTAAATATACAAGCTTGATAAAAATGATCATTCTAGAAGAAAATTTCAAATGGCACTTAGAGGCTTTTGCATCTGAACTCTTCATATATATGGCGCCTTTCCATATATGTTTACAATGAACAAGCAACAATAAAGGCAGTGGACAAAGACAGCAGACAAAACAACAGTAGGAAGATGAGAGTGTAAGTACTGAAAATTAGAAATTAGGAATGGGGCGGCACCCAGCAGAATACATGAAAAAAAAACATAATGCAGTACAACTCAAGAATTATGACATTCAGAACATGAGTGAGTTGGATTTGAATTCAGAAATAGTATTAACAGAACAGAGCGATCGAGGGAGAGATTTCCACATTTTGAGTGCAACAACCCTGAATGATCTCTGCCTCCCATTGAAGCAAGGTGATGCTGAGGGACGACGAGGAGGCTAGAGTCAGAGGATCGTAGAGAGCGAGTCAGGGTGTAGGGGTGGAGCAGGTTACAGAGATAGGGGGGAGCCAAGCCGTGCAGAGATTTAAAAGTGAGAAGGAGAACATTGAATATATAATGGTGAGCCACAGGAAGCCAGTGAAGATCATGTGAAATTGAGGTGATATTGGGATATTAACTGATACTGGATATTAGCTGGATGGCAGGATATTAATTTTCATAATTTTATTTGACCTAAAATCGCCATAGGGCATGGGACATGTCCGCATTCAAGCATTCAGCTCGCCTTTTTACAGCAGATTTAGGCCTACTTCACAAATAACTGACAGTCTTGGCCTAAATATGATTTATTTTACAATAATTAATACTAAAATATGGGATTACTATCTTACTTTTTACACTGGAATGTAGAAGTAAAAGTAACATTTTCCAAAAAAAATAAAAAAGTATTTCGTGTTCCATCTCCTTCAGACAAAAGAGTTGTTGCCATGTTCGCTTGTGACATCATGGACCGTCGTCGGCCAATAAATTGCCGTTTAACACTGTTTCATAGCATCAATCTAAGATGCAGTGTCTCGCTCCCTTTTTTAGGGAACTAGGGTTACAGTCGTAACTGGAGACATTTTCATATGTGGAGAAAAAATACAAAACGGTCCAAATTAATTCTGAAATGTAATATTCTATAATAACTTCTTTGTGATCTTCTGTTTTACCAACAAAAACAAAAACACAACAGTCTTGTGCCTAATAAACTATGCTGACAACCAGTATTCTTGATTACTGCATTAAAATAATGACAATGTGAATGTTTAATATTACAACAATGTCATTGTGGTTGATATATATGCTTAATTGTTATGGAAATTAATTCAAAATGCAATATAATAATAATAATGATAAAAAAAAGTAGTATGATTGTACGCCTAAAACCGGCATCATTTTCTTTATGCAAATGATAACGTATTACTTGTTTGTTTTAATACTGGAGTAAAATGAAATATGACTTCTTTGAGAGATGACAATATGGTACAGTAAAACTGGAGAGAGGTGAGACACCAGTCATGCAGTTTAGCAAGGCCTCGGGGGAGCAGAAGTTCTACCCAAAGCTGCTCTGTAACTTTGACACTGAAGCTGTTTGCATATGCAGTGGCCCCCAAGCCTCTGTCGCCCACTTCAAAGTGCTATTTATGCAGAAAAAAAAAAGCTTGAATCTCTCTGTCCTACCCTCTTCCCTGGGAGTAATGTTTTTTGGAACACACACATGCCTTTTTTGTTAAAGAAAAAACAGTGCATTTCACCCTCCCACACCTCATCCCCCCCCCCCCCCCCCCCCCCCCCCATCTCTCTCTCTCTCTCTCTCGGCCGCAGCTGGGCTCTCTGAGTTTTCGGCCCCTCCTCCTCCCTTGAGTGGTGGAACGCAGTCCAACAGTGTAAGCACAGCTCTGAAACAATTGAACATCTGTTTGGAGTCGGGCCCAAGAACAGCCTTCCTGTTGTGCTGCACCAGTCGAACGCTTAACCCTTCCTTACCCACCTCTGCTCTGCACACCTCCGGTCCAGCTACATCTCTCTTTCACCGTCTACTCTCACCCCTTTACCCACGATGAGACACCTTGCACTCTTTCTTCACCACATTCGTTCGCCCCTTTGTTTTTACTTTTACCTCTCCAAGACCTCCTGCTCTCCTGTCTTGTCTTTTCATGATTGTTCTTCCTCTCTCCTCCCCATACTCTTCCTGTCTTACTTCATCTTTTGCATCCTCTGCTCACTCAAGTATCTGTAGAGTCTAGTTTAAAGCCAAGCACAGCTGAATCCTGCTGTGTGCAGACCTGTCTGTATGTGTAAGTTGACACCACCAAACTACAATGCTGTTACTCAACACACACACACAGGTCATCTGTCAACAGGTCATATGTTCCAAACAGACATCACAGAGCGCGCAAACGAACACTTGCATGCATTTGCTTAGCAATCTAAATCATGACCTATAAAAGTCTAATGTGTTTTTACACTAAACTAATTATTAGTAATACCTATTACTCGAAGGTTTTGTCATATTCAGCTAACTTCTGGAGACAAATTTGTCCCAAAAGAAAATATAAAATTTGATTTTATATTAAGCTTAAAATGAACACAAAACATAATTTTATATTTCTTAATGCGGGAACCATATGAAGCCTATAACACTCCAGGTCTTCACTGCTGAGTGAGCCGTGTGTGTGTTGCTGCAATTCAACACACGTAGGTAAATATGAGTTCAAGTTCACAGCTGTTGAAGAGAGAGGGGGGGTTGAGTTGGGTGCTGGAGTATTTGCCTACGGCACTAACCCTATTAGTTAGAATAGTCATAACCCTCATGGTTAACACCTACACACACATAAAGATTAAGGCAGCAATTTGGAAGTGTACAGGTTGACCTTTGACCCAGCCTGGTCCTTGGTTTTCCACAGAAATGTCGGTGGCAGGGGTTCAGTTGGGATTTCAGAGATGATGGGGCTCTAAAATCTAATGGTTATTCTGGTATGCATACCTAAAATAATAAATAATAATAATTATTATTATTTATTTGTTGTGATAAATAAATAAATAATAATAATTATTATTATTATTGTTATTTTTATCAAATTATTATAATATACTATATTGAAAACCCTTTGTGATGATAGCATATTTACAAAGGAATAAAACAAAAAATAAACAAAATAAGCAAACAATAATACTAATAGTAATATTAATTGTTCTAGTAATATTAATAGATTTAAATACAATTAAATATTAAATGTCGATATATTATATTATATATTTTTGCGATCGTATATATTTACCAGAGAAAAGAGCAAAATAAAATAAAAAAAATAAATACACATATATGGATAAAGTCAGTGGTATGAGTTGTTGATAAGCAGTCCTGAGTTCAAAACCTAAGAGTATAATACAACCCACAATTGCTACTGAGAGTCTACTATGTTGTACCAGTGTCCCTTACTGACCATAGCATTATGCTTAATGTAATGGGCTCTAAAAGTGTTTTGAGCAAGTTGGTAAAAACAGAGGTAATTGGCAAAAAAAAAAAAAACTGTGCTGGAGCATACAGGAAATAGAATGAAGCCAATAATGGTAATAATTTAATCAAAAGTGACAGAACAAGAACGCTGCATAATTATGGTTTACTTTAGTCCCTGCTCAGCAGTAACACATAGGTAAATTAAATTAAGCAATACCACTATATATCAATATCTTTTTCCTTTGGGTCCAAGCTCTCAAGATTCTAATAAACTATGACACAAGAGTCATGAGACTATTCAAGACCTAAACAGTAGCCCTGCTCTACAATTATGCTAGTATAAACGCTTCACTTATCTTCTTTTTTATAGAAAAGCAGAGAAGGATGGATGAGAAGAAGGAATGTGGCATGTTTAGGAAGGAGTGTCGTGGGAGAGCCCACTCAGACAAGGAGAGGCCGTCCTGCTCACTGCACACACACATATGCATACAAATACACACACACACACACACACACATATTGTTGTAAGTTGTAAGAGCACAGCTCGCCTATAGTGGGATATGGTTGCTGTGTCTGTGAGTTTGGAATGTTAACTCAATCCAGATGAGAGGAGAACACACTACAGCCGGTCTCAATCTCTTTCTATCTGTCCTACTCTCCTGCTTTTTCTGCCACACACACCTCATTCTTTTTGGGTTTGGAGGCCAGATCTGCTCAGCGAATAGCAGCACCTGGTGGAGAGGTTTGTGAGACGCATACATGTAAGCCACATAATCATACACCTAATAGTAGAAGAGGACCGGGAAGCAGTTAAAACACCAGGACTACTCAGAGCAGGGTTTCTCTCAGCAGAGTGTCAAGCGAGCGGAGAGCAGAAAATGGAAAAGCCTGAGTGGAGCTGAAACCATTACAGTAATGTCATTACAGATCATTGGCTGAGGAAAATAAAACATATTATGTAAAAGCAGTGTTGTTCTTGTTAACTAAAACCAAAACGATTAAAAATAGTTTTCGGGAATTGAAATAAAGATAAAATAAAGTATTAATATTAATATTAGATGAAAAAATTTGGGTTTTTTTCAATTGCTAACAGACTTTTGTTTAATCTGTAATCACATTTTTGCACAATATACAGTCAATTACACGTTTCTAAAATGCTTAAATTTTCTTTTCACACAAGCTTACCTAATACCAAAATCATGGATCTTTCAGGCCTTTTTTGCAAATGCGTGAACACAGCAAGACTGAAATGAAGACCTATATTCCAACTTCCAAACTTAAATATAAAGCCTATACTTCTGCAACAACAGCAGCTCAAAAGTACTGTAAAAATATATATATAAATATTGAAACAACTGATAAGCATTTTGGGGTAACAGATCAATGAAATTTTGGAGGAGTAGTTGATGGAGGAAGAGGAGTAGATGGAGGAGGAAGAGGAGTAGATGAAGGAAAAGAGGAGTAGATGGAGGAGGGAGAGGAGTAGGTGATGGAGGAAGAGGAGTGGATGGAGGGGGAGAGAAGTAGATGGTGGAGGGAGAGGAGTAGATGAAGGAGAGAGAGGAGTAGATGGAGGAGGGAGAGGAATAATTGATTGAGGGAGAGGAGTAGAGGGAGGAGAGGAGTATGTGATGGAGGAAGAGAAGTGGATGGAGGAGGGAGAGGAGTAGTTGATGGAGGAGAGGAGTAGTTGATAGTGGGAGAGGAGTAGATGGAGGAGTAGTTGATGGTGGGAGAGGAGTAGTTGATGTAGGAGAGGGGTGGATGGAGGTGGGAGAGGAGTAGTTGATGGAGGAAGAGGAGTAGATGGAGGAGGGAAAGGTGTAGTTGATGGAGGAGAGGAGTAGTTGATGGTGGGAGAGGAGTAGATGGGGAGAGGGGTGGATGGAGGAGGGAGAGGAGTAGATGGGGAGAGGGGTGGATGGAGGAGGGAGAGGAGTAGTTGATGGTGGGAGAGGAGTAGATGGAGTAGAGAGAGTAGTTGATGGTGGGAGAGGAGTAGATGGAGTAGAGAGAGTAGTTGATGGTGGGAGAGGAGTAGATGGGGGATGGAGAGGAGAAGTAGATGGAGGAGGGAGAGGAGTAGTTGATGGAGGGAGATTAGTAGATGGAGGAGGGAGAGGAGTAGTTTATTTCTGCCATGGAGTAGAAAAGAAAAAAGTTAATTGTGACTTTTTTTCTCATAATTCTGCCTCATTTCTTCTCAATTCCTCGTTTATATGTCACAATACTGAGGGGGGAAAAGTCTGAATTGTGAGATGAAAAAAACTCACATTTACCTTTTATACTTTTTAATGTATATTATTCTATTGTAACCTTAGGCCATGTATGTTGGATTTGTTGTTGATCAATTGCAGAAATGTCATGTTTTCATTTCAGTGAATGATTCATGTAAAGCTTCCAGCGATTCCAGTACCACTGTTCCACATACTCAGAATAGGCAATCTGCGGGCACTAACTATGGGGGCACCATCAACTCCCCACCCCCTGGAAACAAGTTTAAGGGAGGGTGGCTGAAGTTCTGTCTCTTGGATTGCTTTGATGGAAGACTACGACTTTGGAATAATACGCATGATGAATCATGGACATTAAGACCAGAAACGTGTGTTAAGAAAGCAAACGGGGCCAATTGTGATTTCCTGTTGATTGAAAGTGTCACCCAGAGCACTGGCCGTTCTCAGCAGCATTCTGGGAAACAACACATTTGTACACCAGCTTTGTTTGTGTTCCTCAGGCGCGAACACGAGGCAAAGTTTCTGAGGGGCAACTTCTCTTTAACATCGTCTTCATTCTGAGAACAGGGTCCATAGTCTTCTGCAGTACATGGCACTCTACCTCTAACCCATATCTCCTCGACTGTAGTGGGATTGTTTTGCATGGCAACTACTTTCAGGGGTTTTCTAGGAAATATTTCCCTATCCCCCCTCTCTAAGTTTAAACAGAGGGAGCGTCTTAATGCAGGAGGATGTCAGCGGCCTGTAAGCACGCCAGCATTGGCCCAAAGTTGGCTATGCGCTGGCTCTGCAGTGGACCCACAGGGTTTGGGAAGCAGTGTTCCACATTAACATATCCCAGCAGAACATAGCCCTGATTAAAAACACATTTCTGACAGAACACCTCCCAGAAGGAGTGTACAAAAGAAAGAGAGACAGAGAGCGAAAGAATGAGAGGCCGTTTATTAAAACTAGAACAGTATATCACAGTAGAGAAGACCCTAAAGAACAGGGAAAAAACCCAGAAAGTTTCTCTTGAGGAGGTGACACAATTAGACTATACTAATTTACGTTACAAAAAACCACACATCCTTCAAAGGTGAAGTTTGTCACTTTTCTGCCACAAGTGTGCTAAAGGGAATCACAAAAAATTATTGTTTCCAAACAATTTGCCTTCCATTGTTCAAACGTGAAGCCCCACCCCCCACTCATATCATTGGTTCATAAAAGCTCTAATTTATGTTTCAATTATGTATTAAGACGTTTCTCCTATATAGGGGTTGGTAATATTTTTTATTTTTTTTATTTGGTAAAGTTTCTTATATTTATTAGTGCTGCATTTATTTGATCAAAAACACAATAAAATAGTCATAATCTGAAAATGACTACATCAGTGATGTCAGCAGAACTAGCAAATTTTTATTTTGTACAAGTGCATTATAATTGCTCTTAACTTGAAATATTTGAGTAAGTTAACTCATACAAGTCACTTTAAATTAAAATGTAATATCAACTCAATTATTTTTAGTAGTGGAAACTTCTCTTTAACTAGTTAATGCTAACTTGCTAATTGGTAACACAATTATCGCATTAGCATAGCACAGGAATTGCTAAATGAGTACTGAAATATAGAACATCGAAAATACCTGTTCTCAAACTAAGCTCATGCTCCACTTGTGGCCATGATGGTAACCCCCAACCCAACATAGAACATTAGCATAATTTTCCAAATGAGCAAAGCTAATTAGCATAGCTAAACTTTAAACACTGCCAAATCGCCCACTTAACATTAATCTTGCACAAAAAAAACATTATATAACACTTAATTTTAGCATTTACACTCCCTTTCGAGTGTCATGGCAAAGCATCTTGGGAAATGGAAATCCCAGACCATGCATTTTAAGTTATTTTTATGTTTGCCTAAATTAAAAGAGACAAGTTCTTAAAACTCCAAAAAACAATAATAATAATAATTGTGAATAAAACAATTCAGATTACCAAAAATGTGTTTTGTGAACTCAAAAGAAAAAAGAAATCGATTTTCATTTGAATTCATTTGATTGAACTAATTTGATTAATTTAAGTTAACCAATTAATTATTTTGAGCATTAGGGTTTGCATTTAAAACATTGTTTTCTATTTTGTAATATTTTAAAATGCAATTTATTCCTGCGATAAATTGGTGCAAGCGGTTAAATCTGGCCTTTATTTTCTTTTAAATAGTGTTCCATTATATAAATTCTACATATAATTAATATTAGCAGAATTCTATTCTACACACAAGCCAATAAGTCATAATAACCTCTAAAATTGATGTATATGTACATAATTTGGTCTTGCAAGAAATTGAAATCACAGACATTTATAGACTTATAGGTATTTTAATATAGAAAATATCAGAGGTGGGGACAAGTCACACATGGTCAAGTCCAAGCAAGTCTCAAGTCTTAACCATCAAGTCTCGAGTCAAGTCTCAAGTCGCAGTTCAGATAAATCAAGCAAGTCAAGTCAAGTCAAGGGTTCACCCTAAGCAAGTCAAGTCAAGTCCTGATAAGTTTCAAGTAAAGTCAAGTCACACTACTAAAATAAATAGAGGTAAATTTTTTCGATACATATTTATTTTTGCACAGAAAAGATGAACTTTTATACATATATTATGTATCTTATTTAATATACATTTGCTATATTAATCATATGCATATCTGTGCTACATTAATATCTGAAAATAAAATAAAATTGTGTTGTTTACACAAAACGTTCAGAGTCTAAGATGTATCGATTCTAAGATAATCCAATCTGTCTAATTCAATTTAATTGAAACGGTCTAAAATGTATGAAATCTAAAATGTAATATCTTATATAAATGTAAATTATAAAATCTAAAATGTATGAAATGTATGAGAATATAAAATGCATTTTTTTTTAATTCAGTAGTTTTTCTTATCATAGCCAACAAATGTCTTCGGAAACTCCTTTTCCTCGATTTACTGAAACCTATATGTAAAACGCATTTGCAGCTGCACAGCCGTGTATATCTATGCTGCATATACAGACATCCCAACCTACAAGAATTCATTTCAGGGAGGTATATCTCAATGAATGTAATGTTAGGGAGGGGGGGGGGGGGGGGATATAAAATATGTTAATAAATATAACATATGTTAATATGTTATATTAACATATTTAAAATATGTTTAAAATAAATATAAAATAAAAATGGTAATATGTTATATTAACATATTTTATATTTAATAAATATTACATATTAAATAATATTATGTATATTATATATTAAATTTACATAAATATTAACAAATGATTGTTTTAATTATGGAATTCTCCATAATTAACTCCTAAACTTCAGTAGAAAACAATTCTTTGTAAGGAAGGAGGGGTTTCTTTATTGTACATTTATTTGCATGTAGTATGTAGCATATGGTTTGCGTTGCTTTAAATTGGTCAGTACAGCGCTGACTATTGAGTGTCGCTAGGAAACACGTCCGCGCTGCGCTGACGAATCGGCTGCGCGGCTCGGATCATTGAACCGTGCAGATGCAGATGACATGTCTGCGAGCTCTGTAAAGCCCCGCTGTCTCATCCCACTTTTGGTTTGTTTGGCTTCCCATATCTCTGCCGTGCACACGCCGCACGCTATGTATGTTATACGCGCAGTATCTCGCTCTAGATTCCGGGAGATTTTAACTCATTTGCGGGCATCATGGAGACGCTATCAATATGCGTGAGACTCCCGAAACTTCCGTTTGGCGCGGTTTGAAACTTTGAATTGAGCAGCGTTAAAGGCACAGATGCCGTGATGCTGACGTCACAATATATATATATATATATATTTTAATTAACTGTATTGCTGTTTGTTTATTATATATTCAAGTCATTGTCGAGTCTTCCACTTCAAGTCAAGTCAAGTCTCAAGTAACTTGTTCTCAAGTCAAAGTCAAGTCAAGTCATTTTTGTACTTTAATCAAGCAAGTCACAAGTCCTGAAAATTGGGACTCGAGTCAGACTCGAGTCAAGTCATGTGACTCGAGTCCCCCACCTCTGGAAAATATTAAACACTTCACTTGTACTACTTGGAATTGTGTTGGAGGATACAGAAACGTTGTAGTCCGTTTGAGTGGTGATACAGCGACCTCAGTGAAAACTGTGCTGCTGTGTCGAAACATCTGTGGTGAAACAGTCGTTAGGAGGATTGAAACTATGGTGAAATGTGCTGGGCCACAGCAGCAATAAAGATCTGAACCTAGTGACCACAGGCAAGGTTCATTCTTTCCAATCTGTGCGATTAGAGACTACAGGAGCAGGATCAGGTACAGCGAAGAACAGCGCTACCATACAGCTAGTAACGTGGCTTGCCGAACAATGCAGTGTGTTGTTTGTTTATCATTTCCATAATGATGTATTGTGTTCGACTTATTTTTTGTTAGTATTGGGAAATCCCTCTCAGAGGAGGCCTGCACGACTATAGCTTTCCTCACGGAACTAAACACGCTGCATGGAACTGATTTGAGCCGTATTACTCTCAATATTAACCCTGACACTGAAATGAAACATAAACCTAAGGGGGTCTGTTTAAACAGCTCCATCTGTCACTCACATGGAGAGTTGTTTTTCTGCCCGTACATACACACACTGACACTCCCACCTCCAGGTTTACAATCACATGCTGTAAATCACGTCGAATCACTTGACCTGCGCTGGCACCACACAGCAGCAAAGATATGCGTTCATCTCCTAAAACGCTAGGAAACAGCACGAGATAATGATCATGAATAAGTAAGACAAAATGAGTGTGATTGAAAGCAAGAAAAGTGCAATGTGTTTCACATTATTCTCTGCGTCACAGTATGGGGTGGTTCTCTTAGAAGGTGTAGAGGCAAAGACACTAAAAGCAAAACATTTTCCTAAATGCTTCAGGTCACGGTCAGGAAATGATCCAATTCGGCATTATGGAGGAGCATAAACCCGAACGCTTGGCAGAGACGTCCCGTGCACTCAACGACAAATGGCCATAAATTAATCCTGCTCTTATTGGTAATCAGATACTGGATCTATGCACAAAAACCATAAATTTGCTTCTAAATGTAATTTAAAAGTGTGTTATGAGAAATGAAGTCATCTCTCTGACTGTGTGGGTGTTGTAGCGGTACAACACGAATTATGTCCTCTGACGTTCCTCAGAGGGAAGAACCCCGACCGGTATAAGTCCAGAGCAGCACAGGTGTAGATTAACGCTGGAAAACCATTCAAAATGGACCTCATACATACATTTCTATATTTGGGTGTATGGCTGCATTGTGGGCTGAGAGAACTTTAAACATTTCACACTCTCACTATAGTTTTCTCACTATTTCACTGAATTAACTGTATTGTTACACAATATTACTGTTTTTACTGTACTTTCAACAAAGAAATGCAGCCTTCATGAGCAACACTTTATAGTCCACTTCAGACATTCTACTAACTATAAGTAACTATGCAATGTCAACTGAACTCTCATGCTATGTTTACACGGAAACGATTCTGAAGAGAAAACGCAAAAGTGGCGTTGCGTTATCACTTTTTATTCTGCGTTCAGACGAGGGTTTTGGGTGGGAAATCCGCATCCTTTTGTGACGCAAAAGTGTGTGAAATTCAATGCAGTATGCACTCCAGGCGGCTAGGTGGCAATGTGGAGCAGTGCCACACAACAACACCAAGTCCGCGCACTGTCAAGCAGACTTTTGCGTTTTTCCGGTTTTTACCCTTTACACAGGAAGGTGGTTTCACTTTTTTTGCGTTTTTAAGCCCCAAAAACGCCGTCGCCGTGTAAACGAAAGGCACATCCGATAAAATATTGTTACGTTATCACCCGCGAGCGTTCTCGTGTAAACAGGGCCTCAGTGTAGTAGAGTGTCTACTTAATAGAAATCAACCCATGGAACATAAAAGTCTGCATACTTGAAACACCCATTTATGTATAATTTAATACATGACCCAACCAACTTATCCCCTGGCAGATCATCCTGTCCCAACAGTTCATAACATTTGAAAGTAACAAGGTCACGAACAACATATCATGGTTATATTTTCACCTTGTGAGAGGAACACATGCTGAGCATCTGCCTCTCTGTCCGTTAAGCTTCGGTAATGACTACTCGTTGAGTGCAGAACAGATCTATTATAGATGGTCCTCACTGGTTCCTTGCAGAGATCCAGGCAAACTGCCTCCATATGCGCTTTTTCCATACGCCACTGCTCCTCTGGAATTCTGTTTATGTACACTGTCAAACTTCTCACTGTGTGAGAACAAAAGAAGCAAAAGCAATTATGGGCTGGGCGAAAGGCCGGAGTGAACGAAAACGGCGGATGGAACCAGAAGTAGGAGAGGAGCGATGTGAAGATTAACCCCACGGATTGTCTCAGCAGCAGCGGTTTGAATCCCACAACCAATTTCCCCCATATTCCCTGAGATTCCCATCAGTGCAGCCATTCACACGGGAAGCTGGATCCAGCCGACATCCTGTGCCTTCGTACTGGAAAACTTGACAGCTAACTAATGTTCTGCGGCCGCTTTCCTCCCAGAACCCACAAGCGGCAGCCCTGAAACAGTCCTGCCCCAGGCTGCTCTGGGGTCCTGAGAAGGCAGGAAACTGGTTCAATCCCATTCTGTGTGAACCAGCAAGAACTGAATCATGCCTTGTGGCTTCAGAGACTTATCTGTTTGGGTAAGACACGGAAAAACAATCAGAATCACAGCGGAGTCTGAGAGCGCGACTAAGACTGACTGAGACTGGGCTCGTAGTGTCAACACGTCTGTTTGTGTTAGCGTGCATTAGCATAGCGCTATTGACACTTGTATACCAAAGGCTGGTTTGTATGCATTGATGTCGAAATAATGTAATCAGTGCCTATTTGTTGAGATCCAGCACTCTGGCAAAGGAAAGCACAAAAAAAGACATGAGAATCGATGCCTGAATCATGAACTGTGAGGGTGGGAACAAGGTCAAGATGAAGGCCAAAGGTGTAATGGAGCCAGACATAGTGTACGGCTTACTGTTGCCTTTGTAAGACTAAACAGGATATTGACTCGTTCTAAAGCTGATGGGACAGACGGTTTGAGTGTGTGTCTAACGGATGGTGTCTCGGTTAAATAAACTCTTGAATGCACTATATATATACCACCCTCAAAGCTGCCAGGAGCCCACACACTTTACGCCAGGCTGACTGTGTCCTGTAATTACAGTGCGTTTCTGACTAAGAAAATATTTACATCTAGGAAACATACACTTCATGAAGCAGAACCCAATCAAAACTCTCCCTTCACGCTGACATGCTGACTAAATATTGCCAATATGCATGTGCACAAACACATTCATCACTTATGGCAGCAGAATTATGAGGAAAAATACAGGTAAATATAGGGTAGCCAGACTTTTGATTATATGGATCAGCTTATTCTGATCAAGAACCGCCCACTTAGACAGTAAGAGGCTTTCTGACTGATTTACAAAGCGAGCAAACACCGTTTATGTGATATTTAAAGGGCAGGAACTTTTGAAATTAGATATTACCCTGAAAAAAAGGTTTAATTTACAGCTGTGCTCAAGTATATTTTCTTATTAACCTGCTTTCAAGTGTCTCAAACAAAAAACTCTTGAATATCTTTCAAAGATTCAATGCCAAAAACCTTGAAAATTTTGCCGAAGCCAAACTATTTCTTTCATAGATGCCAAGTTGCTATAATGAGCACTTTCCCTATTCTTGCAGCCTGACAATTTGTAAATATGATCTGAAAAAAGATAATATACTGTATATATTCAGCAAGGATGCATTAAATTGATTGAAAGTGACAGTAAATATGTTTATAATGTTACAAAAGATTTCTATTTCAAATAAATACTGTTCTTTGGAACTTCCTATCAATCAGAAAAAAACTGTATGATAGTTTCCACAAAAATATTAAGCAACACGACTCTTTTCAACATTGATTAGAAATGTTTCTAATCAGCATATTAGAATGATTTCTGAAGGATCTTGTGACAATGAAGACTGGGGTAATAACTGCTAAAAATTAAGCTTTACTATTACAGGGATAAACTGCATAACATATTAAAATAGAAAACAGGAGTTTAATGACAGAAATGTGTATATTTGAAACATATTTTTGACAGAACCAAAAATGTATTATTTTCCATATTGGCAAAGATTATAACTCACACACACACAGACTTGTGCAATCATTAATGGCAGCTCATTTGACCCAGTTCATGTCACTCTCACATGCCATCTCCAGTCAGACCATTCTGACATGACAAGACTGTGCGGCCTAACACCACTTCCCTGTAACTTACTACAATGCCCTGGTCTGGCAGATCTGGAACAAAAGGCTTTGAAAGTAGAGTGGAACGACAGATGGAGGACTAAACTTAAACACCAGTCCAATCTTTTAATAAATCTGCAACAGGTGGCAGCACATGGTTTACATCACTGCAGCACTCGACTAAACGCAGGTGACACGTGCGACCTTACACTGACCGGCAGTTTGGAATTCTGGGATTAAAACGAGAGAAGCAAACGTCTTCTTCCTCCAAACGTCTTCTACCTCCAATTTGCTCCAGGGAAGTGAATTTATTCCTAAACAGAGGTGACCACATCTTTATGTGAAAATAGCTTGTATTACCTTAAACAAAGTGTTCAAAGTGAGCACACACACATGGACACTGTTATGGCAACACTACCTTCACTGTGTTTAGACTGCAACACCAAGGCAATGAGGTCATAACTATGATGTAACCTAAGGGAAAAAGTGTGTGTGTGTGTGTGTTGAGAAAGAGAGAACCGAGAGCCGTAGTGAAATAATGCTGGCCAGATGCTATAGCTAAAAGAAACATGATATGACAGAAAAGACAGGAACTGGAGAGCAGAATTGCCTGTATTGTGTGTGTTTCTCTACAGAGCCCAATCAACACACCAATTAACAAGGCTGAGGGTGAAACAAGCCCGAGATGTTTTCTTAGCTAGGCTACGAAGACGTCATCCTTTACCATTGCATGCTTAGACATGTCGTTTACAGATGAAGGATACCCACAAGAAATAAAATGACATCTTATAAGGAAGTACATTGAGAGTTTACTTAAGACAGCACCAATGGCAATTCTGTATAATTGCAGCTCTGAGAAATTTCATTCAACACATTTGGGTAAACCTGAAACTACCGGTTTAAGTCGGTTTCTTTATTTGAATAAAACAGTGATTTGTCATTTGGCCAATTCTTTCATCCAAAGCGATCTAAATTGCACATACATTATGACACAGAAAGCAGCAACATGGGATTAAAGGAGTAGTTTACTCAAAAATGTATATTCCGTCATCATATACTAATTGTGGAACTCAAAAGTGGGAATTCTGAAAGTCGTTGATTTTCACTAAGTGCCTTGCTTAAATTGTATCCGGATTATGAATGTTCTGTGTTTAAAATTATTCGCTCTGCATGTCAAAGCAAGGGACCAAAGTTTTAACGTCACACTCAGTAATCTTTCCCTCATTAAAAATGTTTAACACATAAATAAATAAATAGTACTTTTGACAAATGTGTTTAAACTCATGTTCGCTCACATGAGATGAAGACTCCATTAAAACTGTTTTATTTTACATGGAACAGATCGCCTCATGGGGCACTTTACTCAGTTGATCTCGGTAACTACCCTGTTACTGGACACTTTTGCTTGCAGAATAAATTCATCATGGCTGTCTGCGAATAGCGTGTTACTACCATGGTACCGATAACTAAAAACCTTCTGCTTTACATCAGATCAGCAAGATGCCAGCATAAGTTCAAGAAGACTGCTAAATAGGCTAAACCAGACACATTCTTATTAAGGTAGGTCAAGACAAAGTACCTAAAATGCATTCAGAAATGTCATTGAGACTAAACCCTGAGACTGAGCGTGATTAAATTTTGACTTGTAATGTTTTGGAGAACTATCTAAGGAGATATTTGCATTTATTCACTTGGCAGACTTTTATCCAATTGCATTCAATTTGCATTTATTTTTGAGTTCCCTGGGAATCAAACCCTTTGCTTTAACTTCCAAAACTGTTTAGGCATCAGCATGAGTAGATTTATAATAATGAACTAATATTTGAAGAGCTCAAAGCAAAAAGAAGGATAAGCAAACTTTTACAAAATCACAGAAGCAGAGACACGGGTGTCTTTACGTATAGCCACTAGTGCTCACTGGATGAACTGGTGGAAGACATCAAATTATGAAGATGAAATACTCCAAGGCACTCACGCGGTGAAGTAAAAAGCCTTTAATAAACTGGACTAAATCATTAAAAACAGTTAAAAGTGTAGATCTACGAGTTTTGGCAAAGTAATTTATTGGAGATGAAGGAATGAGTAAGAAGAGGGAGAGAAAAAGTGGAACTGTGAAGTAAATAATGTTTTAACAAGCTTTCTTCAACTGTAAAACATTTGCAGGAGACTCCCACTGCAGCTTTAAACTAACGTGAAACAAGAGTGAGAAGAAAACTAACGAAGTGTGGTGAGAACAAAATTAACAGCAGAAGTATTTAAGCACCTGTAAGGAGGAACAGTTGTGGGTAAGCCTTCATACTAAAATAAATTAGCATGAAAAACATTTCTCTATCAACACAGAAATCCCAATATGTCCTCTATTTAAAATGTATTATTGGCTCTGTTAAAAACCACATTTGCAAAGACAGCAGATAAAATGAGAGGCTTTTTAAAACAACATCAAGACCACATCCTTCCACAAGGACTTTCCCACTGCAGCTCTGAAAACTGTGTCAAATTGGCATATCACTTCTGTCATGTACTGGTCCACTCCGGCCCACTTAAGCAGAGTCAGAACTCAATTACCCTAGTGAATGAGAAGAACACGGAGGGTTGATCAGTCTAAACCAGATTAAAGTGATTGAATTTCAATGCAGTGGAGTGCTGCATGTATACGAGGGCTGTTTGTCTCTCATGGTTAGATTCCCATAATCAACCCCACATCTGGGCGATATTAGTCATCAAATCATATCTTTCATCACTTTGAACCCTAAGATCTGCCCACACTGTGCATTAACTGACAATCAATACTGTATAGTGGGAAACTCACACACACTTTGTTTAGAGTGTTGAGAAGAACACTCCTAGATATCTAGGGTACAACTCAGAATAGCATACTTGCACATAATCTTACTATTTCTGCCATATTCTAATAGCATACTATCATGCTCTATTTCTGCCATATCGGAATAGCATACTAGCATGTTACTCTTTTTCAGCCATATTGGAATAGCATACTAGCAAGTTACTATATTTCTGCCATATCAGAAGTGCATGTTACTCTATTTCTGCCATATCGGAATAGCGTACTAGCATGTTAATCCATTTCTGCCATATTGGAATAGCATACTAGCATGTTAATCTATTTCTGCCATATTGGAATAGCATACTAGCATATTAATCCATTTCTGCCATATTGGAATAGCATACTAGCATGTTAATCTATTTCTGCCATTTTGGAATAGCATACTAGCATGTTAATCCATTTCTGCCATATCGGAATAGCATACTAGCATGTTAATCTATTTCTGCCATATCAGAGGTGCATGTTACTTTATTTCTGCCATATCGGAAAGGCATACTAGCATGTTACACAATAAACAATGCTGGGTTGTTTGAACCCAAATTTGGGTCAAATACGGACAAACCCAAATGTTGAGTTAAAAATGTAATTTAAAAAATGACAGTTGAAAGTGAAAGTTAAAGTTGGGTTCAAATTTGAAACTACATTTTTAACCCAACATTTGGGTTTGTCCATATTTGACCCAAATTTGGGTTCAAACAACCCAGCGTTTTTTTAGAGTGAGAAGAGCATGTTACTATAGTATGCTAGCATGTTCCTCTATTTCTGCCTCATCAGAAGAAGAGCAAACTAGCATGTTACTCTTTTTCTGCCATATCGGAATAGCATACTAGCATGATAACCTATTTCTGCCATATCGGAATAGCATACTATGTTACTCTATTTCTGCCATATGGGAATAGCATAGCATGATGTTACAATCTAAACAATGCAGGGTTGTTTGAACCCAAATTTGGGTAAAATATGGACAAACCCAAATGTTGGGTTAAAAATGTAGTTTCAAATTTGAACCCAACTTCAACTTTCACTTTCAACTGTACATTTTTTAATTGCATTTTTAACCCAACATTTGGGTTTGACCATATTTGACCCAAATTTGGTTGGAAACAACCAAGCATTTTTTTTCCCTCTATTTCTGCCAACCAAATTGGAATAGCATACTAAGTTATTATTTTTTTTGCTCCCACTTTATATTAAGTGGCTTTAAGTACTATGTACTTACATTGAAATTAATAATTTGATACAATGGACTTATTGTGTTTTTTGTGAATGAGTGAGACTTCCACTCCATTAGCCGCTATAGGTAAATTACTAGAAGTATAACAAACTGCAGTAAATGATAAAACCATTTGCGCTACATATCAGTGTGTTTAGAATTCCGTAAATAAATGCAAATAATATAAAGGAATAGCAGTTTTCAGTATCAAGCATCATAACGAGCTGTTTCATACAGCTAAAAATAACATTTAAAGGTGGAATACCTAAGATTTTATGCCGCTAGAGGGTGCTACATTCAAAACAACAACAACGGCTTTGCTTGATGACGCCGTGGAGGAAGGCGGAATGATGGGAACTGTTGTTTTCAACTCCACCGTGGATAAATCAGTCAGACGGGAATCGAAAATTAGTTGTCATGGATGAGGTAAAGTTCGATTTCTATAAATGTTGCGTTTAATGGCATGCTTGTTTTTCATTAAACTGAAATAACCGCAAGAAAAGTCAGGTTTAAAAGTAAATTAGTTATCACAGATGTTACTGTACGAGTCACTGGACGAAGTGACTTATTTTTGTCTCAAATCGTTGCTAATGGATCCTGACTTCGCCCTATGCTGCAATATGCATTTAGTTTTGCATTCATTTACAGAAATCAGCTGCTTGAATGACAATTGCTGATGTTATTAGATTTTTCAAGTGCGATTCTCAATTCATTCAGTTAACGGATGCTCTGAGGTAAAGTTTTTTCAGAATGCAGACTCAGCAACGATTGTATTTAATTGTACAGAACAATCATAACAGAACAGACATTATCTTCATTTCCTGTGCGCGTCCGGTGCGCGATACTGTGGAGTTGTCCTAGACGTGCCGCGGCGCTTCTCGTCGGTGTGCGACCCCCTTTACAGCCAACAGTTCACATTCCGAGAATAATTGAAAAGAATAATTGTGCTCCATTCCATAACAAATGCGCGAAACAAGCTGACGTTTGTTGCTTGATAGACGCTAACGCACAACTACAACTACTCATTTGTCCAGGACTACACGTAATATGAGCGGAAACCGAGGTATGACGCGATTGACTGGCGACTCCCAGCTCACCCCTGCTCACACGCCCCGTTTCCTTGGTTAAAATCTCAATTTTCTCGCGATTTAAACATTGTTTGAAACATTTGGAATATTGTAAGTTATCATCTTAACTAAATATATGACACTGGCCTTGTGATTTCGGGATATTTTAATGCAAAAATCTTAGGTATTCCACCTTTAAGTAACAAATATGCATGCTCTAATGTTGAAAATAAGTTAGACAGCAGCCTTCTAGCACCCTCATTCTTTTTCTATAATATGGAATAATCCGGATAAGTAGATGGTTAGATTAAACTAGACCTCCAGGAAAACAAAGAAAAAAGAAAGCAAGGGATAAAAAAGAAATAGGAAAGAGGATGGTTAGAATGCCCTGTAACTGGGCTCTCTCTGAAACTCTGAGCTGGATCCCACTGTGGTGTGTAGGGTAATGTGACCCAGTTGACCCTGCAGAGCTACGGCAATGATCAATAATAAATGAATGTAATTTCATCAAACAATGACAGCGCATACAGAGCTTCCCTTTCTCTCTCTGTATGCCTGAATGTCCATTTATACTGCTCCTTATAGACCACACATAAGCATCAAGCAGGTGTGTTCTTTGTGCGCACACAGGCAAACCGACTTTCCCCGCTTTCATCTCTCTTGCTGCCCTTGAATGCAGAGGTAAGGCCTATTAATCCTGTTATGCAAATGAAAGTGATAAATTCCTCAGTTTTCCATGCATACAATTCCCAGCCTCCCCTAGTCTCCCCTGCTATTCAATTAACACAAGGCTGGATGGGGGTCCATGGGGGTAGCGCCAATGTTTCAGTTCGTTTTAGTGGCAAAGCACCGGCCATGACAGATTGGTCCATTCCTCCCAGCAAACAAAAACACAGTACCAAGCATTTTTCTTCTTCCTAAGGATTTTGGACCAAACACCAGAAAATGCACAAATAACACAAATAGGCTATACACACTCCTTTAACTCAGCGTCTCAATATAAAAAAAGCTACTTCATCTATGCCATCTATGTGATATGTTTTGGGTTAATTCTCTGAATTAAAATATTTTAAATTTAGTAAAAGTTTTTTTTTTTTACAAAGAAAAAGTACTTTAACTTTCAAAAAACACTAGTAAAAGTGACGACACCTTTCAAAAGCTAGTTTAAAAAACAGAATTAAATAAAAAAAATTAAATAAAATCCCACTTGGTAGAGAATGGCACAAGCAATGCCAAAGTGGTTTGAGTCCCCATACAAATAATAATAAAATTATAAGTAGCTTTGTTTGAAAGTGTCTGCTATATAAGCATCTCTCTACTGTGCCACATTTTATACCATCTAGCTTTACAATTCTTGTTTATTATGAACATTTGTCATTGTGGCAATACTAATATTGCTGTTATCTTTGCAAGTAATGCGTTTTGTTTTTCCTTAAAGCCACCTCGAATAAAAGCATCTACAGCATGAACAAATGCTTAAAAGGGTGGCAGTGGGTCCTCTCACAGCCTCATGTCTGTAACACTGAACGAGGGTGTACGCTGAGGAGGTTTAAGTTCATATCTCTCATTTACTGTATACTAAAGCAAACCCAAAACTTTACTGTACTAGATCAAAGCCATGCACTCATCAGTCTTTCACGTGGTTTGTGATTTCAGTGAGGCGCCGATAAAGAAAGAGTGAATGTAAAAAAAGACTTCTTACTAAAGGAATGTACTGAATCTCTCTTCCCTTCTCTCTCTCCCTCTCTCTGTCTTGGCACGACTCTAGCAAAGACCCAGATGGTCGTCACAGCGATTCACCATGTCATGCTGTCTGTTGCCGGGCAGCACAGTAGAGTCTAAGCCCATAGTGATGGTGGTGTGTTTGTGTGTGTATGTCTTTATTTTTGCAATTAATTTTGCATTGAAATACCAGTGTACAGTGAAGTATTGCTTTAATAAGCGTCATTGTGAAAGGCTATACTGTTGTATGTTCAGTAAACTGTATTCATTTTAATTGACATTTAATAATAAAATTAGACAACTAAAATAAATAATATTACTGTGTTACAGGGGAAATAATGGTAGAAAAAAAATCACAAAAGATCCTGGTGCTGTATATATAGGGCTCCAGGTTCATGTATTGATAGATTTAACGGCTAAATTGTGGAAATGATAAATCAGTGAAAATATGAAGCCAACCCCTGGATCAATAAATGACTATAAAATGCCTGTAACAAGAAAAATCTCCTTTATAAACTTTTTTTTTTTTTGTAAAAAAGAGAACAATGGAGACCGAACTCATATATAAACTATATAAAAACAAGCTAGTAAACATATTAAGGAAAACCAAAAAGGACTATTATAATAATCTACTAACTAGACCAATACAGAAGGTACTAGAGGGAAACACTAAGAAAAGTGAATATCCAAAGTACTTCACAAATCAATTGAAAACTATAACCAAGCCAATCCATATTGCTAATGAATTTAATCATTTTTTGTACTAAATGTAGGAGCCAAACTAGCAAACAATTTTAAAAGAATTAAAATACCAGAATATAAAAGTAGGTGTGTGGATGTTGACATAATTCAATCAAATACTAGCTCAATATTTCTTAAGTCAGTAGAGGAAAATGAACTAAAAAATACAACAAATAAATTAGAAATCGACAGATTTAAATGATATACAGTAGACATGGCACTAGTTAAGGACATTATGACATTTGTTGTAAAACCATTAACCTATATTTTCAACTTATCTCTCCAAACTGGTGTTTTTCCAGACAACATGAAAATAGCTAAAGTCCCCATCAACAAAAATGGTGACAGCCATTCACTCTCAATCTATAGTCTATAAAGCAATCTCTCTCCTTCCACAATTTAAAAAAAATACTAGAAAACTATTTGAAATAAGACTAGACAGTTTCAATAAAATATATAAACTACTAAACAATCATCAATTCCAAGCAAATCGATCCACAAAAATAGCTTTAATCAAGCTGGTTGAAAAACTGACCTCTGCAATATATATATATATATATATATATATATATATATATATATCATCATGGGTGTTGCACCAAGTCAATTGGGTCCCATCAACTGTTTGGTTCCTGACAAAATATTATCTTTTGTGTTCAACAGAACAATGAAACTTATACAGATTTGAGGGTTAGTAAACTTGTGAGTTAGAGCAAATGATGACAATTTTCAATTTTGGTTGAACTATCCCTTAATATATTTAACTCATACTGAGTGCACTAGTCCTCACACTTAGGAGACATGCCAGTGAATATAAGAAAGTTGATTTGTGAGAAGAGCAATCACGTGTCTAAAATCAAAACAAAACTGAACAGCTCAATAATATTGCAATAAATCAAGGTTGACGCAATCTTACCCTCTAAAAAATGCTGGGTTGTTTTAACCCAATTTTGGGTAAAATATGGACAAACCCAGCCATTGGGTTACATTTTTAAATTCCATTTTTTACCCAATGGCTGGGTTTGTCCACATTTTACCCAAAATTGGGTTAAAACAACCCAGCATTTTTTAGAGTGTAAACGTCTCTTAAACGTCTACAAGCACTCAAGTCTCAGGTCTCTCCAATATAATGAATAATTAAAATATTGTTAAGTAAAATAAAATAGTCAAAGCCTATTGCACTGGACGTGGAAGATGATTCAGCATCTACCTGCTAATGCACACGCATTCACATAAAGTATAGCCTTGTTGACAAGTTTGGGGGAGTAAGGGAAAAACGCACAATATATAGTGCCTTTAATGCCCTGTAGATTGTGATATCATCTCTTTGACAGCAGAAATAAACTGATGCAGAAAAAGCAAAGTCCTTTTAGGCCATCTTGGCATCCGGGCAGCTATTTCAGACTAACAAGACCAGGCTGAGGCTCCTATCTAAATGAATGGGCAGAGAGTCAGAACTGCACTTTCACTGGTCACCGGGAAGTAAAAAATTTTCTCAACACGAAAAACATTTTCTCAACACAATAGACTTCAACATGTTGGTTGCGCTTTAAGTCCATTGTGTGGAGAAAAATCCTGAAATGTTTTCCTCGAAAAACGTAATTTCTTTTCCAGTGAAGATAGAAAGACTTGAACATCTTGGATGGCATTTGCCATACACTATTAAAAAAAAAAAAAAAAAAAAACGGTAATATTTTGGTGCTTCACAGCCACAGAAATAGTCCAGAAAACATATACCTTTGTGTTAACTTCAGAAAATCACCTTTTGTGTTGCACAGAAAAAAAGAAAATGTTGGCTATGTGTTGTATTTTGAGGGTTGATGAAAGCCGAATGTGAGTGCTTTTGTATTGGATAAAGTAGGCTGTGTGGGGGGTATTTGGAGGTGTTATTTTGTTTGGGTTTTGGGGCCGATAGACAGAGGCTGTGTCCGGATTTCAGAGTGATTTTCAATGGATTAGGTCTTAAGGGACCTGTGAGATGGGCAGATCGCAATAAGAGTTTTAGACCATTGTGTTTTGCTTAAATGGGTGCAGTGTGTGGGGTATGATGGGATTGCGTGTGGTACTGTGAGGCCTATGGCCTGGTGTCAGACCTGCACCATCAAGCCGGGGGGCTGGAACTGCGCCAAGTCATGACATCATCTCCTGCTCCACGCTGCTCGGGGCCGCACACTCTGGAGCGATAAATCCTGCCCAGGCACTGGGCTGCGCACAGGCATGCAGGAGAATACGCCATTGTCTCACACACACTCTCACAACCACAGCTGCTACAGTCAAATGGCACGACGGCCTCCTTCAATGCAAGTCCCATTTCCAAATTTTTATAGCCTATATAATAACCTCCTCAACAAGCTGCATGATTTGAGGTATCACTCATTCCCATTGCACAAACGGCGTGGATTATGTGCCTAAGTTTTATACTTTGAGGTTTGCTCAAATGCTTGACTAGAGCAACCGTAAAAGTAATTGTAAATACCACTAATTACAGTTTAATGGTAATAATCTGTGTCCCTTTTAATAAGGCCATACTTTCACAGAAGTAAATAATGACTGAGGTCGGTGTGCATTCCCGCAAAGGACTTCCCTTTCGCATTATGGCGTATTCGCTAAAATGCTAATAGGAGTTTTAATGATTTTAGCAGTTAAACTTTATAAACGCAAATACCTTTCTGGTCCAATATGCGTACGTGTGTGTTTTTTACATTAACACATCATCTGTTGCCATGGTGATTGTGCAAACACTTTCCCTTGACCTGGACACTCCAAATCAGTAATGTTAGCATGGAGAGAAGTTGAGGTTCAGACCTTTCTTCAAAAAACGTTACTCTCTATCTGAGTTGTTGGCAAGCTCGCTGCTTATCCCTACAAATTGTGTTACTTCTAAGTATATAGTTACAGTATACTGTAAATATGAACTTGTTGTGAAATTGTTCCAAAGAAAGGGATGACATGGGCCAAGGAAACTGAATCAATTAAAAATGACACATCCTTGATTGTTAGAACTGTAAAACGCTGTAGGCCTTCAAGAAAAAGGTATGTATATTTGCAACAGTGATCTTCCAGAACTTCTTAAACCAATGGCCTCAACTGTAAATGCCATGTGACTAATCATTCTGGATTCACAAGAAAATTACATTATGACAACACCGATTTGCTGATGGCAGCAAAAGAAAATGCACACAATTCACTAGTGACTATCCAGAGCTTTGATGTGAAGGCAGCAGACAAGAGCCCCCTTCACACAGCACGTTGATCCCGGAAAATTGCAGAGAAATTGCCAGAACGCCTTTTGTGTAAAAGCAAACATGACACGGGATTGATACCGGCATCGATGCCGGGTTGGGGACTAGTAACATTGCCGGAATCAGTCCCGGAGCGCGCGCTGTGTGAACAAAAGCCAGGACCAATTCCGTAAGGGGTGTGTCATAGTAATGACGCTGGTGTCATCGCGCGACTCTGTTGCTCTTAAAGTTTGTGTTCGTTATCAACAAAGAAAAGACGAAAAAATGTCTGCAAACTGGAACAAAGCAGAGACCAGGGGCCTCATGTATCAACACTGCGTACGTACAAAAACACGGCGTACGCCAGCTTTCACGTTCACGGCCAGATGTACTAACAGTGAAATTAACGGAAGAATGTGCGTTCCTCCAAGTAAACTTCATGTCTGGCGTACGTACATTTGCCTTGATTTGTCCGTTGGCGACTCCTAGAGGCAATAAGGTGAAGTGGCAAACATTACACTACGAATTGTTCTATCGCACCACCAGCTGTCAGATATTGCTTAATGATATGTCAAATAATGTATCAATTACAAATTATGTCACACGAGTCTTATTAAAATATTCTATTATGCAATAAAGTAAGAACATAAAGCATGTGCAAACCCGTCTAGCAATGGCAGCGTTGGCTTTACTAGGAAATAAAAAATAAACTTCATTATTTCGGTCAGTAAAGGTAAAAAAAAAAGAAAGTAATATTTTTATTCAGCCAGGACATATTGAATTTGTTTAAAAGTGCCCGTACATGCATTTATAATGATAAAAACGATTATAAGATTTCTATATGTGTTTGATTTAAGTTTTTATTCATTAAAGAATCCTGAAAATACTATATCACGGTTTCCATGAAAATATGAAGCAGAAGCACAGCTGTTTTCAACACTGATAATAATCATAAATGTTTCTTGATCATCAAATCATCATATTAGAGTGATTTCCGAAGGATCACGTGACACTGAAGACGAGTAATGATGCTGAAAATTCAGCTTTGATCACAGGAATAAATTACACTTTCACATATATTCACATAGAAAACATTTTCAGTGGAATTTCATTTCTTGCAGGTTTCTTTAGCCATTTCCTTGCAGGTTTCTTTTGCCAAATTGGACTATTACCATATTTAAATTAATTTAATTGAGGGAGGAGACTGGGTGGGGCGTTGTGCTCGTGCATGTGCGCTCAATTTTACGTTAATTGGGATGTACAAAGAGAATATGCGTGGGATCCTTCGTACGCAGACATTCATACATCTGTTTTTTTTTTGTGCGTACGTACATTTACAGCTTTGATCGTACGCTATGTTTTAGTATGAATTCAACGCAAGTCTTTGTACATGAGGCCCCAGGAGCTCCTCACTATCCATGCTGAAGCTTAGAGATCGTTCACCAGCTTTGTGGAATGCTATGCGAGTGCACATGTTTTTGACGCGTACGCTACACGTGTCATCTTGACGTCATGTGTCTTTCCGGATCTTTACGGGTTGTGTGTGAACGCACTCACAGATCCCGGCAAATCACTGGCAGTGTGAATGAACCGAAATCAAACAATCCCGGGACAAATGCCTGGTCACATTATCCGTGTATTTTCCGGAATCTCTGTGTAAAAGGGGCTAAGAAAACATGTCCCATATCAAGGCCTGGGGAGGGTAAAAGAAAACAAACACTGGTAAAACATCCACTATATTACACTGAAATATTAACAGTATTCGTTTGCAAACAATTAAAACGCACAGCTAATTTTTAAAAGGCCATTAATGAAGAATAACAAGGCAAAAACCATTGTCCGTGTCTACATCGTGTCTACACCTGCGACAGTTGACACGCAATTTTGAAGCGTCTACACTGGATGCGACAATGCAACCGTTGCAAATCCATTTGTCCTTACTATGAGAAGTATCTGAGTGCTCAGAGTACATCATAAATGGAACGAGGCATCAGTTTACTCTCTGGGATTTGTCGTGTCGCACCGCACCATATCTAGTGTAACATCACTGATTATAATGGGTTCTATTGTCTTTTGTCACATCACATGTCTGGTGTAGACACAGTTAGAATGACTAACATAGTAACAATATTTAAACTACATTTGTCAATAGTGTGGTTAGCATGATGACATTACCATTTCAAAGTTTTGAGAAAAACTTTTTTGAAAAAGTTTTAAAAAAATATTACTGACCACAAACATTTATATATATATATAGTTTTTTTCTTAAAATCATGTTGTTGTTTTTTTGTTTGTTTTTTTAATCCAGCTATTCTGTGAAAAAAAAAGAAGAGTTTTTTGGCAATGGCATGAGTATTTAAGTTTTTTTTCTGAGAAAAAAAAACAGTTACGGTTATCAAATAACGTTGCCAATTCAACTGATTTGAATGTGGCTAATCCAATTAGAATTTAGAGTTGCAACTATCTTTTTTATAATATAGTTTTTATCCTGTTAAATCATCTGCAGATTTCCAACATAATGACATTAATGTAAAATCCATGTCAGACTAAGAAAACAAACCCCCACGTTCTGTCCTTTTGAATTAATATACCAAATGTTGTTCCCTTGGCCCGCATTAAACTTGACATCTTGGCACAGTTCATGTAAAATATTAAAATCTAATATGTTTAACCACAGCAAGTTCTAAGTAATCTCCTCTCTGTGCTTTGAGACAACGGAGGTGATATATTACTGAAATTTTAATTTCAAGCATGTGTTGGGTTATTCTGCAGGGTTAAACTCACACAGACGTTACGCTGCTCCTACTGGTGTGGATGCATTAACAACTCAGTGTTATTTGAGCAAACCTGACTGTGGCTGATTAGTAGACCTGTGCTATCCATCCATCACAAACTCAAATGCACCACTGACCTAAATTCAGTGCAACAGGTCTTGTGACTACTCATTCAGGTACAATATACTTTTCAGCCACTTCAGAATTATATGGGACTACTAAAAAATAACTACTGCCTGAAACATTCCTTGTCTCATAGTCAGCATGGAGAACAGTCAGGTCTGTTGTTTGTAAAGCTCACCGCTGGGTGTTATTGCATGTGCATTTAATATTGGGGTGTTAAGGCGAATAACACCCGGTGGAGAGCTGGCCCAATTAATCATGATCTAAACGCAACTGCTTGAGTTTGATTATAAAACATTTCTGCTGCAACCCAAGTCTCAGATGGAGGTAAGAAAAAAAAAAGAGCGGGAGCTAGAGAACAGTCCCTGTCTGTTCCACAGTGTGAATTTCCTACCCCAGGGGACAGTAATGTAAATGGAGACATTAAGGAAAAGGAAAGCCTAGTCATTTCATAGCATTAGTTTACTGCACGTTCTTGTTTTATAGTGTTATCCTGATGTAGCAAATAACCAGCACACATGCAGCTCCCATAACAATCAGTGCAACAGTTTCACACATTTATGGCTGATATTATATTTTGAGTAATATGACCGTAAAAAACAGTACTATTCAGTAGCACGATTTGCTCATTGTAGGATTTAGCATACGCAAGCAGTTTTACATTTGGCCAGAGTAGGAAAGGTAGGTAAATTTCAGAATTTTTGAAGAAGCTTACATTAGCAAACTACAAGCTGCTCATAAAGTCAATGTATCAGAATGGTAATGGGTTTTATGACACCTGAATAAGCTAGTCAAGGTCTTCAGAGTTACTAGAAAATAGCAGGTAGGTGAGTTTGATCATGGTTTGAACTAATATGTGCAGTACAGTGGCCCTCCATCCATTGAATTTCAAGAGCATTGAATCACTAGTTGAACTTAACTAATTTAATGGGGTTTTTTTCTGTAGCTAGATTTATTCTGTTATCCTAATGGAAATACTCACCGTTTTTTTATACAAAAAAAAAATTCGTCCAATAATTACAATATAAATTTTAAAAATAGTGTCCCCTTAATAGCTTCAATGAAGTTAGCTGCTTTTTGTTAGTAGCGTGTTGTGTAACTAACTTTTTAAAAACATCTTTACAAAAGCTTAACTGTTTTATATATTACGAGTAGCTTGTTCCCTTTCCAGCTATTTCGATGGGTTGCTTTTTAAAACAAATGTACCCACAAACATTAATAAATCATCATGCATAACATTCGTATCTGTTTATGCTCTCCCAAAACCTGTTTCACATCAGAAATTGCATGTAGCTCATGCATAACTGCATTGCTGAAGGTCCATCTGCAAAGACTTGAAGCCCTGGCGCCTCTGTTGGTTCTGTAACTCTTAAGCTAAAACTGCCTCGTTCCTCCCCCACGATACCTCCAGAGACTTGGTGTGCCCACAAAGCCCATCAGCACGCGAAACCACAGGCCCGTGATCTTAGCATTAATACGTGGGGAAAAAGGAGTCTACCCAATCCCTAAAGGCACAAGAGCGTCTTTTCTAGGATAAATACAGACGCTGCTGAGGGCTTTTAACATAGTTCGAGAGAGACGCTGGGAGGCTGATGGATCCAACCTGTGTTCTCAGAAAGCACAGCCATTTTGCAAAGCTACTCAAGCTTCATTCCCGTGAATGCCATCCGGGAGACGTATTGTTCGCAGCCTCCGTCTGTCAGATTGCTCCGTGTTTGCCTTCTGCAGCTGGAGAGTATATTTCATACTTCTGAGTGCAAGAGGAGAAATGCAGGAGGGAGAGACGGGGAAAAATGCACACAAACAAAGAAGAAGAGGAATATACAACAAAATCCCCCCCTTTGGACCGAAGGCCCATTCACTGCATATACAATATGACGGGTAGCTCTGAAAGTCTGCATCTCCGTCTCACTAGGGCCCCTCAGGGGAGACTATTCTCTTCATCTCCTTCAGGCTTAGGACAGGCAGCGAGGAGAGGGGGAGAACGACAGGAGGCAATGGCTCGGAGAGCCTGAAGAAAGGAGAGGCCCACTGTAAACAGAATATGTAGATTCCTTTTAGGACCGCTGAAAGGGTGAATCGCTCCAAAGGCTTGCAAGATAGCATGGGGTGCCTAAACTGCAGGTAAAAGGTTTGGACATGGTTGCTGCAGTAACGTGTTACGCAAGCTCTCCGCGATGAACCTAAATCTGTCTGATTTACATGAAAACCCAAGTTTTGTGTTGGTAAAGCTTTCAAAGTTCACTACCCAAAAATACCCACGACTTTCTTTCTTCAGTGGAACACCAAAGGGGATGCTGCTCTTTTCCACACACAAAAAAGTGAATGGTGACCATGCAGGCTCAAAAGTGATCCATCTCAGACGCTATATGAAAAGTCTGGAATTTACAATGATTTTCAATGAAAATCTTTCAGTGGTCACCCTTTCATTTTCATTCTATGGAAAAGTGCTGCTTGGACATTCTGCCTAACATCCCCTTTTGTGTTCTACAAAGAAAAAAGGTCATCCACGGTTCGGAAGACGGAAAAGACCTATTTATTCACCCTAATTTTGTAAGCCAAAACTGTACAGTATGACTTTCTTTCTTCTGTGTAACACAAAATATATTTTCTCTCATTGTATCTACAGAAAAACAAACATTTTTCAAAACCTCTTCCACAGTGTTCCACTGAGGAAAGAAAGTCTTTCAGGTTTGGAACAACATGGAGTTTTCCAGTGAACTATCACTTTAAGTAAAAGCTAACTGCATTGCTGCCTAAGAGATGCGATTGAAATCTCAGAAACTAAGGTAATCTTATTTATGATTTTTCTGTCCTATGGGTATGGTGAGAGAGTGGACAAAAACTCTTCTGTTCATCCACGGTGTATAAGAACAGTACCAGTTGAATGTCTATGACACCTGATGTGATGCCCCAGAATCAGTCACGCTGTCAAAGCCTCTGCAGAAACCTGCAATTTATCACGTTTATGGACTGAGAAAAGAAACTTTTCCTCCACACATCTTTACTGCTCTCCAGGCCCTACACCTGCCATCCACACATTGCATAGTTCCTGCTACTTGTCAGCGGTGCAGAGAATCCCTAGAGATAAATTCATAGCTGTCTCGCATAATGTCATACACACACGCGCACACACAAGCTCATGCACATGAAGCTTCTGGAAAGTGTTAAGCCCTGGTAGAATCACATATGTTATAATGTTTAACTTTAGATTGTACTTTAACCATTACATCATATTTGAAAAATGTGAACTGAGACTCTACATCTCTCCCCTTTCCACCTTCCTGGTCTCCTCATCTCCGTCATTCCTTCTCAGCACACCTGTGGTCAAGTATTTCCCTAGCAGTCGATGGGAGAAAGCTTTTCCTTTCAGACTTTTTTAAGGAGGCTTTTTCTCCTGTGTCATTGTGAAAGTGCTCTCCCCCAGAGACGCCGAAAGGCAGGGGGTTTTGGGGCCAGATTCACACTGAAGCTATTGTATGTTTACCTATTAAGCTAGTTTATGGGGGGTATATTGTTCTCTCTGATGGATTCCAGAAATGGGCATCGCCAGGAAAAACAAGGGCCGACATAAAAACAGATTTATTAATGAGGACCACGCATATTTCCCCCCTTAAGGAAACAATTTTATATCCCAAGAAAACATTGTGCACCTTTCAAGGTAATTAATGCTGCCTTAACGGTTACAACAGACGGGATATACAAACCTGACTTGTTGAACTTTTTCATTGTGGAAACCACCCGAAGCAGTTCTGGATATTTACAAATCTTGTCATTGACACCGTGGAACATTAGAAACAGTGTAATTGGAAAAGTGAATCATTGTATTGGAAACAAACATAGTCATCGCCACATGATCTAAATGTCGCTCTGAGATATTTATTCGCTTTCTGGGCTCAGTTTTGTTCATCCCTTGAGCGTATCTGTTTAAAAATAGCACTTATTCATAGGGTAGATGATTTGAGAGTGCTCATCCAATTCAATAGATATGTTGAATGACGTTTAGTGTTTATACAATGAAACTGTTTAAAAAAAATTTGTTCTCATTTTAGCTGTTATATAAAACTACATTTGTACATGATGGCGGTGTTTGCCAGTGCTTTGCTATACAGTAACCATCAATTCCTGTGCATCATTCAGAATTGATTTAAGGAATGCTTTTTATACTCAAAGGAAGCAGAAATTGTAAAATTCAAATAAAATATCAATTGTAAAAGTGTCATTTTTAACTAAGGAAGAATTGTTAAGAAAAAAAAACACCATGGCTTGACAAAAGAGAGAGATTGACAACCTCCAACATCAGACAGATGTTGGATTTTGGTTGGAAATGAAAATCGGGTTGACTTAAGAATCCAATCCAATTGGTCAACCTCCAACGTCTGTCCAAAATCGGGTTGACAGAACCTGGATTTTGGTTGGAAAGGGAAATGGTGTTGATGTCAGAATCCAACGTCAGATTGACGTCAACGTCAACATTAGACGTTGAGCAGATGTTGAATTTTGGTCACACACGACGCAACCAAAATTGAACCAAATATCAACGTCTTATGACGTTGTGTGCCTGAGTTAACATTCATGTCAATAGGGCAGCATAATGTAAATGGATTATATTCAAATTCAAAAAGAGAACTGGACCAATTGTAAAAATTAGATTGGATGTGATTCAAAACCAGTAAGAGAATAGTCAGAATGTCATAAACATAAAAAAACATAAAATACAAGTGTTCCTGTAGTCAAATTTTACTTTAAAAGGTTCTTAGTAGAACTGCAATGTTTTAAAGAAGCAATGAGTCCTTCTCAAA
Source organism: Pimephales promelas (assembly GCF_988280905.1). Taxonomy (NCBI): domain Eukaryota; kingdom Metazoa; phylum Chordata; class Actinopteri; order Cypriniformes; family Leuciscidae; genus Pimephales; species Pimephales promelas. The sequence goes on from NC_142782.1 coordinate 26,808,576, forward strand.
ACTGTCTCTAACCAGACACACACCATAAGCTGAATACAATCAATAATGTTGTCTTATAATCTCAGCAATTCCATTCGTATAGATTGAGCTCTAGTGGGTTGCTTTCAGTAAATCATTACATAAATGTTTAGCAATATTTTTTTTTCCATATTGAGCTGCCTTCTGTTTATGGTCTACTCATAAATCATTAAGTACTTGAGTGCTTTCTGTAATCCATTACATTTCATATCGCCACTGACAATTAACGTAGCATGATCTCCGTTAGCTAATGCTCTTTTGGGTTGAATTCCCCAGTGTTGCAGCCGGAGAGCAGTGAATTCTGGGTAAATATTCCAGACTCAGACATATACAGGTGGGCATCCGCTGAAAGGCCATTGAGCAGGTTTACGGGGCGGGTGTAGCGAGGTCGCAAAGCAACGCTAATGAGGTATTTAAACTTCAGCTCTCCCACTGCGGCCAATCTTAATGAACACGGCCTCTAAAGTCCATCAATTTGAACCCTTCAAAAGAGCTACAGCACGTTTAGCTCAAACGTCAATCACCGTACATACTCAGTATGAAGTCATCGCAATTGTGTGAGCCTTTTCTCTCAATGACCCTTTTGTTTAGCGGAGAGGTTCCCTAAATTAATTGGATCAATGATTAAGAGGTAGGCCTTGCACTCCATTGAGCAGAGACAAAAGTGGCATGGAGACGCCTATGCAAGGATCAGTCACAATCTGACACTTGAATCAGGCAGACAAGAATGGAGGGCATGGACATAACGGAGTGTGTGCGGTCCGTATTGAGCCCTCCGCTCTGTCTGACACAAGTGTTGAGTGTAAGATTCACAGCTCTTAAAAACAATCTGATATTGATTTGTAAAAGTAACAGTATGTGAGGGCTTTTCAAGCACAATGGACTGTTTCGCTTTTCAACCAGGAGAATTCATCAAGAACAGAAAGGTGACTAAAGACTCGACCGCCATCCACTGTGCCTGTGCGTTGGAGTAGTTTAGCTGCACTTTATGGAAAGATGAATTTGAAGACACAATTCTATTTATTGCATGCTGTCAGACTCAGACATTTTCTGTCTATCTCTCTTTTCACTTTCACCTGACATTCTACTTTGAATTCCAGTCCCCCTTGTTACCCGTTCTTTGCAAATAAAACTGCGCTGTACGTCAATAACTTGAGGATCCTTTGAAATCAAAACAAAGCTCTTGATATTTAGGGTTGGGTATCGTTTGAATTTGAACGATTCTGATTCCGATTCCGATTCCTTGTTTCGATTCCGGTTCCTAACGATTCTCGATTCCGATTCTTTTAAGAGGCAGGGTCAAAAAAGTTTAGCTAACCTTGCAAACCAACGGCCTTTCTGAAGGAAATACTCCTTTCTGAAGGAAATACTCCTTCTGTAAAAATACTCCTTTTGTCACAAATTTTGCATTTTGCCGAGATTTCGTTATTTTTTAGAAAAGTGAAGCCACACTTTGGATCGCCGACGTAAGGTACTCATGTTCGACTCGCGTGGTTATGCCAACACTTCCGGAAGACGCTTCTTCTTTGGTGTTGTTCAGTGGTTTCTTCTTCCGCTCGGCGGACTGTGAATATCGAAATTAGGAATCGAAATTTTAACTTTTGAACGATTCCGGGAAAAACTAAAAGTTAGTCTCGGTTCCAATCGATACTCGATTCTCGATACCCAACCCTATTGATATTATAGGTTCTTCAGGTCAGCATTATTTTCTGGGTTCTTTAAAGCTTTAAAATGTTTTGATGCCAAAGAACAGCAATGACCATGTGAGGGAAATATCTTAAAATATCCTTGAAAGTAAATAGCTACCTTTATAAAGACCCATGTATACTATGAAAATAAATACACATTTATATATTTTGTGAAAAATATCTATTTATTTATTTATCCGTGACTCATTCGTGACTCTCCTGTTCGAACTCGTTTATCAAAATGAATGATTTTTTCCCGAGTCAACTTGAATGAACCAAATGACACGAAAAAATATTCATTCATTTTGATAAACGAGTTCGAACAGGAGAGTCACAAATGCGCATCACAGAACAGAGCAGCTAGGCGACCATTTGAGCTTATAAAACGTAAACTTTGTTTGTTTTTAAATGAGCGATCGTTTGAAAAGACCCTTATTCATCGTCTGGAATCGTTTAAAGCTCTTTGAACAGTTTGCAGTTTGCACTGAAAGTGTCTTTTGGACCGTGAACCGTTTGGTTCCCATTGAGGTCCATTATATGGAGAAAAATCATGGAATGATTTCATCAAAAATCCTTAATTTCTTTTTGACTGATGAAAGAATGACATGGATATCTTGGATGACAAGGGGGTCAGTAAATTATCAGCAAAAGATTTTTTTTTTTTAAAAAAGTGAACTACTCCTTTAATATCTACTAACACATTCTGATTGTCATGAACAGACATTCCACTGACTATAAATTTGCAACTACATGTCAACTTATTGTACCAACCCGAACCCTAACCTCACAGTCTACTAATACTGCAGTCTAATGAGGATTTGTCATAATAGTTGCAAAGTTACTTAAAGTATAGTAGAATGTTTAAAGTGGACCATTGAAATAAAGTGTGAGCTATTTTTTTATATTCTCTGACATTTCCTCTAATTTGAAAACCTCAGCTTTAAGGTCCCTGTCCATTTTGTTAGTTATCTACTCAGTTTCCAGCACCAATTTCCCTTGCTTCCTCAAAACTGCACTACTCTACACTGCAAACACATAGATACAGAATTCTAAAAGTGTAGTGGGTTAAGTATCAACACTCTCGTAATGTCTCAAGTTTGAAGGTTGTACTGCATAAACACGGATAACTTTACTTAGCTGAATACACTTGTTTAGTTGTTCTTGGTTAACACAATTTAAACCTGAGCTGGCAGCGCATGCTGTGTGAGTGTTGAAGGAGGAAAAATGTAGAAACACGTCGGTGCCTCTGTGTGCCCTAAGGCTGATAAGTCTCTCAGTGATTAATTTGCTCTTCTTTTCCCATGAGCACTCTTAATTATGCACTGCTTTTCCAGTCTGGATGACACGCTCTCCAATAGCATCCTTTGATGTGAAACTCCAAAGTGTTTCATGACACAACCCAACTATGGAAAATGACAGTTACAGATAAAGAGTATACAAAACAAACACATAAGCCAAAACACAGCAAAAAGAAAATGCCAAAACCAATCCTATAAGACAAGAACCATAAACTTAGTATTCATAATATTTAAAAAAAAAAAATGAAAAAGTTTTTTCCAATTCAGCATGGAATGTGATTAAAAAATGTCTAGCCATATCGTTCACATATCTTAAAATATTGCATATTGATTTGATTAACTTTATGAGATAAAATACATAAAAAAATGAAAAAAAAAATATTCTGTAATTATGTTATATTATGTAATTACAAGCAGTTACTTGGTAATTTAATAAAACCATTAGGAATTATTCATGTTAGTGACCGAAGGGCAGAGTCAGTGATTACTGCAGTGCATTTAGCTGTATTATGTTAGATTATATATAACAACATTTCATTTATAAAATATCAGGGACAAATGAAAAAGATGATGAGCCTTCTGTAAACTTCAATTTTTCTCCCTCCACTTTGACCCATGTATGTTAAAAAAAAGAGGTGGCTATGCGAGTTATTTTTAGTCTCTGTGCTGACTCTAGTTTGCGCATTATTCAGGGTGCAGATAGGAGGAGGTGATAATGGTGTCATTTGTGTCAGCGGCTTTATTAGGAGCCATAAAGGGAACCCAGGGGCAGGGTGACTCGGTAGCGTGTTTTTCAGAGAGGTGAGAGTAAAAGCGCAGCAAAATACATTTCCCCAGTTGCCATTTTCTTCACCTGGGTAAAGGACTGAATTGAGTTTGATTGCAGGGCTTATTAGGGGGTAAGAGAGCATCAAACCGAAGCAAGGCACACATGGATGCAGAGAAAATTATCAATTACAGATACAATCAAATTGCACAAAGTAGTTTTTCAAAAACTTCTAAAAATAGAATTAAAGTGGTCCATATAGTGAAGATACAGATGAACGGTTAGTTATTGATTCATGCATTCATTTAAAAATCAAATATTTATCATCCTACCTTGGACCCCTAAGTGAGTGTAAGTCTGTGTTGTAATTAGAGAGATTTTTGGTGGAACTGCCTCTGTGTAATTGGTTAGACTGGTCCCTGTGGACCTGCGTGCAAACAAGGACAAAGAAAAAGAGAGAACGAGATAGAGTCCAGGGATGTGGCCCATATGGCCTTCATCATACAAGAGTCATTATTTATCATTAAACAAAAACAGAAAGAGAAAGAGCAGAAAAGAAAGCACAAAAGAAAAACGAACCATACAGCCAAAGGGGTAAGTTGTGTGCTATTCCAACTGTAATTCCAATTTGAATGAAATTAAAATACATGCAAGTGTACTATGGAATCTTCTGATACATGTTTGTTTTTAGAACGTGTGTGGTTCTATCTCATTGAATAGATTACATAATTAAACATGTTTATTTTCATAAAGTTCTCTCAACGTTAGGGGTGTAATGGATCACAAATTACACAAATGTAACTTTGCTTTCCATTTACTTAAAGAACACTTTTCTTTGATACCCTATCAAAGACAACTAGCCTAACTAATGAAGTTCAATTTTATTGACAAGACAGTAATCTAATAAACAGTCAGTAATAAAATAAGAACAAGCATAGATAAAAACAATAAAAATCAAAGTTACAAATTCTAACAGTACAAGTATGGTCAACAAACAAAATGAACAAAATGACTCGAAAAGAGATTTGTTCATTTTGCTTCGAACAGAAGAGTCACGAATGTGCATCACAGAACAGAGCAAGCCGGGCATTTGTGTTTATAAAACTTAAAGTTTTTTTATTTATTTGTGAAATGACCGATCGTTTTGCTAGGTAAGACCCTTATTCATCGTCTGGTGTCGCGCACTGAAACTCTCATTTGGACCTTTAACTGTTTGGACCCCACTGAAGTCCACTGTATGGAGAAAACTCCTGGAATGTTTTCATCAAAAACCTTAATACTTTTCGACGGAAGAAAGAAAGACAAGGACATCTTGGATGACATGGGGTGAGTAAATTATCAGCAAAAGTTTTTTAAAAAAAGTGAACTACTCCTTTAACCTCAATTTTATGAAGTGATGCTGTGTTTGCGAAAAAACAATTTACTCTGATGCAAGTTCACGAGAGCACCACAATGCGTATTTTAAACATTTTGTACATAAAGTGTTCTTTTATATATATATATATATATATATATATAAATGTTTATTTTTTTATTACTTACTTACTTAAAAATACAACTAAATAGAGGTATTTCAAATGCGTTATGTCACTGTGTGCCTGTGTGTTTTTCATTTATATTTCTTCTGAGGTTGTGCAACATGAGCACCAAAGGACAGTCAATGAGAACAACATGACCAAATAATTACTGATCTTAAGACTAAGGAGTCTGTGCTCTTACTAAGACCACCATAGTGGATGGTAAATAGTGCCGGAGATAAACTGTAAATGCTTTCTCTCTTTTCACACACACACACACACACACACACACACACCTTGAGCATAGTAGTTGAGCAAGAGCTGAAGGCCCAGCGGTTACCTTCATAACTCATTTAAAAGCTATACATTGGGCAAATATAAGTAAATGCTTGCTCTTTAGGTTTGACCATATTTTGCTCTGGATCAGTCCCTACTTAAGAACCATAAATTCACACCAGAGGCTGAATTTAGGAAGTTTAGCCGTGTCTGCCGAAAGGCTGACAGTTGTAGTCCACTGGTATGGGAGAAATCTGCTCAATTGTGCAAAACATGTCAGAGGTCAGCAGTTTCAGTAAAAATTTACTATAGTGGGAGTGTTGAAATTTCAGAAAATAAACTGAAAAACTATGTATATGCACAATTACAGTTGAAAAAAAAATTTAAATTGTATATCTGAATTCCCAAAGTATACTTGAATACATCTTTTATTTAACCCAACCACTGTAACCATGCAAACTGCTTTTGAAATCTGAATTAAATATAATATGCAACACTGTAATTTAAGCACTAACCCACACTACACATTTTGCTGCCCAAACAATGAATCAATGAATAGTGAAGACTTCAATGAATAAATCATTCAAAATAAAAGTATTTGCAAGCAAAAAATATACAGCTAATTTTTCATTACATTACAGCAGATGTTTAGCAGTGGCCATTTGGTGTGTGCAGCTCTTAAAAGCATGAAATAGATTAATATTTTTCATTGCTCTGATTTAGGATTGTACATGTTCTTGGGGTGTCAGCCAATCAGCAGTGTCATGCCGTCAGGAGTGAGCAACACTTTAAATTAAAGGAGTAGTTCACTTTAAAAAAAAACCTTTGCTGAAAATTTACTCACCCCCATGTCAAGATGTCCATGTCTTTCTTTCTTCAGTCGAAAAGAAATTAAGGTTTTTGATGAAAACAATCCAGGATTTTTCTCCATATAATGGACTTCAATGGGAAGCAAATGGTTCAAGGTCCAAAAGCCAGTTTCCGTGCAAACTGCAAACTGTTCAAAGGGCTTTAAACGATTCCAGACGATGAATGAGGGTCTTATCAAGCGAAACGATCGCTCATTTAAAGAATAAATAACAAAGTTTAAGTTTTATAAGCTCAAATGGTCACCTTGCTCTGTTCTGTGATGCATGTTCGTGACTCTCCTGTTTAAACTCGTTTATCAAAATGACCGAATCTTTTTCAAAATGACCGAAACAGACAGACAGACAGACAGACAGACAGACAGACAGACAGACAGACAGACAGACAGACAGACAGACAGACAGACAGACAGACAGACAGATAGATAGATAGATAGATAGATAGATAGATAGATAGATAGATAGATAGATAGATAGATAGATAGATAGATAGATAGGTAGATAGATAGATAGATAGATAGAACAGATTTCCTAGCAGAGTTCCGAGGGCAATGACCGTGACCATCTGGCAGTACTATTTTATCAACGGGCAAATGAAACATTTTATAAGCTTTAAATTTATGTTATGCTGATGCATGTCGCGCCTCATTTACAACAAGGGCATTTCAGCGATGAATCAAACCTGAGCGCTGGCAGCATTACTCCAGCTAAAGCCAGGTAAGAAACAAGCACGGGCAGGTCAGTGTGATGGGCACAGAGTGTCTTAACTGGCAAGCGGAAAAAACATGGCCCATTAATTTTCATTTTACATATCAGCTTTGCTGGAACTGCTTTTGTCCTTAGCGATAAAAGACTTGCTGTCAAAGACATGGCTTCTGTGTGGTCTCAGTTTCTCAAACACACACTCACTAATTCTTTTTTCACTTTCTGTCTCCCTCTCTCCCTACAGATTAAATGCCATTAACACAAAGCCAATTATGGTTGGAAAGTTGTGAACGAGACTTCCCGCACAGACCGGTATCTGCCTCAACCTGCCTGCCCATCCCCACCAGTTTATCTGAGTGCCACGCGAGGCCAGATGTGTTTGTGCTGAGTCTAAGACTCTTAACAACATCAACCATCCCCCTTTCCATTCACTCCAAAAACACTCAGAACAAATTATCTTGACAATGCAAAGACACATTTTGGACAAGAAATCATGCAAGACAGCATTGCAAAACCAACCAAGGTATCTTCAATTCAGTTTCAAGTCCAGGATTTGAAGTTGACAGCAGGTGAGTATCGGGGGAAGGGAAAGGTGAAGGAGAAGATGAGAGAAGAAAGAGCTTTACAGATGAGACGGTGTGACCTTGGCTTGATGTTCTTGGAGGGGATCCACACCCACCTCATAAATTCAAGGCTGGGGCCTCCAGATAGTTTTGATGATCAATAAAACATAATTGAATTTCTTCATAGATTTTACTAAATGTGTTATAAAACCCAATGGAAACAGTAAATTCATGGTTTAAATGCCAGTCACTGATACCTATACTTATAAATAAATCTTCCAAGTAGCTAAAAATTCTCACTCTTGATATTTTTGATTATTAAAAGTTGCTGAACCTGGATATTGATTTTCCTTCAAGATACTATAATCAATAATAAAGTTCTAAACTACCACTAAAACAGATGATCTGAGAAAATCACACAAAGTCTCATGTGACAGCGCTATAAACAGCAACAATGTTGTCTTAGCCAATCAGAAAACTAGGCAATCATACACGTTCTGCCTGTTAATCATTTTGTGCATTAGGGATTGTTGATGTGTATTTGGCGTGTTTGTTTAGCATTCCTGGCAACACCAAGGTCATTGGTTCGATTCCCTGGCTGGGATTGCTTGAATTGATCAAATGCATAGGTATACCTTGAATGCAATGTACCGGTATGTCATAAACGTTTCTGTCAAATGCATTAATGTAAATGCAAATACATGACTGAAATTTAGCAATATTTTCTAAATTGTAGCCGATTTTAGGTAATGTAACTGATTTTTTGCTAAGCCACACCTTAAAAACACCTAAATGACTACTTTACCAACCATAGAGAACCGGAGGCTGACGTCACACAATCTAAACTCCGCTACGATATAAACTTTTGGCAGGCAATCATGAGAGCGACTGTAGCAGTGACATCAATCAGCCATCCATAATTTTCTCCCAAAAACTTTTGTTGTTTTCTAATATATTGAGGATCAATGTGTTTGGATAGAATTACAATTTTACAGAATTTCCAAAACATATAGTAAAAAGTAATTGCCAGGTCACTTATAATAATGACTCAAGAGAAGTAGACAGGTAAGTAGAGGATCCAGGTGGTACTTTTTCATTCTGCTTGTTGTCAGTTGCGCTCACTTTAACATTAGATTTTCTTGGATTACTCTGTCAAGTGTTTTTTTTTTTTTGTCAATTCTGATTTGCAGTGTTTGCGAATTTTTAATCATGTTACCACTTAATTCCACAATTTCTCATGAAAATGCCAGATAAAAATCCTTCACAGTTCCAGCCCACAAAAGAATGTAAAATCCAATTTTACTACTTCATGAACACTAAATTTACTGTCACAAATCACACACAAAAAAAGTTGCTTTTCCTTTCACTACAATCTGCTGATCCCACGTATTAGGCCTCAATGTGTTTTTATAAGAACGGTGTTACAAAAACGATCAGACATCCCCCACCCCACCCCCGACAGTGAGAAAGAGAAAAAGCAGCTCTGGAAATCACATCTGACAGAGTTTGCTGACGGAACACAGTGATCAGAGACAGTAACGACGTTTGCGTGTGGCGGCATGCTTTGTTTTTGCTTGCATGCTTGAGCGTGGGTTGAGACGCTCCTTAATGAAGCACCCCTGTGGGACAGACATCCTTCAGAAATGGCAGCTGTCTGAGTGTCATTAAAAAAAAAAAGTCAGCAGAGGCAAGAGAAAATTAGCCTGAGGTCAACATCCTCCCCACGCACACACACTTACAGACCAATGACGCGCAGTGATGGAGAGTTAACGAGGCGGCTTAGCATGAGTTTGACCTTCAGTCTTTGAACCTACAGAGAAAAACTTTGATACGAGGCTTAGCAACCAAACACCTCTGCTTGACGAACGTCTGCCTTTGAACTCCACAGCCTCCCAGACGGCAGGCCTCACTGTAACAGACTCACCTTGGAGTGATGTTTCTGTAATCTAAAGGGTTGAACTAGAATAATTTTACATATTTTATACCTTGCATTAAAACTATGATCTAAAAAGGTACCATGTGGGCATACTTTTATGCAACTTGAAATGTTAAAACACTTATTTAGTTTTAATAAATGCTATAAAACTATTCTTGATTGTTAATTACAATACATAATGCATGTAAGCAAGATACGAGAAGCTGTGCTGTATCGTGAATAAGTAACGGCTGATACAGCACTTGCCTCAACCTTATTGCTTTTATAAAACGGTTACTACACAATAAAAATATTAAAGTAAAAACAAATATGTATTAGTGCAACTTTCATGAAGTAAAATCACTAAAAGCCTTCCTTCCGCTAGAAAAAAATAGTCCCTGACCGTGAACAGCAACAACGTTCCAATGTGTAATATGTATGAAAGCTCAAATAAAAACAACATAGGAAGCCGCAGCACAGCTATTGACCAATCAGAATCAAGGATTGGAACTAACCGTTTTATAATCACTAATATAACACACAAACTCTGAAGGGTAAGGTTAATCTGTTCAACGCTAATTTAGTCAACTTTTAGAAATGTGCAATAGCATATAAATGGCTTCCACGCTAATATAAAACACATGGAGTAATCTGTGCAATTTACCTGGAACAGGCCAGCTCACGATTTGTGGGACGTGGGAACATGTCCCGTTAAAGTAAGCACACACGCTGCAATTAAAGCAGCCTGACAGTCAATTAAACAAGCGAGATTCCCTTCCCCTTGCTCTCCTAGAGACATTATTGCCAACTAACAGCCTATAGGCCTTGGCACTCAGCTCTCCCGAAGTGGATTTAATGGTGTTATTCAAGAAGAGAGCTGACATTCCTTCGCACCTGGATTTTAAATTGTCAAGAAGATATGCCTCTCAAAGACGAGGAAAAATGACTGCATTTTTGTTTGCTCAAGTACACTTACCTCAAGACAGAAGATTAATATCATAATGAGATGCACAATGAACCTTTTACAAGTATGCTGAGAGAGCTTTATATGCAGAGAATGTTGTAACAGGCCTACAATATCTCTTTCTTTATCTAATATGTTCGCGCTTCTTGTAAAAACTAGGGTCAAAGAGAAGATTCACAGCGAATAACAACTTAAAAATTAGCCTTTTCTTCCCACAAAGCTACAGTATCTAATGACTATTGTGTGACCACCAAGTCATACTACTTCTATGAAGCTTAATTGTAATTTTTTTAAGCTCGATATCTCCTTGTCACTTTGATTGCATGGAAAAGAGCAGCGTGGACATACTGCATTATTGTCTTTATGTTCAATGGAGAGAAAGAAACAAAAGTCATACAACAACATGAGGGTGAGTAAATTATGACAACTTCCATTTTCTCATCATTTCTATGAAACAATCGCAATTCTAGATCTCTCAAATCCAACTGTGAAAGATGTGTCCCAGTTTTGGCCGAGCTGGGCACATTAATACGAATATAAAATCATCTCGTCTTTGCCACAGGGGAGAGTTTATCCCCCTTAGTCAGGCATGAAATGCGTACAATTCTCAAACGAATTCATCCCCGGTGGCATTCTGCAGCATTCTAGAACATTCTAGACGACAGTTCTAGAACTTGTATCCGTGCGAGTGGGGTTGTTCCGGCTGGCAGAGCGCGGGCTGCTCACCCGCTCCCCAGACGCCTGTCCCTTCCCCTCTGGAGGTTCAGAGGCAGCCTGCATTAACCACAGCCGGGGGCAGCTGGGCGTCTAGAGGACAAGCTTTCAAAGCTTCTCGCCATCAAAGAGGGAGCTAATTCATTCAGAACCACAGTGTGAAGAAGAGAAGAGAGAGAGGGATGGAGTTTACATGGCAGGTTTCATTTTAATGCCAATTTTAAAAGCTGAATCCTGATTGACTGGAAGTGGAAATTGTGTAAGTAAAGATTGTGTAAGTACAAAGAATAGTGAGCAGAAAAAAGTGCTATGCTGAAGAAAAGTTGATGGCTGCTGCTGTAAAATCATAGCAAATTAAAATGGAATCTCATTTAAACTTCTAAAGAAGCTTTCAGAATGTTTCTTTCCTTTTTATTATTTTTTATTACAGTGGCAGTTTATACCATAGTTTCAGCAGTAACTGTAGCATTTATGGTATTTTGACAGAAACTACATATATACACTCACAAAAAAAGTCATAATTTTGAGCAAACATAGTGGTTACTGGAAACTATAAAAAATTAGCCTGGTATGCCATCATTGACAGGGCTCAATCCGAGGGGCGGAGCAACGAAGAAGGTGACGGCTGAGTCCCAATGCGTTTTCCCACCAGCGGAGCACGAAACATCCGAAAACATCTTTTTTTTTTTAAATGACTCAAGTGCCGTTCTTTGTTCTGGTTTCAACAAAAGCTTAAAGTCGGCGTGAAACGGAAGTTGAGATTGCCATTTTTTCCTTGTCGTGACGTACAGTATATCCAAGTGAAACGGCTTCTGAAATTAGAAAAAATGTAGGGCAGGGCTTGATTTCATACATCGGGAATTGATTGGATCGTTGGAGGTTGGGCGTTGCAAACAATTTGAATGCGATTCTCTGAGAGGTGGTGCACCGATAGCCGCACCTTCATCGGATCTGGCCGCACCCTTTTGGCATTCAACGTGACCAAAAGAGAGAGAGGTCGTTTCGAAGGGGGAGGGAAGAGTAATGTATTTGATTAAAGATTTCAAGGGTACATGAATTTTAAAAAAAAATAATGAAGTGCACGGATATATCATTTATAATAAACACTACAATATTACATATAAAAAGAAGATTTGTCAAATTTGATTTCATGCCGACTTTAAGTTCAAATCATCCAGAGTAGCGGTCAAAGCCGAATCAAAGACAGCTGTTCGCCAACAGGAGCCATTCTTTGTTTTCAAGTAGCAGTGAACCGTCGCAACTCTGTCGTCATTAAGTTAAGCCCGCCCGCCGACTCTATACACGATGTGATTGGCCTGACCAGAGTTTGGTTTTTCCAGCTAAAACATCTATGGAGAGTTACTTGACCACAATGGCTGCGAAATTTTTTTTGCTGCCGCTAGGGTGCGTGTAAATTTCTAGGCTAATGCATTTCCCCTGAAACATCATTTCTATGACTCTCCAAAAAGGGGGAAAAAAATATTGCGATGGAGGTCAGAAGAGAGAAAATTGACAAATTTGGCGGCACTCCCTCAGACGTTCTACAAGAAACACTGACGCTAGTTTTCTGAAACGTAATGCAAAGGTAATGCAACACAAAGCACTGTGTTAGAAATTAACATTAAAATATAAAAACAAAAACTTAAAGATAGATTTACAATGTTAATAACTCTAAAAACACGTCATCCGTCTGTGAAAGGGGACGATATCCATAACTATTATTTTGATGTGCTGGCCAGCAAGATAAGAAGTAGACTATATTGGGAATGGAATCCTAGCAGTAAGTTTAGGCTGAACAACTAAACAATAAGCACTATTCCATCTTTCAAATGTCACATGGACTCATCATCTTCAAAATAAAATAAAATAAAAATAAACCATAATCTATTTTGAATTCACACTGATCAAACAATCAAACTTGATACAGAGTTCTGGTTCTGGAAAAGTGAGGTCAAGTTAAGCACACACTGGATTGTGGGAAACAATATACCGTGCAGTGTTATACATAACACATTGCAAATGCATAGGTATTCTAAGCATGAGAAACATTTGCACACTGTGCACAATATGCATACTATGCACTGCAGAAGTTGCAAGTTTGATAGTGGGCTTTTCCGAACAAAGCCTGAGTTTCTTGTGCCTATGGGTACTGATGTTTAAATCATGAAAATGAAAGTTGGAGGGGTGAGAACGAAAACACTATTTCCATGGAGTGTGTGCTCTAACTGATTGAGCTTCACGGTCTCATAAAAAGCGTGCCTGTTATAGTCAGTGAGGCGAGCGCAGGAAATACGCTCTCCATTCAATCTGTCTCTCTCTCTCCCTCCCCCTCCGAGAGACCGCCATGCCACAGCCTCATGACATCCCTCAAACCTGCTTGAAAGGGGCTGCCCTGACAGGTTGCTGTGGAGAGGCCTGTCACAGCAAGGCTGGCTCTCAAAAACTCCAGATCATCGTCTCCCATGGGGAGAATCTTTCTCTCTCTCACTCTCGCTCTCTCTCTCACCCACACCTGTCAGGATCTCTTAACTGGTGTCTGGCTAACCTTGGGCAGCTGAAAAGGCTGAACAGCATTTTTTCTCTCTCTCTCTCATCCCTCCCTGCGGACCATCAATAATGCAGCGTGAATCCCTCCCTTATATGATTTATCAGAAGCAGGAGGGAATGAGGCTGGCCTTTTTGTACGTGAACATCTGCAGACATCAATATCCGACGGGGGGCCCAGGTCAGCCCCCCGGCCGCGCTCCTGTGCCACGTCCCACTGAGCATGCAGGGAATACCTAAACGTACGGTACATGCGATTGAGAGAGTGGGAGAGGAAATATATGAAGAGAAGACAGACAGTTACAGGCTTAATCATTAGTGTGAAAAAGCTCCTAAGAAATGAACTTGTCAAAGGGGTATCATTAATTCAAAGGTCTAGTCCGGGATCACATTAAATTAACAAGGGAGTAATGTCAACAGCATTTAATATTAAAAAAGTGAAATATTTAGAAAGAGAATAAATTGCAAAAAAAAAAGACTTGTTGATGAGTTTATAATTAGTCTTGAGTGACTCGAGTAAAAATCCTTAAAACAGGATAAATTTGCTTAAGAAGATGAGCTGCAAAAGATATTGCAAACTTGTTCTCGTAGAGTATCTTTATTACTGGTGTATTTTTGTCTTGCTGTGCTGGCAGACTTTTTCACTTGTTTTTAAATAGATTATAATTAAGCATTAAGACAACATTTATTCAAATTAAAGATACGGTCTCTGAAAAAAATCTAATTTTAAAAGGGACACCAGGCAGGAAACAGCGACCCCTAGAGTACTTGTATTTAACGTTACTGTCGTAAACACCACTCACGGAGAGCGTGACGTGTTATATAGTATTGAGAATGAGGAGTTGACGTCATTTTACAGTGCCCCTCCCCTTTCCGCCATGTTGGTAGGATTCCCACGACAAAACAGTATTGATTACGTGTGTTTTTAGCTCGGTAGTAGAGGAGTTTCTCGCAATACCGCACTGTTTTACCATGCCTGGAAGTAACTGCTGCGTTAAAAACCGATAAAAACCCTGGTAACCGATAGCGTCACCTACCATCATGGCCGAATGGCTCAGACCCCGCCCAAATAGGCACGTGACTCCTCATTCTCAATAGTATAGAATAGTACATTGTGTAATTTCTCGTTTAATGAGATCTAATATATATTGTTAGTGGTGAGAATTTTCAACATAGATCCGACAATTAACCCCGTGAACTTTAATGGTGCAGTGGCAGAACTTTTGCCAAGTGAGTCAGCGGTTCTGGGTTCCAATCCGTACTAGTAGCATAGTTTATTTTACTCATCAAAACCGATTGTTTATTAGTGATTGTATAACAAGCAGGGACACGTTTTTGTGCATTAGGTTTTGAGATTTCAGTCTCTCAGTCCCCGCAACAGATTGAAGCGCGCGACCGACCGTGTGAAGACTGTGCGCGTCACAACAGAACATTATATCCGCACCAGCAACAAACACTTTGGTCACTTGATTTCATAAACAAAACACATTTCAGATCACCTCTCACTTAACAAACGATCGAAATGAATGCTCTACTAGAGATAACTGGAGATGTTTTATTTGTTTGTATTGGTATATCCGTGCTGCGAGATGTTTAAATGGGGATATATCACACCCGCATACGATCATACAATAATGGCAATAATACGGCACAATTTTACAAAAGCACATTTTGACGGATCCCAACACGATAGAATAAAATCATCACTGCCAGCCAGGAAACATATTCAATACTATGATGGATGTTTCTTAGTGAACCCTATGATGGAGACCCCAGTAACACAAGCTTATTATGGCATCAGTGTCTGGGGGTCGTAAAGACCGGCCCCGCACCATTGACCCTGGCAGGCGCTAAATGCTACAGTGAGTATTTATGGGACACAACCACACCAGCCAATCAGAAAAGGCCACTATCATCTGGCCAACAAAACATGAAGGTCAGTGAAGGCAAGAAAAACTTCTCCAACTATAATAGTAAGCAATAGTGCAGTCGAGACATCAAATGAAACCCTTCAACAACTGATGCATGACCAGCAGGTCAGATATTTCCCATGGCCTCCAGTCGCTCAGAGTTCTGCTTTATTCTCTTTTAGAGACCGTGATCAAGAGAATCCAAGCGTCTGCCTCGAGTGAACAATTTAGCGGGATAAAAGAGACAGATACAGTAGATAGATAGATAAATAAATAATTAAATCTAAAAGTCAAACACGTTTCGCAGGATCAATGTGTAGATACGACTGGCGTGTCCTCCGGGTGTCAGACTCAGAAGCTCTCTCGCTTTACTTCAAAGAAGGAAGACATTTGAATTTCTAATCTCGATCCTATCAGCAGGCCCAAGGCTCAGCGACTGGCAAGAACCTGCGTATACAGGAAAACTAGGACAGTATCTGGGCTACATGAGAGGGATTCACACCTAAAGCCCAATTAATTATCTTCATCAGGACTTTGGTAGCCAAGCAGAAAACAGAGAGTCTGCGCTATAGGATAATGGAGGGTGTGTGACTCAGCCGGAAAGTTTGTAACACCGCTGAAAGAATTTTGCCGCAAGGCCACATACATTTCTCAGACAATTCAGTCACACCTGCAGCAGACAAGATGAAGCGATACGCTATGAAACAGTTAGACAGGGATCTGTACAAATGAGCAGGTGTGATGAAAAAAAAGAAAGAAAGCACAGTTGCACAGTAGGACGTCCTGCAATTGGAGATACACCTGTTCATGTGACATTTAGCTCTGGAAATGTCAAACATGACTGTTTGTGCTTCATAATTTCATGTTTTATGCATCACTTTAAAATGTCTGCTTTCTGAAAAGTGTTTAGAGTCAATGTGGGAAGTTTCTAGAATTTCATAAAACTGAATATTCATCTGCATCTCCGTCTATGCACCAAATTTCTTATGTTACAAAAGATTTATAATACAAATAAATGATGTTCTTTTTGACTTTCTATTCATCAAAGTATCTCGATTTTCACGGTTTTCACAAACATATTAAGCAGCACATCTGATAATATGATAATTGATAATCTGACATCACAGGATTAAATTAAATTTTTAAATATATTTAAATTGAAAACATCTATTTATTATAGTAATGTTATCTAACGATGTTACTGTTTTTACTGTATCTTGATTAAATAAATGCAGTCGTGGTGAGCATAAGAGCCTTATTTCATAAACATTTTTTTTTTATCCTACAAAAACAAAACGTAATGTAGATTACTAAAGTACAATTCTGTCTTATCCGTCTATTCTTCCACAGACCCTTACAATGATTGACAGTAGAGGCCATTGTCACTCATGTGAGGCTGTTCTTGTGACGCTCCAAATCTTAAATCAATTTCATCCTGTTCCCTGTAGAGCAAGACACTTCACCCTATAATACAAATCCCTGCCAGCTATCAATCAATAGGATATGTCAGTACTTCTACGGTAAGAAATTTCAGTCCATGCAGTGACATTTTAGTGTTGGTAGGAGTAAAAAGAGACAATTTTGTGAGCAGGAAACAAGCAGAATTTAATTCATTAAGTTCAACAGCAAGTCATCATCGAAAAGGGATTAGCTGCCATGGACATTATACTGTACATAAAATATCTGTAACGGTACTCGAGAGCCATCTAGTGGTGGTCCAATAATGTATTGACAAAAAAACAACTGGAAAGAGTCTGAAACAGCCACAGGAATAATCCATCTAATCCAACAACAACCACACAAAACAAATTCCACACATTTAATCTTGGCATGTGAATGACCACCATTAGCATTTTGCAGTAAATCTATTTAACATTTGCAGTCTGGAGACTATGCTTGACTGAAATAAAAAAGAAGATGGGTTTAAACAGGACCAACTGAAAAGTGCCCAAAAATTTTAATCATTTCAAAACCGTCATTTTTGACCGTAAAATATCAAAAAATAATAAAATACTTTGGAAACAAAGACACCTACATCTTGGATGCCCTTGAGGTAGCTAATCTAAAACATCAAAAATTAATTTCAAAGTGAACTATCCCTTTAATGAACATACAGCGGTTAAAAAAAGGGGGGGGGGGGGGGTATATTAAAAAAACAGGAGAGTCATATCACTGATCTATATAGAATGACATTTATTTCATTATATAGATCAGTGATGCATATTCGTTTTATTTAAATGCGCAGGCGCGTTTCGGGGCGTGCCCTCTTCAGTGTGTTATACCATCACAATTGAAATACCATCAAAATGTGACACTGATTTCATATGACCGTTCAAAAACAAGTAATTCATATCAAGTCAATTACATTTTAGACACATGACTGTTTTTGTTTATTTGAGCAGCGAAAATAGTTCAAAACAAACATCACAGCAGAGTCACAGCGCATCTCACCGGAACACATAACCTCATTACTGAATGATCCAGCGCTTTGAATAAATCGGTTGAGTAAAATACTTTTAGTTTTTAGTTTTTAAATAGTTAAAAAAAAGTTTCAATAACCGATTAAACAACTGCATAATTCCTGAACGATTCAGCCGTTTGAACGAATCATTTGTTTGAATAAATGATTCAACTCACTAATATCATCATGCAAGATTTTTCGTCACCAGGGGTCGCTAGGGGTTACCTTACAATAACAAAGGCGAATATTAATTAATGAGGTATATTCTGCATTAAGCAGAATTATGGATCTTGTCGACAAGCTTATGGATCTTTTATGAAAACAGTGATGTTTTTAACATGACTGTGGTATGAAGTAGGGCGCGATTGCTAGAAATATACCAGCGTCAAACGGAACGCGAGTAACTTACCGCGGATATAAAGGAATAAGGACATTTCATTCTACCGAACAGGGGTGCGTTTCCCGAAAGCATCGTTGGCCAACTATAGTCGCAAGTTCCGTCGTTACCAATAGAGTTCAATGGAAATTGCGACCAACGTGCGACCATAGTTGGCTAACGATGCTTTCGGGAAACGCACCCCTGGTCAGTTTATTGGAGGAATTAAACTTGAGGTCACTCACGCAGCGCTGTTTCACTTGCTCTAACAGTTACACTGTCACACTAAACGGGATTTGAGCGAGTTGAATGTTGTTAGTTAAGTAAGTTGGATTGTTTGTTGGCTGTATGATAATGAGACTAAGCAAAATTAACAATTGAGAATAACATACAGATCATATTCGAACTTTTCATCATGTTGAACTAAATAACACGGATTAGTTTGCACACCATGCTCAACAATTTTGCTCACCTGTTTGATAAAGTAACTTGCAACACTCGCGTCTATGTCAAGTCGAAGTTCCTTCGCGGACGTGGAGCTCTCGGCATCTCGAAGGATGTTGGTCTTCGTTTTAGTCCTCTTTTTGTCTCAAAGTCTGCTTGCCGTGGTCCATCATGAATGAACAAAACAACAGCGTGAGCGGCCTTCTAGGCATAACCGACCGAGTTGTCAACTTCTATCGCCATGGTTACCACTTGCAGTCAAACATTGCGGAAACCAGGGGTTACGCGGATATGACGCCATTGACTGGCGACTCCTCACCTCTGCCAAAGCTCTGCCTCTGCTCACATTCCTAGTTTCCTTGGTCAAAATCGCAATTTTCTCACGATTTACAAATAGTTGGAAACATTTGTGATATTGTAAGTAATCAACTAAACAAACTATATAACATTGTCCTAGTGGTTTTGGGATATTTTACTGCAAAAATCAGTGAGTTTTAACTGAGAGCGTGTTTGAACAGTTCAAAGTGATTCATAATAGAAAAACACTACTGAAAAGTCTCACATAGCGTGAGCAAAACAGTTTTAAAGCAATTTTACACAAAACACGATTCTTCGTGGTTTTATTATTTACACATGAAAGTTTACATAGTACACTCACATTAACTGTAGGTAGAATGTTAATAAAAATTTATTGGTAACACCTTGACAATAAGTTTCAACTTAACAGTTACTGCAATAACTAACATGAACTAACAATGAATAATACTTTTACAGCATTTATTAATTACAATTTTTATACAAGTTTATTTATTATAAACAAACTTGAATTAGAAATTAGTATAATTATAAATTAACAATAACCTTTATATGCTGTAACAATAGCTGCTCTCTGTTAGTTGACACTTAATGCATTATCTAATGTTAACCAAGTGAACTTTATTGTGAAGTAGTAATTAGCAGTTTCTTCCTCAATTTGACAGTATTGAGCAGTAGTGGGCATGATAGCGTTTTGTGTGTATACTGCTAAGATTGATGGGGATGAAGACTAATATTCTTTACAACAGTATCAGTTGTATCAAAAGTAAACTGGTGTACTCACAACTGATGAGTGCATATAAATGAAAGCTGTAAGAAGCCTTTACAAATGTCCTCTTCAAAGCTGAGAGGAATAAAACTAAAGTTTTACCTCAGAAAGTAGTCTGGAAATATTTCATCATTCAGCAAAGGCACAAAACATTGCTAGCCTGAGAGATTATGTGTCCCACTGCATGTCCATTGAAAAGAAATGCCATTCATTTCTTCACATGGATGAAAGCATTAACCAGAATACGACAAGACAGTGACATCACTTCCTGTCAAAGTAGTAGCTGTTCACTGTTCCTTAGTCTTAGGAGAAGTGTATCCCGGCAGAGTTGAAAGCATGAAGAAGCCTACCATAAAATATGGATGCAGAAAAAATGCTTAATGAAACGCCCTCCTAAAAAACAAACATTTAAAAGCATTTTTCATGGAGTGAAGCATGTCATACTTACACCATGAAATCATCAATATCCATGGAACGTGCCCTCTTTTCATTAAACTTCGACTCTTGAAGGATGCTATCAATTTTCTGAGTTATGTTGAAATCCTGTTGTACTTCCTGTAGTGCAAATTGGAAATGTATTTTAATATAATTGTGTATCAGGTCAAGTATAAAGTGTCTAAAACCTTGTTCAGACTGTCAGTCCAAATCCGATTTTTGTGCATATCCATTTCAAGCTAGCTACATTTATATATGGTTTGATTTCCTATTCAAATACCATTTCTGGGAATCCGATTCTGTCAACCATTCTCGATTTTGCAAAGCTTTTTGTTGTTGTTGTTGTTGTTGTTGTTTCTTTTGTTGCAGAAACACATGGTCATATCATACAAATCAGATCCGAACAGTTAGGATACAAAGTGTAGACAGTCAATAATTTAGATCCGATTCCAATTGGATACACAAATAATCGGATTTCAACTGACAGTGGATGTAGTCAAAGTGAAGCACTCACTATATTGTTCACAGAACAGTGGATTCTGTAATTCTTCTCTAATAATTGCTCAACTGCAGAAGACCTGCGTTGAAAACACAAAAACATCAATCCATTATCAAGACTGGCTATTTCATCATTATTATCATTATTATCATTATTCTTGAATTTATTACTATTTAACACTCAACAAAAACACAATTTAGTGGCATCTTACTTGAAAGCAGCACTGAGTGTTTTGTTCTTTCGGACAAATGCAATTCTGACAAGACCATCCCATTCCTTTAAATGTGGAAAAAAACGTTATATAATTTCCAATAACTGCACAGACAGTATACATTTTAATTATACACTTACCTGGAAGTTGACAGGTGGCGGAGGATTTTTGGGCTCTATCCTCACCACGCTGGACTCTACTTTTGGAGGTGGTCTGAAATTGTTCTTTCCCACCTTTAGAAGCATAACGTTTCAGTATCTCTACATATAACAGTTACATTTCCCACCTTTAGAAGCATAACGTTTCAGTATCTCTACATATAACAGTTACAAACCATGCATTCCAACAATGGATTTATCCATTCTCAAGCAGCAGTCATAACTTGTTACATTATACAGTAATGTACAAGAACAGTAAATAAATTAATACAGGAACCAATAGAAGTCAATTAATGAATGTTGGGACTCTCCGAACCTTCATGAGATGGTCCACGCGGGATAGGAGCTGTGTGTTGATGGAGAGTCGGCAGTATAGCTTGTCTCCAGGTTTAGCCACCAAACGCATGGCAAATTCTCTCTGAAACATCAGCACGGCACACCTACAGACAGAATAGATACAAAACTCATCACTATTACTGGCATAGCAATAAACTCATCCTCATCTAGCTCTGATCATGTTTTCACCATTTACGTTCCAT
Organism: Pimephales promelas; assembly: GCF_988280905.1. Classification (NCBI taxonomy): domain Eukaryota; kingdom Metazoa; phylum Chordata; class Actinopteri; order Cypriniformes; family Leuciscidae; genus Pimephales; species Pimephales promelas. The sequence goes on from NC_142782.1 coordinate 26,830,527, forward strand.
TGTAATGCAGTGTGTTTTAACTGGTTTGTCAAGTCATAGAGAGTACAAGGGGAGAAGACAAGCCACTAGCACAAAAACGTAAATTGGCAAAAACATAACAATATGACAGCAGTAGGAATTAAAGTCCCATCGTTTGTTTTCTCTATACTGTACTTCCATTTAATGAATCAACCAAAAACAGTTTATCCAATTTCTTACCTAAAAAATGGCCTGTGAAGTAATAGCTTGAACACGAAAGGTGATGATATCTAGAAGGAAAAAAAACAAAATCTCAGTGTGATTAGCTGTGATTGGGTAACACTTTACACTAATTTGTAAATTTGTTAACATTAGTTAATAGGTAAACCATGTAACATTTTTGTTCAAAATTAACTAAATTTAAAGGACAACTCTGGTGCATTGGTACCTAGTCGACCATTCGCTGGGATTTGTTTTCATGATAATCGAATGTAAAGAGCTTTATCTCTAAAAACTGTTTAGCGTATAATGCTAGTATATAGGGCAAAGAGTAATGAAAAATAAAAATCGATAATTAACACTAACAAGGCTCAAAATAGCCCCACACTAACACGGTAACAAAATGAGGGTGCCTACATGCAAAACGAAGCATTTTTATTATTAAACAGGTGAGGAAGGTATTTTATTGAACAGATAAATTAAATTGCCATATGCATATAGCTTTCGAACAGAGTTTATTGTAAAACATTATCTATTGTGAAGCGTCATTTCATTATGGTTGTTGTAGAGCTGTGGCAGAATTTATCTTTTTTTTTTTTTAACTGCTAGGAGGGCAAAAAAGTTACATAGTGTACCTTAAACTATATTAACATTAAATAAAATGAAAAATACTTCTAAAGCATAAGCATTTATTAATCTCAGTTAATGTTAATTCAACATTTAGAAATACATTATTAACATCAAAAAGTTTATCTACTAATATTATTTAATGAGCTAACATGACAGCAACCAAAGAGAAACATTTCTGAGCAATACCTGATAAGGCAAGTTAGCCACGCACACGTCAAAAAAGGGGAGCTCCGTCTTTAGGACGTCCCCTATGAGGATCTGAAGCTTGTTCTGCATTGGACTGATCGAGAAAACAGATTTTACAATCAAACAGATGTTGAAGTTGTCGCTGGAGTTTTGAAAATGATAGCAATGAATGTGTATTTACGTGCACTGGACTCTTTTCTGAAGCTCAGCAACAAGCCTGGTATCCAACTCGCATGCAACCACCTTTGAATTATAGTAAATTAAGTCATTAAGTTTTGTTTGGGGGGGAAATCATCACTACTTTAACTCTAGCAATAAACATTCAGTGTGACTTATTTACTTTCTTGGCTTTCTCCAACAGCTTGACAGTCATGTTACCAGTTCCAGGACCAACTTCCAAAACCACATCTGTTGGTCTAAGTGCTGCCTGGAAAGATATTTTTGTATTAAATCAATATAACAATTATATTGTACCATGACAATGTGGTCAAGCATTCAGAAAGCTCATTCAGAAATTTGCCCCCCCAAAAAAGTCACATTCCACAGTACTGACCTTCTCTATGATGGCATTGACAATCAAGGGGTTTTTCAAAATATGCTGACCAATACCAGTATTGAACATAATTCCTGAAACACATGAAGAAACATAGATTTTTTTTCTGTATATTATTTATGGGTGGACTCAAATTGTACAGATGTGTGTCAAAACATAATCCCATAAAACGTTTTTTTATATATATATAATTTTTGAAAAATTAAATAAAATTCTGACAGTATTGTCTTTACAATAAAGCACATAAATTATATGTGTGTGAGATGAAAATGTGCTTAACTGTCATGAAAGTAAAGTCACAATGTTCTATGGTCAGAAAAATAAGCTTCATTTTAATTATGTGACCTGGACGTGTTGTTGACAGCTTTCTAAAGGCTCTCCCTTAATCCAAATTAGATTTATAACATGTTTAACGTTCACTTTCACGAAAGATCTCTAAGGGACAGACTTCATTAAATCGTCAGACAGCATGAGTACAAAACATCTCAAAGAAACCTACCTTGACTCTTCACCTCCTGATGTTTTCGAGATTTTTTCTCGGTTTTAACCTTCGGCATTTTGATAAGTAATAGCTGAGATTCCAACGAGTGAAATTTACTGTACAAATATGAGTATACGTTCAGGATATTATAAACACGTGTAGCACCAACAGTCTTTGGTTGCTTTCAGCTGATCGGATGGAAATTCGTGTAAAAGTCTCGAGCTCCCTCTGGCGTCCTGGAGGGCGCGTGGGGAAACCGGAAGTGACCTTTCAGAACTGTTTTGCTGGTACTTTTTCGCGGCAACCTAAACGTGATGCAAAGTCTGTTGAGAGGAATATGACAGCTGATTTTTGACGTATAGAAGGTAAACTTTCATATTATTGTATTATCCGTGTTAAAGATACAATTCTTAATTGGATTTCTATCTTTAACTGAATACAATTGTATTTAGGAAGCAAAATATGTTAAGTTATTGTATTTAGCGCCAGTCCAGTGAGAATCTAAAATGTCGTTCTGTTACAATTGCGATTAATGAAATGTGTGAATCGGAACGCGTAAATCTTATTGAAGGCGTTTCTATTTATTTTTGGTTTACAGATTTTTTTTAATAATTGAAGATCAGCGGAAACAACAACAACAATGGCATCAGTCACTGCAGAGGACATCAAGTCTGAACTGGACACTTTCAACATAGACTTCAACAATGACACTGTGGACAAAAGTAAACGTCAAGTTTCTTATTTATTGGTTTTTGTATATAAAATTTACATTGTTAGTATGGCATAATGCTCTAAAATATTAGTATGTGCCGTATTGTGAAAATATAAATGTGAAAAAAACAGTAACGTTACAATTGTGAAATGTTATTACAATTTAATATTATGGGTTTCTATTTCAATATACTTATATATAAAAAAAAAATACAAAGTATAATTTATTTTTGTGATGCAATTTTGAATTTTCATCAGTCAATACTCCAGTCTTCAGTGTCACATGATCCTTTAGAAATCATTCTAATATGTTGATTTATTATCAATGTTGGAAATAGTTGTGCTGCTTAATTATTATTATTTTTTAATATCTGATACTTTTTTCAGGATTCATTGATGAATAAAACGTATCAAAATAGAAAATAGAAATCTTTTCTAACAATATAAATCCTTACTATCACTTTTTAGCAATTTAAGACATCCTTGCTAAATAAAAGTAATAATTTATTTTTTTAAAAAGATGACCGACCCTAAACTTCTGAACGGTAGTGAACATTGTTCACAAGATTTCCATTTGAAATAAATGCTGTTCTTTTTCTTAACTTTTTATTCATCAAAGAATACTGGAAAAAAAGTTAAAATCAAATGTTATTAAAAAAATATATTAAGCAGCACAACTGTTTCCAATATTAATAATAAATCTGCATATTAGAAGGATTTCTGAAGTATCATGTGCCACTGAAGACTTAAGGGTTGATTAAAATTCAGCTTTGCATCACAGAAATAAATAATAGGCTATTTCAAAGTATATTCAAATCGAAAACCATTATTTTAAATTATGATAATATTTCACATTATTACCATATTTTCCATATTTTTGATCAATTTAAAACAGGCTGGTTTAGCATAAGAGACTTCTTTCAAACACATTAAAAATGTTTCCAAACTTTTGACCAGTACTAATAAATATATATATATTTACCTTACAGTGGTCATATGCTGTAATTATTCTTTCTTGTAGTGTTGGAGCAGTGTTTGTGCCACAGGCTGAAGGGGGATGAGATTGTATTCGAGTGGATTGCTTTCAGCACCTCTAAAAACCAGCTGCTACTCACTCTTGATAACCTGGACCAGTTTGAACATGAAGTTAGTACAAGGCCATTATAAACACATACTGCATAACACAGATATTCTGGGATCTCTTGAGATACCTTCATAAATAAGATACCTACTGTACATACTGTTTATGTACTCTTTCAGATACTGAACAAGAAGAAAAAGTCAAAAGGCTCATCAAAGGGAAGCCAGCTTAACAAAACTAGAGACATCAACTCTATCCAGGAACTGTATCCTTTTAGCTCACACCATCACTAGTTTTCATGTGACATCATTTCAGTTGGTCCCTAAATGTTCACAGTGGTCTTCTTAACAGAGTCTCACAGAATCCGAGCAGAAGAGGAAGAGGAGGACCTGTTGGATTCCTATTCAACACCTGCCAAGGTGAGAAAATGGAAGACCTCTCGCAAGGGCGAGACTTGGTGGAACAGAGAGATATGCATTATTGGTTCCCAATGAGAAAGTATTGTATAGCTCCGCTCTTACAATTAAATCAGCCTTAACCCAATTTTTATTTGACCTGCTGTAATTTGCAATATATTAAAATGTGCTTTCTTTGTAACTGGATTGGTAAGAAAGTGCAAATGTATAACTGTCTTCATCTCTGTGTTACCTCAGGGCTCTCAGAAGAGAGCGTTGACCACCCCAGAACATCCTCAGTCCAAGAGAGGTGTGGCCCGACTCGCTAGTCCCAGTCTAATGCTGTCACCTGCCAGCTTCTCACCAAGGTAACCAATTCACCAAACTTTTATTTACTGTAGATAGCTTTGAATATATGAGGTCTTTATAAGGCAAACAAACCATTAACAAAATCGCCAAGGCAACCAAAAGTTTGATCTCCCAGTAAGTACCCTAATATAAAGACAACATAGAATAATTACCATGACATGTCTTTTCACTTCAAGATGATACAATACATTTAATCTAATATAAAATTGTTTTATTTGTTTGTGTAGTGCAACACCTTCTCAAAAATATGGCATGCGTGGGGGACGAGGAGAGGTGGTTTCGTCGTTTGGGACGGTGCAGGGTCCTCGCTGGACGGGAAAAGGACAGACAAGTGTGAGGGTGGAAATGCTGGGAGGAGGAGACAATTCACTCATCAGCAGCTACAAATACATGTTCCAGAGACTGAGAGACGTGCGGGACGGTGAGTCAATGTTCTTATTGCTGCCGTCAGCTAGGGATGGAACGATTACCGCTTTCACGATAAACCACGATTAAATGTCCTCACGTTTAGTATTATCATTTAAAATTACCAGCATTTCTGCAGTACCGGTAGACAAGTCAAGATAGCGCTTTTTACAATGCAGATTGTTTCAAAGCAGCTTTACAGTGAAGCAGCTACAGGTAGTACAGAGTACTAGATATATTCAGAAATGAAATTCATTTTATATGTTTACAAATTGTATGTATGTTGTAATTGTATGTATATTACATGATATTCTTATACATTTATTTATGTTCTTGTCTGTAGTTCTGACTGAAAAGATTGAAGAGCTTGGAGAGGAATTGCGGAGTCATTTTAACATAGAGGAATTCTCTCCAGTTTCATTGCCAGTTCAGGTACAATCACATATACCATCATAATGGCTTAATTATTCATTATTAGTGATAAAAAAAAAAACTTATTTATGGAATGGTTTTGCTAAAGTTAATTTTGAAGTCTGCGTGCTCACTCTCAGGATAGCATCACAGTACTGGGGCAGGTGTGTTGTGACAGTAACGGGAAGCTCAATGCCCAGTCTGTGCTGCTGGAGGCCGGACAGGAACAGGGAGGCAGACAGGTGCCTGTGGATCTGTCTGAGCTCAAAGAGTTCTCACTCTTCCCTGGACAGGTGAGATATACACCTATTGGAAGCACATACTGCTTTTTTATGTAATATTTGATTACTAATCTTTTTTTGGGGGCGGGCATACATTCTACGGGTGTTTTGTAGGTTGTTGTCATGGATGGGATGAACACCTCTGGGGAGAAGTTTGTTGCTACCAAACTATACGAGGTATCTCACTAATACCTTTTTAGGTCAGACTTGTTTTAGGTTAAGTTTACAAATTGTTTTATTGATTATATTTATTCAGTGGTTTGTTTGTCCACTAGGGTATTCCCCTGCCTTTTTACTGCCCTTCTGATGTGAAAGAGGAAATGGATGAAGGTAAGATTGGTGAAAATGCATTAAGAACATTTCTGATGAGATCATGGCTCACATTAAACCCTTCATAACACACTTTTTCAGTGTCTGAGCCTGTGATGGTTATGATGGCTTGTGGACCGTACACCCCCTCTGAAAGTCTGACCTATGACCCTCTGATTGACCTCATTACTATCATCAATAAAGATCGTCCTGATGTGTGCATTCTGGTGGGTACAGCGTTATGCACATTTCTGTGTTGTTTAGATCCAACAACCAGCTTGTTGTGCTTGTGATAAAACCTCATTTATCTTTGCAGTATGACTGCTGTCAAAAAAGACATTTAAAAGAATGGCTAGTAATTAACTGTTTATTTATCTCATAGTTTGGCCCATTTGTTGATTCCAAACATGAGCAGATCGAGGTAAATCATATTTTGTATGCATTTGAAATTCCTTTATTAACAATTTTTCGTCATGGCCACAAATTTAAACACTTTTTGCCTTTTTTAACAGAAAAACCAGGTAACGGAAACATTTCAGTCCATCTTCAAGAGATGTGTGGACAGCATAGTGGAAGGAACCAAAGGGTGTGTGTCTATATATATTTTTTCACAGCTTTAAAGAAAGTGCTGCTCACCAATGTATTGTTGTGTTTTCAACACTTGCATTCTTTTACTATAGGTCAGGATGCAGGTTGGTGTTTGTGCCATCTCAGAGGGATGTCAATCATCATTACATTTATCCTCAGCCACCCTTCAACCTGACCAACCTTAGCAAAGATGATACAGCGGTGAGATGATTAGCTAAATTCTCTGTTTATTTGAATGTATGTGCCTCTCTTTCTTCAGATAAACACTAGCAAAGATTTTTAGGACAAATAATCTGAGCACATTTATTGCAAGTGAATGGCTGCTTCTCCATTGATGCTTGAAAAAACACACACTGCGATTGTGACTGACTCATCCACTGTGGTCAAATGGCTTATAATGTCCAGTACTCCCCTACCATTGTTTTAGTCCTAAAAACTTAGTTTGTGTTTTTCTGAAGAAAGAAAGTAATACTTTAGGTATGGGGTGAGTAAATCGTAATATTTTAGGTGATCTGTCCCTTTAATTCGAAAAACAAGATTTTATTCAGTTATATATCTTATACCGAATAAGTTCTATTACTTCTCTTGTTCAATACTAATTTTCCACCCTTAGCGAGTGACCTTGGCGAGTGACCCCTGCACGCTCCTCATTGGTAATGTGACTTTTGGCCTGACATCTACAGACATTCTGTTCCATATGGGCGCTGAAGAGATCAGCAGGTAAAACCACTGAACAAACTGGTAATTATAGCATGAACACAGCCTACAACGGACATGTACATTTAAACTGTGGCTATTTTATGCCGACACTGAACGATATATTATTATATATTCACACTGAATGAATTTAGGCCTGATTTTCGCTCGCCAATAGGTTTTGGGAGGTCGCACAACAAATGCCCGAAATCACAGGTAAATTGTTGCTCGTTCACGTGAGTGACAATCACGCAGTGCGAATTATCAAAGACGTGATCTGAGAGAATCGCCGACGAGTCGCCTACACCCGTGACATATTTGGCATGCTAAATATCTGGAGCAGTCAGCGATTCAAATAATCTGTTAATAACTCCTGCATAATTTTTTTTTTCTTGACTGACAAATTGAATCGCAAGCTTCTTGCAGGCTATAATTTTTAAAGTCCCCGTGAACCGGAAGTTGCAAACGATTTTTTCTCCAGTGCTGTGACGTATTTCCAAGTTAAACGGAATATTGAACAGAGGGCAGGGTTTTACTCTAGCGCTCCTCCTCTCCATCTCTCACTCATAGCAAACTAACGGTTTGAGGGGAGTGGTTAAGCGTTTCCCCACCCAAACTGTGAAACCTACGTCATCAGAAAAAGAAACGTTCCAGACCGGAAGTAACTTTTCAGATTTTGATTAAAGATTACCAAGGTAAAACATTTTTTAAATATATTTTTACTTGCACGGATTAATTGTTCACCACAAGACTAGTAATATGCGCTAACAAAGTAAATAGTTTCAATTTTGATTTCACGGGGACTTTAATAACAATTTTAGTCTCGTAGTCATGCAGTGTGAAAAGAACAGTGACCCGACTACTTTTAAAATCGTGCAGTGTGAACTCGGCAATAGGAAAAAAGAGTAAAAGAACTTTTGTATAAAGTGTACCATTTTCTGATTCATTATGTGATTGACGTTCATTGACAGAAGCACTGATTTGTCATTACCGTTTTTGCAGTGGCACTGGCACGGAGCGTTTCTCACGGATCATGAAACACATGTTGACCCAGAGAAGGTTTGTAGAACATTTCTTATCTTTAAATGAAATGACTTCGGAGTAGCAGTAAGCTGTTTGTCTATACTCTTCTTTGCTGCTACAGTGATACAGTATGCAGTTGTAAATCTTTTGTTTATTTGTTCTTATAGCTACTATCCTCTATATCCCCCCGTGGAGGAAGTTAACATGGATTATGAGAAGTTTCAAAAATTCTGCCAAATGTACATCACACCTGATATTCTTATTGTTCCTTCTGAACTTCGGTATTTCATCAAGGTAAATCAGTCATATTTCAGAAGAGTTTATTTATATACCATGTAAAAGAATGTTTTATTTCAATTCGGACTGAAACTAATTTGCCGTTATTTTCCAGGACGTTATTGGCTGTGTATGTGTCAATCCTGGCCGTCTCACTAAAGGACAGGTGGGCGGGACTTATGGACGTTTACTCGTTCAGCCGAACCCTGTGCTGGTGGATGGGAAGAGAGTGAGCCCATGTATAGCAGGACAGGTGGTGAAAATATGATATAATCTACCTTTTCTACTGCTTAAACTTTATTAAATCTTGTCTGTATTAAATCTTTTCACTTAAAGTGGATGGAAAATAAAATGCTTTGTAAAAGGCTGTTTTGTCCAGTTAATGTCTAGTTACTATGTTAAAACTGATCTTACACATTCTCTATTGTGAACAATTTATAAGTGCATGTTATTCCAAAATAAATTATCTTTAAAGGACACCTATTATGCCCCTTTTTACAAGATGTAATCTTGATCTCTGGTGTCCCCAGAATGTATTTGTGAAGTTTCAGCTCAAAATACCCCACAGTTAATTTATTATAACCATTTGAAAATATAATTTTTGGGGCCTGTTTAAAAATGAGCTGTTTTGGTGTGTACTACCTTAAATGCAAATGAGCTGCATATCTCCACCCTGCCTTTGGAAGAGGGCGTAACTTGATACCTATGGCAGTCAGTAGTAAGCAGAAGGGCTGAGAGAGTGAGAGAAACCGCTGTTTTGAATGTCATTCAGCGTACGTTTGAATCGGAATATATAAACAGTACGAAGAGAGTCCGGCAGAATAAACACAAATGAGAATGGACCAGTATGTCTCGGTATGGTTATTTGATACATTTATGTACTTATAGAGCTGTAATCGCGTCCCCTTTGAAATTATGGATGTGCAACACACAGACACACAAACACTAACATTGGAGCAATTTTTTGAAACTACATACTGTGATAAAGTTTGCTACGTACTTATGCGAGGGACCTGTTGCGTTATGTTTACATTACTTGTCATTCTGTGGCAAATGTGAGAAGATGGCTACAGAGCAAAAACATATGGGTGATTCTTTAACTATGGTACTTTTCTTGTCCCTGGATGAAATAATAAAATCTAAAAAAAACATTTCTTCTTTTTTGTTTTTGTCAGACTTACTTCACCCTAAGGGGAACTTATAAAAAATGTATCATGGCTCAATCATTCTTTTTATTATATAATATGAGGCCTTTTATGCATGATTTTTACTGTTTTCCCTCAGTCTCTAAGCCAGACTTTGTACCGCTTCAACCTCGCTTAATTCTAAATTAAATATTTAAATAATGTAGATTTTAAGTACAAATTATAAAATAATGTCTATGTCAATTATACATATTATATATTGCAATATTTATTCACATTTTCTTATATTTTTCATAAGTAGAACCCTTGACCCTTGGGTTCGCAATCATTTCCACCACACTGTACAAAATAGAATCCTGGGATCATTGTTTTAGGTTTGTAATGTATACTTAGTAACCATTGCAATAGAAACTCCACAGTGTGAAAGGGTGACCTCTTTAGGGGGTAACGAAAAGAAGAAAAATCAAGGTAAATATGACTAAAACTGAGAATATGTTTATTGGCCGTCATTTCCAAACGGCTCATAGACTCGTGGACATAAAAATAACTGGATAAAATTAATTTAATAATGTATAATTTGTGTATATTTAATGCTAACTGTAAAACTAATATCAACAGGCTAACATAGCATGATATTTTAGAGGGAAAGGGGGGAAATGTCATTTACATTTAAGGTAGTAAGAAATATTTTATTATTTATTATTGCTACAACATTGTTGGTAAATAAGAGAACTTGGGCATTTTCTTGTCAGATAAAAATGCCTATATATATATATATATATATATATATATATATATATATATATATATATATATATATTATTCAATACAAATCATCGCACCCAACTTAAGGGAAGGTTTCTAGACAGATTGAGAAACCAACTGATACTAAAAAAAAAACTGTTTGTAGAAATGTTTTTATTTTCTGAAACTGTCTAGCTCAAAGAGTACCATAGTTGGACAATCACCCATATATGCAGTATATATATTTTTAAACGTGTGGTTAGTTACACATTATACAAACAAGGTTTAAATTATATACACAGGCATCCTGCGACGACGACGACGACAACAACTTTAGACGCCTTTGACTGAAATGACTATTTGCTCAAAAATCATAAAATACACTTACTGTTACTGAAGGTGATGGTGGATCTCAAACAGTAGACGACGATCCACAGTTGAGGATTAACTTTGAAGCAAGACCTGCTTTCAATTGACCCTCGTTCACAAAACAGTCATAAAATGATTCGCTCATAAACTTATTTACGAAGGAAAGGCGCCACTTAAACTTCCAAAATACAATACATTCACTGTGTTTTCAGTGGCTCTGATGTCGGAAATAAGTGAAAACTACTATGTATGTCAGTATTGCATCCCATTCCACAACATAACACTTACGTTTCCAAAAGACATTTTGGAAACAATGGAGGATCAGGTGTTCAGATCACCGAGGGCGGGGTCTATTCCACAACCACTGTCAATCAAACCCCTTGCTCAATTCTACATCACAAAGCGTTGAATCTTAGAACAGCTCGTTCTGAGACAGTGCATTATGATTTATTGAGATTGTAAAAAAACACTGGGTGGATTTTTATCATTCTAGTGGGGTTTTGCTCACACACTGCCAACACACATTTATGTTCAAACACCATGTAAAAGTGAATTTTCCATAATAGGTGCCCTTTAAAATTTAATGAAAATGTAAAAACTTGCTATTCCTTTTTTCCATTCGGCTGATGTTACAGCAGACCGCACAAGCTATTGATTAATATCAATCAAAAGCCAACTAGCCATAAAGGCCGTTTTTCTTATTGAATAACTTGTTACATGCAAATGCATGATGTTACAGAGATAAAACTTGTGAACATGGTTCCATGTTACTTTTATTAAGCATCAGTTTGAAGGTCATTTTATCTGTAAATGGAGTTGCATTTAATCTAATATATACCTCATACCTCATTCAGGATGTTTCTAAAATATTTTATACGGATTATATATAAAATGAGCTGTTATGAAAATCTTAAATATGCATTGTGCATGTTTCAGTGAAACATTCTTGCCATTGTCCTTAACATAAATGTACAAGAAACCATTACACTGAACATGCTAACAGGTGAACTATATACATTAATCAGAGAGCTGTGTTCAAATAGGTCTTCTTTAGTTAGGTATGTTCTCTAGTCCCATCGCAATGTCTCTTAATTTAGGATCATCCCTCCAGTTGACTTTACTGGCCAGTATAATTCCCTGAAAAACAAGATTTTTTTATCACAAAGAGGTTCAAAATGCATTGTGATCCTAAAAAAACAATAACAAAGCAAGGGTGAAACAAAGATGAAGAAAAGTACACAAGCAAACATTGAGATGCCACGTACCCGGAGCACATTTTGTAAAATGGTGGTGACTTTCTGGTATTTCTGTAGAACCGCTTCAGCTCTTTCCTTGGCTCTCTGCTGAACCTCTCCCTGATTTTCCTTCGCCTGTTTCAACTCATTTATCTCCAGCATTTTTTTCTTAATTCGTCCTTTAAGCTCTAGGAAAACATGAATGAGATATGGTTTCTACTAACCTGCATAATGAAAACGTGAGAATAAGCTTTCTCTCTTTTTTAAACAATTTGACCCCTCAGATGTTGCATCAAAATATAACATTAACCAAGGTTGCTTTCATTTGAAAAACCAGAGCAGAAAATACAGTGTCTGAAAGGTCTATATGATTTCATCTGGGTCTTAGTAAGTACCAAGTCTCTCCTTTTGAACATCTGTGATCTGGTCCTGAAGCTCTCGTGTTTCCTGGAGGGGAAAAAAAGCAATTAAGAATTACATGGCCATAAAAACATTTAAAATTTGAATTATTCAAATAAATGAAAACGATTTTTTTTCTAAAACCTATAGCAGAACAGGGAATGTCCCACCTTTAAGATTTTCAAGGTCTTTTCACACAGCTCAGTGTTCTGATTGGTCAGTTCCTTTAGTGCCCTGTATGATGAAAGATCATTGCCTTACTGTTAGGACAACTGGATATCGGACTTCATAGATCAGATGTATTTAAATTAAGATTCACTCACTCAGAATCTGCATCATTCTGAATCATCTTTTCAATGATGGCATTCCAAATCTGCATTCTAGAACACAAAAACATTTTAACATGGACACCATCAGAGATTGTACTGCAAAAAAGGTTGATACCACAGCATATTTACCTATTTAATACCAGTGTTTTGTTGAAGTATGAGAGTCTTGCCTGCTCTATTGCACTCTCATACTTGGATCTACAGATTGGTAAAAAGATGAATGTTGGATTATTTCATAACATACAGTATAAACATAGAGATGTATTAATAAATTCAAACACACTTACAAATCTGCATCAGCTTCACATGACTCTTTGTGTTTTCCTAAGAATTAAACAATTATCATTAGCAAAATTATTAGTGGATAACCTTTAGTCACATATATATATATATATGTGTGTGTGTGTGTGTGTGTGTGTGTGTGTGTGTGTGTGTGTGTGTGTGTGTGTGTGTGTGTGTGTGTGTGTGTGTGTGTGTGTGTGTGTGTGTGTGTGTGTGTGTGTGTAAGCTTACCCATGCTGACTTTAACGTTCATTTCAAAACACTGATTTTCCATTATTTCTTTCATTCTTGAAAAAAACAAGACATACAAGAAACAGAATGAGCACAATAACACTGTTATCTGTAACATGCTGTATATACATAAAGTTGTACACAGTTAATTTGTACTCGTCGAATTGGTGCAAGACGATAACAACAAAACATACAACTAAAACAATAAAAGAATGGAAAATCACTTTAGCAAACGTGTGGGTGTCACTCCATCAGAAGTGGATGATGGATCAGACAGGGCCATTATTTCAGCAGGGTCAGTATCTGAGGAGGGTCCATCATGGCTACTGGAACTCATCTTTGTATGTCTGTGCATAGGGGGGACACATAATCCTATTCAGATATCTGTTGAAGAGACCACAGACATGAAACGTATATAAATTAAAAACTGTATCACTTACTGTCGCTTCCGGTTCTTGCTCTGGATGTTTTTGTTTACTAATATTACTGTTTTTGTAACAAGATTCCAAGCCGCAAACAAACGAAACTGCCGCCAGGAAGTCTTGGCGTCACGTGACAGTCATGTGACTTGGTGATCCACAAATCCCCGCCCACCTGCATCAAACCAAGCATGAGCAGAAATAAAGGATTGGCCGTTCACAGGCGACTATCTTGACGGTGCATACTAGTGTGGCTCGGAGGTCAACATGGAAAAATAAGGTTATATTGCTCAACTTGGTAGATAGCGTATTGATGGTAAGAATGTATGTTTTTTGTGCTTATTATAAAGCGTGGATCTGTGGATTTGTGACGTTTAGTGTAACGGTATTTTAATGGCAGACTCAGAACCACAATGAATATTAGCAGGATGAGCTAGGGTAAGGGTACAGTGGATTCATTTTGCGTTTGTTTGTTTTTTTCTGCAGTAATGTATTGATGTGTGATATCAAAGCTTATGAATTCGCATATATGACGGACTGTTTCAAGTAACTTACATTCATTATACTGATGTAGCTAATTTGACAGCCTCTCTGCCACAAACTCGAAAATTACGGTTGTTGTTATTTCTTGATAATTAATGCGTTATTTAAACAACCCTTTTATGATATTTATAGTCCTTACACATTGCCCTCGTCTGGTTGCCAAATGTAAATTCTTCCTTTATGTCGAATCTTTTCAGTGACTCATTTGACCCGGTTCGCAAAATTGGTCCGAACCGCTTTTTTTTTTTTTTACAGTCTATGGTCTGAACCATAGGTCTGAACTCTTTCGTGACTGGTTTGATAAACAATTGGCTGTAGTAGCATTATTATTCATATTCATATTAGTATTATTGTTATTATCATCATCATTACTACTACTCCTATTAATATTAAATTTGTTTTTTAATCGTTCAAACAAATTTAAGCCAAGCAAAACCAATTGATTTTTGAACCAGTTTTTTATTTATTTTATATATGTATATATAATATATATATATATATATATATATACATATACATATATGTAATATAAAACATAATATACACACACACACACACACACGAACTGTTCAAAAGAACCGATTCGCAAATTTGACTCGAACTTCCCATCGCTATTTGTCTGCCGCGTTTGTCCCATAGATAGACGGTTAAAAAAAAAACTTTATCCTTTAAGTTTTAGTCATAGATTGTAAGGTTTTAATACGACAGTGCCCTCTTCAAGTTGCTAATGTGTTCACTTACGCGTCTTCTTGTGTCTTGTCTGTGTGTTTGAACCGGAAGCAGTGATCGGATGTCGTCATGGGAAGCAAAGTTAGTGGCAAGATGGCAGCTGCCAGTCGGGTCGTGCAGGTAAACACTTGCTTCAGTCTGTATAGCGATCATATTGCTGTGACATCTCACTCATTTGTGCTCATTGTTGAAACGGTGATCTCTTATCCGCATACTATTCAGTAAATATGATCTTGGGTGTTTTTACTTCACCAAAATGCATTGATTTCACTGGTTTGGCAGATGCCCTTGTGGACAGACCCAGTTTCGGCTCTGTTTATCGCTTTATTTCAAATCTGTAAAGCGCATTATTATTTCAGCAACACGTTACGCATTGTGAACATTAAATGCAATCTCTAAATATTAAAAGTGTAAGTGTCTGCGGTTGTAGATATATCACTGCAGACAGAATTGTTTTGTTTAATTTTTCTCATTACATTTTTTTTTTCTTTGCAGGTTGTGCGACCTCATGCACCTTTAATTAAATTTCCTGATCGAAACGGCGTCCCTAGGCCGAATGGTAAGTTGTGTACATGTTTAGCCTACTTCCATTGGTTTAGTTTTTGAATCATTGTAGTAAACTTGCTGGCACTACGAGTTTGTTGGTATAAAAAAAAGTTTCTGCTGTATTTCCAGTACAAGAGGCACTGAAGGTGCTTGCAGCCAGTCTCCCACAGATCTCCCCATCCGCACCTCCTCCTGCACCGTCAATATCACCTCCACCCAGACCACCGGCACGCATCAACCGACTGCCGGGAACCCCTGACAGCGTCTCTGTAATTAAAGATTTACCTCAGAGATACCGCAGAAGAACCCTTGCATTAGATGAAATGGACTACATCCAGGTTAGTGTTCATTTGTTTAGATCACCATTTGTTCGCCTTTCACTTTTAACAGTCTTCTATATAAATGTTGTAATCTTCAGAACAAAAATACACCAGATTATGAATAAACCACTGATCATACCTTGTTTTCTCTTTTGCAGCGAGGCGGACCAGAGTGACTCGTCTGGTCCAGTTTATTCAGACTTCTTATTTGTGGAAATCTGACAACTTGCTTTTTTTTCCTCCGTATAAGAGTTCATGATGTCATCTAAATAAATTATAGTTATATTGTACATACAGATTATCATTTGACATTTGCTCTGTACTTACATTGAAATGCAAAACTCTTTGCCTTCCTATTCTTCAATCCATCTGTGTTGTATTGGCCACTTTGTCCAGCACCTCTTCTGACCATCATGAACAGAGTTGATGAACTTCCTCATGTATTCTGGATTCAGAGAAAAGCATTCAGTGCCAAACAACAAAATGGATCACAGAGTACTGCAAATCAAAACGATTAAAATATGTACTAATTTTTGAAAGTTTTCAGTTGTCGTTTCTTATTTAATTTAATCATAACCACCATCTCTGTATTTTATTTTTATTTAACCAGTCAAATTACCACATTTGTTTCCAGAGCTTTTATTTCTGGGGCTTTTTACACCAAGTAATAAAGTACAACAAAAATACAAAATAATGAAAAACCAGCCACAAAGCAATACAATTATATGTACATATTTTATAAACAATAGCGATATCTGAATAATTCTGTAATGTTATGATTGTCTGTGTATATATATGGATATACATTTATAAGATTTGTTGGTTTTATTCACAAGTTTTACCATCCATGGTTGAATGTGAAAACCTCTATTTAATAATTCTTTTAAATTTCTAAATTAAATACATAATAAAACACACATCCACTTTACCAAACTTTTCTCAATATTTTTAAGATGTAAAACGTTTACTTCGATAGGTCAAAACAACCTGTACATTCTGGTATTTTAGTTTATCTTTAAAATGAAACAATAGGCAAAAGGGTGAAACTACTGTCAATGTACTTAAGCAAATCTTGCTGAAGTTCACGGTTTCATTTATAAAAAGTACTAATACAGAATAGTAGGAGCACGGAGACCTTTTTAAGTATGAAAATAAAAAAACTTTTTTATATGAGCACCAAGTACTACATTAGTTGTGCATGATAAAGTTCTCTGCTTGATGTACAGACACTGAAAACATTTTCAACGAAAAAGATTGGCAGATATAAACTCTTTGTAGTGCTTTCTATCCAGTCAAGGAATAATAGCATCTATGGATCCATTTCAATCAGCTTTTGTAATCGTAACTCCAAACATGCTACCAACGAGTACTTCCCTATGTTTTAACTATGTAGATGCAAAAGACTCTTTAAACTCAAATTATAATTGGAACTGCAGTGCATTCAATAGAAAATAGACTCTTCACATTACTATTAGCAGCCGGTAAGTATCAAGTGAACGAATGAAAGCAAAGAGATGAACAAATGGGTTTAAATGGGAGTGTCCAAAAAGCATGTGCCACACAGATTTCCATTTCTACACACCTCTCTCTCTCCAAAAAAAAAATAAAAAAAATGGTGTGGTACTTTTGCAACGACAAACATGAACATGCATGTTTTTGACGTCTCACTGCAGTAAAGAAACAAAGGCAAGAATAAGATATGGATATTGTAAGACTTACAGAAGAACAACATTCTATACATATCTACATATTGCCATACATCAAAAACTTATTTTTTTTTTCTAACATTTTTGCATTACCCCAATCAAAGTCAGGGCTTTTAATATACAAATTAGTTTTATGGTAAATTGTTTTAAATGCAAATAACAGGAAGGACTCGAGCTCAGAGGCAGTATCGGTTTTGATACAGTGTGGCAAGCTGATTGCTTTTTGGCATTTAGTATTAATCAGCTTGAAATATGTCAAAGGATCAACAAGAGTCCAATCTGCTTCATGCATACAATATACAAAAATGGTAAAGAACTTAAGATAGAGAGCTTAACATAAAAAGAGGTCCAGAGTGATTAATAATTATCTCAATTAACATTCAGGTGTTCTCATTACCCCTGACAGCTACGAAATATACATAATGCATAGCTGGAAAAAAAAATAACACTGGTTCAATTGGTACTAAAGCGCCTGCAGTTTAGAGCAGCAGACTTTGTAAAAAAAAATGAATGTAAATAGCTTTGCATGCTCAAAGGGGAATCATAAATGTCCTGCACACTTCACAGTTTAATATTTATGCTAATACTGTAGAGTGCAGGCAACTGTCCCATAGAGCCAATCAGTCTCATAAAATGCTATTGGAGGTTATTGTTACTTGAGTGCCAAATCTTGGACCAAAAAAAAAACTATAGTGGAAACTTTGGGAACTGGAAAATCTACATTTCTGAGAAAGATTCAATTAGTGTTCTTCTCAGTCAATTGTTGTAATACACAAAATTTAACAATTAAGCAAAAAGATCAACCAAAAAAAAAAAGTTATCAGATTACCACAATAAATTGAGTTATTAAAGCTTATACTTAAAAACATCCTAACTCGAACACCAACCAATAACGAGAAACAAAGTGCTGTTTAAACGTAATACTCCTGCTCGCTATTTTCACTTACAAGAGCCAGTTTCCTGATATACAAAATGCTACATTTCCCAAGGCTTAGTCTATCTCGGGGGTGTAAACTCTGGAAAAAAAGTACCCATTTTTGAAACAGACACACATACATGAAAAGCGAAAAGCCTGTAACAAAAAAAATAAAATGCAGTTTTGGCAGCAGCCATTTATCCGTGAGACGATAAAACAAAGATGCAGGCGTTGGGATGAGAACAGTAAAAGACTTTAGCTCCAGCATTTAGGTTTAACTGTATATCACCGAAGACAAAAAGGATATTAAATATCTGAAGGACCAGAAAAATAAATGGCTATTTAAACTCTTGAGAAATCAAGATTTCTTAGCTCTGTACAATAAAGACATCACTGATGTCATATTCCAAAAACAAAAAAACGACCAAAAGGTATATTCATATACTCATATATTCATATATATAAAGATTTCTTAATTTAAAAAAGAACTAATAGTCAGTGAGCAGATGAGTCAGTGTCTGGGTGGCAGAAAGAAGTCAGTCAGACTGAAGTGCAGTGTGTTGGTGGTGTCGTGAATGAGAGCTGATAAAACTGTTGGCTTCACCGCTCCCTATGCTGCTGAAGTCTGTGACCGACACCGCCATCGTGGTGCCCGTAATGCGACGTGCGCGTCTGCCCTCGAAGTCCACGCCCAGGTTAGTAACGGACACATCGTTCATGAAGGACTCCGAAAGGCCCATCTTGAGCCTCTTGGAGGGCCGCTCGCAGTCTTTGGTGCTGCACACGCTGATCTGACCCAGATCCGAGCGGTAGAAGCCAGAATCCAGCATGCTGAGGCAGCCGCTGTCTCCGTTTGTGGTGTAGCTCAGCTGATCATCATGGTTCATGGCTCCTCTGTGTAAACTCTCCAGAGGAGGGAAATAAGGGGAGTCCATACAGCTCATGTCTCCTGGACCGTTGCACACAGTTGCTACGCTATTACTAAGGGCTGCAAGAAAAAGACTATAATTTTGTATCTTGTCAAAATGCACGAGTGCATATGTTAGAACTTTACAAATAAACACTGGCAGTCAAAGGTTTGGAATAATAAAATGTCATGTTTTTGAAAGAAGTAATTTATGCTTACCAAGGCTGCGTTTTTTTGATCAAAAATACAGTAAAAAAGCAATATTGTGAAATATTACTACAATAAAAAAAAAAAACCATTTCAATTAGAATACATTTACAAATATAATTTTAGGGCTGGGGTATAACTAAACGATTAGTTGGGTGATTATTTTATCGATTAGTTGACTAATCTAGCGAAGAATATAAAGAATATTTTTTTGCTGCTCGATTACTAAAAAAAAAAAAATGTATCTCAAATAAATACTAGCGTACTGAATCATGATATTATAGACCATTTCACAAGATGTAAACAACACTGGTCCAGAAGCACTTCCTGTTTCAGTTTTTTAACACTACATAAAAGCTGGGATAAAATACAACCAACAGAACATTTAAAACTGAATCAAAAAGTTAAACAAACATCTTTAAGATGTTTTCTTTACATGTGAAATAAAGAAAACAGTTACAAACTGAAACAGGAAGTGCTTCTGGACCAGTGTTGTTTACATCTTGTGAAATGGTCTATAAACTGGCTAACGTATAAAGTTATGTATTTGAACACCGTCCTTGTAACTCTACAACCGCCAAATCCGTGTTATTAAAATATATAGTAATAATTGAGCACCAACATTAATTGATAACAACTGAGCACTAAAAAAGCATATTAGAATGATTTCTTAAATATCATGACACTGAAGACGTAATACAGCTTTGCCATCACAAGAATCTATTACATAAAAAATATGTTAAAATGGACAGTTATTCAAAGCGTTTGACCACCAGTGTACCATTATACTTGTGTAAAATTTCTGGAGAAAAAACAGGGATGTATGATGAAGAAATTCTTGCTGACAGCATTACAATAGTGTTTTTTTCCTACTGAAATTTATTTTTATGTAAAAAAAAAAAAAAGGTATTAATATAATCCAAAAAAGAAAGACAGGTAAATGTGTTTTAACAACCTTTTGTTACATAATCAATTAGTCAGTAAATTACTCATATGATTTAGTAGCTGCTCTGATTGATTCAGTTAACTCAGTGAAGGGCTCATCTGATTCAAACTGCTAACAATCATTTTACCACCTTTTTGAGTGATTCATTAAAAGAACATTTATTTATATAGCGCTTTTCACAATACCGATTAACCAGAATAAACGACTAATAAATTCCTAAGAATAAATCATTTGTGAATCATGACCACTGTGGCAGCTTAGCTCACCTGTAAGGTCACTAGCAGTGATAGAGTTGAGCAGTCCGAGCTGTTGTTCGGCTGACGCCTCCATCCTTCCCCCTGCTCCTGTCGAACACACGGATAAAGAGCTGTCCACCGCCAGACCCTCGGCCTCATCCACCAGCCTGTCCATCAGGTCTCTGAGGACACAACCAACACTTACTTTCGTTGAAACACACAGTACTCAACAGGCAAAAAGAACCAATTTCGCATCCCAGCACTTACGTCACACCCGGGTAACAACTGTACTTCTTCTTGCCGAATCGGTTCTGTTGAGCAAAGAAGTCAAAACGTTCCGACTTTTTCCACATGTAATAAAAAGCCACACATTCTGCTACAGTCCGTGTCTGAACCTGAAAAAAAAAATGAAAAAATCTTAGAATATGCCCATTAACAAAAATAAAGTGCATAATGTTTGCATAACTAACCAAACAGAGTTACTTTTACAATGTACATTTATCACTGCATATTAATTTAAGCATATTTTCCAAACAAATCCACAATTTAACAACCAAAAACTCAACACTTTTTGTGATTTGGCTGCTCATTTACACAAAAAAAATAGCATTTTGAGGGCCTGAAAAGTACAAACTACAAAAAACAGGAATTTGTGAAAATGGTCATGTCATCCACATGTGTATGTGTCCATATTGTGTAACTTTACAAAGTGACCTCACCAAATACTGGCCTGGCATGCATTATACAGCGTTTTTAATCTTATTTGCAGATCTGTCTGAACGGGATCGTTTGACAACATTGACAACATTGACAACACAAAGGGAAAGTTACATTTAGTACATCGTTCCCTTTTATTCAGCAATTTCTAATTAAATAGATCTAAAGATACTTTTACATTTTTCAAGTCAGCATATTAGAATGATTTCTGAAGGACCATGTTCATGCGTCACTGAAGACTGGAGTAATGGGTGCTGAAAATTCAGCTTTTTTTTAAATATTAAAATAGAAAACTGATTTTACTATATTTTTGGATCAAATAAATGCAGCCTTGGTGAGCATAAAATACTTTTTTTAAAAGCTTTACCAACCCCAAACATTTAATGTTTACTAAACGTTTGAACAGTAGTGTACAACAACAGTTGATGACTCCAGTGAAAAAGACAACATAAATCACTTGCCTTGTGTTTCTGAATAAGATGGAAGTTTTTCTCATAAATCTGCAGCGCATGTTCAAAGTTCCTACATTCCTCCTCTGACCATGGTGGGGATTCTTCTATAAAAAAACAACATAAAGAAAGTGAACATTTATGCCACTACAGGTACAAAAGCTTTAAAAGCTAGTCCTGTACTGAACAGCCCACCCTTCAAGGTCTTCACATTACTGCAGTATCGCGTCAGTGCCTCACAGGTGTTGTAATTACTTTTGAAAAGCTCGAACAAGGCCTAGAAATAAGGTCATTGAGGGAAAAAAAGCAATTAAAACCATAGCAGCAGATCTCACATGGGCGGAAGATTTTTACCTAAATTATTTTAATTAATGAGAGCTTTTAGAGAGCACATACCTGTTCGTTATCTCGTATGTGTTCAGATGTGGAATCTTGTGTGCCGTCATCTGTAGACTGTGACAGTGCTTCTCTGAGGTAGTCTCTCACTTTACTTTCAGACAGCACGTCAGGACACCACAGCAGCTGATCGTCCTCCTCGTATGCTTTAAACAACAATACACATTCAAATTGGTCTCATTCAGTAATTTATTTGTGATTCAATAATTTATCGAGCTAACAAACAAGTATATGGACATTGAATGGCTTTTCTGAGGTAAATGTAACATTACGTGACATTTGTGTGAGCGGTTTTATTTTATGTCTTTTCACAGTTAAAACACTAACACTTTTGATTGAGTGATTTCATGAGACGTGATACATTTTGGTAAGTAGTACTGTATCTTTCAGCATACCTTCTGATGTTCATTAATGTTTATTTTGTGCTATAACTAGAAGTAAAGCAGAAGAGATGATCCTTCCATATGCAATCAGCAATGCCGCTTGTGCTTTGCTTAAACTCTGGGTTAAACAGCGATCTGTCACGCAACATTAAAGAGCGCCAAAACGCCATTTATTGTTGTAATTTTCTGATAGAACAGCATTAGATTCTTGGGATTTAACAGTCAATATTGGTCCATCAAAATGAGAATTGATTAAAATCGAGACATCAATATGTTCAACCCAGCTCTAATGATTCATAATGTAAATGGTTTAAAAACGCTCACCCTTTTCATCCTCATTATAGTGGCTAAGCCCCATGGGAACGTCTGCTTGATACTGAGACCCAACCATTATTTCCTGTAATAAAAAAAAATATAAATAAATAAATAAATATATATATATATATATATAAATAAATAATGTGGCTCAAAGGATTTATTTCAATTTCTTTTTTTTACTTTTGACCTCCACCTAAGCTCCATCACCATGTTTGGTCTATGTCTATATATATATATTAAGAGAATGTGTACAACATTTGAATAATATGATACTAACCTTTCTAGAATCTTCACTGCTCACACCATCCTCCTCCCACTCATATTCTTTATCACCATCATATGTTGCGTTGGCTGGAGAAAATATCACACATTTAGTAATTAAATATATTTGCATATACCTTTAAAAAGCAAAAAAATATACTTGAAGGGGTCTATAAAAGTTTAAGAAATGCAGATAAAATTATTATGACCCCTCACCACTTTCAATATCATCTTACATGTTTATAATTAATTAAATGATTAAACTATAAAGCATTCAGAAAAAAGAAATAAATTAACATGTAAAAACCCAAACTGTTCTTGTAGAAGATAGTAATGATTATTCTCACATCTGAGTGTTCTAGGGAAGAAGTCTGTGGCATCATGGGAGGTAACAGAAGGGGTCAGATCATCAGCAGAGGACTGGGTCTCCTCTTCATAATCTCCTGACAAGAGATCTTTCGCTATCTCCTCCTGCAGCAGAAAACATTTAGTGATTTCATCTTGTTGAAAATTTCCCCTGGCTGGCCCTGAAGCAAAATCATGTCAATTACCTTATCCAGGGTCATGTCAGGCAGATCATCAGCTAGTTCAACGGAAGAACTGTCCATGCTAGATCCTGCCCCTGTACTGACTGACGCCTCATAACGATACATAGCCAACAACTCCTCGATCGGCATGTTCCCCTCCTGTTCGTGTTAGAAAATAAATGTATCACAGCAGAAATATGACCCTTATCATCTATTGAACAGTTAACAATGCATACACTTTCAAATCAGTCAAAAGGTGGATTGTTATGAATGCATGTTACCCTCTCCAAGTCTGACAATTCTGCACTGAAATTCTTTTCTCCATCCAAAAGCTCTTCCTCCTCCAAAGTTCTCTCATCGTCATACTCATGAATTAACATCTCAGCTGTTGGATCAAAATCGTGATCCTCTGAGGACAAAGAGCCAACTGGGAAAAGAAATGAAACACTGTTATTGATTTTAGCATTTAGTGGAAATTCATAGAAGAAAATATATATTCCAATATCTACAAAAAAAAAACAGTCAGTTGATAATGCAAATTTTCTGATTAAAATATTTCTTAGTTAATATTGTGCAAATATTTGCAGAATGCTCACTTCATTTTGAACATCTAAGTTTGTACAAATACTTTATATTATAATATTACATGAACTCTCCTGCCCTCTGGATAGCAGGATTGGCAACTGAAAAACCCATATTGGTCAACTATTACTCTTATTAACAACTCTATAATCAGAATAAACAATACTCTTAAACAATGAACCTACCAGGGCTCGAACTCCCAAAGGAAGCCTGTACAGACAGATATGAAGAAAGCAGAAAAATAATGCAAAATTAATTATAGTACATTGACAAGCACAAACATTAGACACCGAATGAATTTTCAATTTTACACCCGTCTGCGTGCAAAACAAATAAATTAATTAAAACCCATGACAGCAAATGTACATCAATGTAAATTCAAGACGATGTCCACTCTTATAAAACAACATAACACTTAGCTTTTATCTAGTTATTAATGCGACAAAATTACTGGCACAAACCAAAAAGCTATCCTCTATTAACGGACGCTGTCATCCTCTCCAAACACTGCAAAATCCCATTTTGCTCACACTATAAACAAACCTTCCCTCAACGTTAACAGCCAATATGCATACCCACAATATATTAAAACACGATTAAACCTTATAAAACAGTCCAATGAAAACGATTTTTTATCGAGCAATGTATCAATTACAGGCGACGATTTCTTGTTTGTTTGTTTTTTTCCTGTGAGCTAACGGGGATGAAATTCAGAGGCCTCTCCGATCCTGATAATTCACTCTTCAATTAAACCGGTTAACCATCGTCAGTTTTACCCATTTATTACTAAAACCCCAGCCGTATACACATGAGGCTCTAATATATATCAACGAAAGCCATAGCTATCATACAGAATCGTAAAAGAGATGGATTTAAAATCGAATACTTTTTCCAGCTATCCAGCTTACCTCCGCCATATTGGTGTCTTCGGCCTCATAGGTTGGCTGTGTGCTGCAGTACCCGGATGCGCACAGAGAGCCAATGGTGCACGCAGACCTTTTGGCACACTTTTCAAACAGATTTACAGCAAACAGGGTTTTAGATTCGGCCTGTTACAGTAATGAACCCCCAATAGTCTGCATGGTGTATAGCCTACTAAATAATTGTCATTGTCATTCACACATACACATTCTTACAAAGGTGTTCTCTGCAAGCCCCCAGACTAAACAATGCAAAATATAAGGTAAGGTAAATGAGAACAAAATGAGTTAGGCCTATATATACGTTCTAAATAAAAACAAGGTTTATCATACTATAAAAAGATGGAAAGGACCTAATACAATCCCAGTACATACAAGTTATAATGCTGTATGTGTATTATAAGCTAAGCTCTGCAACATGTTCTTAGTGCAATAGAACACAATAATAGCATAATTATGAGTTTATTATTTGTACTGACAATTAACATAGTTGACTGACCTCTGATGACATCAATCACAAGAATATCTAATGTCTATATTCTTTAAAATTTCAGATTTCTCTTTACTGTAACACTCATAAAACCTCAAAACTGTAAAAAGGCCATTTTCAAAGTTTTTCTTACAGTAATGAATATTTTTGTAGATTTTACTTTACAACATGTTTATAGTTACTGTAACTAAACCCTATGGTCGCCCTAAATATACAATTCATTAGCCTAAATAAATGTTGACTGAAATAAAATACATTTTTAAAAAACATTAACTTATTTTTATTTTTCATTTATTATTTAAAGTTCTAAAATAACTAAAACTTGATCCAATAAAAAGTAATAAAAAAATGTATGGGCATGTTATAAATTGAATAAAACGAAAAACTGAAAGAAAACAACAAAATGAATAAAAACTTTAATCTAAATAAAATACAAATGGAAAATATAAAAATAAAACAAATATTTCATAATATTATTAAAAACTAATTTACCATAACTCAATTTATAACAACAGTAAATCAAACTGCTTTACAATGGTAATTCACATAAGTGTCACAGCAGAATTTTTCCATGTGGTGGCAGTAGTAGCAAACACTCAGAGTTAAAGTTATCTTATATTTCATGTTCTTCAAGAAGAGAAGCACTTAATGCATTTGTTCGTTTGACAGTTGTCCTTTACTAGTTTCTTCATCCACTTAAGATTGCTGATAAGTAAAATTGGAACATTTGTCATCTTGTTGATAAAGGGTAGCTTTACTTCTTTGTACAGTAACATTGTACTGTTTTAAAATCATACCTCTATAATTAATCTCTGCCAGGACTGTTGTCTGAGATTACTCTGACCCTCAGTGCACAGGAACTGGCTTGATATGTTATTTCATGACGTCAGTCCCAGATTTTATACAAGGTCATTAGGCTAATACAGATTTATTGTTCCGTCGAGCATGAAATTTATTGCTGAAATCACATTCTTATAACTGTATGAATGAAAGCACTATGTACAGTAGACACAGAAGTCTGTGTCAAAGAGAGTGCATTTTTTGAGAGTGAGAGTGATTTTTTAATATATTTCAGAATTTTGTCGAAACATTTACTGGATCAATTCAGGTTATCCATGGAACTTAAAATGACAAAATCATCTGTGTCAATACTTTGATCCCATATCCGCATAAGACAAGGACAGAAAAAATGATAATCAAGCCCCGGGTATCTGCATATCAGCTTGTGATTTGCTTCAGACATGCTAAATATAGACCATGCCCTCCCTTATCCGTGAGAAACAGGAGGTCTTTATTTTAGCAACATGTTCCTCTCACCGGGTTTAGACACTAATTGCTACTTTTTGTGCACATTTCCTCTCTCAGTATTTGTTTATATAAGCACAACTATAATTTTAAGCAGAAAATATAAAAGAAATAGCCTACACTGTTGAAAAGATGGCATTAATGGCTCAATTCCCACATTTGTTGTGAATCGCATATCGTGCAGCTTATTGAGGAGAGATGTTCTATTACTTTTCTAAGTTGTGATTTTGACATGGCAATAGAAAACAGGCAATACATCCCATATACTTTCACTGAAAGATCTACAGTACCAGACATAATAGGCCTAGTGAGTGAGCTATTTTTGAATTGGCCCAGTTCAAAAAATTACCCAGAAATCTAGAAATAAACTAGTTCGATAGCATTTCCATTCCCGTGATATAACAGCATATTACGTAGTTGCAGATGAAAGGAAGTGAGGTACAATTTTACCGCACTTTCTAGCGACAAGATGACACAATGATGATTTGTGGCCTTAACACTGTGAGCTTACAGTAAAATAGGGTCTATACATCACAGCGAGAAAACATCAACACATTGTCACTTGCTTCCTGTTTGACAGTTTCCCATCCCTTATCTCCCCAAAGCTGTCTAAATTCATTTTGTTGACAAATGCAAATGTGGCCTAGATCGAGCTTCTGTGTAACCATTTTGCCCCAGTAATACACAACAGAATTGAGCCAAAAAAATATCTAAAACAAAATGAAAAATGCATGCATGTACACAATAACATTTAGGCTAGACACAGAACATAGATAGATAGATAGATAGATAGATAGATAGATAGATAGATAGATAGATGGATGGATGGATGGATGGATGGATGGATGGATGGATGGATGGATGGATGGATGGATGGATGGATGGATGGATGGATGGATGGATGGATGGATGGATGGATGGATGGATGGATGGATGGATGGATGGATGGATGGATGGATGGATGGATGGATGGATGGATGGATGGATGGATGGATGGATGGATGGATGGATGGATGGATGGATGGATGGATGGATGGATGTTTTGCTATTTGCCAATTGACGTCCTCTCTTTGGATTCATCACATGGGGAACTTCCTCCAGGTTTCCGTTCGTCTGTTTCCCGGACAACTGAGGAAGGATGCCACACATATCCTCTGCAGATGCTTCCAGCTTCCTTTTACTCCCTGACTCTGTGTGTGTGTGTGTGTGTGTGTGTGTGTGTGTGTGTGTGTGTGTGTGTGTTCCTGTCATCAATGCATAAACAATGTCTAGATAGAACACAAAAGCAGCCTTGTGCATTTTCCCATACTTGTGTGTTCATTCATGTAATCAAATTACATAGAGCGAGTCGTGATGTCAGTTTGTCGCCCACCTGAAAGGGTAATTCGACACGGCTTCTCCAGAATTTCTAATGGGTTTATAGAACAAGGAAATAAATTGGGTCTGAGGTTAATATAGCACGAAGAGAATTTTGTGCTCCAATATTTCCTCAGTGTTTTTGTTTTTGAATCATACTCACCAAGGCTGCATTTATTTACAGTAAAATATTATTGTAATTTAAAAAAAATGATATTTAAATATGTAATTTATTCCTGTTATGTATTTTTAGCATCACTGAAAAAATGAATTTTCAGCATCATTACTCCAGTCTTCAGTGTCTCGATCCTTCAGAAATCAGTATAGTCACCAGTCAGTGCTCAAGAAACTTTTTTTGTGGATTTTTGTGTGTTTGTGTGTGTAATGCATCGTTTTTAAGGATTCTTTGATAAAAAAAAATCAAAAAATATTTTCTAACATTACAAATGTCTATTATGTCTATACAAGATGTCACAATGATCAATTTAATGTATCCTTATTGAGCAATAGTATTCAATTCTTTAAAAAATCTTACTGACACCAAACTTTTGAACTACAGTTAAATTGTTTCTGTATGTACAATAACAAACTGCTAATTGCTCTCTGGGTTCAAGGTGGCCCTCTCACAAATCTTGTCCCCTATGAATTTTAGCGACAGCTGTGACGAAGCATAGAGCTGAGAAAGAGTAAAATACTGTTGAGGGTTACAGGGTTTCTTATCTGTTTCACTGGAACATCAGAGAGAATGTGGGTTGGTTAATCTCCCTATTGTATCCAGAGAGATCAGATCCCTGATAAAGCTCAAGTTTACAAAGATGGCCTGAAGTCTCCAGAGTCCGTGCTGCTACTCTCAGTGAATCACACGACTGCAGGCTATAGAGCTGGGAAAATCTTGATGAACTGTGATACTATGTACTCAGCCAGTGTAGGTGTAGGAATGCCTATTTGTACATGTTGTGCCAGTTTTCATGTTAATACTGTAAGAGTCGGAAATGTATCCCCAGGTATCTCAATTATGGCAAGGTTAATGTCTGTTTAAAGTAGTTCACTCCAAGCCTGTATTTAGAACACACACACAAAAAAAAAGATATTTTGAAGAACATTTAAACTGTTTTTGTTCATAAATGAATACATTGAAGGCACACAGTCACACATCAAAATACAAATTGTAAGACAGACAGACAGACAATTTGGAAGAAATATCCATTTAATACTCTTTGAGATATAAGTTCAAATGAAGAAAAATGAACTTGCTGCTGAAGTTTCAGAACATTTCTAAAGATCAGCCATCTGTGTTCCTGGTGTGACCTCACATAAGTGGGAATTTCTTGAGAAAGCACCATGGAGGAACGTGTGACTTACACATGAAACTGTGCGCACACTGATTAGTCATCAACACTTTCCGAGCGCAAACGGGGAAGCCATCTTTTGTCATCTTTTACGCTGATGTCATCTTTTCATACAAGCTAGTTGTCTTGCATATATTTTCTGGCTTGTGTTGAAAACATGTCTAGCTGAGACGTTTATGATGAAAGTTTAATAAGTACTGAAGTTTTTCAATGAATTGACTGAAGATCATAGAGTTGCTCGTCTCTTTACCCAAATAAGGGAAATGAAAAATGACACTTGCACTCATGCCACAATCTATACCATCATAGGTTCTCATGAGCAAAGCTGTTCTGACAGGCCAGTACTAATGGAATGTAACTTAACTTGATTAAGAGTAGTTTACAATCCATGCAATGAGTTTACAGTAACCTTTAACAATTCAGTCGTGTATTTGATAAGTAACTAAGCTACCAACTATGTGGACAGATACAGCAAGTGTTTTTCATTGTTCAGATAATTGGGATTCCATACATTTTCTATTTGACAGAGGCATCCGGTAAACTCTTTCTGCTCTGTCTGCTTATGTTTCAGATAAAATAAATATGGATGCAAGTCTGACATGAACAGCATTAATGTGTGTGAAATGAAATCCAATTAGTGCATTTCATAATGATAAGTATATTGAGTCATTGTGGTTCTTACAAAAGCCTTTTGTACTGTAGACTTTAGCACTGTGAACTTCTGTTTAAATATATTACCTTAATATTGTAATATTGGTTTGTTTGTTTTTTGCACTAAATGTAGCTACTTACATTGGGTGATATGAAAGGAAACATGTGTCTAATTCAATGTGACTCGAAAGAGTTCAATGTATTTCAATGTGAGGTCGAACAATAGGTGAGGTCATCCTTCGAGGCAATGTTCTGAGTGTGCTGGGAAAAGAAGGCCAGGCCGTGGTGAGATCTCCTGACCATCCAGCATGACCGGCTGCTTCAGCAAACAATGATGTGAAATGAAAAAGGGAAAACAGGATCCAGAGTTTGGGAACTCCCTTTGCCTGCAATTAAAACACGGTTATCTGGGTTAGAAGCCTCTGGTGGGGAAAAAACAATGACACCAGATCACAGTAGGTCATAGTCAGTGTTTATCACAGGTTTATCTTATGCATATTTAAACCCTTTCCAACAGTAAGACACGAATGATTTTAAGATCCATATTTTCACACTAAAAAAAAACTAGGAACTCAACTATTACAAAAGCTGGAAACAATCACTGATGCAAACACGATGCATTAAGAGCCTTTAAGAAGTAGAAGAATTAAGAAGATTCCGCATTATATTTCCACGAACATTAAAAATACAATTTACCCATAAGTTTATGTCAATTCATAAGGAATGTTAATAAAGACTCATTTCAGAATTTAAAGTTGGCATGAAATAGAAGTTACGATAGCTTTTTCTTCCTTATTTTGCCCCGACCAAATAGCTTCTCAAACACACACAAAAAAACGGAGTCGTTATTTGTCCATCAGGAATTGATTGGGTTGTTTGATGGTTGTGGTTTGCTATTGCTGTAATGTGATGTGATTGACAGGTTGTCCTGCCCTCATGCAAAAAATGTCAATCTTAATTTCATGGTGACTTTAATTATGGTTCAAGATACAAAGCATAACTCTCCATTCATGCAAATATTTCTAGATCAGAAAACAGATATTTCTAGAGACTGAAACAATAAAACTCGCTTGATAGTTTCCACTACATTAACCTCCAAGTTAGAGTGCCAAACGATGCATGACGATGTGTAGTTCACACGTGTTCCTCATTGGCACATCTTTCTCACACTGGCATTTCTCTCTCACACACACACACACAAAAATCTATGTGCAATTCAGCTCTGACTCAGTGGCACTGAGCTGAACTTCTTCTCCCTCTGTTTGTTTGGCTGCACACTATGGTGAAGAACACCAACCAAGCAAGTTATACTTGAGGTTAATCTCACAAAGACCTACTGTTTTGGTACTTTGGTACAATGATGCTCTCAGATTGTAATATATACCATGATAGTGAATGATTACTGATTCATTTACCAGAATTTATTCACAATACTCAAAAGTTTTTTCACGGTACATATAAAATATATCAAGATGGTACAAATTATTGTTTTTGCAATTTAGTTGGCATGCACAAATTGCATAAAATTGAAAATATATGTAATAATAATTACTGTTATATATATTTGTTGTTGTTGTTTTGTTTTGTGTTTTTTTTTTTTGCTTCTCTCTGGTATTCAAATAAGTGATGAATAACAATATAGTGAATGTGAACTTGAACTTAAAGCTGTTTAAATAGCCGTAGGACAAAACAGGAACCAGCTGCAGTGAGGCATACGAGAGGAAGACAATGTTATTGTTGAAAAAATCTGTCCGTCATCTGTACAACAAGGCAAAAAGAAACATAAGACTTAATTAAGAGACATAATTACCAGCACACTAGGAACAAATCACCAGCATCAGCGAATCTGCATCAGTTGTCCTCATACTCTGTGAAAAATGCATGGCCAATTTAAAAAAAAAAGCATGCCATGGTCTTACCAACCAATAATGCTATCCGGAAACTGATGCATCGAGTAGGCTACTGCTTGAACATCGACTAACCTCTGAACATTTTGTTCCCTGGATTTAATGGTATCAATACTTAAGACACAGCAGCTGGTTTGTCCTGAAGAACATTAAGGATACAGACAGCCTCTCTCTCTTGAATCTCTGGGCTCAGGTTTTCTACTTGTGAAAACATCAGATTTGTATTCAAATGGAGCATTGTTTGGATGAATACAACATAAAGGAGTAATGTGCCAAAGCACCAATCTTATATAATTAAAGAAGCAGAGAGTGCAAATGGGTCACATCAGGTTGTTATCCAAGTATTAAAGTATTTACTTTAAAAGTGTGTGTGAGTGTGTCTTTAATTTTAAGATTGTAATTTTTTTTTTCATAATCGTGACTTTATCTCACAATATGACCACATCTCTAATGCAACTGTTTATTTCCCACTTGTGACTTCCTTGCAATTGCGACTTTGTCACAATGTAACTTTTTTCATTTTAAAAAGAAATGGGTTTCTATACTTTTAAGCCAAAAAATGTTCCATTGTTGACTGCTTATAATATTACTATGAGCAAAGGCTGTTTCTAAAATATGTTTGAGACATTTAAACTTAATTTGCGCTGTAATGGAGACTTGTTACCACACTATGGTCAGACGTTTAGAATTGTATATATATATATATATATATATATATATATATATATATATAACCTACCTAGAATGAAAGATAAAAACATCAGTGTGTGACATCTTTTTTCACTGAGCAAAGTAGATATTAAAAATTGTGGTTGTGGTGGTATTGCCTCAGAAGTAAAGTAGCTGCTTACATATTTCTGTTATGATTGACAGGAATAGGTAAATAAGCTCTTCTCAAATATTAATTTAACTATTAAATATAAAAATAATAATTTTGAACATGAGCATTAATCAATTAGACAGCAAGACACATATTTTACCTGCCAGATCAAGTGAGATAAACTGTTTCCTATGTTTTATAATATTAGTCTTGTCCCAAAAAACACTTATCAATTCACCACTTTCCTCACCTGGTCCTTGATAGCTTCCCAATAGCTTTACTACTTACTCATAATGGACTACACAGGAATAATTAAAGGCTGGAAATCTGTGCTGTTCAAAGGAGTCATTAATATGTATACTTGAAAGAGTGGTCCATATTAATGACTGTTGAAGAGCAGGCCTCTAATGTCTTCTTCATCTCAAACTAACAGACGCACAAACAAAGCTCTCCATATTTAACGAGATTCTTCCTGTCTCTTATATAACGGACAGCAGCCAGGTTACAGACATTACGTACTTATGTAAGGGTGGGAGGAAAGGAGAAACGATTGGAAAGGACTGCACAGATCTGCCCTGTACCCTTTCCTTTCAGGTTTGATTATTTAAGATTATTAGATTAGTAAAGACAAAGCACATAATTGCTAGAGTGCAGGAAAATGTGTTCGATTTGGAGCAACATACACCAGACCTTTTTTAAGTGCAGATCTGTGTCTGAAGTATCATTAGAAGTAATCTTCATGAAATTTGGTTCTTATTTTGACCAACAAAATTGATTTGAAACTAAAACATATAATATATCTACTATAGGAACAGTTCACTCAAAAAAACAAAAAATCATTTGCTTACTCATGTAGTTCCAAGACTATTTCTTGTCTTCTCTGCATGAAATAGATATTTTGAAGAAGGTTTCCTTTCAAGCTCCATTGCAATTGAATTGGCCACATCCTATGGAAGTTCAATTGGAATATGAATCAGAATAAAACGAAGAGATGATAATTTATGGAGAATTCCAATCTGAAATGAAAATTAATTGCGTAGACTCTGGGTCACATGACCATAAACAATAAAATTACTTTCTTAAAGTGACCATAGCATGTACCCTTCGCTAATGAACTTGTGCAAGGGCCCTTTGTGAACGGATTCCTTTGGTTGACTTTCCTTTAGAATGCCCCTACATATGCCCACCCCCTTTTCGAAGTGCCATATAAGGGCGCAAAAATGCCATTTGGAATTTGGAACTACCTACAAATTTATATGTAACATTTGAAAAAAAATTCCACCCTCCCCTGCCTGTTTTTGGGTTAGAACCGCATCACATAGTGGCAGATGTTTACCACTTTCTCTTAGTAACAATCTCAGGACTAGAGGATTCCAGACTATTTTATTTATATTATTGTTCATTTAGATTTACCATCTAGAAGGGCACTTTCATTTGTCAGCCGAAAATGTACATTATACTAAGCTTTTCTGTAAGTAAAATAAATACTTTTTAATGTATTAAATGTGCCATTTAATCTTTGTTTTTGTAATTTAGATGACAAGCAGCAATGAGAAACACATTAAACTATAACTGAGCATTATTGGCTGCATGTAAATGATAGATCACCAAATGCAGAGTACTAACAGGCTGCTTTCAAACTGTGACTCAAAGCCCAGACTAACATTTCAAGCAGACCTGATATGGTGTGTGTGAGGCGTAAAACCAGTCAAACCATGAGTCTAATGACAAATGGACTGGGGTCAGCGTGAAAGTATCATAATTTATATCAATTTGCATACTGAGCTGTGATTGGTCTCATCTTGCGTATATTGAACCATTTTTAAGCTGCACGAGTGCAAAGACAACGCTCTGACGCAAAATCATTTACGTAGAACCACAGCCTAAAACCTTCTTTTGCTGCCTGACAAGCCTTTGTATTTCCTTCAGGAAATTCAAATCAACTTAATCCTCCCCAGTGTGTGGCAGACCAACAAATGGAGTGGTTCAGTAACAGACTCTGTCCTGTGTGACATGTTTACTTCCTTTCATGTCTTGTGTAGAATTTTAATATCTTAACACCTGCGAGCGTTACATAAATGCAAGCCATTTTCTGACTAGAGTAAGACAGAACTGCCTGAACATTTATTCTGTCTCTGTTCCCTCTATGACTTTCACCGTCACTTAAAATTGCGGGTTGCCGTGGAGCCTGCCGTCATTGTGATGTGGTGGATGACTGCAGGAAAAGAACACACTGAATCAGTATTAGTGAGGATGACTAACTCGAAAATATCACAGCTGTATAAAAAAAGAGATCTGGTCTTCTCACGTGATCACATTAGTATTCAGCTCATGCAGTCACTGTCTGATCCTGAGACCTATACGTAAATCCTCTCTTCTCTCATCCCTCCTCCTCGCTTTTCTGCTTGGACCGGAAGAGCTACAAAAATGACAAAAATCTCCAAACTTGAAGCTGTAATTTGTGTGCGTGTGTGTGTGTGTACACACATTTATATTATATATGTATACTTTTATGTTAGATGTGATAAATCTTGATTAATTGCATTGACAGCAAAAATAAAAAAATATAAAATGTAATATTTATTGTAATATAACCTCTAAAAAAATCAAATGTACAAAAGGAACAATATGTCACAACAATGTATAGAAATGACAAATGTCCAAACCAAAAATTTTTCAGGCTTTGGCTCCATAGAGTTTGTGCGAGATTCTATTCATGTCTGAATAATTACCAGGCTCTCTGGGATATTGGGTGAGAAAAGAATCAAGAAACATGCTTGATTATAATGAAAATGCTTCTCTGCTTTTATCTGGCAACTGGGCCTGCAGCTCTACCTTGAGACCCAGTCCAAACAATGCCAAGTCCAGCGGGACTTCTGCTTCTGACCGTATACAGTCACAATGGCAGAGCAATAAATTGAACATGTTTATTTCTTGTTGAACAAGTACGCACAAACACATACTCCCCATGCTTTCCTTGGCAACACAATTATCCATCTCTCCAGCCGCCTTAGATGAACTGCAACATGTTATCTTTAAAAACGCACGAACTCAAAGGGGTTGCGTCATGCTGATCACTTCAAAAAGCAGCCCGGCTTTGCATGCATAGTAAGTGAAATAATGTGTACAAGAATTATGTTCAGGCATGAGGAGACGTGTTTCGATTATCTGCCGTATAAATAGTGCGTACGTCTTTGTGAAAGACACGGGGAGGGATAAAGGCCAGAGCAATAGAGAGAGTGATCGTGAGTCCTATTGAACAGCAGTGTGCTTTGGAGTGGATGCTGGTTGTTCTGATGAGTCACAAAAAGAGAGCGAGCGAGAAAGCACCACCCCCAGTCGACTCTCTTCCTGTTAGACTCACAGAAGGAAAATATCCTGGCCATCCCACACAAACAGGAAAATCAAAACTCGACCGATAATGGCAGCGTGCGACGGGCAGCATATACCTGGATCAACAGACTAGAACAAGAAAAGGCCTTTTATCTACAAATTGCTGCTAGAATATTCTTGTGTGTTTCATTGAATCGTTTGCTGCTGTGAGTATCGCATATATTCAATGACACGGAATAACCACGAAATGTCTTCAATTAATGAAGA
The DNA here is from genome assembly GCF_988280905.1 of Pimephales promelas. NCBI lineage: Eukaryota > Metazoa > Chordata > Actinopteri > Cypriniformes > Leuciscidae > Pimephales > Pimephales promelas. The sequence continues at coordinate 26,867,339 of NC_142782.1, forward strand.
CCATGTAGGGATGCCAGTTTCTACCTCAGGAAGAAAAAAAACAAGTTGAAAAAAAGTCACATTGTTGGATATAAAGTTGCAAGATAAAACTGCAAGATATAAACTCACAGAAAAAGAGTTAGGGACAAAAAATGATAACTATAATGTTAACTAGTTTTCATTGAAGCACACACACAGAAACTTATCAACGCTGCCCTGTAGCTTCAATGTTCTATTTCTTGGCAACGAAGGGTAACATCCCTGGTTTTAAAATAATTAAACTCAAAGCTTCAATGTTAAAGCCACACTGTGGAACTTTTGGCCACTAGTGGCGCTCGACCTGTAACTTTCACATCTAGCGTCCCTAGAGGCCACAAGCTCTGCAGCACTGGTGCAAATTAAAGTCAACAAACAGTCAACCGGTCAGCATCCCAAGTCTTTATTGTGTGTGCTTGCAGTGTTTGAGTATCGGTCGAGCACCCTTACGCTCACGACAGCGAGCGAAGCGAAAGCTGGACCAATGTTAATCCTCGTCCTGGCTTTTAATTAGTCACTCTCCCCTTTTCTTTTTTAGTTTCCTTTGATAAAACCGTTGCCTTCTTCCTTGTAGCTGCTGTTCGGCCATGATGAAAACATACAGACGGCAATCAAATGCGAGTTGAGCACTAAAACGTCAGAATCTGAGGAATTTGGGGTGGTGGGGAAAGTGACGTATGCCATAAAGCGGTCGAATTTTGTAGTTCTAGTTACAAAGTGCTAGTAAAAGCGATACAGACACCTTCAGGCTACAGCAGACATGTCATTCAAACTATTGTAAGTCGATGTACCATCTAAATGGGTTTTGGTAATATATTATAAAGGTTGAAAAGTTCCACAGTGTGGCTTTAATAGAGAGACAGTAAACAGTCACACAACCATCTCTCACCTCTCTCTTGATAAAGAATTCATTATACGTGACTGTATGTTATTTATGTTGCAGATTTAAGATTCTTTAAAACCAAAAGGAGCCAATAGCAAAGAACTGATCTGGCCAACAAAATGACAGATCTGTTAACTAGACTTTCACATTAACCTAATTGAAAATGTCAGTGCCCATGGCAAAATCACAGCCACAATGTTGTAGCTACAGTAACTGTTGCAAAGTATTCTGTGCTGTTTTAAGCACATTGCTATATTGTTGCTATAGGGAATTCTGGGTCATTGCTAAGGATGCTTTTGGTTGTTGCTATGTGGCTAAATAGCCACCCTCAAATCTCTATTATATTATGTTATCTCCTCAAGATTCTTCTCCTTAAACGTAAACGATTTTTTCCCATATTTTATCACTGAAAAGTCAAGCTTGAGGAGTCAATCATGGCCACAGTACAAATAGTATAGGACTTGATTCTTAGGGTGAGAGGTTTCTTCAGGTCGCTAACCCTATACACATGAGCAATAGTGACGCTTGCTTGAGTAATCACCACTAATACAGTAATATAGTCTTAACCACATCTCTACTTCAAAACCTAACCCTACCCATAACTTATCCCTAAAACCAGAGAGAAATGATAAGAGAATAACACTGATGTAAAAGCACCTAACCCTGAATACTGTACGTCTAAACTGGACATACTACGCATAAGATGTTGATCCGGGAACTTGTTGTACTTGGTGAAATCACATTTATCAGGGATGGACTGAGGTTGGCTTTGATGGACTAACGACAGCTTGAAGACATGGACGCTGATTGCTGTTTGTGTGTGTGTGAATGAACATGTGCTCGTCTGAAGTTACTCTCACTCGTTCTCTCCTCTGCGTCATTTCTGACACCTGTTTCCTGCCCCTGCCACACTTCTGTATGACCCTTATCCACCCACTGCAATCCATAACAATCCACAGCTCTCCAGCACTCAGATCCTGCCGCCCTGCACTGCTTCACGCTGGGACTCACTGACTCACGGTCTGCCGTGGGAGACGCATCTGATTTCTGCTGCATATTGCGCTTCTGAGCTCATGGACACAGAGGGAAAAAAAAAGTGTGATTATGGAGAAATTTACATAGTCAATCACGCCTTAATCACACATAAAAGGAAATGTGTTCCTGAGAGGATTATTGCTGGCTACTCTTCTTACACATGACTGGCACCTTACACATTGCTGTCATTTCATTCAGAAACACTGCTTACCATTACAATTGAAAAATATGAATAAATAATAAATTCTACATTTATCGCATGCCACACCCAGGGTTTTATTATTATTATTTCGATTGGTTCTTGGCACGTTCCTATATGGTTGCTATGTTGCTGTTTAGTTGCTAGGGACTTGCTATGCAGTTACAAAGGTTTCTTACAAATGTTTTTGTGTAGTTAAGGGGGGGGGGGGGGGTAGTGGATTGCTATTTGGTTGATAAGGTGTTCAAAGTGGTTGTTACCACATTGCTATGTGGTTGCAACAATTTTTTTACATTACCATGTAGTTGCTAGGGCGTTGCTATGCAGTTACAAAAGTTTTATGAGTGTGTTTAAGACGTTCCCGTGTAGTTCAGGGTGGTTTTAATGCATCTATATGTGGTTAATATGGTGTTGTTAGCACATGATTTATTTTTACATGCTACTATGTTGTTGCTAGTTCGTTACAAAGAGGGTTTTTAGACATGTTGATGTGTAGGTCAGGATGGTTTTAATGCATTTCAATGTTGCTGGTTTCCAGAGTGGTTCTTAGCAAGTTGATTTGCTGTCGCAAAGGTTTTCTGAGTGCTTTTTACCATGTTGCTGTATAGTTCAGGATGGTTTTTAGTGCATTGCTCTTCACTTGGTAAGGTGCTTGATGTGTTTTTTAGAAAATTGCTATGGTGTTTCTGTTACAAATGTAAGTGGTTGCAAAGATTTTTTTGAGTGTTTTTTAACATACTGTATTGCTATGTGGTTGCTATGGCGTTGCTATGTGATGGCAAACAGTTTTGAGTGCATTTTTAACATATTGCTATGTGGTTGCTAAGGCGTTGCTATGCGATGGCAAACAGTTTTGAGTGCATTTTTAACATATTGCTATGTGGTTGCTAAGGCGTTGCAATGCAATGGGAAACGGTTTTTGAGTGCATTTTTAACATATTGCTATGTTGCTAAGGCGTTGCAATGTGAAGGGAAATGTTTTTTGAGTGCATTTTTAACATATTGCTATGTGGTTGCTAAGGCATTGCTATGCGATGGCAAACAGTTTTGAGTGCATTTTTAACATATTGCTATGTGGTTGCTAAGGCGTTGCAATGCAATGGAAAACGGTTTTTGAGTGCATTTTTAACATATTGCTATGTTGCTAAGGCGTTGCAATGTGAAGGGAAATGTTTTTTGAGTGCATTTTTAACATATTGCTATGTTGTTGCTATAAGGCGGTGCAATGCTATGGCAAAAGTTTTCTAAGTGCTTTTTACCATATTGCTGTATAGTTCAGGATGGTTTTTAGTACATTGCTCTGTGGTTTCTAAGGTGTTTGATGTGGTTCTTAGCTAGTTGCAATGGCGTTGCTAGGTGGTTGTAAAGGTTTTTTGAGTGTATTTTAACATATTTCTATGTGGTTGCTAGGCCGTTGCTAGGGGGCTCTGAGTACATTACCCCAGAACAAGCCATACAATTTGACAAACACAAAGCAGTACCACAGTATCAGTAACGTTATTTTGGTAAAAAGTAGGTTTAACAAGGTTATGGCATTCTCACACAAACAAAATTGTAGGGTTTAATCGCTCTGAATGCCAGAAGAACTGCAGCTCTTTACTGTAACAAGTTAACATCCCTTGGCTCCTTTGCTTTTTTTGATTTATCAGCCAAGCCAAATCGAACCATATATGCTAAGACTGTAACATTGCTTGAGCCTTCCAAATGTAGGGAAGATAAATATTTCATAAACATGTTCACACAAAGAGTCTCATTATTTATATAAGGTTTATGAAGTACATAAAGTAGCTGACCCCCCTCCCGGGATTGTGTGTTTTGTTCTTCACAGTTTCCAAGCACCTGGGCTGGTACGCCAGAGTGCCAGCCATAAAGTGTTTCATAAGCACGGCTGTGAGAAAAGTTTATTGAAAGATAAAGCCTCTGGCCACAGTGTCTGAGCTCTCAAACAAGATGTGACACACTGACACGGCACAACGGCTCCCGGTGTTTCAGCTGCTGTTTGGGTTGTGTGTCATTTGTGGGGGGGCTTCAACATGTCTGACATTCCTGACACATCCTTCCCAGACCTTAATGAGGAAGATCGAGGTTTCTGTCTGCCTCCGTTAAAAGCTCAAACAGACATGATCAATTTCTGCCCACAGACAGAGAGCTCTGTATGAATCACACACACCCACCCCCTTGCATCAAGGTAAGAGTGATGTGCTATAAGCAATGATGCATAATAAGTATTAAATTTACCTAAGTCCAGTTTTCTATTAATATTAGCCAGATTTGGGGTCGTTCATGGCCAACAAAAGGTCAGATCTTCAAAAGCTTCACAAACCTGCCAGGGGCACCATGTTGTCCACAAATCAGTGAGTGGGCTGAGCATCATCTGTGCTTAATTATAGAGCATCAGCCCTGCAGATCGCCAGATACTACTTGCAAAATTTGAGCTATCAATATGCCTCAACCTACCTTTCAGTAACGAGAAACTTCCCCACAGGACAAACCATGAAACCTAATGAGAAAGAAAAAAAGAAAAAAATTGTGAGACCTGAATAAGACTGTGTGCATAACAAATGCATACAAGACAAAATTATCCTTCAACTAAATGTACCAGTCGAAAGCCACACACACACCCACAGTATTGTTCTTTCCTCCGACTGACAAACAAGGGATATCCACTAGGATGTATGTCCAGGATTTCACCGAATAAATACACTCTAATATTGTTAGTTGTGTCACTGTTCACATGTTTGTCTTGGGTGTATCCAAAGCTGAGAAGTGAGAGGCTGCACACAAAAACATTCATTGCGCACATATTATTGCATTGCTCCCTATCAGCACAGATTCCCATACAGCCTATGCTGCATGATTCCATCCTATTTTTGTGGAATGTAGTTATTTTTTCTCCTGTGAACCCCCTGAACCTTCACTGGCAATTAAATGGCAATTCTCTGAGATGTGTTCAGACCACTGGTGGCCTAAGGAGGATCGCTTTTCCCCAAAGCCCTGACAAAAACAGACACACATTAAACTCTGTTCACTGATAACATTTGAAATGGTATTTCTCTGAACTCATATAAGTCAACATGCATCTGTGATTTGGAAATCTAAGGTATTTTTAAGGCTGAGGAAGCTAAAATAGAAGAAAATAATAGTAATAGTAAGTTTGTTCGGTGCTGGTTCCACTAGCAAAAACATCTGTATTGTACATGTAGAGGATATTATAATACAATTGAATTTTTACCTGCTTCCAAATGGTATTGTATCACTTAGTGCCATGACATGAAATGCATTAATGTACCATGGTATTACCATCATTACCATGTTTTTTTTGGACATTATACCTTTGCAATCTACCTAGAACAATTGGTATTACCATCCAACATTATACCATTGAACTATTGTAAAGGTATAATGTACAAAAAACATGGTATAATGATGGTAATACCATGGTACATTAATGCATATCATATCATATCATAAGTGATTTTAATATCATATGGTAGCAGGTAAAAATACAATTGTATTTTATGCTACATGTACAAAACATATGTTTTTGCTTTAAAAAAAAAAAAAAAAAGATATATTTTTGTACACTAGGCCTACTGTTCAAATGTTTGGAGACAGTAAGATATTTTTATAGCAATTAATACTCGTATGTAGCCAACATGCATTAAATTGATCAAAATGTAAAGACAATTAGCTACGTTGTCACAAAAGATTTCTATTTCAAATAAATGTTGTTCTTCTGAATTTTCAATTGATCAAATAATCCAGAAAAAAATGAGCATATGTGAGCAAATGAGCAAAAATGATCCACAAAAATTCCTGTGTTCCAAAGCACAACCATATTAGATCGATTTCTGAAGGATATGAGAGAGTGAAAACTGGAGTAAAGCTGCTGAAAATTCAGTTTTGCCCTTACATTAATAATTTAATGGCCATTGGAGGCCCACGTCCGCACCTGGCAGCCATCTTGTCACAAGCAGCTCACTCACTCATAACATTGCGTTTTAATGATGCATGTACTTTTCAAATAACCATAACTTGCTAAATTTTCTACCGATTTTTAAACGGGTTGGTTTGTTCTAAACGTCAGAGATGTAGTTATGACACTGCATACTTATGAATAATAAGTGTATGAATAAATAATAATCCAGAATTATAGGCACGTTAGTAACGTTTGTAAGAAACCAAACCGTTTGCAAATTCGTCAAGAGTTATTTGTGTTCGTACTGATCACTCATATATCAGCTTGCCTGTGACAAGATGGCCGCCACTGATGACGATAAAGACTCCTCGACACCTAGCATTTATTATGGATATCTATGTATATAGCACTCATGTTACCATTGTCCCTTGTCTAGTATTGTCTGGGTATCAACTGTTGGTGAGGTTCTTGTCCTCGTTTAAGTTAATGTTTTGTGCCAAGACTCTGTTTATTTTGTTCATGTTTGGAGTTAATAAACTGATCATGGTTTCTTCTGCAACTCACCTCAGTGGACTACACCAACCCCACACCTTTAAGCAGTATTTTATAATGAACCATGGTATTCTTGAAAGAGCAGTAGATTACCTTGGTAAATAAAAATGCTAATCATTCAGTAACATGGTATATATCAGGTAGCACCACATAACTTTTTTTAAGGCTCAGCTCTCTTTTAACAATGAAACCTTCTTCAGCAGTTTATTAGGTTAAAGTAAGACATGACTTCATGATGTCCAATTTCAACAACTGTTCAGACATGCCTTATGTTTAACATCCTTGGCAAAGAAATGATGTCTAAAAGATGTGGCAGTTTTATAAATAAGTTACTTCATTTTTTCAAAATATGATTTCAGACGTCAGCAACTAGATTGGGCTTTTAAGGCAAATGGGAAGCCACTGTGTGTGCGTAAGTGGGCAGCTTTGGCATTTTCAGAGACAAGAAAGTTATTCATAGCGAGACATAGTAATGTTGCCAATTGGGTTGGTTCCACGTGGAATACATGTGATTTTGGGCCCAAAGAAATTCTTCTCCCAAGACAGAAGGCAATGAACCAATGTGAAGTTTCCCTTTTTGTGTCTCACAGCACTGCCGGTATAAACATATTATCCTGGTATGTGAGAGCATTTTCCTTTGATCGAAATCTCAAGTATGTTGTTGGAGCTGATTGCTCGAGTGATTGCAATCCCTTGTCCGAATTCAATTTGAAAATGTTTCATCTTCCTACATCAGATTGCTCCAATGTATCCTCCATGCACTTTCAACTCTTTCTTTACCCTCCAATCGCATTATATTTCTCCCTAAAGCAAACTCACAATGTGGTAGAGAGTGGGCTTGTGCAAATTTTCAGTTAAAGTTCAAATGCCTGAACATTTCTGATTATTGATTTATTTCCCCTTCTGCTTTCCTTTCAAGATGTATTCCACCCTTGCAGGGTCAAATGTGAAATCTGAGGGATGGATCGGTTTGGGAAATGATAGAGAGCTTGAACCAAACAATGTTTCGTTAGATTCTCTAGCCTGCAATGAATCTGTGAAGCCCACACATGAGCGCAACACATGCGTAACCAGCACAGCTGTGTGACATGACTTCAGAGGGTTTATCGCACATGCACATAAAAGCATGTCAGAACGAATGCTGGTGTACATATGCACACGCACAGCATACACATCTTAAGAGCATAATTGGTAGAACATTTGTAAGAAGTAGCCTATGTGAGTCATCCATGCCGAAGATTTGGGTTGTTAAAAGTCTGCCAGATTTATTTTTTGCATAGGTCAGTGAGTAATATAATCTAGTCCGTTAAAAGAGAATGCATGGTGAAGAACCAGGAAATTATTTCCTGAAGGTCTGTAATGATGCTTGAAATTCACAAGACAGACATTTTTTTTAATACTGATGATGTCAATGTGATCATATTGAGATATGTAGTGAACAATACATTTCAGTTTGTAAGTTTTTCTACTGGCAGTATGTTGAGGACAAAAACGAACCTATTAGTTTCAGTCTATTTTTAATATTTGATTTGTTTAGTTTTAAATGCATCTTTAATAGCTAATTCATTTCCTTTTAAGATAACCTGTCAAATGGGCTAAAAAAAGAATTATCAAAACATGGGTTGTCTTTTAGACAACTGCTTGATTGTGTAGTTTTGGATCCTAAGATAAAAGTGTCTAAATATACTCTACTGACATAAGAAATGCCAGTAATATTCGTGATTCTCTGTTTGAGGTGTGGCTAGGTAATATCCTTACTCTTCCTGGGAGTTTGCCTCAAAAGCTTCCTTTAATTGTAAGATGGAAGTAGTTTATTTGTTGTGTAATGCCATGCCATTCATTTGACTTGCTTCAAAATAATAGTGTAATGTTTCTTCCACCTTTCAATTATCCATCTGAAGATTAACTGGAAAGTTGACATCATAGTTGTTTTAGCATGTGCTTAAATAGTCATTTTGATGATGGGCCTTGCCCTCTTTATCTATGTAAACTGTCTAATGATGTTACTTAAATTTTAATATTATTCCTTATAATGTTAATAACGTTTTTTGCACTATATATATAATGACTTGAAGGAGGAAAAACAGATATTGTAACAGATAACAGAACATTGTATATGTGGAAAAACATTCAGACCCTCCTTCTGAAATGATCCGTTTTTTTCCTCCTTCAAGTCATTACATAGGAAACAGTCTCAATGCCTACTATTACTGCACTACTATTGCACGTAAGTGTTTTGAAAACATTTTCCATAAAAAAAAATACATATAATGAATGATACGATATGAAATCTTTTAATTACGGTTTGTGATGAAGCCACTGTCAGATCCAATAAAGTTTGCTGCTTTATCTGTCAACAAATTTCTTTGTGAATTCGCAATTACACTGTGGCTCATTTACAAAACAAAATGTTCCGAATAAACATATAGAATAAACATATATGTTGTACATTATGAACACTATGAATGTTCTTTCACTCTTTCATTTTGTCCTGTTGTTGACAAACTCAAATGTCAGAAACTAAACACTGTATCTGTATGTATCCAGTGTAGACAGTGTCAGTGATAGTGTAAGAAAATGTCAGCCTTTAAAGGGGAGGTGGATCATGATTTCACTTTTCAACTTTAGTTAGTGTGTAATGTTGCTGTTTGAGCATAATCTGCAAAGTTACAACACTCAAATTTCAAAGCAAAGGGAGATATTTTCTTATAAAGAATTTTTTTTTTAAGGACTACAACAAACAGCTGACAGAGACAAGATTCCTCCTGGGTTAGTGACATCACAAATCCTAAAATTTACATAAACCCCGCCAAGGAACACGATTTATAGATGTCCAAGACAGAATATGGTAATCATGGCTAGAAGATAAATTCACCTATGCTTCGGAAATGTTGTCTACAATTTGTCACTTATTTTTGAGTTTGTCACTCTGGTTTGAATGTAAAAGGCTAAACGTTTTTTGAAAAATGCAGAGCATGGGAGAAAAGCCCAGAGAGTCATAAAGTTGATTCTGCTGCTAGCTCATGGACAGCTCCTACTCACGCTCTCCATCTCTGCGAGATTTGGAAGAGAATGATTCAGATTCCTCTTGGCACAGCTACTAGAACTGTCCATTTCTTTTACTATGGAAATATGTCTGACTGCCCAAACACAAGACATCAGCATTCATAGCGCACAAAAAGTAGACTTAATAGAGCATGCACCTGCACTGATAAGTCGTCACATGTGTATCATTCAAACTGAATTCAATTATTTCTATTTATCTAAGCCATATCTCATGACTGAATTTTGCTTTGTATTACCTTGACCCTGCGTGTCTGTTGACATGGTTAGGCTACTTACAAATCATGAGTTCTTTGTCATTTTGCCGTTATTTTTATAGAAAACTAAATTAACTCAAACTTACTAGCAGTCTAAGAAGACGAGGCTTTACTTTTCTGGCCAAGTGAATGTGATGTTCATTCTACTACAGCAGTGGCAGTGGTGTAGCTTGTAGCCTACTTGTTGAATGATTTGCTGTGAACATCTGTCACTATCTTGACCACATCTACTTGACTAAAAGCCTCTTCAATAAAATAAATCTCTATATGATTTAATACGCTGATTTCACGCAGCCGTTATTATGAAAGCGAGACTCCGGTGGGAAGAAAACCGGAAGTGCCGCCTTTAATCACAGGAGAGTCGCGATTCGCGAATGTGATGGCTTATTGTTGTGTTTAATCTAGAAATAAAAAAAATAATAAAAAAAATCTAGAAATTAGTTATTCTAAAACTGTACTTACATTTTTCTCATACTTAAGACCAGTGTTTCCCAACCCTGTTCCTGGAGGCACACCAACACTAGCTACACATTTTCCAACTCTTCCTAATCGATCACACCTGAATCTACTCATCAGCTCGTTAGACTCCAACATAGACATATACACTAGACCTCACCTTGGGGTTCTAAGCATGCGTCAAAACCGCCGCCATCTTGGAACAGGGGTCTTGTCATAGGAAGTAGCTAGTTAACACTGCTATCTCTGCCTTTACTTCGAATTCATTGATGGTGGTGGACTTTTGTGCAGCGTATGATGTTCACGGATGAAATCTGAACTAGGAAGAGTGTTTTTAAAAAAAAAAAAAAAATCTTTCTGGAATCAATGATAAATACATGTCTGAACATTGGAACAAACCAAAAAAACAAGAAAAATCACATTTATGATGATTTATGGTGATTTTTTTTCCCGTTAGACCGGTCTACTACATTGACGCTGAGGCATTAAAGTGGAGGGGCTCCCCTGTTTCAAGATGGCGGCTCTATTGACACATTCGTTCCAACGAACTGCCGTAGCCAAGGTGAGGTCTAGTGTATATGTCTATGAGACTCCAAGACCAGAAATGTGGGTCAGAAAAGGGAGATATCCAAAATTCATGAAGTAAAAAAAAAAAAAAAAAACTTCTTTACTTTCGGAGTTCTTCCCACTCTTTCGATTTCGAGTGGTGCAGCAGATATGAGTCAGAACCTGGAAATCTAATTCGCCACTGGTTCCTTTAAGATTTTCCTTTAGGGTTTTTCAATTTATGGGTATTTATGGATCTACAACGTACACTGCACACTCTCCAAGCTGTCTTAGTTAACTTACTTATTAAAAACTTACATATTCAAAAATGAACAAAATGCTTTAAAATGTTCTAACGTCACACCCACTCCACTCTATTTATGCACATATATATATATATACACATATATATTATTCATACAGTCTAAATAAAAAAAATCATAATGTTAGAATTTTGGAGTTTTATTAATTAAATAAATAAGGAAATATGTACACAATAAATATTCTGTAATGACAGAGGGGAAAACAATCATTTTTGCAGATTATGACATGCATGTGTGTTCCATAAACATTTTACCACACATACACACAAGAAGTCATTTTCTTGTCAAGGGATCCCTGGTCCCAGCCCAGATTTTTATTCCTCTTTATAATCTTTTCACACATCATTCCTCTTCACTACAGTCTCTGAATTTCAGCATTTGTAAATCTACAGAGTCTGAGTTATTGAAGACCTTTCCATAGCTCAATCCAGCTCACATCCAGTGGACTTTCAGTTCAACAACTCCTCTGTGCCTTAATTTGCATTGAAAGAAATCATCATTTCCTGCTGAGTCAGTGGCCAACTGTTCTCCTCATCTGTCAATCTCAGTTGCTTCGCTGCAACAGCATGTTCAAGGCATACTCCAGACGATTGCGCAGGTCCGCGTTGCAGCCCGTGCTGAGCAACGTGCTCAGTTGGAAGGTGGTGGAGGTTCGCTCCTCGTTGATGTACGTCAGCAAGTATTCGTCCTGCTGTGTGCACAGGATAAGCTTGGTGTGGTCGTGATAGAAGTTCACCTGTTCGGAGATAAAGAAAAAGCTTTTGTTATTCTTGAACTGACGTGAAACACTTACAGGATGCAGGATGTTATTACAGCAGCAGGGTTTGTGACCTTCTTCTTCCCACAGTACTATAGTGTACATAGCTTTTTATCTGAACAGACAGACCTGACTGATAACTACCCAGGGGTTTTGATGGGCATAGAGTGCACTAGACAGTAACTTTTTGCGTTTTACTAATCATCCGAATGATGACAGAATTGTAATTTTTGGGTGAACTATCCATTTAAAATCTATCTGCTTTGTAATAAATAAAGATGACCATAATATTACCTGGAATGTGCCATCATTGAAAAGCATCAATAAAGCTCTGTCTGATTTCAACCACTGCAGAAGGTATATTCTGGTCTTCTGGGTATCTGGTTCACTTATCACATCCCCTCCCTGAATGAAAAATAAGGATAAACAATACATATTAGCACAGCAGCTTCTGTACAGCCTGAAATCTAGACCAGAATGTCAAGTGTATGACTTTTAGACCTGTAACAAATTCAAAGCTGAATACAAACAAAAGGAGTTCAACTAATAGCGCACTCACATCCATCAAATTCTCCTCCATGTAGTGGGCAAAGTACTTGAGGATGGTGACCTGGGCCACAGCACACTCTGGAGCCTCAATAACAGAGAAAACAGACTTCTGGCCGAGCGCAGCATACTGATGAACAGTCCTAAAAATGAAGATAACATATTTATCAAAAACTACACAATCAATGCAACACAACATACTATATGTTGTATATATGAGATCTATGACTAATGCTTGCTGGTGATGTATAATGCAATTTGTCATTCAACTGACATTTCCAGGATATTGATGCAATTTTTCTTCCCTTCAGAAGATATAGAAACTACGCTGAAGACTATGGATGGAAATCATAAGGAATACTATAGGATATATTAAATATGCACTAGCATTCAAAAGTCAGGTCGGTAAGATTTTTTTTATGTTTTTTTAAAAGAGGTTTCTTATGCTCAAGAAGGGTGCAGTAAAACAATAATATTGTGAAATATCACTACAATTTAAAATGATTGTATTACATTTAAATATATATTTTTTTTAATCATTTAGGGCAAAGCTAATTTTTTTGCATCATTACTCCAATATGCTCATTTGGTGCTCAAGAAAATATATTATTATTATCAATGTTAAAAAATTTTGATTTCACAGCATTCTTTGTTGAATAGAAGTTAAAAAAAAAAACATTTTACTGTCTATCTCTACTGTCATTTTTATCAATTTAATCCATCACTGCTAAATAAATTGTTCAATTTCTTTAAAAAACAAATCCAAAACGAATATTCATTTTATACTGAACATTATAGTTTTATCCAAATAAAAAAATAATTATAAAATATTGGTGCATCCCTAGTTTATGCATATTGGTAAGCACCTGCTTCATGAATATGTATTGCATAACATTTGCCTACTTCAGAAATTAATCAAACTGGTATTAAACATGAACACTTGTTTAGGTTTGCTTATTTTTTTATTTGAGCGGAAGTGAGTTAGCAAACGGTCAACTTGAAGTACCTACTTCTTGTCAGAGAGGAGACTCATGTGCATTCCGTTGTTGAAAAGGACGCCCACTGTGTTGTCAGACAACTGATAGCCAAAGCCATATTTGTTGGAGTAGTCCACCCACTTAGTCACCCACTTCAAACTATTACAACTATTTCCTCTGGGAAGACTATCGGCTGTGCGGGGGGACAAAAAGCACTTTTAGATGCAAAGATCACACATTTTCTTTACTCAACAGAATGGAGTGTGAAGTGTAATCTGTCTTATTCACCTTTAGGCATGTGTTCAAGACAGCCTCTCAGAACACTAATAACAGCCTCAGCCACAGTGCCAGTGGTGGTGTCTTCAAGACCTACAGAGAGACAGCGGGATACATTGCATCAGCTTGCGATACTAATGAGCTGAAATCAGACCAAACAGGTGAAACACACAGACAGACACACACACACACACACACATGCGTATAACACATGCTTACATTCACTGCTGCTGCTGCAGCTGCCCAAGCTGCCTCTAACAATCAAGTGAATGGTATCTCTTGTCTGCAGCCTTCCGGCAGTTGCCTGGGTAACAAGCTTTCTTGTAGGTGCTGACGGATTTCCTCCTTCCTAAACAGGAGAAATTGCAGCATATGCGTGTCATGAATGACCTAACACTTAACCTCTATTAATATCTATAAAATAGCTGGTGATGAATTCCTCATTATAGTCTTCTATAAAGGGAACAAGCTCACCTCGGATAAGACGTGTGTAGTAATCTGCTGGCTGATGGCAGTCTTTCTGAAGTCTTGACGGAGCTTGAATATGTCTTCCTCTTCTTTGGCCAAGCGATCTGTCGGAAGATAAACAGTTATTAATAGGTTCATCTGAAATGAAGGATGCTATAGTTACATAAAAGCGAGCACTTACTTATATTTTCATAGTACTTGGCTTTGTCCTTCTTGCCGCCGAAAAGAGCCGCCGCTGCCTTTTTGAAGAAGCTCTTGGCAGGACTGGAAATGTGGAAGTCTGGGGCCGAATGGCAGCAGCTGACAGGTAGACTTTCTGGCATGAAGCCCTGCGGCGAAATCACGACAAAAACATTGACCAAAAATATACTGAATATACAAAATATTCTGAAACCTGCGTTGTGACAAACTTACCTGGGTGAAAAATTCATTGTGAATGATGCCGTCCAGGTGCGGGCGGTCCACAGGGTTCTGTGCGAGCATGCCGGAAATGAGCTGTTTGGCAGGGAGAGAGAGGGAGGGCGGGAGGGTGTACCGGGCCTCTCGGATACAGCGGTACGTCTCTTTCAGGTTTGTGGTTTCGAATGGAGGTTTTCCCAGGAGCATGGTGTACCTGAAAAGGAAAATGAACGGAAGATAAATAAGGGTTTGGCTCTTAAGATAATAGTTGCTATTAGTCAAGATTTACTCAACCGCATGTCATTTTTCATGTCAATAGGTTTTTAACCATTTTTTGATAATATTAGGGCTGTTCTTTTTAATATAATTAACTGAATAAGGACTGGGGCTGTGTCAAGCTTCAAAAATAATGCAAAAGCACCATAAAAGTATCATAAAGGAAGTCCTCTTTAGTCGTATCATAGCTAGTCTGACAGACAGAAGTTGTTATTCACTTAGTAAACAACAACTTAAATCTTCAAAAGACTTTAAATATTACACACTACCCCTTTAATTGTGCTATTTCAGAGCTTGACAGCCTCAGTTTTCATCTTTTGTGTTCACCGGATGACAGAAAGTACTTTCAGGTTTGGAACGACATGAGGTTGAGCTCGATACTGGAGAAAAACTATGCTACATGTGCTGCTATTATGATGTTCAATCACTAAAGTAGGCATTCATTCATAGTGTGAATCTGAATCGGCAATCAATGCCTACTAGTACTGAGCAGTTTCTAAATATATCGCATAGTGGAAACCCTCGGATCTGATGGTGACAAACTCACATGACGCAGCCCAGTGCCCACACGTCAGACTCCCAGCCGTGTCCCTGTTTGTTCAGCACTTCCGGGGACAGGTAATTGGGTGTACCACAGATCGTTTTGCGTCTGTTGCTGACTGGCTCTAGTTTGGCAGCCAGCCCAAAATCTCCCACTTTCAGATCCATCGAGTCACTCACAAACAGGTTGCCTAGAATGATGAAACATAAAAAAAAAACTACTTATGAACTGATGGAATGTTAATAAACATCATGTGAGTGTATGAATGCATGCATACCTAGTTTCAGGTCACGATGCAGGATCTCTAAATCGTGAAGGTATTTTAAAGCGGACACTGTCTGTTTCAGGTAATACCGGACTTCAGGTTCTGTTAGGACTTTTCGTGCCTTCAGTATATGGGCCAATGACTAAAAAAAAGAATACCAGGAGTCAGTTAGGGATAACAGTCATTTGCATTATATATTATTATGGTTGAATTACTCACTCTAAAACAAAGATACTTACTCTTCTACTGCAGTACTCCAATAGAATGTATATGTTGTCTTTGTCTTCAAAGTGGTGGTAGAAGTGCACTATGTGTTTGTGGCTGAGAGATCTGTGCAGCTCAATCTCTCGGTTTATCTGGATTAACAAAAAACATCAGTAAGAGGTCTCGATCAATCACTCACTCATGAAATCGTACTTGTGCCATGTGTCTGTCTTACCTTCTCTCTCTGGTGCGGTTTTGACACACGCGTATGGGGGATGATTTTGGCTGCATAGACTTTACTTGAAGACAGGTCGGTCATTTCATAGCACTTTGCAAAGCCTCCCTATGGCATATAGAAAGTGCAAGATAAGTATAAAAGTTAACCAACTTCAAGAAAAAGAGATTTTCAAGAGGCAATCCAGTCATAAGTGCACAAACATACAGACAGATAGATAATTTCAATATAGGCTAGCATTACGTCTACAAAAGCAATGCAAACATGTACAAATACAATGAATAACATTTTTTTCACACATAAAATAATATAGTACTATTCTATAAATAATAAATATCATATTTTAAATAATACCAGGATTATTATTGCGGTCATTACCTTTCCCAGAACTTTCCCCCGGCAGTAACATTTCCCAGTATTGGGGTCTGTAATGATTCTGGAATACTCAGTGCCTGTCCGACTGTTATCCTCTGGCTTTTTCCTTCCTTGCTCACTTATTTTATTGAGCTCACACATGTTTTCGTTGTTTGCCGTTATAGTTGGGTAAGAGGTATTCCTTAGTGTCTCCATAACTCTGTAACTGTGTGTACTGTCACAGTGCTGCTGTACCGGCGTGCTTCCTCGCTTTTATACCTCAGCACCCAGCGCGCGCCTCTACTCTAATCAAACTGCGTCACGAGAGGGGAAGACCCTATATGGCGCGTGAGGTCTGGTGTACAGTCATCTGAACTACCTCATTCTATCCATTATTAAACATTCTAGACACTTCACAGACACCTACTAGACGAATTTTATAGGAGAGAACAGGTACATCTGTGCAATGGTTCATATAATCACACTGGAATCTCTGACAGGCACAGAAAAAATGTCCTACAGATCTTGTTTTTCGGATAAAGGTATGGTATTTATACCCTACACAATACAAATAAGCATCGGCGAGATATTGGCTAAATATTGATATTCAATAAATTAACCATCGTAAATTCATTTGTACGTTTAATAGAACTGAATCCCATGCATTGATTCAGTGTCAGAGCATCACCATGTGGTCAAAGTTACATACAACATCTGGCAAGCTCCATTAAAAAAAATAAAAAATAAATGTTTTAAATTGGGATTTTGACCTGTCCAACATCAGACCTTCTTCACTGTATTTAGTCATTAAAATCATGCACAAATGCTTTCATTTTAACATACTTTTTTTAAATTTACATTTAGATCAACCTAGTTAAGCACTTTTCACAAGTTCACATCTACAAATAATTAATATTATGGATAATGTTAAACGTACTTGACGTTTTTTTAATGAATGAAACAATTATTTTTCTTAATTTGTGGGAACTATAATGTAGGACTGAACTACATGTGATAGAGAAACATGTTCTTATCCTCAAAATTCTCAAATCTTTTTTTAGATTTGCTGTTCTAGGAGATACAGTATTTAAATACCAAGATTATAGGAGCAGTTTGTTGGCATTAAGGCAATGTTTGCTCTTTATTTCACAGTTTAGTTTAAAATTATACAGCACACACAAGCCATTGGACATCAAACCCACCTGGGAACAGAACAGGAGGAAAAAATGTTGTCTTCAGTTTAAAAACAAGTAATTATTATATGCTTTATACTTTGCATATATCTTCTAAAGTGACAGGTAACTTTTTCAGATCAAACACAAAACAAATCTTTTTGACACAACTTAAGGAAAGGTGCTTTTCTCCTCATCTCATAGTGTGTGTTGAAAGCTTCCGTATGGCATTCATATCATATGCCCAGGCCTGGTCCAGTCCATCACCCTCAGTGGCTGTAGGAGTCCAGTCGGGAAATGGGAAGCGACAGGCAATCACACGAGCCTCATCTGGTAACTCCTTCTCCAGTTTCCTACCCAACACCTCCATCTGTAGACAACAAAGCACATTGTATTGACCACATTGTATTGATTGTGTTGCATTAGTGTTTTCTATTGAGAAGTGGGACTGTGTTCATCGCCATCTGTCTCACACATCATGTTTTTAAAAAATTACTCAAAAAATCTCCATGGTAACCTCAGCTTAAATTCTTCTCCAACAAAGATGTGTAGAATTTGTAAGTCTCTTTGTACTCAGTTTTGAAAGATACTGTACCATTTTCTCTATTTTTAAAACAGTCCTCAAATTGTCTTTTTATCAGCTCAGTACAAATGGAGCAAGGACATCTGCGCATACATACCACTCCAGGTGCCAAGAAAACAGTCATATTGTTATATTTGGACAAATTGGTCTGTGAAAGGAAATGGTAAAATTGAATCATCAACACTTGGACATGTGAAATCAAATCTGAAATAAAATCTGAACACGATATGTGCAATTTTTCAAGCAGTTCAACCAGCAGTTAGACAGGAAGTAATCCATCTTACTTTTCTGCTTCAAATTAGAACAATCCACCTTTCTATGTAACTGACTTGAAATAGCTAGGCACAGTCCTGAAAAAAATGATGGCTAACTTTTAAGACTAGTCTAAGACTAGTCTGCTCCTTGTGGAACTACGCTTTCCGATGAAACTCTGACTTTGTTTTTCCCCTTTAGGTTGATTTGGAAACACTTATTCAACACTGTTGTCATTGTGTTTGCTTGAGCATCGTAAAACAGCCACACTTACTCAACCAATAGCATGAGTTAAGGGCAGGACTAATTCTTTGAATGGCCAATGGAAGACCAGTTGAAATAGCACAGGAATATTATACTTTACTTTTAACAACATCTTACCTCCCAAAAGTCCTGGTTTATAAAACGGGCAGTGCTGGATGGTATTCCCTTCCACTTTGCGTTGACTCTGGCATATCCAATTAGGATAGAATTGATTTCAAAGCCAGTGCACTGGAAACCCTCTACAGTGGCAGCAAATACCTACAAAACACACCCAGGCCAAACCTACACCTGAGAACCAGGTTCTGGGATATGTATGTCAGTTCCAGTTAGACATAAACTAGACTGGCTGTGGCTCATGTTGTTTGCTCTCTGTCACGTGTATATAAAAAGCAAGACCAATAATTCTTGAAAATACAGTATAGATATAATAGGAGAAAAATATTTTTGTGAGGCACAAGAGTGTTAATGGGATCTATTTTGGATCACAAAAGATTCAGCTCCAGGTAGACTGCCAAGTGGCCATTTTCATGGTGTGAAATCACCATAAAAATAACCCATAGATTAGTCATTTCATTTCAGAAAGCCAAGCCCCTTGAGCAACATCTAACAGAAAAAGTAAATAGCCTGTTTTCAATATTTTTATATATGAAGAGTTCAGATGCAAAAGCCTCTAAATGCCATTTGAAATTTTCTTCTAAAATGATAATTTTTATCAAGCTTGTATATTTAAGTTCAGTAATTTCACTTAAATGGCAATGAAGATTACCTATTAATTGTCATTTAAGTGAAATTACTGAACTTAAATATACAAGCTTGATAAAAATGGTCATTTTAGAAGAAAATTTCAAATGGCATTTAGAGGCTTTTGCATCTGAACTCTTCATATATTTTGCTCCATTTTCCATGTTTTCTCTCCCACCCAGTTGCTAAGCATCTCACCAGAAAGTAGTCATCTGCAGAAAGCCACCAAAAGCATCTGAAACAGAAAGTGCTTACAGTAGAAGCAAAAAAACTTCAGCTGTAAGTCTCATAGCACTTGGAGATTCATACCATTTACATTAGCATGTTAAATGATTTATTTTTCATTATTAGGTTTTATATGTCCAAGCTATGTAAGACAAATACATGCATTGTTATTATGCAAAATGATTGGCGTTAAGCACAATATATAACATTATCATGCCAGTCTTAAAGACTCACCAGTCGCCCATCACCTGATCCCAGATCTGCCAGACATCCTGCTCTTCCATGCAGGAGTTTCATTACATTCTGGGTCTGTGTTCTGCTGGAGGGCAAATAAGGCACCTGGACAATATTAATTTCACTTACATTAGTGTTTAATTGACTGATTGATTTTCTCGCTCTTCTCTCCAGTCTAAACAACAACTTAATCCAGGCACATGGTAAAGTGCAGATTGTAGCCATCTATAAAGATATCATCCAGGAAACGAATATTGGCAGCTCTTTATTGTGTAACTGAGCAGATGCTATATATAGCTGCCTGCCAATATATGGTATATTACTTGCAGTACCTTAAGACTTGTGGGAACTTTCCGAAATCCAGGAAGTGCAAATAATGTCCAGAGCCCATAAACCCCCATGAGCAAAGCTCCAGATGCTGCTGTGAAGAGTGACTTTTCTTGGGTATGTTGGGAGAGCTTGCAACTTTTATGCAGAAGCATAACCTCTACTGAATCCTCCATGATGGAACACTAGTGGAAAAAGAAAACAAATATAATATGTACGACTCAATATAAAAATTAATGTGATCAATGCTGACAAGCAAGTCGAAAGTCACATTTTTATGACACGTTTTCTTCTCCACATTGTAACCTAGTCAAAAGTACTGGTGGAGGTCTTCAGCCACTAGAGAACGATAGAAACCCGTTGTTTTTAATAGAAATAACGCCTAAATAGTTTATTTACCACAAGAATGTATTATATAGCAGACGATGTAACCGTAATATAAAGGCGTGTTTTACAACCTGACCGTGTATGTTTCTGTTTACTTTAAAAGCTGTTCACAAAAGCGCAAAAGGCGTTTTCTTCAAATTTCTTGGACAAACAACCAACCCCAACACAACCAGTTTACCAAAAACATATAAAAATATAAAATATTAGACAATTAAAAGTCGGTTTACCTCAACATGTCAATGTATTGCGTGTTTTAGTACGAGGACTACGTGACATTCATGTAAACAACACAGGCGCATGCGAGTCGAGAGTGGGATGGGCACTAGTTCTACTCATAGGGTTCTACTATGGAGAAGGCCAAGCTCGTTAATATTAACTATATCATGCTGCCGTCCAATGACGAGGGCTAATCCTATGAATATTAAATACAAGCTTCAAATTTTAATTGAGTCCATTTTTAATAGTTGTTAAATAAATCAACATTAAATTTAATCAGAAATTACCATGATTGTCTGTTGATTTTTTTCCCCTTTTGAGTGTTATTTGTAATATTTATTAGATCATTTATTACATCGTCGTGGAATCCAGGAATACACTTTTGTCCTCTGTATGATGAGACATTTTATTTCAGTGAATTTCTGTGACATGGAATGTACATGTCATGTAAACAACAGATTCGGGGATTTTTAAAGATAGCCTACCAAATGTTTGGAGGTTTCACCATGACTTTTCCTTGTTCTTTAAAAATGAATAAGCACTCCTATGGAAAATTCTAAGATTTTGTAATTACCATTTAAATTATTAAAATGGTTAATCATACATCAATATCTCAGGAAAATGTTGGGTTGATTAGAAAAATGGGTTTTCTAATCAAAATATGAATTTCTAGAACAAAACAGCTTGGGCATTGATTTCATACATTTCCACTGTAGTGGACACCAGGACTTAACTCATGTTTATCAGGCATTTTGGGAGACACAGCAAGTAAATAGGGAAATCAATTTTATATCAATATTCCTAAGATATTAAAATGCTGCCAATTATTACACCCAAGGCACTATTCACAACTGACTGACACCATGAGCAAAAAGTAACAGGTAGCACAACACACAACGAACTGGCAAAACATGACGGTAAGGGAACACATATAAAGGGAGCTGAAAACAAGAGGAACAGGTGAACATAGGCTACTCAGGAAAATGAAAACACAAGAAGTGAGCATGAGGAACACAGGTGACAACACTCAGACAAAGGAGGACTCAACTAGACAAGAGGGTCGTCAAGCACAACACAAGCATAGAGACGTGAAACAAAGACAACACAGACAAAGCTGCCAGGGCAGAACCCTGACAGTCATTTCATGTCTGCAGTCTTGGTGTCCACTACATGTGAAATAATTAATGAAATATTTTCAATTAGTTTCTTATGCTCTAAATAATGTAATGACATAAAAAAAACTTTTTTTCCTGAGTCTTGGGAGGATTTAATGTAGGCTACTAATCTGTGTGTGTGTGTGTGTGTGTGTGTGTGAGAGAGAGAGAGAGAGAGAGAGAGAGAGAGAGAGAGAGAGAGAGAGAGAGAGAGAGAGAGAGAGAGAGAGAGAGAGAGAGAGCAACACCGCCCCCTGCTGTCAGCAGCTCGCACTCACACTTCAATTGGATGAATGGGTGGAGAGTGTCTGCTGACGTCCATTGCGAGCATCACTGCATCCAACATTTATCCCAACAGCCGACTCCACCTCTCCAAAACGGGGAAAAAACTATAATTTATTAGGACTAAATCAGAATCAAGCTCCGTTTATTGTATTGGTTTCATTATCTTTAACAATGGAGTTGTACGGG
This sequence comes from Pimephales promelas, assembly GCF_988280905.1. NCBI lineage: Eukaryota > Metazoa > Chordata > Actinopteri > Cypriniformes > Leuciscidae > Pimephales > Pimephales promelas. The sequence continues at coordinate 26,889,911 of NC_142782.1, forward strand.
AAGGTAAGTGTTCAACGGTGTTATATACAATGTTTGGTGACCACTTTGGTCGTAATGGAGAGCTACGCAAAAAGGGAAATAAATGGCTAATTTAGTCATACTGAAAATAAAAAAAAATAAAAAAAGATGTAGTTTAAAGAGATTTGCCCTTTGACAGCGAGCATAATAGGCTACTGACCAGTCATGAAATGTTTAGGCTATTACATTTATGAAACGCAACATCAGTGAAGAGAAAAGCAATCAGCCGTAAAAGCTCATTTATTCACAGGAGCTGCTAATTCAAACAGTCTTGGTTGTTTATGTGAAAGATTATTGCCAATATGAGTCTCTCATTTACAGCTCAAAATTCTCTTTGTCTATGGTCCACATCAAGCAAGTCATTTTGAGCATTAGGTGTTTGAAGACTATTAGCCTTTAATATCCAGGGCTTGGCTGAAAAGAGACGGACCCCTTTAAAAACACTGTAGGCTGTGTCTCAAAACCTAGTGCGCTGCCTACTTCGACAACATCGTGTAGAGACGTGTCATCGGCGCCTTCCGAGTTTGCACGCTCATATTACACAATTTAATCACATTTGTTTCCCAGCTAAGTGAGCACATAACGTATCTAATAACGTAAAGTTGTGCTTTATTCCTGGGCACAATTTGAACAGGAGTGTCAAAAGTTGCTTATTTAAGTTGTTAAAGGTGTAAACAATAATAAAATATTTCAAGTGAAGGCGTATTTCTGCTAATTTTGACTTTTATTTTCTTTAATATTACAGTACTTCAAAATGACTTTTATTTTGTGAATCAATCAGTTTTTAATTAAAAACAGACATCGTCTTTGATCATCGTCACATCTGGTCATGTCTCTGTTTGCCCCAGCCAAGCAAACATGTAAAAAGGAAATCAAGACAGGATGCTCATTCATTATAGTTGACAACTTGTGCGAAATATATTAAAATTTGAACTAAAATACATTTAGGTTAGGTTGAGATTAAATGGGTTAAATGCAAAATTACCGTAGGACATTCATTCACTAGGTTTAAGACGCAGTGGTGGACAGCTCCTGGTGCTGAATTTCACAGAACCACACTTTAATGAGGACTTTAATGAAATACTCATTTATAATTATCATTATCCTTGTTAAACGTGGATGTTAGAGATGTTACATGTAGTTACTGTAGCAGTAACTATAAATTATGCATAATTACATGCAACTAACCCTAACCCTATAGTGCAGTAAGTACATTAATGTATAATTACACCTTAAAATAAAGCGTAACCTATCATTTATTCATACTATCATATAACCCAATTATATTTTTAGGCTGTAAATCTTTGATCTATTAATCACACTGTGGCTTTGTGTTCTTCTCACAGATGGCTGCTACGCAAGACAACAAACAAAAGGAGAGCTCTGATCAAAACTTTGATTACATGTTCAAGCTGTTGATCATCGGGAACAGCAGCGTCGGAAAAACATCTTTCCTCTTCCGCTACGCCGACGATACTTTCACATCTGCCTTTGTCAGTACAGTGGGCATCGACTTTAAGGTCAAAACCATTTATAAGAGCGACAAAAGGATCAAGCTTCAGATCTGGGTAATTTCCAGCCTCATTCACGTCACAATGGCCGTGATTCGAAAATGACACAGACTTTAAGTCTTTTTTTAACTCGGCGTCAATGTTTCATGGTTGGTAAAGCACTGAAGAGCCGGATAATCACACATGGAGCAATGTAAACACCACATGGGGTGATGATTAACACTGGCTTATGGAAAGAGAACATAAGCCATTGTCACCTTATCTAGGCCTTTAAGTCAGCACCAGCGAACTGTTCTGTTCATCAGATCGTGGCACACTTTTCTATTTTAGTCTTCGAGTGAAAGTGCTGCCACTTTTAGAGGTGACAAAGCACCGTCTCATTCATTCACACTCCATTTTTCTCTCCCAGACTCAATCAGTTCTTGTGAATTTAACATGATTCTCGGTCAAAATATGTAGAGATGCTCCTCTTTTTAGACTAATTTACTTTCACAGACAGGGCTTAAATTAAGCAATTAGGATTTAGTTCAATTCGGACATAGCTTTCTTAAACGTGCCTTAGAAAAAAGCATTACTGGTGTGCGTTTGAGACAAAACAATGGAGCTGATATATTAGGCCTAAGTCTTGTCTGTGAAACCGGCCTATTATAATGCTGCTCTTGTTATTTTTAGGACACAGCTGGGCAGGAAAGGTACAGGACTATCACCACAGCCTACTACAGAGGCGCCATGGGCTTCATCCTAATGTATGACATTACCAACGAGGAGTCTTTTGCTGCTGTTCAGGACTGGTAAGTTGATGTAGTTCCTGCTTTCAACAGGATTGTTGATGAGCTTTCAGGATCACTACTGAGGTGATCCTGCAGTTTAATGTCCATCCTTGAGTCAAAATCTATAAATTAAAGTCATTAATCTTGTGAGGGAAATTACTTAGACCTCTTCTTATCTTCCCAAAACAAAAAGTACAGAGAAAACGCACAAATATTACTTAAGCATGGGCTTGTGTTAACATTTTTAATTGATTTTTAATGTCTAGAGTTGTTACAAAGTAAAAAGCATTTTTTTTGTTTCAATACTCAATTATTTGAATTTAAATGCAAATTTTGGCATAAGTTTCATAAATTTCAATGACTTTTTCCTGTGAAACCCCAAAAAGTTGTATTCCCCCCCCAAAATAAATAAATAAAATAAAATAAATTGTGCACGATATTTCAAATTGGTAAACCATCAATGAGCAATATACGTATATTTGGTAACACTTTACTTGAAGGGGTGTTCATAAGACTGACATGACACCTTCATACCCATTACATGACATATGTCTTGAATATGAAGTAAGGTGTATGCATGTTTATGACAACTGTCATTAAGTGTCTTTCGCTCAATAATAACATTTTGAATGCAAATATGACATTGTTTACGATGTCTTTGTTATGACATCTTGACATAAACCATAACATCATAACCTGTCAGTGTCTTTGTCATGAAAACTTGACATAAAATTAAGTTAAACTGTCACGTGGTTGGTTTTGACATTGGCTGTCATGAGGCCATTATAACTGTCATGAACATGTTTCGTGACCTCAACTACAATGTTACTAATTGAATTTGTCATTAAAATGTTGTAATGGCTTCATGACAGCCAATGTCAAAACTAACCACCTGACAGTTTAATGTAATGTTAACCAATAAAGCTAGGTGGTTTCTTAAGTTTGCATTAACTAATATTAATAATAAATGCAGTAGAACTATTTTTAATCCTTGGTTCATGATAACTAATTTAGTTAACCCTAAGTCATCTGAACCTATGGAGCCCCTAAAGGGACATGGTTTCTTTTTGTAAAAGAAAAATGATTGATGAAATGAAAATGAAAATAAAATACTTTGAGTGATTAGAGAAAACAAAAAACATGCTGCTAAAGGAAGAGAGATGGAAAGAATATAAACAAGTCTGTTTGACATGAAGTTCCCATTGATTTTCTGTGGCATGATGACATTCTCATACAATAAAACGGACAGAGTTTTGGTTTGACTGAGTCTGGCACATCTTGTCCTGGAGGATGTTCCAGGGCATTTGCACTGACGACAAGCATGTCTGCTCACTTTTGTCTCATCTCGTGTCAGGGCGACCCAGATTAAAACATACTCTTGGGACAATGCCCAGGTGATCCTCGCAGGAAACAAAAGCGACATGGATGAGGAAAGGATCGTGTCTGTGGACAGTGGGAGACTGCTGGCGGAACAGCTGGGTGAGTTTACAGTAGTGGCTGAAAGTCATGTCTGGGCTTGGAATAGTCATATTTTCACCTTGATCTTAAAGATTTTTAAGTGTATTGTGTTGTCGTTCTTGGAGACAATTGTTTTATATGTGATAATGCACTGAAACATGCCAAACTCTGTGGACGTAATTTTGGCCAGGCTGTCATATAAAGAAATTATGATCACAAGCAAAAATGAGAGAACCGACAAAATAATAATTACTGATTAAGTTTTTTTTTTTTTTTTGCATTGTAACATTCTTTTTTTACCCTCATATTTCAAATATTTAAAATATATCACATATTTTCCACGTATTTTGATTGTTTAATTGAACTTGTAGGGTCATTATATATATATATTAAATATGAATATTAGATTATACTCTAGATTTTTTTTTTTTAAAGAAGTCAATACTTTTATTAAGCAATGTCATATTTAAGTGATCAAAAGAGTGACAGTAAAGACATTTATAATCTTAGAGTAGAAATCTTTTGCACTTTGTATTCTTTAAAGAATCCTCAAAAATAAAACATCACAGTTTTCACAAAAATAGTATAAAATAATAGTGGTTTTTTTAACATTGGCATTAATAATAAATGTTTCTTGAGCACCAAATCAGCATATTTAATGATTTCTGAAGGATCATGTGACACTTATGATGCTGAAAACTCATTGAAAAGCTATGCATCAATGGAACAAAAAAAATACTTTTTAAAAAATAAATTACTTTTATTTTAACATATATTCAAATAGAATACAGTACTTTAATTTGTGATAATAATAATAATGCTTAATAAATGCATCCAACTATTTATAAGCATTCTTATCATTTTATGAACTCTTATCAAGCCCAAAACATTTCTACTTGTATATTTCATTTGCTTACCTCTCTCTTTCCCAAAAGGATTTGAGTTTTTCGAGACAAGTGCAAAGGACAACGTCAACATCACGCAGACATTTGAGCGTTTGGTGGACATCATTTGCGACAAGATGTCAGACACTCTTGAGGCCGACCCAGCGGTTTCCACGGGAACGCCCACAACCAGACTAACTGACAACACGGCGCCACCGCAACAATCTGACTGTAGCTGCTAGTGTTCCCCGTCCAGGCCGTTCGCTTGTGGCTCGAGCGCTGTCGCCAAGCTTCTGTATTCTGAAACAGAGAATCAGTTACTGAACCCCAAATCTTTGACCTGGCTTCAACTCCTAGTTTTTTGGTGTTAATGACATAGCAAACTAGCAAGATTGTGCCAAACAGAAGTGTCAAACCGTGTCCTTAATGCCTTTATACCAGTATACAGGTCTTATTTCAGGGGTTGCTAGTGTACCTGTATCCTCGATACCACAATATCTCCTGTATTCGTAATCCACAGTTACATTATATAGAGTCAAACTTTAGATTCTCCACATCATTCCCACGTCTCTCAGGGGAATTATAAACTTCTGCAAATGTATGAATTCTATATACTTGTCTAACTTTTGTGTAGCGTGAGAGGATGTTGTACTCGCATTTTGCTGATGAGTTGGTTGGATATGTTTGTGTGCAACTGTGTGTACGGATAATGATCGCGAAAGCTTAAAAGTATGAGAAAATAAATAAATGTGGCCTTGAAATGATTCTGATGTCTAGATCCAGTCTTTCACATGGTTCTGTCTAGACAGCTGCAATTGAATCGGTATTTATAACAAAAAATAAAAAAAATAATAATAAGTCTGATCCAGGGTTATTATAGTTAAAAGTAAAATAATAATAAAAAAAATACTTAAAATTAAACTATATTGACATTTAAAATAATATAAATGGCAAAACTCAAAATTATAAAAACTTTAACCAAAAAAAACAAAACTATTTATATATATATATATATAGTTTTTATAATTTTGAGTTTTGTCATTTTTATTATTTTAAATGTCAATATAGTTTAATTTTAAGTATTTTTTATTATTATTTTACTTTTAACTATAATAACCCTGGATCAGACTTATTATTATTATATATATATATATAAAATAATAAAAATCATAATAGCATTTCAATGATACAAAAATCAAACCAAAAAAAAAAAAAAAAAACCACCAGGAAACCAGTCCACAAAAAAAAAAAAATTAAAGAAAAAAATAATAAAATAAAGCTAGAAACAGCAATAGATTCTGAACTCAGAGGAAACAAGAGACATCATCATAGAGTCAACCCATGCTTTTATTTTGGTGCATATAAAAACATTTTTATTGGATTTTACCAGTTTTCGTACGTAAATTTTATTTCTACAGTTCTATCCAATAGACTGCAATAAACAAGGAATCCAATAAACAACTACACAGTCTTTTGAAACCTCCAGACAGTTTTCTCATTCAATTCACTTAACAAAAAAAAAAAAAAAGATTATCCCTAAATATCATTTGTCAAATTCTGTTTGTGTATTTCTGTCATGATTTAAAAAGAGACGAGAAGGACACACTGATTCCCATCCATTCAGGGTCATTAAGAATCTACAGTATATGTGTCAAAATGAGTCCCAAATTGAGCGTTTTGGGTTGTTTGTGAAGGATGGATCCGAAAATTTAAAATGCCCTGTCATCCCCCAACAGTAAGATGTTCTCTCTCATATTGCAAGAAACGCAAATGGTTTTCAATGTTTTTCACTCAGACGAACACGGCATAGACTATAAATATGACGGACTTACAGTCGGTCGCAAATCCAAACCCACCACACTGGCCCGCTTTTACCCTGTCCAGTGAGGTCCGACAACATGTCGTCTATTTTTCTTTCCTTGGAGCATTTGTGCCACATAAACAGGAGGAACACAACAAACACATCTAGGTCAGTTTCCAGCCAGTAGTTTCTTTAGTGCAGCAAGAGGATAAAAACTAAAGAGCTATCTGTAAGGCACAACCCTCAGGCCACAGAACCACTTTCTTTTAAAAAGAAAGAATGTAAAATAAACACAGTAAAGACTAGAATTTGGCTTTCCCCTTTCTCTACGCAATCTCTCTAGAGACACATATCAATGGGATCATTACATACTAAGAATAACAAACATTCTCTCAGTAAGAGTTCCATAATACAACACCATCACCAAAAGGGATGATATAATCATTTACAACATAATAAGAGCGACAATATGTACTGTACAGCACAATAAATACACGTATGTAAACAGAGAGAAATGAGAAACGATGTAGCGAATGGAGACTACTCATTTTTTAAAACAACTTGGCAACAGAATGACTTTTAAATAAAGCAATGAGAAGGGCTAGTTTCAAAAGGCTTCAATATCATACGTAACATTTGATTAGATATATTTACTGCATATGTATAATTAAAACAATTGATTTGGAGAACTGACTGATAAGCCTGCTGATGCTACAGTTTGATTAAAATGATTTAATATGCTAGAAGCACATCAAAGAGCATTCATAATAAATAATACTAGTATGAAAATAACAAAAAGAAGAGGATACAGTAGGACACTTGACAGAGATGAGTAAAGCAGCAATTAAAACCATTACCGCTGGAAATGTTTGGCGATGTCAAAAATGACCAAAATAAATACAATCAACAAAAAGACATGAAAAGGTACAGTGCAACTAGATTCACACGCACAATGAGGCTTTGCACTAAAGCTGATTGTCCTGTGATCATGTGACAATCATCATTAATGTCAGTTGTTTTCTGTTTAACTGGCCAGAGACATATGGCACCAAACAGATATTTTTGAGCAGGCCAATAACAATAATCAATCATCATTATTAGTAATAGCATAATAATCACTATTATTGAATTACAATAAAACATACAATTGTTAATGCATGAAGTGATACCCGGGATTCATTTTACTCCATTATCAGCATGTTTTTGTACATTTTTGGTTGGCTTAATCAAGCTATTGTTTTATAACAAAATCACGAGATTTTGTTCTTGGGGGAATTTTGAAGTTGAAATCAAACTGAGGAGATATGTTTGAGCTCATGTATTCATTTAAATCAATTATTTTCACATCTGGATTGGGGGCAACAAATACAGGTCAGAAAAAAAAAAGAAGAGTATGTGCAACATTGTTACCACATTTGCATATTTACCCCAAATATGGTGATTTAAATGATGCAAAAGTGGTGTTATTTCATGTTTTTTTTTCACTTTGGTACCATGTCCGTTCACTTCAAATAATGCTTGATACACAAAAACAGCAGCCAACTGAATCCAGATTAATAACACATTCAAGGCATCAGGAAGACATGAATTTCGAAGCATTTGTCTGCTAAAATGCTTTGAATTGCAGGAAAAAATAGCGTCTTGTTGGTGAAAAACAGCTGCTTTCTAAGTTCAATGTTTCTAGAATACTGCTTCAGTTAAAAAAAAGTACCTCGAAACCGGGAATAAAAGACAAGCTTTGTTTGTATGAATGACAGGTGGGAGTGGAAAAGATATTCCTGAGTGTAAAATGGTTGAAAAAAAAAAAAAGAGAGGAATGAAAAAGAAAAACATGTTAAAGGTGGACATTAAAAAGCACTTCTGATATGCAAAATAGACAATGAAAAAACTAATATCTTAACAATAAATAAGTGTTTCTCATCTCTAATATAAAAAAAGTTCAGGTGCTGTTTCATACTGTGTTATGTGTTGGCAGTGTCCTCTTCTTCCTCCTCCTCCTCCTCCTCCTCCTCTAAAACACAGGGTTCTGATAATTCCCGTTGCTCCTCGTGTTCGTCCTCCTCGTCCTCCTGTCCGTCCCCCACCTGCTCGTCCAGGGGGATCTCTGTACATTCGGAGTCCTGTGTGCAAAGGGTTTTAGAGTCACTGCAGCTGTTTTCCTCCTCTTCCTCCTCCTCCTCCTCCTCCTCTTCATCAGGAGGGCTGGCGCTGTCCTTCTCGGTGTCGGATTCCCCGTCCTCCTCCAGAGTCAGTTCAAACTGGAACTTCTCCTGTCCGGCGGCGCGCCTGCCCTCGCTGCAGGTGTCCAGTGCTGGAGAGGGGCTCTGGGGGATGGTGCTCTGGTACCACTCCCTGTTGTCCTCCAGCGTGTCCAGGATGTCCTGGGCGTCTGGATGCACGAGGTCGGCCCACGTCTCCCACAGTGGGTGCACGATGTAATCGATGAAGCCCACCTAGAAAAAAAGATTTTGAAAGTTCTTGAAAGATGCATATTTATCAGAACACACAATATATGTTTTTATTTTTTTTATTTTGACACCTCTTGTGCTATTTGAAAGGATTTATGAAATAGCTGGCATATACACTTCCAGTCAAAAGTTTGAAGTCAGTTGGATAAATATATATATATTATTTCTTTTATTCAGCAAGGGCATTAAATTGATCAAAGTTTCAGTAAAGACATTTATAATGTTAAAAAATATTTGAAGAGTTCAGATGCAAAAGCCTCCAAGTGCCATTTGAAATTTTCTTCTAGAATAATAATTTTTATCAAGCTTGTATGTTTAAGTTCAGTAATTTCACTTAAATGGCAATGATAATTACCTATTAATTGTTATTTAAGTGAAATTACCGAACTTAAATATACAAGTTTGATAAAAATCATCATTAAAGAAGAAAATTTCAAATGGCATTTAGAGGCTTTTGCATCTGAACTCTTCATTTCTATTTCAAATAAATGCTGTTATCACGAACTGTTTGTTAATCAAAGAGTCCTGTAAAAAATGATCAGTTTCCACAAAAAGCTTTGCATCACAAGAATAAACTACATTTTAAGGTATTCAAACAGAAAATAGTTATTTTATATTGTAATAATATTTCACAGTATTATTGCTAAAAAATGCTGTCTTGGTGAACAGAAGGAACTTCTTTAAAAAAAGAAGAAAAACATTAAAATTTGATTGCTAGTGTACATCATCAAACATGTTAACCATTTTATGCATGAATTATTAAATCACTATATATATATAAAGCTTGATATATGTTGAATGTTTCTTCATTTGATTCCTCCTTTATCCACCCTGAGCTGCCTTACCTGTGACTTCTCGACTGATGCGTTGTGCTTGTCACACATGGGGCTGATCTCCATGCCGCGCTCACGCTCTCTGTCCCCCTGGCTGAAGAACTCTTCCATGATGCGGTCCGTCCACTGCTTGTACAACTGCAGAGGCTTGGTGGGGTTACTGAGGTCTGCACAGTGCACCATGTTCTGCAAGACCTGAGAAACAGAAAAAAATAAGCCAGTTATGCATGCATATTCATATTTACATTCATTTGCACATTCATAAGTGTATTATCATATTCAAATTCGGTGTTGAATACTTCAGAGCAGAGGTTGTTAACCTTTATAGACCCAGACTCTCAACCAACCCATGGAGCCACATAAAAAAGATGTAGAACTTAGCTGTAGCAATTCTTATTATAACTGTATTACTATATTTTACTTTACTTTATTTTCTATTTATACAGTATATATGAAGAGTTCAGATGCAAAAGCCTCTAAATGCCATTTGAAATTTTCTTCTTTAATGTTGATTTTTATCAAACTTGTATATTTAAGTTCAGTAATTTCACTTAAATAACAATTAATAGGTAATTATCATTGCCATTTAAGTGAAATTACTGAACTTAAATATACAAGTTTGATAAAAAACCCAAATATATAATCAGCCAATCACATGGGAGCAACACAATGCATTTAGACATATAGACGTGGTCAAGATGATGCTGAAGTTCAAACTGAGCATCAGAATGGGGAAGAAAGGTGATTTAAGTGACTTTGTTGTTGGTGCCAGACTGGCTAATATGAGTTTTTCAGAAACTGCTGATCTTCTGGGATTTTCATACAAAACTATCTTTAGGATTTACAGAGAATGGTCTGAAAAAAGTGACAATTTCCAGTGAGCAGCAGTTCTTTGAGTGAAACAGCAGCAGAAGACACACCAGATGCCACTCCTTTCAACTAAGAACAGGAAACTAAGGCTACAATTTGCACGGCGTCACCAAATTTGACAACAGAAGATTGGGAAAAAACGTTGCCTGGTCTGATGAGTCTCAACTTCTGCTGCAACATTCATATGGCCGGGGTCAGAATTTGCCATGAACAACATGAAAGCGTTCAGGCTGCTGGTGTTGTAATGGTGTGGAGGGTCACATTCTTGTCACATTTGAGCCCCTTAGTACCAATTTGAGCATAGCGGAGAATGTCCATTCCTTAATGACCACAGTGTACATGTCACAAAGCTCAAATCATCTCAAACTGGTTTCTTGAACATGAACATGAGTTCACTATACTTTTTTAATAAACATATTTATTTTATATATTTTCCTATATAATTACATAATCAATGAAATTGAATGAAATAAAAAAGCAAATCATAACCTTTATTGTGATATCTACAATGCAATATGAGCATTAAGGACGAACCTGTATCCTGTCAGAGTAGTTGTCCAGCAGTAATACCCCTGAACTGGTCACCTTTTTGGTCTCCACCATGGTTTTCAGATCCGCCAACAAATTCATGTGCTTAGACATGTCTGTGGCCAGAACCTGCAAAAAACAAAACAAAAAAAAGGTGAATGGTTTGAATGGATGAATCCATTTTGGTTGGAGAGAAAATTTGGTTGGTGATTTATTGGCCCTTAAATGAATTTACAATTTTTTTAATCACATCTACAATTATCAGTGAAATTAAGCTGCAAAAACAGTCGAGTGTGATAAAGGACAGCTGATTATGGAGCAATGATACATCATTGATACATCATGACTCACAATGTCAATGACCATCTTGCGAAGTGACTGTCTCTGTTTCTTGGTCAGGTTCTGGAAGATGTCACAGTTCTCTTCCTGCAGCAGTTTAAAACCTACAGCCAGGTGATGATTCTCCAACACAGACGAATCATTGTACATGAGGGCCAGCTCAGAGTCTAAGAGAAGAGATTGAGATTCAAAATGATTCATTTACTGTACTAACTATATTTCATTAGCTCTTTTATTTGTATTTCTATGTGAATTTTCCACATTTCCACAAACTTTCAAGGGGTGGAACAAAATGTCTCATTTAGTATTCCACGGATTAAAAACAGCAGCATGAAGGTATGGAAGAACCTGCATCCCCCTCCTCTCAGGTTCAAGTTGTGACAAGGCCTGCTGGCCCCTCTATTAGTCATTGAGGGGATTTTACCGGCTGTGTGGGTGGGACACGTGAGCTTTGTGAATCACAGACACATGTAGCCCACCTAACACATGCATCACTAGCATGCGAAAATTGCCCAGTTGACCGTTTGCAGCACGTGACAACAGCTTAAACACGTATTGATTCGACTTTGAGTGAGTCCGCTACTTTGAACAACGTGATTAAGCTAAAAGTGGTTCTAAAAGCTGTGAAAAACATCGCACAAACATAAATTCTAGGAAGAGCCTTTTGAAAGCAACGTGATGTTGCTTTACAGACACAACAGGAAAAAGGATTTGCTTTTTTGATGTATATGTACATTGCAGGTCAAACATTTTGAATAATTGTGTTTTTTATGCTCATCAAGGGTGCATTTATTTGTTTGGAAATACAGTAAAAACAGTAATATTGTGAAATATGTTTTGTGATCCAAAGCTGAATTTTCAGCAGCCATTACTCCAGTATTCAGTGTCACATGATCCTTGAGAAATCATTCTAATATGATGATTTGGTGCTCAATTATTATCGGTACTAAATTATTACAAAGTTCTTGTTATTAAACTTTTAGCTTCTTAATATCTTTGTGGAAATCTTTGAAATATAAATCTTGTGTTCCATTATTAACATTTTTACTGATGCTTTTGATGAATTTTATGCATCCTAAATGAAAAGTAGTTATTCTTTATTCATTTTTTATCTTACTTGCTCAAAAATGTTGAATGGTAGTGTATCACTGAATATTAATCCACAAAAATATTAGGCAGCACAACTGGTTTTTCAACATTGACAATAATAAGAAATGTTTCATGTGACAATAAAGCCTGAAGTAATGGCTGCTGAAAATGTGTCAGAATAAACTACATTTCAAATTATATTAACATAGTAAACTGTAATAATATTTCACAATTTGGTCAACAGTTTTAACTGAGAAATTTATAAGAAATTTATTTTAAAAAATCTGAATTATCCCACATATTTTGATTTGTAGAGTAGACTTTGCCCAGTCCACTTAGACCATGTATTGCAACTTTTATGTATAATAATTTCATGCTGCTAGAGAGGAAGAGACTTACTAGTGTTAATGAGGAACTGGTTGGAGACACCAGGATGGTCTACATCATGTATCGCACTGGCAAATATGGCAGCAAGAATTTCAAGGTCTGTAAACACAGCCTGAAAATAACAGACAGATTTTCAAATCATTATCCACTTTCTTTAATACTCAACACTAAGAAGAAATGGCATTCTCGCAGCACTGCATACTGGGACAGCCGTATCGTACCTCAAGGGCAGGGGTTGATAGCAGGACGTGAGTGGACTGTGTGACATCAGCAGCGTGGATGTTGTTATGATAGGCAACGTCAGCATGGTAATGGTCCTCTAAAGTCATCAGATAGGTGATAAACGTGTCGAGGGGAATTTTAAACGTCTTTAACAAGTCCCTCTCCTACAGTGGAAAGACAACCCACATGGTTTGTCTATGTTAGCAGGAGCGTCTTATAAAAAGACATTGAAGCAAAATTGAGCTTAAGTGAGACAATACTGTAAAGAAAAGTACCTGGAATATTGAGTGCATCATAACCGTTAAAGGTCTGTTCCCAGAAAATTCTCCCACTTTGAAGACATTAAGGCCCCATTTATTTACATCTTCAAGCTCCTGAAATGACATAAAGTGAAACACATGTATTTAGAGGTCCTATATTGCAGTTTTCTATAAATCTATTATTTATAGTGTTTTAATTATACACACTACCATTCAAAAATTTGGGGTCAGTATGATTTTTCTAATGCTTTTGAAAGATGTCACCAATGCTCACCAATGTTGGATTTATTTGATCAAAATACAAGAAAAAAAACTGTTTTCTATTTGAATGCGTTTTAAAATGCCATTTACTCCTGTGATGGTAAAGTTGAATTTTCATCATTACTCCAGTCTTCATTGTCACATGATCCTTCAGAAATCATTCTAATGTGCTGATTTGGTGCTCAAGAAACAATATTTTCTTATTATTATCTCATTTCTTCTTATCAATATTGACAACAGTTGTGTTGCTTAATAATTCCACGTAAACCATGAGACATTTTTCCAGGATTCTTTGATAATACAAAATAACAGCATTTATTTGAAATACAAAACTATAATATAAACATATATACATTTTGGTCACATTATAATTGTCTTTACTGGCACTTTTGACCAGTTTAATGTTTTCTTGCTGAATATAAGCATTCATTTTAATCTTAATTACTGACTTAAATCCTACTGTCCCCAAGTATTAGAATGGCAGTGCATATGGACTTACCTTGGCCAGCTCATCTTCTGTTTCAGTTTTAACCCCAAACCGTGGGATGTTAGAGTTGGTAAGGCTGGAACTGTGCGTTAGTTTTTTTACGCCGCTTATCTGGGACATCGGCCTTTTCTTCTTCTCCTTGTCTTTTTGGGACTGGGGTGATGGCATTTCCACCTCATGTTGCTTGTCTACAGAAACACAGAAGGAGCTCAGAGAAGGTTCTAGAAATCAGAGGTGCCCATGGGTAAAAGCACAGCATGTGTCATTACAGCCACTGATTTGTAGTTGTGTGAATGAATGGTGGGCTATGGTCATTTAATGGTCTAACTCATGGCCTGATTATTCAGCTACACAGCCGTCAGGCTACAGAGCTGCCGTTGGCTTGATTTTTTGGCCATAATCAGCACTTCATTTGTCCTAGTTCTGATTTACCCCCCAAAATCCACATAGTTGCCCTCCTCCAGTCAAAACGCTATTCCTCTCAACTCCATTGTGCATTTAAAAGTGCAGTGTATGTTCCCATATTACATACATTCATATATATATATATATATATATTTTTTTTTTTTTTTTTTTTTTGTGAGACACTCACCTAAGAATGTACTGGAGATGAACTCAGATACCTGGTTACCAGATCGGCTCATCTCTGAGAGGTGAGTCAATTCTCTGTTCAACATCCTCTTGAACTGTTGAGAGATAAACAATTAAAATGATTTTTTGTGCCATTTAGACCTATTTTATGCAAAGGAAAAAAAGGGGAAAAATGATTTCATTCAAAGTAAAAATATCTTGTGTGGACTGAGGTGTTCACCCCCTCTGAAATTCATTGCTGAACAAGTCACCATTTTACCTCTTTTTTTATTTTTATGATCATTTAATGAATTTTCCCCTGTCAGCTGTGTCGCTATCAGTCGGCAGATACGCCGCGATTTCAAGGCTGAGTCCTCCAAACAACCCAAAACATATGCATCCTCTCACACTGTTAAGAATGTCAGGTCAAAACGACCTGCTGGGTCACACCAGATAGACGCCACATTTCTAACCAGATTTGCAGGAACAAACTGAAGAAGAAAAAATGCTGCATGCTCGAAAATGAACACATACACAAAAATGCCATTAGTTAACAATTCAATTCATTTAAATATCTGCCTGTCATGATCTGTTCTTTATGCAGCCTTTTTTCTTTGTGCAACCACATACTGAACACCAATAATAAACAATAGCAGCCTGTCCAACCCCATTCCAATATAAGAATACAGTATTTCATGATTAATTAACTCACCTTAATGTACCCCCAAGAAACTGACAGCAAATAATTTGCCTCAGGCATTTTGAATGAGTAAGTCCAGATAGCAGATGAGATTAGAAAACACTCGCTGATAGGGAAGATAAACGCAAAATGCTCAGTCCAGATGGTCTCAAAGCTCCATTTCTTTTTAATCCACCTGAACTAACATTGCGATATTAAGCTAAACCCCATCCGAAAAGTCCAGAAATTCCAGGGCATTCCTCACGACGGCGTTTTCCATTGTTAAGAAACCTGGCAAGATTCCATCTATGACAGAGGAGGGCGTGAAGAATCCACGGCTTTGTCTGATAGCATCTCTCTCTTCTCGTACGTTGCGCACTCTTCAAACTAAATATACTGAAAAATGCCTGCGCCTTGGAAGGAAAATATGCCCAGTTAACAGCTTCCAAATAAGGCTGCGTTTCACACAATCACTCAGGTGAGAGTGTTTCTGAGTGCAGCCCTACCAATCAGGCATCTCCGTATTAGAATGAGCTCATCGCTGCAGCCGATTGGCCGAGCATGTAAATCCTCTGGGAGTCGTCGCTCCCCGGGACCCCTCCCACTTCATCCTCTGGATGTCTACAGCTCAGCTGGAGGATGTGTTTTTTTGTACGTGAGCTCTGTGATACAGCAGATTGCTCCCCAAAAGGGCACACAGTCATTATGTGTTGTTTGTTTTAACATGAGGTGTTATTCACCTCATGTTCCACAATGTGCATGTGTGTGCGAACAGATACGCTTGCATGTGTGGATCGGTGAGGTAACCTTCATGACGTGATGTTTGGAAGTGAACATTGTGTCAACCAGACTCATAAAATATTTAGTTCATTCACATAAATCCACAGAGGGGAGTCAATGGAGACAAACAAAATAAACTGATGACGGTGTTATAGATTTGTCCTGGTAAATTGGTAATGGGCCCTTGAATAAAGCAAAAAGTGTCCTGGGAAATGTGCCCATATATATACATACATACACACACAATTATATGATTCATTTTATAAATAAATTTACAATATAACAAATGCATGACGGAGGACTGAATTATTTGGCCAAATGCATGATAACAGAATTACAGACTTCCAATGGCCAACTATCCACAAACACAGTGTGCCCTGAGAGGAAGCGACCAAAAATGTACCTGTAGACCAGGTACATTTTTAGAAATGTCACTGAGGCATTGTAGAAAAACCTGTCTTTAAACTGAGCTGGACCGAGCTGGTTGCAGTACAGCACAGCAGCAAATACAGAGCTGAGGCGGTGGAGCTGACAGAACATGGACAGGGATTATTTCACACTTCTGGTCCCTGTGTACCACTAGTGGGATGCCGAGTAATTTGCAGCTTTACTGGAGCAGATGAGCTGACGGTAATAGGCTGTCGAGGGTCCGTACGGACAGAGGTGACTGTGTTTCTATTGTTGGAACATCTAGAGGGTGTTAAAACACGTCTCCGAGCTAAAAATGGGAAGATATCACACAATTTGTAGCTGTGATTTCTTGAAAATGTGTTTGCTGGGACAGGCCTAAATAATTCTTTGTTTAATAATACGCCTTTTAGAGCATGATAATGCATGAGTCTCTCGCAAAATCACCCATATTTAGCCTTAAAATATACATACATAAATTATGTATCTGACCTAATTTGCAGAGTAATCCCCACATATAATTATAAAGTTATAAATTTAGAGTTATAAAACATATCTAAATTGAATTCTTATGGTGAAATAGATGATTTGGGCAATTGAAATGGAAGATGTATTCAAGCATCTGGGCCAATATGAACATTCTGACAGCTAATAAATCACAAAAACAATTGCAGCTTGACATCTACACACCACCCTACACACACAATACAGGTACTAGATAAAAAAAGGTGTTTTCATAACAAATTAGCAGTAGCAATTTCTGATCTAAAACAGTGTTATTTATATCAGTCGGATAGGATATAACACTTGCATGGTGACTGTGAAGCAGTTTTATACGGGATACGCCACTATTGCTATTGAGCTAAAGCAACAAAGCAATCTGACAGGCCTTGTGCGTTTCCATGGATACTAGGAATGGGGGAGGGGGGGGGGGGTCGTTCAAGTGAGACATGAAAATGTGAGTATTTGACTCTTCTGTTACTTATGTCTGGTCACCTCTGCTGGACCTTTAGACTGGTTGCGTAAGCGAAATGAGAAGCATCTCGTATTTTGTTATTTTAAGAGGTGCTGTGGCCAAATGGACTGAACGGGAATAGATACACACTACAGGCTGATTAGCATGCTGTATGTGTACTAGGGCCTTACTGGAGACTGTGGGCATGCTCAGTGCAGCCTGAATGACGATTCTGCTGCTGTTATTGCAAACAGTGCACTGGTTAGAAAACGCCAACTGATCTGAAATCAACTTCTGATCTGATTGCCATTTTAGAATATTAATCATCTGCTGCTCATGTTTGAACCAATGCACGACACTGACATCTAAGGCTACAAACACAGTATGATGGAGTACCAAACACAGTCGGATGTGATGCATATTTATTTACTGGTGTTCATGTCTACTGGGATTCAACAAACCACAACAAACATTTGTGATAACATAAACAAGCCTAAAACTGTAAAAAAAATGAATCACAAATAAATAAATAAAAATCACAAAAAAATATATAATAATAAAAACAAGTTATAAATCGACAACACTATCCCTAATTGTGATTGTGAGTGGAATATGAACACCTGAGATAACAATCATTGCACTTCATCAACTTGCAGAACCATCCCATGGAATCCCAAACAGGCAAAAGCGCAGATAAATACACCTAGAGCTTTTTTTTACCTTGTTGGATGCCATCTCGCTGACTGAATGCCTGGTCTGTAGGGTCTCGAGCTGGTCGAGGCACCAGTCCAGCTCCTCCAGGGTCTCTGTGGCCAGCTTCTGGTAGGCCTCCTCTGGAGGAAGAGAAGGAGGCAAGGAGTCAGATCTCAGATGCTTTAGGTGTCTAGTTGAGGCTCCCAGCAGAGGGCCCAAACTGCTGTAGACCGCCATGTTGGGATATCCCGACAGAACGCATGGGTGATTCTTCATGCTGTGCTGAAGCCCTCCACAGTGAATGATGGGGCTCCAAATCGAGCCAAAAAACGAGGTTTCCAAAAACAACGGCGCTATAATCCGACGAGGCACGAGGAGTGGGAGTCAGATCTCGTGAGTAGCGGGGTACACTATATCCCTTAAGAAAACACACAAAGGGGCCACACACAAAACAACGCTCTCACACTGCTCACAAACAAAACGACAACACGCGCTCGACTGCAGAATCTATAATCCTACATGTTGGAGAAGCCCGGAGTGAAAGCTCTCATCTCGGGACAGACAGAATATCACTGCTGTGGGCAGGCCCATCTCTGCGTGACAGATGCCGGTCTGCATCCAAGAAGCGGAGTAGTGTGCGGTGGCCCTTAGGAGCATGTGATCCGGCCCATAACAAAGCATACAGGCATAGTGTCATAACAATAACACACACGTACACTCGCTCATACACGCATACAGAGTGTTGACGCCAACAGATGAGTGCCTAGTCCCTGTCTCCAGTCCTCAAAATGAGCTGCCGCACAAAAGAACAAAGGTGATCGCATCTGCCTGCCCTCTTTTCTCAGAACGGTGGATGCCCTGCATGAACACGGGGCAGCCGTGGAGCGTCGCTAGCCGAACGTGAGCCGAGCTTCCTCTTGAAACAGAAGCCTGAAGCCTGCCAGTGCTGCTGCATGCAGGAGAGAGAGGACTACAGCTAAAACCCGGCATGAACTTTACGGGATTTCGAGGTGAGGAGCTTGGGTCCTTCACAGCTGACACTTGATGAGAAAGACTGGTTGTGCTAAGGCTTTTAAAGAGGATGCTTTGTGATTTACGTTTAAAAAAAATAGCAAATCATTTCCCACTGAAATTGTGGTCAGCATCACAAGTTCGCTGAGATGAGAAAATTTGTATATCTGAAATCTTATATCAGATGCTTTTTTTATGGTTTATGGAAATTTGCAAACGTTTGTGCCTTTCCAAAAAGGTTAAGGATGACCATATGAGGGCATAAAAATAAGTGAAACTAAATAACAAAAGGCTGACAAAACACACATCAGTGCAGCTATGCTAGACATGTTACTTGAATGAAAACAAATGCCACATGTACATTGCTTCAACAAAGCACACATTATCTTATTCATTGTCTGTCTGTGTCTTTCTCTCTCTCTCTTTCGGCGTGTGTGGTGAAGTACACAGGGCTGGGGTGCCACTTTCTCTGAAAGAGACTGCACTGACGTCAATGACATTCTTCTCGTGCTTAGCGCGACATCATACACCAGCCCATGAGATGGCACGGGCTCCATAGACAGGAGAGCTGGGGTGAAAAGCAGGACTGGAATCCTTTAATCTGGGTCACAGGCTCTCACTTGCCTTGTCAGCCAGAAACTCCTCACCAAAACATCAGCATTTGCTTGTGCAAGATTTATTTGGATACACCACAAAAAATAAAAGTTAATAAGACACATCTACAATTAAAGTCTCTTCCAATCTTATTCAATCAAGTCTTTAGTTTATTCCCCCATTGTGAGCAGAATGTGTTTGTGTTGTGCAACCGAATGCAAGTAAAATTATAAACTGAGATTTTCTGGAAGTGATTGATACCTGTCAGTGCAAAACTGCAGTTTGTAGAGTGCTCCTAACATGTTGCTATGAGGGTTCTTAAGTGTTCTTAGTGGTTTAAGTACTTTGCCAAGCGGTTTATAGGGGGTTCAGGGTGCTTGTTAGCTTGTCAGATTTCATAAAACAGCTTCTGTAGGAAATTTCAAAGAAAATGGGTTTTGGACTAATATGTACTGTTAAAGCTGCTATTTAAATACATTTAGAATAATAATGGATACTTATAATAATGAATATTTTCCAGATAATACCACAATAATGTCTTTACAACATGAATGCCGATTACTTAATTTTTAAACAACATGTTCTCTTTATAATGACATTTTATTTTTCTTACACAAACAAAAGAAGTCTTAAAATATACAGTATATAGAAAACAGGTCCTCTGCAATTTAATTATACTGTATTTGGGCCCTTGGCATCAAAAAAGTTTTAAAACCCTGTTCTATGGTGGAGTTGCTAGATGGTTGCTAGTTGCTAAGTACAATTGACTTGGATGTTTAAATCATTTCAACTTAAATTACATTAAACTGACTTTAAAAAATGAGTTGAATCTTGTGTAAATTGAAAATTGCTTAAAGGGATAGTTCACCCAAAAATGTTATTATAACATGATTTACTCACCCCCACGAACACAATCGGAGATATATTTTAGAATATCTTAAATAAGCTTTATAATGGTAGTTAATGGGGGGCAAGATTTTGAAACCCCTCAAAAATGCATCAATCCATTATAATAATCCATAAATAATCCATACCGTTCCATGGGAAATATACATATTTAAAACTTTATTAGCAACTAGCTTCCGGAAGACTGCAGCCCAGGCCCCATTCACTACCATTATAAAGCTTGAAAGAGCCAGGATATAATCTCCGATTGTGCCCAGGTCCCTGCTTCAAAGTAACTCTATTTATTACTTGTTTTATTGTCTGCGTAAGTCTGATCACCCCTCTTCTTTACAAGCCGCATGATTTTAGGAATCTTGCCTTAGCAAGCCCCACTAATTAGTCATTTAGTTGGTCCTTTATCCACAGAGATTTACAACACACTTATTAGAGAGAGACATTCTCCCTGGTGCAACATGTCTTGCTTAACTCTCACCAGGATGGTGAACCTTTAGGTGGTGACCAGGTCATATCTTTAGCCACTGGTGCATCCATCCTTATCTACATTATGGTATATGGCCATTGGCCATCCGTCCAGTCATCCTACACTCAACACCCATCAGGGTCACATGACATCTAAACTCAGCATGGGGAGTTAAAATGTATAATGTCTCCATCTGCTCACTGCTTCTAGTACAAATCAATATTATAAATCCATAACACTGGTGCTTTTTATCTCTGCGACTGAACATTCTGCTCAGGCTAAACATCCAGCGAGCGCTCGGTACTACAGTTCTAGGTCAAACACCTGCATCTCAAAAGAAGCTTTTCTTTGCAAACCCTATAAATAAACCACAAACAGCAGCTAATCAATATAATGAGCAGTGCCTCATGATTATGGCAAAGCGACTGTCACATCGCAGGATGCCCTATAAAGCTGACATATGCATGAACAAACAGTTAAAAGTGAGTATAAAATTATCTTTAAAGCATTTGTGCATAGAGGGTATTGTGACATATTTTTCCCTTATCGGCTTCAGAGTACATGACATGCACAGTGCGATATGGGATGTCTGGAGGCTGCTCTCATGCTGGTTTAGACAAAACGGAAGGTGCCACACAAGGACAACGTCATCCCTCATATCAAACAGTGTCTAACAGTTCTCCACAAAACTAAGCAAATCTATCTAATACAATGTGATCTCAATGATAAGGATTGGTTATGCAGTGTTGAACCGAAAATAAATAATTTAAAGTTGAAGTACTAAAATTACTATTACTAAAATACTTATTAAAGCAATATAGTAATATTTAAAAAAAAAAAACTAATAAAAAAAATACCAAAAGCACATAACATAATTACTAAAACTTAACATGTTAAAATAAAAGCTAATTCAAAATGTTAACAAATAGCCTATTGTAAATCATATTGAAATAGCACTGCTATTAAGATGGCATGACAATATTCAAAATATAAAAAGCAAAGGTACAACACCTGTGTATGAGGTTTTTGTGATGGGAGGTGGGTTACACATTGGGGATCTCCTGTTTGAGAAAAAAGGGGGAAAAAGAAGGTGTCATTGTCTATAATGCAAGTAACAGATTGTCTGCTATTAGCACATTTACAAATTCTGTCAATACTGGGAGAAAAAAAAAGTTTTAGAGTGTCCACCAAAGCATTTTTAGCCAGCTGAAAACGCCAAACTTTCCAGTGGGGCAGCATTTTTTTTTTCAGTTGAGATGTGTGTGTGTATACACAAAATATCTGTGAAAGAGTTACTAGTATCTGATTTTCCAGAGAGTTTGTTTCTGAATTTAAAAATGTCAATACAAATGTTAAGTAATTGCACTGGCTCTTTTTTTCAATGATTTTGTTCCGCTGTTGTGCTTGTTGCTGTCGTCTGTTGGTATTGTCCCGCCCCTCCTCCACTGTGATTGGACGGCAGGGTAAAAAGTGACAGCGATGAGCGTTGCGCTTTACACAAAGTTGAACACTCTTCAAAAACGCAGAGCATTTCAGTGTGAAATAGACACTCAGAAAAAAAACAATGGAAACAATTGGAAAAAGAAAACCGCTTGGGTGGACACACGGGCTTAGCGTCATGATACAAATGTGTGCATTTGAATATTTTAAATTGAAAGCAACATACTTGTTATTGGCTCTTTCCTGTTGTACATTTGTTAAAGCAGCAAAATTATTCCGGACAGTCCTTAAACTCGCCAGAACCTGAGAGAAGACACATAAAATTAGTTCAGTGGTGTTATATAATTGTATTGATTTTGTAATGTTGTCAAACCATCTCCTTTTAAACTTCACATATTTAATATTGCAATACCTGTGCAAAAGGGGTAACAATCATGTCATCCCCGTGTCTGCAAAAAAACAAATACTGATTACAACAGCATATTTAAGAATAAAACGTGCATTCATACAAAAAAAAAAGACATTTGCTCACATGTCACTGGCGATGGAGGAGTTTCTGGACATAGACTTTGGTGAGAGGTCATAGTCGCTGTCCGAGCGGTACAGGAAGGACTCTCTCCTCTGGCTGTGCACAAAGTTGGCCTGGAGAATGAGACCTGACCCCGGGCTGGCCATGGGATCCAGCGGACTACGTCCTGATGACGTGCCATTGTCCACATCAAAGCTGGGGAAACAAAACAAGACGGTTAGTGCTGATGTCGAATGTGAGAACTGGACCACAAAGAGTAGAATGTTACTCATTTTCACATAGAATTGCCCATTTTCGGCAATGTGGGGATGTAGCTGACCAATTTTATCTTAGTAACTGGTCATTAGCCATTTTTTATGACATTTTTTTCTTTTTTAACACCAAGAAAAAAACAAATACAACTAACAATAACTATATTATCGTCCACACCCGTGCATTGCACCACGATATTGTTCTGTTTATTCTTAGCGCGCACTACAGTTTTGTCATCTGCCACTTTAAATGATCAAGCTCTTTAAAGCAGGATGGATTCTGATTGGCTGTCAATGTTTTTAACGTTAATCAGCTGGGGGAAAAAAAGTTCTGAAAGTGATTCCAAAAATAAATTTTAAAGGAAATTATGCAAAAATATGGTCCAATCTTTTTGCTAGGTAACTCGTAATAGTGACACAAGCTACCCATATTTTCCTTGTTCGAAATTAATAACTCTTTCCCGTTTTTTTTTTTTTTTTTTTTTTAAGTTACCAGCCTCCACCAGCAATTTTTATGGCCCTCAGAATATTTTGTTCTAGGAATTTCTGAAGTAGCAATATTTCAAAAGAAAGAACAGAGCCTCTGCTTTATATATAAAAACGTGTTTTATTTTAGCTTCATGCATTCTTCTATTAATCAACACTTGGATGTGAGTAAGTTTAATAAAAAAGCTTCATTTTTATCAAACAGCTGAGAAAAACGCATCCAGATTGGATTCAGAGAGATGATTAAATCATAGATGGAGATTGAGTCCATCAACACCACCAAAGCTTCACAGTCATATATCTTGTACTGGCTCGACATTTCATTCAGCAACGTTAGGCAGTTTTGATTTATATTCATGTTGTGGATAAAATTGTGTCAGCCCTCATTTTCAAATAAACATAAAACATAATGTTTTGTAGTGCAACAACAGCAAAATAATAAAACCCAAATTAAAACTTTAACAAATGATAAACAATAAAAAACACTTTCAGCAAAGTCGCAATTTAAAGGGTTTCCCCAGACCATTGAGTGTGCTGTTCTTGAACTTCATCTCATTATAGTCCGTAGATCTTCCCAACTGTGTTTACAACAACAAGCTGACCCATAATCCCCAGGGAGCATTAATATAATTGCTCTGGCCTGGGTATTTTCCTGACGTGAACGGTGACGTGGCAGTAAGTCTTATTCACCGTCATCACCTCCATGCAGGCTCACATCTGAGTTGAGTAACGTGGTGCGGATGGATAAATCCGTATTAGTGGGTCAGCCTGTACCTTGGTGACTTCATCAGACAGTACGGTCTCGCATATAAAGGGCCAATGATTCATGACCCACGTTAATCAGGGCACTGAGCTTTGTTTTGACTGAGAACAAATATGCGAGTCAGCAAGTACGAATCTCAGGCATACAACTTTCCTATAACATTTGGAGTTTGATTCCTGTACATCTTCAACCCAACACATCGTGACTTTATGTTTGTGTTTCATTGAAAACTGACTTATTCACAGAGCTTGCGGCGAGTCGCCGTGGATGTGCTGCCCTCATCTCTCTCGGGTCATATCACAGGAATGCACCGTCTTACCGTCTCACACAATTCAAACTCTGGACATGCATTATGAATGAAACAGTTCTCCTTTTACTGTAACCCACACAAATGCACTGCTTACACTACAAAGGGGAATATGGGCTTTTATAATATCCATAAATAAGTCAGCACACATCTGAAAACAATATGTTTCTTTCACATGAAGACACCATCGATTCTAGAGAAATTGGACAAAACATGTCCAGCAATTTTGCCTGCTGTTAGTTCATAAATAAATAATCTATTCCTTTTTACATAGTATATTTAAATATATATATATATATATATATACCAGTGTGTTTTTTCATGTACACCACCGTTCAAACGTTGTTTTTTTTCTGTAAAAATAGTATTATTTTTAATATGTAATTTAAAAGAAGTTGATTTAACCATCATAGAGTGAAAGTTTATAATTTGGACATGTTTTGTCTTTTTTGTCACATTTTTAACGCAGAAAAGCAGAAATCGGCTCGCGCGTTAACCCGAGACGCACGCATAAAAAGACAGAGAGAGAAAGAGAGAGACACGTTTCAGACAGCGCTCCGAATTGATTCCTCTTTTGCGCTTCCTTGCTCTTGAACGGACACATAAACACAAAATTATGTCAAAATACCCATCTCGGCAAGTATTTATTCTCACGTTTATGTCATAAGTGAACGGTTGAGAAAGAAACCGGATGCTTGCCAGTTTTTTCGTTATGTGCAGTCGGTCTTAAAGTGACAGCACACAACCTGAATACTGTTAGACTTTGCAACTTAGTTATTTAGTATTAATTTCTGCTTGTAATTTGTGCATTTGTTCTTATTTTATTACTGACTGTTCACTTGTTTTAAATAATGTGTGAACTTTATCAGTTAGGCTAGTAGTTTGGGATAGGCAACTTCGGTCCACGAGGGCCACTGTCCTGTAGAGTTCAGCCCTGATTAAAAACTCACCTGCCTGTATCTATCTAGTAATCCTGAAAAACTTGATTGCCTTGCTCAGGTGTGTTTAATTAGGTTTGGAGCTAAACTCTGCAGGAAAGTGGCCCTCCAGGACCGAAGTTGCCTATCCCTGATGTAGTAGCTTTATGAAGTGAGCTTTAAGTAATAAATGAAAAGCAAAGTTACATTCCCTTGATTTATCCCATCCTATACAGTAGGTCCAAACACACAGCACTGTGCTTTTGTTCCAGATATACAAAGTATTTACACATGGCACAGATGCAAAAACAAAACAATGAAAACCAAAGAAACTCTCCAAAAAATTACCTCTGTAAAAAACAAAAACTTTTTTTGTTGTTTATAGAACTGGATAGAAACTCTTATGACATCAAACAGCGCTGTGTGACGCAACACAAAATACATTATACAGCAATTTCTAGATAATGGTAATGACTTCCAGTTATTTTATATCATTATGGAGTGGGCTGGGTTGAATCTCTCTGGACAGACACCACTGATAATATCAAAGAACGCAAGCGGAAATTATTTCCAAACTTGTCAGGGTTTCTGGAGAATTTACTGGAGTGTTTACTCTTATTGTTAATTGTACAGATTTAAGTTTTACTGTATACAAAGGAAATATAAAAATATAAAAAATAGCAAATAACACAATTTTAAATAATAACTGAGAAATCAGAAAGTGAAAATCACTACATGGAATAAATCTATTAGGCAGTGTATTAGCAAAAGTGCATTTCTTCCTTTTTCTTCAAAAGAAAAAGTTTGTTTTGAAGAAATCAAAGTGGTTTGTTATACTGTATAATCATGCACTGCATTATCTTTTCACAAACCACATAATGACTACGGATGGCGGTCCAATTAGTTCAATAGCGCTTTACGGAAACGATTAAGTATGTCTGTCCCTTTAAAATCAATGGGATAATTAACTGTAATCACCACTACACTATCAGATGTCCAACTGGCTCACTCTTTTGTTGTGGACGACAGTGAGTGATAACAGATACCGGCCTGCCCAATCTCTGTGGCTGTGTAGTTGAAGTCATTTTAATTGAGACTGGCTGTTTCTTAAACTTCTGTTTTTTGCACTAAACCAGATTTTTTTCCTGATTAGCATGCCAGTTAACACTAACAAGACTCAGAGAGTTCCCCCAGAAACTTAAATTATACTTTGAATACTAATGTTTAGAATAAAAATAAAATAAACAACAAAAACCTCTTGCTCACAAATGTCTTGTAAAATGTAAGCCAGATACGAGAACTAAACGAAAACCCTTCTGTTAACTGAAATAAAAATAAACATAACTGGAATAAAAAAACCTAAACTAAAATAAATTTTCATGATTCCAAAAGTAACATTTCAAACACTGCTAAATCGAGAGATGGAAGTATAATATTGTAACGTGCACAGTAGTAAAGCGAGGGAACGAATTATTATATCATGTGCATGATTTACTAAAATCTAGAACAAATTCTTCATTCGTGGCCATGATATGTATATTTTTATCCGCATGTCATATGCAGGGCTCTGTACCAATCTGCATATATGAAAATACTACAACAATAACACAAGATTATACTGAGAAATTCAACACTATTAAAACTATTTTTATACATTTTAGCAGTTGTTTTAGCAGCTGTACATGTTCAACCCTAAACTATTAAAAACACACACACAAAAAAAAGTCAGTACTGTTATAATTGCCTGCACACTTCTCAATTTAAAATAGTTTGATGAAAGAAAAAAAAATAATATATTTACATGTATATATTTATACATATATATATTACTCAGATGCCTTTAAGAGTGTTAAATCCTCTAGTCTTGAGTTTTGTTCTTAATAAGGATCAAGAAATGCTCAAAACATCAACTTTTGCCATGGTTTCTGGGAAAAATTGAAGTTTTCGATAATAATTACAATACTGTTAATTCAAATACAGTTTTCCAAGTAATACATTCAGAAACACAGAAGTTTTGGTTGGCAGTGAATTTTAGCTAAAGTTTAACATTGATAGCTAATGAACTGGTACATGACTGCCTGCTCTCCTAAGCTCTATTTAACAGCGTGTGGTCCATTAGCGTACAAGACAGGAACAAAAAAGCATATGAAGTCTAACCAAGGGTCATTCAGAAAGTGGAAACAGATTGGTTTGAGATTGAGACACCATGCAAAGAGAATGTACAAGACATCATGTTTCCTCTGGTGATCTGATCACATGAGGCTGTTCCCAAAACACTGCCAGTTTTCTTGTCAATCATGAGACAGAATAGGAATATGTGCAGATAAGAGATGCACAGATAAAAAAATAACATGCAGGAAAAATTCATTGTCAAAAGTATTGAAATAACGGTTCTTAAAATGCTGAAGAAAATATGGCGAAGCGAATCAGAAAGGAGAAGTGACTTTTCAATTGTTCAGTTTGGTTCTGAAATGAAAATTCTGTCATCACTAATTAAATTTTTAAAGTTTGGTTGTAAAATGAAGTTGTCACTCATATAAATAACAAAACTCTTTACAAAATGAGATTAACAAAGAGGAGGAGTGACAGACATATTTAACAACTGCTGCTGACAATAGAAAAACATCAACACGAAATGCAAATATGGCACTTTGACATCACAGCCACATTATAGCAGCCTGATAGATACACACATCAAGAGCCATCCAATTAAAACTGCTTTATGTGGCAAAGCTTGAATGACAAGAGAGGAAATGGTCCATCAATTACATTAGATTATGTGTCATACAAGACATAACAAATGCACAACCCTCACTTTTATATAGAAGCACAAAAAAAAATACACATGGATATACAAACACACCATGAAAGTTAATAAAGTCTCTTAAAGGGAAAGTCCACCCCAAAATGTAAATTCTCTCATGGCATCCACAATGCATATAACTTTCTTTCTTCAGATAAATAGAAACAAAGTTTTTTTAGGAAAATTATTAATCACAACTTCTCTCGCATGAACGCTCATATGACAGTAGACCGGAAGCAATGATTTAAAGTTAAAAAGTAAAATAAATAATAGGATTTTCTTTTACACACACACCTATTGTTTTGCTTCTGAAGACATTGATTCAACCACCGGGGTCACATTGTTCTTTTCCAAGTGTCAACCGAGCGGCAGCCATTCACTTGCATTAAATTCCTTACAGAGATTGATTATTTTCCTAAAAATCTACTTTTGTGGTGGTCTGAAGACGAATAACCATGCAGTTGTTTTATTTCAAATGATGATAATACTTTATCAGAGTAACCCAAATGGCAATGACAGGATATGAGGTGGCAACTGTCAATTAACTGGTGTGTATGACATGAGGTGAGTCACTATCATACATTACAATAAAGCAAAACAAACAGGAACCGCAGACAATAGGGTCAATAAATAAGGTGAAGGAAGCACATACTGACACACGCACAAACTGATGACATCATTAAGATGTCAGTGAGATTTCCTCCGTCCTGACCTCTCAACCTTTTTTCATACACACAAACATACACAGGCACACACATACACTTGAACATTCTCAAAGCAAGGTTGTGTTTGCTTAGCTGAGAGCTGTTATTCATGGAGACCAAATGGAGCATTCCACAAGCAAAGGGGGGTAACGTAACCTGCCTCTTTTGCTAGCCTACTTTATAAACGTTCAGACAAAAACATAACACCAAAACACCCTAAATTCGGCCTGTGAATCATAAATATGCAATATCTCACAGTTCGCATGCAGCGACGGACAACCATTCAAACTATACTTCACATGCGCACAGTTCAAACAGACTGAAAACTGTTGTACCAAAATAATCAGTCCTTTACAAACTAGCATCACCTATTTCTAAAATAAGCATATATAAACAGAGAACAAGATGGGACAAGAGAGACTAGGGTGAGGTATCTGCCCTTAGGCACCGTTTGCAAATGTGTGGAAATAATCAGTTTCCCTCTTTGCCATTTTACTAGTTTTTAAGGAGATTGCACAAATATTTGGATATGTGAGATTGACATACTGTACTTCTTTTTTTCAATTATGGGTAATGGCTAAAATGAGCAAATCCAGCCAAATATCATATCACATAATCATGTTCACTCTACAAAATCCATGCATTAGGCTACAAATGAACATTTTTGCATAAACTCTGCAATTTGTTTCATGTTTAATGCACTTATTTGCATCTACAATAGGAGGTTGATGCATAAAAGCAACTAAATTCTAAATTATTTACAGCCCTTGTGATTAAATAAAATAATAATAATTAAAAAAAATCTTTATTAAATATTAATTATAGCCAACATAAAATATATAGGCCTTAGTAAAACATTTTAATGGAATCAAAATTAGTACAATTTGATGAAATCAAATTCTCTACCCATATCTAACAGGCAACAAATGCATCAACAAATGTTTAAATCTATCCCACAGTTACACTTTAGCAAGCCAGCGAGAGACAAAGTAAATGAAAAACCCTGAGGAAAGGCACTAGTGGAAAAGAATGTAAATACAAGAGGAAGAGTGGAACTCGATTTATGGAAGGTGAGTGAAAAAACAATGGGGGTTAAAACTTAAGAGGAAGCAGAGAATTACACAAGATGTTAAAAAAAGATATCGGCTGGTCTAATACAGGAGAAGGAAACAGCAAGCACAGGGAGAAGGAGATAGTCAAAAGTTCTCCTTTACCCATCTGAGTTCTTAAGTGAACTGGTGGAGCGAGACCGGGGTTTCATGATAATGCTCATTCTGGATGTGGATTTCCCTCTGCTAGCGGCTACAGCTAATCCCAACAGTGTGGATTTGTTTTCAGTCCTCATGTGCGTCTTCAAGCGTGAACATAACTCGGTCGAGACGGCCCTGCCCCTGTTTGTTCCACAGACAGAAGCCCCCTGTGGTCCGGGACTCTCAAACTGACCGGGACAGGAGTTCCAGAGTTTGTGTCAATCAGCAACCGGCTCCTATAATGCAGGACAATCTGTCTCTCCCCCTCTCACTCTCCTGAAACTCCCACCCCATGTACTTTTCTCCCTCCCTCCCTTCCTGGCTGGCTGCGAGACTCGTTGCTCGGACTCGTGTAGTAATGACGTAAGTGGGGGTAGGGTGCTCCTTGTGTTTGAGACGAATGAATGGGGGAGGAAACTTACACCTCAACTTGAGAGGTTTCAGATGACTGGGACAAATTCATCCCAGCGGATTTATATACTCCCTAAAAAAAGGGTGGGAAGGATTTGCCCAGTAGTATGAATTCAAGATGAGTCAAAAGCACTTAGTGTGAAATTGCACATCAAGTGTAGCCAGGAAGTCTAAAACCACTTCATCCAAGCAATCGTTTATTAAATGCGCTTTTCCCTTACAAAAAACTATGTATACTTAGTTAATTTTCTTAAGAAAAGTTCAAGTATATTTTAAGTATACTTTATGAAGTAAGTATTCTAATATCAGTGTACTAGAAGAAAACTACTAAGTGTACTATTTCAACCTGGAACTAAATTGGTATCCTTTAAGTGACTACGTTTACATGCAGCCAATAACCCGTTCAAAACCGGTATATTAGGAATAACCCGGTCGCAGAAGGCCATGTAAACACCGGCAAAAACCAGAATATGCTCATATCCCGGATTTTAAAAACCGGGATATTACCTGGGGTA
This sequence comes from Pimephales promelas, assembly GCF_988280905.1. Classification (NCBI taxonomy): domain Eukaryota; kingdom Metazoa; phylum Chordata; class Actinopteri; order Cypriniformes; family Leuciscidae; genus Pimephales; species Pimephales promelas. The sequence continues at coordinate 26,921,529 of NC_142782.1, forward strand.
CCCCTTTTCTAACCCGAATATGTGGTCATGTAAACGCGTATCGGCATATCCCAATATTGATTTTTGTTTTGCGCATGTTCTATTCGCAAGGAATCTTGGTCTTTTGAGTAGAGAAACTTCTCAGCGCATACAAAAATACCGGAAGTAAACATGGCGAGACCAGGCGAGACACAGCAGAGCATACTTTTGGAGCGAGGTCAGTAACGTTACCAGCATCAAAGCGCAAACAAAGGCGATCGCTATCTGCCCCGAACTATTCATTATCCGCATGCTGTTGTTGTTGTTGTCTTTGGATACAGGAAGAAGAATCGGAAATGACGCATATTGCGTCTTAAGGTTGTCCGTACGTCTAGACGCTAACCGTGCGTCGCCGTTTCCAGTACATCGGGATCTTGCAATTCCATGTATACAGGAGAAACTCTCTGTGCTCACGCATGTAAACGGGTTATTCCTAATGTTTCAGAAACCCGAATAGTGACCTTAACCCAACCATAACCTGAAAATTGGCTGCATGTAAACGTAGTCAGTGTAACAATAGTACACAACTAGTTCAGAATTAAGTTTTTTGTTTTGTACCGCAAATATATTGCAAGTGAACTTATAGGTAGACTTTTCTGTCAGTAGTCAAGTACACTTCAAGTAAAGTGTACTTCAGTCAAGCATACTTAAGTGCAAATTTTCTGAAAAGTACATTAAGTATATTTCTGAGAAGTACATAAAATGTAGACTGAAAGTACACTTATTTTTAGTTTAAAAGAAGTATACTGATAGCACATTTGAGGGCTCATATACAGTCCATGTGCAATGACCAACATGCAATAATATGTGAGGTGAAAAAATATCATTTCAATTAGAGAACTCAACAAAGAAAAATCTAACACTCATGACTGTACTTGACTAGACTGTTTACTGCCGCGATTAACGGTTCACACATTAACCCATGCCAAGGGCCCTCAGAGGTGTTCCAGTGACGCAAGACATGCAACAACCAATGACAGCAAAGCAGAGAGTATCACTTCCAGCTCTGCCCACTTGATGGTTTCAATAAGCATTTAGACAACAGGTTTGATTTTATCTCCAGTGAAAGGATTACAGATCTCTGATTACAAAGCAATTAGTTTGGGGTGAGAGATCTGTCAGTTCAAAACTACAACAAACTGAAAAAGACGTGTGTTTGTCTCATTAGTTATTAATATATCACATAGTATGAACAGCTATGTCTATCTATGTTTATGCACATTGTTGCCTGTGTTCACTAGAGATTAAAGCAGATAATAATAGACAAAATCAAGAACATCTCCAAAGTCATTTACTCAGTGAAAAAAACAACAACCCAGAATCTGAAGACAATTAAGTAATAGATAAACACATTTAGATTCACTGGGCCTTGATTTTTACACTCTTTTTTTACTCCAATGAATATTTCTCAGGCTTGGGAATTTTAACAGTGATTACTATTAACAGGGAACTATTAACAGTGATACATTTTTGAATTGTCTTCCACATTATAGCTACTTAATGGCCTTTCACAATTAATTTATTTTTTGCCATATCCACAAATATGGCTTTTTTCAGTTATCACACACACAAATTATTTATATATATATATATATATATGCTTTAGAAAAATAAAAAAATACAACATATGAAACACAAGACAAATGAACCCAATGTAACACAAAAAATTGAGCCAGGGTTATATAATGTATCTCAGAGTAGTTTTATATAGATTCGAAATTTAGCTTGGAGGATCTTTAAAGAGATACTCCACTTTTTTTGGAAATAGGCTCATTTTACCACTACCCCAGAGTTAAACAGTTGAGTTTTACCGTTTTCAAATCCATTCAGCCGATTTTCTGCTATTTAGAAGAATATCACTAACCAGACAATTTCTGGTCTCATTGACTTCCATAGTAGGAAAAAAATATACTATGGAATATACTATGGAAGACCAGAAAATGTATGGTTACTGATATTCTTCTAAATAGCAGAAAATCGGCTGAATACATTCGAAAACGGTAAAACCCAACTGTTTAACTCTGGGGTAGTTGTAAAATGAGCTTATTTTCCAAAAAAGTGGAGTATCCCTTTAAGACGGTTTAAAAGGCCACTGCAAACAAACAAACAAAAAATGTGTGCAATAAAACAGTTACTAATACAGTCACAAAAAGTGTAAACTGTTAACAGGTTAAAATAGGCATACTATAAGCCATATGTTTCTTTAATATGCAAGTCTGTTTGTACCTGTGGGACTTGAACCAGCGTTTCCTTTTCTTGCCTTTTAGTGAGTTTATATGAAGCTTGTGACCATTCCAAGCAAAAGTGCTAAGAAAGAGAGAAAGTGGAGAACCGCCAGGAGATTCACTAGCCATGGTGTCCTGATGAAACTGACAGCTTGACTGACCTCAAATAAGAGAGCTTTAGCTTTGTGTGAGGAAAATGTCCACGTCACTACTCATCCCATAATCCAATAACACCTGTCTGGCCTTCTAGCATTCAACTACCATGTCAGAATCACAAGCTTTCGTGCTGGTAAACTGTACATGAAACTATGTCGCCAGAAAGCAATCAGCTTTCTGATCAAGAGCTTTATCCTCCAAAAATGCAGTAATTGTTCTGACTAGTGTGGTTTGGAATTAACTGAATTTCAGCAAGAGACGAGAAAGTGCTTGTTCCACAAGACACGACTAAATGCCTAAAAATGTAACAATTTACATTGTTTCACAAACACATTCTGAAATTTCTAAGCTGAAATCAAAATATATTTGGATCCTTATTTATATTTTAAGTTGAAGTTGTTCTTGCAACCAGATTTCAAATGTAACAGAACTAATGCTCTGTTAGAGGGCCATTTATTATTATCATTATTTGCGTTGTTGGTGTTTATGGCCCTCTCAGAGCACAGATTGTAAGTGTGGGATAATGTACTGCTGCATCTCCACATATCCATATCACACTCCCACTCGCCTACAACCAATTATTGATGAAAATAAATCATCAGGAGTTAATCTAAGAAAAACTAAGCTATTTTAGAAGTGTTGAATATGTCCTAAATATGATAAATGTGTTAAACCACAGACTCATAATTACTTGGATGAAATAAAATCATGCCCAGACAGACGTGGGCTGATGCTGGAAGAATCAAGAACACAATTCAGACGATCTAAATGGGTCTGTGCCACTATTCTAGGGAAGACCCAGTTGGATAAATAGATGTTGATTTTCTTTCTTCATCTGCAAAGTTTGAATCTATACGGGGATTGAATTTATACTTCACGTTTTCTGACCTGTCCATTCTAAGTCTGGGTTTAATGGGCAGTGTGTATGAGTGTGTGTTTGAAAGGGTGTGTGTGTGTGTGTGTGCTTTATTGGCATTAGCATAAGGCACATATCTGATAGCGATTCTCTGTTGCCGAGCATTTGTCTTAGGCCCAATACACACTGACCTACTCTGACCCACTCACACACACACACACATTCAAATTTCTCTCAATGTGTACTGTAGTTATTGACACACACCTGCTCATTGTTGGACTGTGCAGATATCAAAACAATGGCATTATAGTGTATTTAGTAGTAATACTACTAATATGAATCTTTTTATAAACGAACACACATTTGTTATGTAAGTTCCCACAATATCTGACATTTGCACAGCACAGGTCACGATTGCCACTCAATTCAACCTATTTATTGCCATTTACCTAACAGATCTACAGATAGGTTTATCGGTGGCGAGAAGCATTAAAGGGTCTTTAAGGAAATCAATTGGCTCATAACCAGCTGGTTATCACATCCTATTATTAACCACAGACTAAAAGAACATTTGAGTCTGACATATTTACATGGATTTTCTTTTAAATTAAAAATGTAGTAACAAGCTGAAGTATAATCATAGACCATCAGCAGTCACATAATATGTGATCCAAACTGAGTCAAAAAGAAATGGTCTTATTACTTTTAAATCACATCTTAAAGCTCATCTTTTAATTTATGGAATTAATGTTGAACAGATGTTGCTTTGTACTGCTGTCTTGTATTTTATGTCAAGGTAAGTGTTTGAAAGGCACCTCTAAATAAAATAAATGTATTATATTTACAGTATATTATACATTTATATTATTATAAACTGTCAAAGCAACCTTTATTAATTCATTAATTAGTCTATGTTATAAAGATGAACAGTTCAAAATACAAAACGTTCCACATAATAACTCAACAGAGAAACATTTACCAAGCCTGACAAATTTCCCAAATTATGATCCAGTCCTACAAAAACGTAGCAGCTGACTATTCTGACACACATCACACATAGAAAGCTTTACCATTTCCTCCTTGGCTTGATGTCAATGGGTTTGTTGATGGCATACGGTGAGCCATTGATGCAAGCGCTACGATAACGGGCAATCCTCTCCAGAGAACAAAGTTCTGAGTTTGCTGGCAAACTCATTCTCGACTTACAATCAGTGCTGAACAAGACCAAATACAGCTGAGCAAGCCTTCCTGGGTCAGTTTGACCAAGCTTTCAGTACTGTGGGGATAAATGAGAGCGAGACTGGAGGATGTGCAGAAAGGAAGAGGAGGGAGAATGAGAGAGAGAGAGAGCAGGAGGTGGGTGAACAAGAAGCAGGTAGGTGCTGAAATCATTGGCGAGATCAGTAAAACCAATCAGCCGTTAATAAACTTTAATGAAGACCAACCAGAGTCAGCGTGTGAGTGTCTAAGCGTGCAAAATCCCACACGCACCTTTCATGGAATTCTCCTGATCTGCTCCAATCATACTTATATTGACTCTGTGCCATTTCTAAAAAGCTTTTATGCCCCAACTCTCTGCCCTTAATCAGACAGACGGGGCTGACGCACATCAAGAACATGGTCTCGCAAACAAGTAGATGCCACAGACACTATATTTCTACTCACAGCCAATTTAACCTACGGTGCATGCTAACAGCTTTGGCCTGCTAATGTAGTCTCTCCTGTGTACTACACCTAATGTCTTGTTATACACTGTATGTACTATTTCAATTATTCATTCTGTGTTACAGAAATCTGTTTAGCGTCTGCTTGTGCATTAAACTGTGCAACTCATTAGTGATGCTATTACTATCACTCATGGGGTTGTGGTTCATTCTAAACCTTAAACCTAGCCTGGTTAAAACCAGGCTATTCACAGTTGTAACCGAGTTGGCAAAGCTGCATAGACAAATCATTTCCAAAGGGGCGTCACCAACGGGCGTAGCTCAAATGCCTCTGGGCGCAATTGGACGGACCTAAAACCAATCAGAGCGATGAAGCAGATGACGTATGCAAACCGACTTACCAACTTAGTTTGATTCAGATATGCTCTGTTACAAAAACAGCAGTGGACACAGCCAAGCGAAATGGAGCTTGCCGGTCTTGCGTATGGAATGCGTAATTTTTGCCGTAATTTACTAACATTCACACCCCTAGTTCTGTCGCCATCGTGTAAAGACCGCCCCAACGTTTCTGATTGGTGTCGCGATTTCGATGGATTACAAATGAGCTCTTTGCCAGACTAACTTGCAGAGCAAATCTAAATTTGCCGGAAGCTGTCTGGGTTTTCCCAGGCTACCTTAATCTAGCCCCAAACTATGAAACTTTGCCATTTAACTAGCACCATACCGTAATGATTCCTCCTATTTATTGTCTGCTGTGACTTTTCTAAACTATCACATTTATGATTTGCCCCTTGCAGATAATACAACAGGTGCAAATCCCACAGACCAGGTGTCTGCGACAAGGTGTCTGCCAACTTTTTTCAGGCCAAGGAGCATTAAAATAATGATTATTGATACTAAAATACATTCAGAAAACCTTAGCAACTGCATAGCAATGCCCGGTTAACTTCAACCCTTAACATTGTGACCAAGCACTAGTGACAATTTCTTCAGAGAATAGTTGCTCATGTTGTAAACATACATATTACTCTCTGATATTTAACTAAAAAGTTTATTTTGTCCACTAGATGGCACCAAACTAACATATTAAATCTGAAGACCGAGAGATTACTGTATTTTGCAAGTGCCTTTGTCTGGTTAGCCCCTGTTTTTGGAGATGCTATAACTTCACCATTATGAGGGGCAAAAAACACATTTCTCCATTAACGAATATTCAACATATAAATGCAAATATTTTATTATATAAAACACATTTTAAACATGGTGAGGTTGTCAAAAGGGCTATAGTTTTGTATATATGTGTAATTAGTGAATTCTGTCAGCTATATAAATTAATACAGATTTTAATTGAAAAATTAAACTGTGTTCATGTGGCACACTGAAATTGCTAAAGAAAAACACTCGCCACTAAAACAGCACGGAAGATTCATAAACCACCTCAAATCAAATCATTATCTAATACCAAAAGCCCATATGAGCTCTACATGAAAAACATACATGATAAACTAATATCCTACAATATACTGCCTATTCTAAAGACACAACTGAATTTGTTTTTAATGATCATAAATCACCTTCAGATTTAAAAGCTTTTTCTTAAAGGGATGTTTCACCCAAAAAACGAAAAATGTGTCACTTACTCACCCCTAAGTTGTTCCAAACCTGTACGAGTATCTTTCTCCTGCTGAACACAAAAGATGATAGCTATTGATAACCAGAGAATAGACGACAGCCATTGACTTCCATAGCATTTTTTTCCTATATGGAAGTCAATGGCTACCATCAACTGTCTAGTTCCCAACATTCTATATAACATCATATTTTTTGTTCAACATAAAAAAAAAAGTTCATACAGGTTTGGAACAACTTAAGGATGAGTAAATGATGACAGAATTTTCATATTTGGGGGAACTATCCCTTTAAAGGCTTGATAATAGTTTTTTTAGACAAATATAAATCAATGGTTAATGGAGTAGTTGTACCAGACAGTGCAGAGCTAGAATGTAATAAAATGTGTAAATATAAACAGAATTTATTTATTAGAAAATAAATAAATTTTGATATAATAATTATATATACACATAAATATATACTTTAAATTGTATATATTCTTTTAGTTACCACTAGGGAGCACTCTATCACTAACCACACGTACTTTAGCAAGGGTCTCTCACTCATCACAACAGGAGGGCGAAAAAAAACACAGTCACAGTGATGGAAAAATATGTCCAAGGCCAAAAACCCATTACCACATGATTCTTATGGAATGATCTTGGTGTTTCATAGCAAAAATCTAATTTGCCACAGAGTACATGAATATATTATATACACATACATTGAGTGAGTTGCTCTGGAATGAGCTTCAGGCATCCAAGTGTAGCGAAAGCTCCATATTAACATGCGCATTTATCGTTCATTACCATCAAACGACAATCAAAGCTGCTAGTGATGAATATCCCTTTAAGCTCTGCCAAGTACAGCCTATAATAAAGTCAGCTTATCCAGGCTAACCTGCTATATAATGCCATTGCAACGGCCCTTCCTGAAGATAAAGTGTGGGGCTTTTTACGCAGGCAGGGAGGTAGTTCCCATCATCCATCACTGTTCTTCAGAAGAAGGTGAGAAAAAGCCACGGCATCTCTCACTGTCAGCGAGCATCACTGACGTCTTGTGTACCTGGCAGCAACACTGTTCTCCCGTCTCCTGGAAGCAAAGCCTAACGTTATCTTGAACCTATTTTCCAGAGAGATGACAAAGATCTGCTCATGATTCCTGTACCTGTATAAATCATTCAGCAATGGTCAGGAACAGGAACTCCCTCTGGAGTATCTTAAAGCTAAATAACTCGCTCAGAGGCATGAACGGCATTCCAACATCTTGTAATAACATCACTCAATGCTTGCTAATAAACTCTCACTTTTTAGTGCCATTGGAGCCAAACACCCAAAGGTACAGCTGGCACAGTAGAGCTTTTAAGGTGATGTGTGCACACTACACTGTAAAAACTAAAATAAAGTGTTTGTATTATATACAAAATTAAGGTAGTTTGCACAGCATTTTTAGGTTTAATTCATTTCACGTTTCATTCACTTTAAAAGCACATTCAAATCAATAATGATAACTACAGTAGGTAATCTAAATGCCTATTACCGCCACAGCGTTAAATACAATCAAATCACATGTGACCACATGTGACGAAATGTGCTGTGATTGGTCAGCTGCCCAGTGTGTTGTGATCGGCAGCACCTAGGCTGGATTTACACTGCAGGTCTTGATGCCCAAATCCGATTTTCTGACTATATCCGATTTTTTTTACGACCTGCTTACATCATCTTTTAAAAGTGACCCATATCCGATTTTTGCATTTACACTATACACTGCTAAAACTATCAAATGCAGACGTTCTGACCCGGGAAATTAAGCAAAACAGCACGAACTTCAATGGATGCAGATGTGAATAAAATTATCCAGTGTTTTCTTCACACAATATTTCAATAAGTCATTAAAACATTGGTCTCGTACGGCGGAGAAAAAAAAGAGGAGAGGCTCTAGCCACGAGCACTTAAAACGATGCCTCATATCTCGTGAAATGTCTTCAAAAAAACGGATTTATTTCTGTAACAACCCTGCATTTTCGCCTGCACTCTTCACCCCAAACACTCAAAAGACATGAAACCTCCGCGTTGCTCCACTGTGTGTATCGCGCACTTTTTAATGACGTACGACTCGCATTACCGGGGAATATCAGATTTGTCTGCTTACATGGCACAAGCAAATGCACGTATCTGATTCATATCCGATTTATTACCACATATGAATGAGGCCTGAATCCGATCTGAGAAAATCGGAATCCATGCGTTTTTTTCCTGCTTACACGTTCAGTGCCACATGAGAGGAAAAAATCGGATTTGGATCACTTGAACCATGCAGTGTAAACGAGGCCCTAGTGTGTATTCAGGAAATGTCCATAAAGGATTCGACTCGGCGCATATATATCTATGGACTCGACGCAGTAATATCATCCCTCTGGAGAGGGAGAGGATTTTTCACGAGTCAAACTTCTGTCAAAGTGCTCCCAAGCACTTGCTGTGGAATACCGCCATACAATATAGCTATCCACTTTACACGCTTAGAAATGTGCAACGTTTTATTGTGTCACCATTCCTGGTCGAGTTACTCTACTCGTGTAACTGTATTTAAATAGGGAAAAAGTGGAGGTGTTTGGTCGCTTCTCTGCTTGGATCCTAATGAATGAACTGGGCTAGTTAAGTGTGATCAAAGTGTCTCACGCGCCAGAGCGATTGAGGGCACACACTGAGACGAGAGGCATGTATCAACTCGTCTTAGTTAAAAGAATAACATAGTTAAATATGAACAAACAGTGGAGTATCCCTTTAAGTTTGTTTGCAATGAAAAATGCACTGGCCCTTATCCCATGAATTCGTTAAACCGCATAGCTAACAACAAGGTGTGCATGTCTAGCTGGTGCAACTCAATCTAATTAGTCTTCTCTACAGCCTCAATCAGCTTTGTCTCGATATACACAACTAAAAAAAAAACACAAACTGCTCGTGAGGTTGCAAGTAATGTCCTGGCTTGTAGACTGAGCAATAACTCTGAAACATGATGGATTTCATGGCCTCCCGAATGGAGCAGAGGGGTTAAACAGCTTTCTCCTAAGTCACCAGGTGTTCGCGCAAGCCGGCCGGGCTGCACACACACGGCCAGACTGTCGAGGAAGAGTGATCGGCTAATTAGCCTGTCTGCATGTGGCCAATTGTCGCACACCTGACTGGCTTGTGACGTACCTCACAGTCCTGGCCTTTGGCAAAAGCCTTGTGGGAATCGGTTTACTCTGTAATCTGTGTGTGGTGGGATGTGATTTGTGCTTTATGTATGTGTGAGAGGCATCTTGGTCAGTAGGCTTATTATAAGCAGAGACATTTCCCTTGAGACTGGCTGTATACAAATTAATAGCACTTCCATGTCTTTTACCAAGATTTAAACAAACTACTTAAATCATTATAAAAAGCATTATTTGCTATATTGTTAAAAGCGCTGTATGAAGGTGACTATTTGTATACCCTCATATCATTTGTAACTTCTGAGGAAAAAAATGGGAGAAATTGAGAAAAATATATATCCTTATTATTTTTATTTGTTTTATATATAAATTTTGAGAGAGAAAAAACAATAAAACAACAACAATGAAAATAATAAATAATTAAATGCTTTGAACATACCTACATACATATACAGGATACTATACAAGACACAAACATTAACAACAAATGAATAATTACATACACTTGAGGAAAACAAAAGGAGAAAATAAATAAATATCATTATTATTGTTTAGTTTATTATTTTTATAAACACACACACACACACACACACACACATATATGTAAGTAATAATAATAATTAAGTAAATAATTACATATATATATATATATGTTTTAACAAGTAAAATTCTCTTTAAAATGCCCATGGAAAAAGAAAGCCATACAGGTTTGTAAAAACATAAATGTAAGTAAATTATGAGTTATTCCTTAAATTTTAGTAACTGTAACTGTATTGCAAAGCATAAAGGAACACACACCTCGGTTTCACCTTGTGTGTGCAATGAGCTCAAGATGCTCTATTTTGATCAAATCCAGCAGCACAGAATGAGATTCATACATCACAACTGCTTGTAGTGGGTTTAAACGAACAAGACAGCTTGAATGCCATATGCGTCTGACCATGAACGCAACAAACAGATGAATCAATTACGGCAGGCACAGTTGAACTGAGCCGTGCATGACAAAACAGACAGATGAAACAGTCACTAACTTCTGTCACTGCTCGATGAACATTCCTCCCAGGGAATATTTTTGAGATAACAAGAATCTGCTTTGTCTCACCAGTTTCAACTTTTCAACACAACATACTATAACCAAGCATGTAAATAAAACCTGGAGCATCCATTTAGAACTCCTATTCATCTTCTCAATGGGAGTTGCTCAAGTGATGCAGGTGACTCGAACCACATACATATTTGAACCAATCACCCTAGCCGTAAATGCCATGCAAGTAAGCCGCAAAACCATGAAATCATGACACATCAAGAATGTGCACCAAGCCCTCAGTAACAGCAACTATCCTGAGCTGGGATGTGTGAAGCTAATATAATCCACGTCTAATATCTAATGATCGTCCATGGAGAAAGAAGCCTTTCGACCCTGATAGTGTGGTTCTAACTGGGCCGTACTAACCAACAAAACCTTGAGCACTGCTAAAGTTTGACTCAAATTTTTTTCATTTTTCATATATTAAAGATGCATTATTTGCCCTAAAAGATGTGATTCAGAAGATCAAAGTACAATAGCCGGCTGCCTTGCATGTAAAATTACGTGACTCATTTAAACATTAAATAATCAGGAAAATGTCACAGGCTTGTTATCTCATTGGGTGGAGTCAAGAGCTCTCAGCCTCTGTGATAAATCTTACAGAACACTTGAGGAGCTCACAGAGTCTGAAACTTAGATAAAAAAAGAAAAGATAAAAGCTCATTTCAATAAAAACATATTTCAATTATCTTCCTCAGATTCCTCTTGATACACCAAGAAATCGAACAAAGCAACATTTTCTAAAGCCCCAAAGTAGTTTTATCACAGAAAATTCAATATTCAACCAAAAAAGGCCTTAAAAATTGAAGGCAAATGTTATTACATCTGTGTTCAAGCTTATTTTATAATCTTTTAAAGACTTGAAAGCGACAAAATGGTCAAACTCTATTCAACGTTACCAAGGTTACTGGAGTTGCTTTCATTTGGAGAACAAGGAAAGTCAAATACTATGTCTCTGAAAGCACAGAACACACAGTCTTAGAGAGACGCAACCAAAGTCAAAGACAGATGAAAAAGCAATACCAGCACTACTGTATGTATACTCGCAATACTATAGGTGTTATTAACCGTCGCTATCGTGGTTACGCACTCACACGACGTTGTTTATACCCACCCCTAATATATGTTGCACAATGCACATAGGTTCAAATATTCAACCAGCAACTAGTATTCCAAGTATGTGCATCTCTATAAGAAAAGGCTGACTGCCCAAAAGCACTTCTTTTATGTGGTATTAATCCCCACAATTAGTGGCTCTAGTCTAGTAGATGATTTTTTACACAAGTAAAATATCTGCAAATGTAATAATTTTCCCAATTTTGAAAAAAACAAAAACATATTTAATTAAAAATGTACAATGATGATATAAATTAGAACATCACTTGTTATCAGTTATTATATACAGCATAACAGATTCAGATCCAATATTCTTGCCAGCAATTCAGTGCATTGTCTAGAGCAGCATGTTTTTTAAAACAGGAAAAGCATGGTGTAATTAGATAAGTCCAGCATGAGTTTGTTTTGAAGCGAAAATGACGCAAAACATGAAAATGGGTTGACAGAAAAGTTAACAATGGCATATGCATCTACAGCAAGGATAAACTTCCAAAAAGATTTTTTTTTAAGAATCTGTAAATATAATCAAACTATGAACCAGACTTTCACTCTTCTGTTAGATATTTGGTCAGCTAAATTAACTGATTATTGGCTGACGTGGTTTTATGTAAAAGCACAACAAGTCCATAGACAACATGCTGTCTTTATCTCAAAGCTGCATGTTACAGAAGGTTTGGCAACATACAGTAGGTGAGAATGAAATATGTAGGATTGTGCTAAATCATAAACATTTGAATGTGAGCGTTGCACATTCATTTCCTCATGCAATCTTTTGCCAAAGCCGTTTTTAATAATGAAAAGACTGAATGTTTCATGATGCCAAATGTTGGATCCAGAAAACTGGATTAACTTGCACTGTAAACTGTAATTTCCCATTGAAAATCCTTTGTAATTTGTTGCTGCTTGTAATCTGTGTGTGGGGAAACTCGTCCTAAAATAAAGCTAAAACGAAACCAGAATATACAGATAACACTGTCTCTCTTAACCTCTCCAGGCATTGCAAATCTCACAGGCTTGTGATTCAGATGAAATGAGTTGGACCTGGATGCTAAAAGGCAGCATCAATAAGGAAGGACCAGAGAGGATCAGAAAAAAACACAACCCCATAAACGTGTCATTGAATGTAAATCTCAAAACAAAGGCTGCTCCTTCCCTCTCTGGTGAAATTCTTCGCGGAAGTTATTTCTGAGTAACGTCACACTTACGCTTTATATGCATTGTCATGCCATAAGCATTTCCACAATAATCACACAGCAGTACTGACCTTTCTCTCCCCACAGAATAAATGGTCTGAGGGAGGATGTTGTGGGGAGAATAGAACACAATTGAAGTTGAACAGGTCAAGGGCAAATTGACATTTCCTGTTAAAAGCTCTTGAATAAAAGTTATATGACTACTCTACTGGGGTTAGACATACGTATATGAGACTTGTACACTGTATATGGTCCGGATGATATTGACTGAAGGTTTACATGCACACCCAATACACATACATGTTCCTTCCTGATAAAACCATGACGTTAGTTAAGTTTGATTCGTTTCTGTGAATGAGTTCAAAATTTCTTTCAATAAATCAAATCAAACTTTTTAATTTATGACCGATCAATATACTTATGAGATTTATGAAATGTTTGAATGAGAGTTCCTTGAGTTTGACAAGAAACTTTTGCTTCTACCGTGTGTGTGTGTGTGTGTTATAGTAGTTAGTATTGTTGTAATTCTAAATTTGTGAATGTTCATAGTGAATTTTCGATGGCATGGGACTGAAACAATAAAATGTGATTTTCAAATCCATGCTGATGCAAAAAAACCGAGCTTGTTGATAACCAGTCGCAATAGCGCTGTCATTGATTATTCAAAACCCCCCACGCGGTGGCACATTGTTGTTTCATGGAAGCGCCCATCCTCAAAAAAAAAACAAACATGAAAAGTAAACAGAAATTTCAAATTTTCAAGTTTTTTATGTAATATTTGGTTGATTTATGCCTGTTTTGAACGTAAAGTCAAGTCAGCATTTATATAATGCTTTTTACTAGCCTGAGAAAAACCCAGATAACTTCCGGCAAATTTAGATTTGCTCTGAAAGTTAGTCTGGCAAAGAGCTCATTCAGGCCCATCCAATCTGTCGAAATTGCGGCACCAATCAGAAATGTTGGGGCGGGCTTTACACGATGACAAAAGCGCTGGACTTTGCTGACTCTAACGACTTCAAACATGTGTAGCTCATTCATTTTTTTTTTCAGATTCCAACCAATTATACATAATTGATATTGTTTTTAATAATAACAACTCATGTCTGAAAATTTGCTCTTTCTGACTCATTTTGCAAGCATGGGTTAAATATAGTTATTGCAAGATAAAATTATGCATATCATGATAAAAGACTATTGCCCACTCATAATATTTCTCACCACCTAAGATGGTATTGGTATGGTAATCACACATGTAAGCCACCAATCCCACTCCTGCATTTGTAGAAGGACTTGGCTCTTACAGACAGGCGGAAACGCTTCCAAGGACGGATGGCACTTTGGAAAAGCGACATGTGGATGGGAGCTCTGAGTAAACTATTCCTTGTAAAACTAAGAGAACACTGGAAGTGTTCCCGTTCATTATTTCAAGCCCATTTTCAATTTTGGGGTTATAGCTTATTTGTTCCTCTATTGCTATGTGAATTGCATCTTAAAAGAGACACTGAAGTGCAAACTGGGAGTTTACAATATGCCTTTTAGCCAACAACTCAGAAGCATTATTAGCAGGGTTTGAAATTAACACCGGCCAACCCACCAAAGGTAAAAATCAACTGTGGCGGGTCACGCTGTCAAACTAGCCGTTATTATGTTTACTCACTTTGCTGAGGAAGTTCATGTAAGCCAAATATGCGCAGATTAGCGAAAATACTCAACTCGTGAGTCATCATGATATATTAAATATAGCGTATTGCACAGAATATGAGCATATATGGCTTACTTGAACATGCCTGTCACAACGCAACAAATAACGGTAGTGCATAGTTTGTGCTTGCTGTTTAATAATAATCATTTCAAACTGCCTTGGTAAATACATTTTTGGTGAAAAGGATGAGGATGAACGAGGATGGGAGGAGATGGCTGGATGACAGGATTTTGATTGAATATGAAATGAATGTATAAAATCCAAATTTGATTATAGGCTATAAGCCTATATACTGTGTATATATCTAAAGTCAAGGTATATGTTTATTTATTTCATACCCGTTCATAAGTTATTTCATAACTTGCAAATTTAGTAGCCAAATTGGCCGGTGAGTGAAAAAGTTAATTTCAAACCCTGATTATCAGCATTATTACAATAAGCCTGCAATGACGTTTTTGACTTAATGTGAACTTTGTGTGCCTAAAAAACAACTATCGCACAAACAACATAAAATTAGCCCAGACAAATGAATACGATTGAAATGGTGCTGTTAAGTAGGGCTGAAAGTTGGCCGTAAAGTAACAATGCTGTTTTTTAGATTGGTCACGCAAGCCCTCGTCCCTTAACGGAAGCTACAGTGCACATCCGTAGCGTATTTGAAGCTCCCATCGCATCCGCTAAGCTATCGTCAATCGCACAAACAGATTGTATAAGCCTGACTATCCATGTATGAAATGTGGCAGCCCACACACTGACATGAGAGATTTTGAAACGTACAGGAAATATGACGGCAGCAATGAATCGGGTTAGCATCGGTGGGCCGCTAACTATGCTAGTCGCTTCAGGCGCTATTCTTCCCGCATCAACAAGGCTGGAAATACGGATGGAGCTGATTGCCACCCGCTGACTGTGCTGACACTGTGTTCTTATTGTGAACTAATAGCGAGACACCCACTCGTTCCTCGCTGTTGTCAAGGAGCCCAGCGGCAGATTCAATAAAGCATCTATCAGCCAAGCCCCTCTGCTGAGCTAAAAGGAAGTGCGTGCTACACAAGCGCCTGTTTTCCAGGAAAAATCAGAGTCTTGGCAAGTCCATGGTCAGGAATTATGTAATGAGCTTGCAGTGATTCAAGAAAAAATTGTCCCTGTATTTGAAATATGAAAAGGTTGCTGTAAAGCGGTCATATTTGTAAATGAGAGAAAAGGAAGGAGAAGCCAATGCCATTTTCTAAATGTTTGTTTATGCTATTGATTTTTAGAACAAGAAATCAAAAACATGAAATCTTCTTCATTCAGGCCACAATAAATAGCCTAGTGCTGTCTTTTTACTTTTTTGTAATAAAACAAATTGCTGTATGAATAGTGAATAAATAAGACAAAATTCGTCAAAATTATGTCAAAATTGATATCATGTGACTCCTTTCTTAAGTTAAATGTCTATAAAATCTTTAACATGATAAGTTTTGATGAATATCAGTAAAATATTATAGAAATTACTTTTATTCACACACATTAAACTGATCAAAAGTCTATTTCAAACAAATGCTTCTGAACTTTGTTCATCAAAGAATACTGAAAAATAATAATATTTTTTACACAAATTTTTGTAAATTCTAGCACAACAGTTTTTAACATCGATAATAAATATATATATATATATATATATATATATATATATATATTCTTGAGCGTCAAATCAACATATTAGAATGATTTCTGAAGGATCATATGACACCAAAGACTGAAGTAATGATGCTGAAAATTCAGCTTTGCCATCACAGGAATAAATTACAATTTGAAATATATTCAAATTAGGGACACCGTTTTAAATTATATTTAATTAGTCAATTAGTCAGTTAAATGTGTTATTAACGGCGTTAACGCAAACCCATTTTAACTGTGTTAATTTTTTTATTGCGCGATTAACGGTATTTTGCCCTAGCAAACTTTTTCGGTTTTTTTCACATGTTTTTGCAAAAGGACGCAGTATGTGTGGCACTGCGCTTTGAAACCCATTCATTTCAATGGCTTGCACGCACACACACACACACACACACACACACACACACACACACACACACACACAGCTGAAGCGAATTCTCCGCCCCTCGTTAATATCAGGACCTCCTCAGTATTTCTTTCACCCTTTTATTGATGGACAGTGTTACATTGTGTGAGAGGTTATTTGCTCCAAGTGAGTTAGTGTGAAATTGAACACTGTATATGCTAATGTTGTTTTCAATAAAAAAATATTTGCACAAAGCAAGCCAATCCACTTTTCCATGTTGATAAGAGTATTAAAATGAGAAGAAAAAAAAATGGGGCAAAAAGAAATCAAGTGACATTTAGAATAGATAAAAATGTGCGATTAATCGTGAGTTAACTATGACATAATGTGATTAATCGCGATTAAATATTTTAATCGTTTGACAGCACTAATTAAAATAAAAAGTTTTACTGTACTTTTGATCAAATAAATGCAGCCTTGGTAAGCATAGCATTTAATATCATAAAAACATTTCTTACTGACCCTGATATATATATATATATATATGTGTGTGTGTGTGTGTGTGTGTGTGTGAAAATAATTATGGACAGGCTCACAACAATCACCATTCTGATGAAATTATAACCACCTCCCTTGCTAATCTGCTTTAGTACACCCTCATCTGTGAACCTGCTCAATCATTTAACACTGGATGAAGCTGCAGGAAATGAGTCCACCATTAAACAGTAAATTTACTCTGAATGGCAAGCTGATGGATGAGAGCCCGGCAACCTGCGACAAAGCATCAGTTTAAATAACAGGCACACTCACACACACAAACAAACTGACGTGCTCTCAATTGCATATGACACAATTGAAACAATTAGCAGGTGAAAAGCGCTGGATGTTCCTTGACACATTGCTGTGATGTGGATGCCACTCCTCCAGCAGTCAATCAGCTTCACCAGAAACACAAACACACAAATACATACATTACATGCTAAAGGAAGCTCTCACCATATCCAAGAGTGCCTTCGGAGAGGAAGGCTGCTCAAGCGTATCATTCTCTCCTCGCGAACCCTGTGATTGCGGCCGGACTTCATTGAAATGACAGACTTTCAAGAGTTTCTCAACAAGCACTCCACGAATCTTTCTCATTGAGAGAAAAGACTATGTGACAACTGTGTCCATATTGTCTCTTTACTTGTAGCCATGTGTGGCTTTGCCTACTCCCATCTACAGTACTATTTGGTCACACTTTAATGCCGATAAAAATATATATATATAACATTTAACAAAAAACGACAAAAACAAGCTATTCCAATAAGCGTTTAAGGGAAGACAAATTAAATCACCCTGAAATGAACAGTGGCTTCCATAATGTCCAAATACAACAGCCTCTGATGGAGTGTGCCGAGCTGTTCCAGTCTGACGTTCATTGTGTTATCTGGAAAACGCTTGGCCACATTCCTCTTTCCTATCCACATGACGATATGAAGTCTTTGTTTTTTCCTGTTGCCAGCGATATATTTCCTCTCGCTTCATAGAGGGCAGGGCAGTAGACTTCGGCAAGTACACTGCCCTAAATCCTTTAATGTTTTGATCAATGTTCAATCAGCTTTATCCACCTTTTTCCTGAACATTAAAGTTGTTGAAGTCTATTGTTGTTTTCTTGGTGTGAGAATTTTACACCTGAGATTCACGTACCACAGGGTAGGGGTGGGCAATATGGCCATTTTTTTCAGCCAGGATCATAAATTACAATCTTATGATTCTTTTCATGTTAGCTTTCAAGAGTTATTTTGCCAGTTTCTCAGCAGTACAGCTGAACAAAGACACCACTGACATTCAAAATATTTTATTAGTAAGTCATACAGGTTTTGAAATGACATGAGGGTGAGTAACTGATTTTTGGGAGAACTATCTCTCTTTAAATTAAAGAGAGACATCAGGGCAGTCAACAGGAAAAAAAATGATTCATAGTCACCTCACTTTCACAGTATCTGATCATTTCGTTTTATTTGTGTTTTATTTCTGCACTATAAATCATTTTCTTATCTGATTTTTGTTGCATAGGCAACATCTCCCTTGGACAAAACATCCCTGGTTTATGAGCGTGTATGTGTTTGTGTGGGAGGAAAACACATTGCAGGACCGAGTGAGACTACTGTTTTGCGTAGATCTCTTTCTCTGTCGGCATGTGGTCATCCTCTCCAACCCCATTACGAGAACCCCTGCTGCCCTCTTCGTTCCAGCAATAAAGCGTATCGATTCTGTCATTGGAAGCTGTACTCTTTAGCTTTTTAACACAACAAATGATGCCTCAAACTGAGAGGGAAAGACTAATATGTTCTCTTTTTCTTTATCATATACCCACACAGAAACACATGGGCATAGAATATGCAGGAGACGTGTCCCCCGCACTTTTAATAAGACGTCTGTCTTAATAAGTCAAGTGTGTTCGCATAGAGGTTGTCATGGGCCAATGTGAATAAATCTAGATTTAAATTCAAAGAGACAAGATAGTCTATGCATGACCTGACGCACTAAACTCTCATGTAAAGTATGTTTCATTAATACAGGAAGCCATAGGGCTCCCTTGCGCAGAAAGTCCAAAACAGACTCGTAGAAGTAATAACTTACGACGTTCCAGGAAATCCCTTATATGGCCAAAGGCATCCAGCTATTATTATTTTTGTGGAAACCTTGAAGGGGTCATGAAATGGCATTTTAAATTTTTGTTATATTGTTGTCTGAGGTCAACTTATGACGTTCGCTTGGTTTTTGCATTCAAAAACATCAAAATTAATAAGTAATATACTATTTTGTACCCTAGTTTTGAGCCTAGCTGAAAAACGCTCGGTTTTTAAGGGCGTCTCGCACTGAAGACTTGGAAGTGAACGCTCACTGCAGTGAGTGGATAACAGATTTGCATATTATAACTCATAAAATATTATGAGTTTCAACTCAACCGTCGATGCACGCGAGGGAAATTGTTTTGAAAACGTCCAATGTTGTAAAATGGCAACCGGAATGATTCGCCCATACATGTTCGACCCAGAGTCTGTGTGTTGCACCATTCCTATCAGATCCAATATAGACGGCACAACACCGTTCTTTACTCTAAATCGGTCTGCAATTGGCCTATGTTATTTAGCTATGCGTGTAATGCGTGAATAGGTGGGCGGGGCTAAACCGGCCGTGTTGAAGTAGGCGTTGATGATCTTCAGAGGGGGTGGTGTTTTATCCTCTTTGACGTCATAGTTCCCCACTTTGAAAAACGAGTCGTTTTCTGAGCCTGGTGTCAATAAAAGCTTTTACTGGACTAACAAGGACGTTTTCAGTTCTGAAACTTACAGGATATTCTTATAATATGATGACCTCTCAGATGTCAAAAGCTCAAGGAAAATTTGATTTCTCAGTTCATCACCCCTTTAATACCCCTTTTCAAGATTTTTTTGATTAATAGAAACTAAAAAAAAAACTGCATTTATTTGAAATAAAAAAAATTTGTAACAAAAATCAATTCAATGAGACTTTGCTGAACCAAAGTATTAATGTATTTTATTTTTTATTAACAGTAATGTATTTATTATGATGTATGTACAACCTGTTTTGCATGCCACATGGTTTGATATTTTATTTTCTAATCCAATAAAACATTCATGTTGTTTTAAATGCCTCAATACGTTTGGGGGGCCACTGTAGACCATCTTCCGTAAAGCAAGATGAGCTATTTTAAATAAATAAGTGAGAATCCCTGGTACTGATGCATGCACTTTAAAAAACACTTGAACGTAAAAAGCAATCTGTTAACATCAGCAAAAACAAAGCGAAAACAAGCATAGTAGAGATTTTTTAAAAGTCTCCTGGGAGAATATTAGCATAAAGAACACATCCAACGATAGTTTCTTTCTTTGCGAAAGAAGGTTTCAATTACCTTTGCCAGGTGTAACTGTTTGAGTTTTTGGTAAATCACAACATAGGACCAATAAGGACCAAAACCTGCACTCTTGTTTAAACATAATGGTTCTCAACTGATTTAACATTGGACATCAACATCAAGTGGCCATGGTTTAATGAACAAAAGCAAACAAAAAGTGCTTAAACTCTTTAAAAAAGGTTTAATATTATCATGAAGTGCACAGAGCCACAATAAGCATTTTCTGAACAGCAACAATAAAATGAATGTCACTCTTTCTAAACTGAAAATTTGACAATTTTGCACAAACAATAGCCAAAGTGTGATTTGAAATCCTAAAATGTAACAAACACTCTTCCAACTAATGCATTAGGCTCCTGAACATACATTCAAACTGCACAGCATATTACATAATATATAATTTACCTCAAAGCGCAGTCAGATCTTCATAAGCTTATTTATTGTTTTATCTAATTATGCATGATAATATGGTTAGTTGAATTGTTTTTCCCCCCTGTGGTCCACGACCCAAACATAATAGACCTACACCCATTATCGAGTCACAACCCACCACTGCTTTACCTCAGTGCTCGATGCCATAATATATCTGTCAAGTGCTGATTTATAAAACTGCTTAAAATCCTCTCCCTGTTCTTCCCTTGAAATGCATTTACAGCAGAGGTACGCCAGGAGTCACATTTTATACTCTTCATTGCATAACATCCGTTAGGATAAAAGCTTTTAGTGTTAAATATCCACCGAGCATAAATTTATAGATGCACCACTGAACTGCGACCTGGTTATAGTGTATTATGCAATGGCTTCTTTCCTTTTTTACACATGATCTGTGACCATTATCAATCTCCACCATTTCCACTTCATTCACTTGTTAATTTCGACGCACTTACTGACAATGTGAGCTAAATGAAATGCATTCTGGAATTTGCATTGGGTGTGATCACCGAAGAGCGAGAGGGGGAGACGTTATGACTCCTGAATGAGGGTTCGACTGGAGCTGCTTAAACTAGTCGTTCTCCCAGCTCCCAAAATAGACTTTCTGCATTGCGCCGGCGGTCCTTATCTCGCTGTCTGATGTTTATGTTATCTCTCTATGGGGGGATCTTTCCCTTTCTTTCAACGCTGCTTTACACATTTCATTTTCACAAACAGGGCCACAAGGAGTCACATAGCAGCATCTGAAGTTTTAAAGGGACCAAAGAATACACACACGAAAACGGTGTGTAACACCCAAGGGAGGGGCAAATTGGACATGCTATAATAAATGATCTGTTGGGTATTTGAGCTGAAACTTCACAAAAACATTCTGGGGACTCCAGAGACTTATATTTCATCTTGTAAAAAGGGGCCTAATAGGTCCCCTTTAAAACAAAAGCACTTCATAAACTAAAGCAGGACAGCACAGAGGCCCTAAAAACAACATCACCGCAGGGTGATCTATTTGACTCAGCACAGGTTTTAAAGGTTCATAGGAGTCTATAAACTACTTTCTGGTTTCAGTAAAGTTCCTAAGAGAAATTCAAATGCCAGTGCACACCATGTGCTTTTCAATAACACATCTAAATCACCCACATATTCCTCAATGACTTATTCATTATTGCCGAAATAATCAAGCTGCCAAATATACAGTGCAAAATCTAGTTTGATTACATTGAACAAATGGCTCCTAGTCCTATCCTGATAGCTTTAGTGAATCTAACAACATGCAGTGCAACCAGTAGTCTGATTTTTGAGCAAATGACTCTTGCAAACTTGCTTTTTAGTGAATCGAAAACAGCACAAACAATCGTAGTCCACTTGTCGAACATATGACTCCAATGAGTCGGTTCGTTTTAGTGAATCAACCACATGCAGCTTATAATTAAGCATGGTCATTCACAAGACAAAGTGTAGTTAAACATCCACATTATGGATTTTGTCAAAACTTTTTTTTGCTTATTTAGTATTTTTTATAATATATGGCCAATTATTATGTTACATTTATTCTGATTCTCAACAGACCCATTAAAAGTCTGCATTCACAGATGCGTAAGTAAAATAATTTTTTAATTGATTTAGTATTGAAATTATCTCATTATTTGAATTTAATTTATCCAAATATTTACTCCTTAAAAGTACTAAGAGTCATTGACTGAACCATAGAGGGACAGGAATCATGAGGAACTGGAACCAGAACCATTAAATTCTTCATGATTCCCGTCCCTAAACGAGACTCATTTACATTACAAAGGAGGTGTACTTGCACTGAATGACAATTACTTCATTAAAATACTGAAGACACTATAAAATCCGTCTTGCATTTCTGAACATTTTCAAATTGATGTTCATGAACAGAAACATAAAATGCTTTCTGGTATAGGATTACAGGTGTTCATCTTGACTCATTTATAAAAAATAACCACATTAACATATGCACAGGAAACCCAGGTATGAGTCAACCTATAATGACAGGTACTGTATGAGCTGTAAAACAAGGCATAATGTCATGTTGTTAAAGAAATTCATGTAAATGAGCTCTTAAGTAAATCACATGAAACATAACCTGTCTTCAAAAGTTATAACCCAATTTATGTGCCTAAAAGAGGCAGCAGCCGAATATCTTTGTTATAT
The DNA here is from genome assembly GCF_988280905.1 of Pimephales promelas. NCBI lineage: Eukaryota > Metazoa > Chordata > Actinopteri > Cypriniformes > Leuciscidae > Pimephales > Pimephales promelas. The sequence continues at coordinate 26,944,887 of NC_142782.1, forward strand.
TGCAGGCGCTAATGAATTACTCACGTCCAGAGACTAATTTGCATAATTCAATATTCACCCAAAGGCATTGTTCTGGCTTTTTTATGATTCCTGAATTCTATTACTGTTGTGGAAACAAAACCCCACTGTGAAAAGAAGAAGGTAGGTGATGGTGAAATAAATTCAAAGGACCAGTAGAAAGAAAAGGGAAGATAATATCGCGGTTATCAATGTCATGAGAGCCTCGTCTGGCATCTGTCCTCAGGACTGTGTAATTACTGTCACAATGTAATTAACCTTCACCCCTTCTCGATGGATACTTTGGGGCTCACAGCATATTGGCGCCGACAATGTAAGCAAGTGTACAGCCATGTCTGATAACGGTCTGGGAGAAGATTTGGTGAAGCACAGGTGGCATTTAAATGCCAAAGGTCAAAATGCTACATGAGTAAAGAAATAAAGCATCATCCTAATATCAAAGAAAAGAATTGGAAGGGAGACAAGGGAGAAAAAGAGGCTTTGTTTGCACAAACATCTCTTCAATATATGTAACTAAAACTATTACTATATTGTTATATATTGAAATTTTAAAATGTAAATAAATAAATGTAGATTTTTAAAAGGTGGAAGGAAGGTACATACACAAAGTCTGCTTTATGGGGGGAGAAAGAAAAATATCCAGTAATGGCTTTAGGAAATGATTGTTCTCAGCACTGTGGAGGTGAAATAATTCAAATGCTCTTACTGCGGAAATGTTTAGCCAGCACAATTTTTTGTGTCCTACAGTGACATGACAGAACAATTACCACCATGAAGCGCTGCTTTGCATTTTTCAAATCATCCCTATACACAACCAAACCTGGGACACCATGTCACTAGACATGCTGATATACAGTAATACGATATATCATTATAATGAACATGCAAGGTATTGTTATCGTGGGCACTTTAAAATTGTGTGATTTATTTATTACACTTTATTTTAGAGTTAATTTTAAGAATACTTTTCCATTAACCGGTTAAAATGTACAAAACTGTTTGCATGATGCATCAAAGAGGCATGTGCACTCTGAAGTAAACAACACTAACACGCATGAGAAGCATGGCAGAATATGTGAAGGAGGCGCACTGAATGAAAATACATTTCCGCTCTCTGACAGCAGATAGCGCTTATGGAATAGCAGAAATGTAGCCGTTACACAGGTAACCCCGTAAACAAGGCAGCTGTGCTACTGTCTGTTTCTGAACAGTTCTAAAATGTTTTAAACAGTCATTCAGATTTTTGTATTCGCAATGGTATTTATCACAGCACTTAACACTTAAGCTGTGTCCGAAATCGAATACTTCCCTACTATATAGTATGCGAAAAACAGTACGTGAGCAGAGTAGTATGTCCAAAATCACAGAATTTGAAAAACAGTAGGCGAAAAGTACCCGGATGACCTACTACTTCCGGCGAGATTCTGAAGTGCACATGCGATGGACACTTTACTATCCCATGATGCCACGATAGAGGTGTTGTTGTCGTTATATTTGAAAATGGCGGAAACCGGAGACGCGGCTGTAACGGTAGCTATGGGCTGTAGAGATAAACACAGACACACATGCGTATCTCTATTGATTCATTCATGAAGTTCGTTTATTTATCGATGGTAATATCACAAGCAAATAAATGGCTTTTTCCTTGCCAAAAATCAACATCTGTCATTGTTCATAGGGGTTGTGTGTGTATTTTATGAGGTAAAATTTCTTAGGTTAATAAATGTTATTTAAGAAATCCCGCAAAAGGCGTGATCTGCGAGCAGCTGACCCACATCTCCTCTTGATTGGCGGCTCGGACGAAGTGAAAACGCAGGTGGAAACAGAAAGCAGAACTAAAAACAGCACGAAGTTGGTGCAGTCACTGGAATGAGCTCTTTAAATTTTCGCACTGTTATGACAGCATATGTCACGCGACAACGACATGGCGCATGTAGTACGTCCAGACTCATTCATACTACCCGTATTCATACTATTTAGAACTACTTTTTTAACGGTCGCGAAGTACGTTCTTATTTAAATATAGTACCTACTCACAAAGTACGCGCTTCCGGACGCAGCCTTAGGCCCCGTCCACACTACTGCGTTAAAAACGTAAAATTAAAACGAATCCGATCTCCATCCACACCAGCGTTATATTTGCGTATTAGAATTGATCTCCGTCCACATTAAAACGACTGGAAACGCGGATCACGTGACCATTCACCAACCCTGGGCATGCGCGTGCCGGTGTAAATGGAGGGTGACGAATCAGGGAAGGACACGTCATGATCGATGACACCCAATCATAGAGCCGAGCGTCAGCCTCTGCGTCATCGTTTCTAAACTCCTCCGTTTTGTTCCGTCTTCACTAATACACCCTCCGGAGATTCAAAACGCAAAACGAAGCTGCAGCATTTCTAAACTTCTCCGTTTTAGGTCTTCGTTTTTTCCATTTTAGTCTGGACGGGAGGTGCAGACGTAGCAAAAGGTCTCCGTTTTTAAACGAAAACGCAGTACTGTGGACGGGGCCTTAGACTAATAGGCTGTTTATTTTCAAACTTAGATTTTATTCTTGACTACAACATGCCCTAGATATTGATTGATAACATTCTGAATATTTATTATTGTTGTTCGGTAACACATTGCAATAAAGCTACATTTAGTTAACATTAGTTAATTTAATTAATAGTTAACATTAACAATAAAATACTTCTAATGCATTAATTAATCTTAGTTTCAACATTTAATGCATTAGCGAATGGCCCAGGAACAAGTCTAACTTGGCAAAATCGGGATGTGCCCATTGTATCCCCCTCCTTATGGATGGCTTTGCTTGGAAACAGATGCGGAACCCACATGTTCGCTGCTGGAAACCAGCCCTCTGGTGCTACATGAAGAGTCGACAAGTTTTTCATCAGACTGTCACTTTATCTCACCTCAGTCCATCAGTCCCATTTATTCCAATTCATTAGATATAATCACACTGAACAACCCTTTATTGAGTGTCCCGCCTACGGCAGGAAAAACAGGAAGAATTGTGGGTATCTTGTGGAAAGCCTGAAAACAGAAGTGATATAAATAGCAGATGGAGCAGAATTATGTAATAGAAGAAAGACAAAGAGATGGGGTGTGCATTCAGGAGGAAAGGGGTTCAAACCCACTGGTGCTCATTGTTATTCGTGCTGATGTGGCTCTTGCTGTCTGTCACCTCATCAACTTATGGAATGTAGAAGAGTTAGCAGAAAAGTTAGTATTTTAATTATGTTTTCCATTTATTTATTTTTTTTACATTATTAAAGGTCATACAATGCTATTGCTTCAACTCGTAATAAATGAGATGTGATGTGGTAACTGAGAGGACATCATCTAAACACAGGGGAATTGAGTCGTGATGTAGGGCTCTGTGAATGTAAAATCTGCACTGACAGTACAAATGAAAAGCGTACCATAAACTGCCAGCTCATACTGGAGCGTTAGCTGTGAGGAAGACCCCGGTAGTCGAGAAGAGCGATGAATAATTCAGCGCTTGCCTCACATAGATCCTCGTGGCCGGTGTGAATAAGCGGTTTTGTAACTTAGGCTGGGTGGGATGTGAAAAGAGATTTATTACCGATCCCTTCTGTGCACACAGGTGCTTTAATTGACTCGAAAGTATAAAACTTTATCTCTTTAAAACTTCCCTTTCTTTAAAACCTTATTTAAAAAAAAAAAAACCCTAATTAAAAAATGTCCCTAATACTTAAGTATAAACCATAATCTATCTATAAATTACAGGAACATCTGTCTGTGTGTGTGTGTGTGTCTTAATCGCATCTCTCTCGAACTGTTAGCCTGATGGATTTCAAAGAAGAAAGCCTCAAGTTTTCAAAAAGCATTAGACATATGATCCACTATTCTGCTTCATAAGTAGGCTACCATGTTGACAATATGACATGATGTGGTTTAATGTACCTAAACAATGATTACCAAATTTCTCTCTCATATTGCTCCTCATAACCACTGAAAACGGTCAAAAAAATCTAACCCAAAGTCCAATTATTATAAGCGTTATCTGACATTAAGCGTTTCTGCTTCATTAACGGTTTAATGTACCTAAACAACAATCTGTGATCACCACATTTCTGGTTCGATTTTTTGACAGTTTTAAATGGTTATGATGAGCAATATGAGAGAGAAATTTGATGATTGTTGTTTAGGTGGCCAGGAGAAGAAGTGAAGTGAACAGGCACGTCAGCTGAGCTGCACCTGCATCGGTGACATGATGACTGACATCACCCAATCATGTGCGATTGCCACACGGAGGATTCCAATTAAAGTAACAAGTTACATTTGGCGTGCCAACCACCCCTCCCCAACCTAGAACGTATCCCAATGTTATAGTTGTTGCAGTGTTATGAACACAGAAGCGTGTAGCCAGCGCAGCTTGAGTTAATAAAAAAAAAAGAGGTGGGTACAAAATGACTCATGATGAAATCTGAAATCAAAAATCGAAATCGACACCTATGCCTACATCCTATTCAATGCGTTTATAGTCTCTTTTACGGCCATCATTTGTAGTAGCCAATTCATCTATCTGTCTATCTATGTAACAGCATAGCTAATGTAGGTTATGCAGGCTTAAATGAGGTTAACTCTCCTCTTACTGATCAATGATCGTGATGGCAAATCCCCATATTTCCACAGTGAAGATCTATTTTAATTTTCATCATTGAAACAGCCAAGTTAGCTGTTTATGTGTTCTCCTTTGTTGTTTAATCAGTCGTTAACAGGATAGTAGTAGTAAACAAGTCAAACATAGCCTGATCTCAATGCTAAAACTGGCTATTATGCCTACAGCCTGTTCTATGAAAAAGTTTGGAGTTAAAAAAGTTTAGTACACATTGAATGCTGTATCTCCTGAAACATTATTCATTTGTGGATGTTAACTGAAACTGTTATAATGTTACACCATACTACTTCATTAATTGTAAACTACTGTCTACAGGGATGGTCAACTCCGGTCCTCGAGGGCCACTGTCCTGCAGAGTTTAGCTCCAACCCTAATTACACACACCTGAACAAGCTAATCAATGTTTTCAGGATTACTAAAAACTCATTTTTGTCAGAGTTGGAGCTAAAATTTGCAGGACAGTGGCCCTCAAGGACCGGAGTTACCCATCCATGGTCTACACTGTACTATATGTCATATACTTTTTATACTGCACTACCTATACTGTCCACATTGCACTTTTCTGCATTTTTGCACTTCTGGTTAGACACTAATTGCCTTTCATTGTCTCTATAATTGTAATCTGCACAATGACAACAAAGTTGCCACTAATGTAAATCTAATCTAATCTAATCTCTTGCTACCTGTACACAAATACATGTCACCTAATAATCACCATTATATATTGTTATGCAACAATGTAGTTCAATTTTCCATATTTATTGTATGTCATGATGTCAGTATCAGTATTTGCTTTCTACCATGCACAAATAAAAATGTCACTGAACTTTTGCTGTGTAATTGTAACAATGAGTACTAAAACACACCAAACCAACAATTACTAAAAACACAAACAAAAACTTGATTTTGCACAGGCAAAATGTTAATATGAAAACAAATATATTGATCAATTGATATGAAATATATTTATTTTTATAAATACATATTTATTAATAAATACATTTTAAGATAATATATATAAAATAAAAAAGATGGGGTCTTTCTGACCCCATACTCTTCAAAAGTATGGGGTCAGAAAGATTTTTTTGATAAATAGCACATTTAATTCCTCAAAGGTGACAGTCAGCAATTTGCTAATATTCTATTCTATCTCTTAACACTCTTATCAGTCAGCGATTCAGTGGACTCTAAAGCACAGCTATTAAACCAAGAAGGTACGCAGGGCCCATTTCTGCTCCAAATGATTGGAAATAGCATCCGTCAGGGAATTTCACCAAGTGTACAGTGACTTACAGCATAAAGGGTACAATTAGCACAGTCCTTATGGGCTGCAAAGGTGATAAGTGGCTTTCTTTCTCTCCCTCACCCTGTTACTATTAGCAGACAGACAGCCCTAATCACCAACTACTCTACAGATGACTGCTCATTCTCTCATCTGCTCTCAAAAATTAGACTGAGAACCAAATGGTGAAGTGTGGAATTTCTCTGCCAGTAGTGCCACCAAATGGAATTATAAAAATAATAACTTATCAAACAGATAGTCCCGCCCCAAACGCACGCCATTGGTTGTGCCAATGATGCTGTGTCAAGCTTCTCAAAACAACAACAACAATAGTTTGATATATAACACCAAAGTGACACAGTATTTAAACCTGGAAAACACACTTTCTGGGGGTTCATTTGCACTTTATTAGGATATTCCAAGTTCAGAACAATTTAAGCCCTGCAGCACTTGTGGCATAATGTTAATTTTAGTAGATTTCAATTGGATTCTAGTGCTATCAAATCATCTAACATAAACGTTTGTGAAACGTTTCAAACCGAAGAACCGCGATACAGAACCTACGATTTGATACTCTTATGGTGTACCCAACACGCCCCGCCCCCTCAGCCGTTGTGTGCACATCCCAGCTAATTGGACTTGGGATGTGTACACAACGTATTCAGTTCTGTAGCCTAACCATTAACACCAAACAGCAAGCTCCGTGTTTTGTTACTTTCAATAATAAGCAAGGTGTAATCTTCAAATTTTGACTATTTGATCATGAAATTCAAACAATAAATGGCGTTTTGGCGCTCTTTGATGTGGCGTGACAGATTACTGTACTAGCTCCTCATTTCAAGCAGCAGTGCGAGTAAACATGATCATCTCTTGAATAACTATCGAATCGCGATTCGTTCGATTCATTGCTTTTTGAATCGATTACTGGGAGAACAATCAATTCATGATAGAAAAATTTGTGTTTAAGCTATAAATCGTTAAATTACACATCACCTTTACAAAAAAAATCAAACAGTGAGAGAAGAGCCAGTCCATTACTGTAAGAGGAGCAGAATAAAAGTTCAGGAATGGATAGAATGATGCAATGGAGTGTGAAAAGAAAACGGAGGTGGGAAAGGTCCACCGCATACCCAATATAGCTGCAAGGCCATTAAAACAGTCTACATGCAGTCCTATGACAGTCCAGTGGACACCAGGTGCATTAACGACAGCACACAAACAGCACACTCCTGATTAAATAATGCAACTGGCTCTAACCGTGCACTCGTTGCATAGAAGTGAACGCTGAAGAGGCAGATGAGAGACTCGACTCTTCGCTGAGAAGGCAGCATTGTCAAAGGGGAACATTCAGCGGCTGTTGACTATCGATCTGTTGATCTTTCGTGCACTGAACCCTCGCATCTCAGTACTCAGCATGCAGATCTACACTGAATCACTGCCTTTACGATGATATTTTTACCACAGCATGATTAACTAAGGAATGACATCTTCCAACTAAACATTTAAAAGCTGCAAAGCCAAACACCTCACACTCACAGGGTACTTATATAAAAGCCTGCATAACATTTTAAACATGTTCCATGACTATGAAGCATCTGCCAATTTCTGTTTGCTATTGCAATTGCAAAGCCCACCCGATATTAAAAAGACTAAACCACTGATGCACTCTGAGGTGAATTAGCTAAACGCTTTTGTTATTAATAACGCTACTTTATGGCAACAATTCAATTCATTAAGACCACTATTTGCTGAAGAGCCCTTTCCCATCTCTTTTATAGGAACTTTTTCATCTTAACTGTTCCATTAACTCATTAACCATTTAGAAAGATCAATAGTTATCCAAATGTCATACTGTACATAATTATGTAGTGATGCCTTTAATTTCACCATCATAATATTGATTTGACATTGAAAAAAATTACTTGATTAGAACTTAATTGCTCGATTAATGAATCTGATCAATTCAGGTCGGATGACGCAACTGATGTCATGAGGACAATCATACACACAAGACTAATGACCAAACACCTGAACACAATGAAACAATGAACCAATCAAAACAGGACACATAAGGAACCAATAAGAATATAGGACACATGACTAAATCCACCAATCAGATCATTCATGACAAGAAAAACCAAAAACAACCGTGACAAATATCAATGCATCCCTATGTCTGTGTAGTGTGTACATTTACTATTATTTTCCCAACTTAGCTCTTTGAATTGCACTGTGAAAATGAATTCATCATATTTTGAACTTGTTTGCACCATTAGCTTATCTGCATAATTCCTTTAGGGAATTGGGTGCTAATCTATATTTATTTTCAGATAATAATAATTCTCTCATAAGCTCAATAAATTAAAAAAAAAACATGTTTGACAGATATGAGGCTTTGGATGATATCAATATAAGTAATTAAGGTAACACATGGTGTCATAAATATTGTAACCTTGCAGGACTGAAGATTCATACATAATACATTCATCTCTACCGTGGGGTCTAAAAATAAGGCTCTTTCCTGGCAGTAATAATTCATTGTGGATTCCGTCTCTTTATGTTAACAGACAGCTCCTTTCCAGAGTGACGGCCCCTTGCTTGAAAGGACAATACTATTGGGGCACTATTCAAATGAGTGACATTTCCAGGAAGAAACAAATGCTGGATGCACCAAGAAATGTCTGGTGAGATCTCTTTGCACCTCTTTTAAACGTCTTTCATCACAGTAGTTCCGGCACTTTTTCATGCAACAGCTGTGAGGACAGCTTTGTGCTATCAAACTGGGAAGATGGCATGGGGTATCTTCACGCGGCCGACTGTTGAGAGTGCCATAAGACTGCTCAATTATTTGTTCACTCCTCAGTGGCTTACATTGCTGGCTAAGCTACAGTTTTTCATTTTCCTGTTTGGATTTTGGGGCCCAGAATTTTCTTTTGGTTTTCTGCCTCCTAAAGTGCAAGAAAGACCATAAAAATCATCCATATAAAATTAAGGAAAATATAAAAATCTCAAACTGGAAAACTGCTGGGGCTTTTTTGAGGATGAATCAAACTATATGATTGGTTTTACATGTTTAGTGTGGGTTTCCCCACAACTGATGTGTTTCTGACACCAGACTGACTAAACCACCAAAGGGATGCCTTACCATTCAAAAGTTTAGAAACTTCTGTATAAGAAGCATTTAAAAAAAGCATTATATATATGTATAGTATATTTAAGGGGTGTAACAATGCACATATTCGTCTCAAACTGTTCGCTTTCGGTTCGGTTTTCGGTAAGCATTTTCAAACTAAATGGTTTGTTGGACCATTATTCCTGCCGGCCAAAATTTCGTTATCTCAAATGTAGGCATGTTGCGCGTGGCAAGCGCACTCGGGATGCTGACGTGAACACAACATTGCCCAACATCAAAAGGCAAATGAACGAAGCTGAGCTACGCATTTATTCATTTAGCTGACGCTTTTATCGAAAGCGACTTACAATTGCTATATATGTCAGAGGTCGCACGCCTCTGGAGCAACTAAGTGTCTTGCTCAGGGACACATTGGTGTCTCACAGTGGATTCGAACCCCGGGTCTCTCACACCAAAGGCATGTGTCTTGTCCACTGCGCCATCACCACCCCTGGTTATTATGTGGTTGACGGACCGATGCAGCGCGAGCCAATCTTAATCAAGCAGCACTGTTACATCCAGTAAAGAAAGCATTTGAATTCGCTATTGATCAGCAACATTCACCATGGATTTACTGTATTAACACTAACTGTAACCATGGAAGTTTGGCAGGAATAGTAGGCTATAATGCTTTCAATTAAGTAAGATTTATATAGGGTCACCAATTATTATAGTGTCACCAATTACTTCGGAATTCCGCTTGATTTTCATCCACATGCCATTGAAACTCCGAACTGGAGAATCCTCTGACGCGAACATTGAACGGACCTGGTGAATGAACTAAATGCTGTAAACACCGTCCCTGGCTTGTGGACTGGCATCCTCGGCTGCAGATACGGCTGAGGTAATGTGTTCCAGGTTTTCCTGTGTGTCTCTTCCCCTTTCTTCATATCTGTACCGTGATACTGAGTTTTAGCTTGTGTATTCGAAATAAAGTGTAAACCCCTTTAAATTAAACCGACTGGATGTTGCGTGTTTTTGACCACCGTAGGACTGTTTATGAGATTTATTACAATATATGTGCATCCGAGTAAAACAGCTGCCCAACATACATGTAGGCTCAGACTGACTTAAGCTGTTTTTTCTCCCAGCAATGTCAATGAAAAATCGGAATCTATATTGTATTAATCTTTCGTCAGAAAAGCAATCAGTCAATGTAGTCAAACAAGCAATGTAGATTAATTTTTCCTCTCTCTATACATCTGACTCCCTCTCTGCACAGACCTTCTTACGACTGATAAATGCCATTCATAAGCACTAACAGCACTCTTGGGGCTGCAGTCTGGCCCTCTGTTACACTAAACACAGTAATTCAATGTCTTCTAAATGTCTGACAAGGCCAATTACAAATCTCAGGAATCCAAACCATGTCTGCAACCAACAGCACACAAACAAACAAATTCACCTCTCATCGGCTGCGTCTCGGCCAAAAAGCTGCGCTTAAACACACCGACTGTCAACTAGCACATGCATTCTGCGCCTGCGTCTAAGTAAATTTCTGTCTTTATCAGCAGGTATCAAAAGTCTATTTTAGTCATTCAAAAAGGGAAACCGAAACTAGGACTGCAGATATACAGTACATGTAGTCTAGTTTGCAGTAACTCAGACTGACCACTAGGCTTTCAAGTAAACTCATAATACATGGCGGTTTGGAATAGGCTGAAAATATATTTTATGATTAAACATTTTCCCATGAATTGAATTAAGCAATATGTCAGACAGCACAGCACTTATAATACTGGATTACATCAACTTCTGACGGCAAACAGAAGAAAAAAATACTATTTATTAATACATTGTAATTAATATTAAATTTAAAAGCAATTATGTCAAGTAAATGTCTTTAATACATAGCCCACTAACAAAAATTAAGTAGGAAAAGGAAATTATTTTTCTTTCCTCTCTCACTTCCATCTGGTCTCTCTGTTTTGTGTCTTCTGTTAATTCCTGGGCTCATCAAGATCAGTTTAGAGTTCAAAGCAAACGAAGACATCATTTAAACCATCCCTTACTCAATAGAGACTCATTTTCCTCTAAAAACTTAGAGGAAAAGCTAATTTACTGTACTGAACACAACCACAGTGCATACAGGCAAAGATATTAATACTAATCCAGCATGCTTAAATGAGATCTTGCCGTTTCTGCGGGTGGCCACGAAAAAGATACTTCACCGCAGCTAAAAATAGCCAGATGGCGCATTTTGTTCGTTATTCTGAGCATCATTACTTTGTTTTGATTCGATCTACAATTAAATCAAGCACTCTGGGATTATGAGCACTGTTGCTGCTCACCATGGAAACCAGTTAATTCAATATGTGAAGGTTGCTTAAGTCAGTGCAACACTTCTGCAAAGCACATAGCAACACCAGACTGATGGCGGGGTGATGCGGGCCTGTTATCTGTAACCACTAACCAGTAATCTGTGGAGAGGGGGAAAAGGAAAACGAATCAAGGTGATATCCATTCTCTAATGTGATGGCAGGCCAACTGCAAACAGATCTAAATGAATTTCTATAAATAGACTTCCTGACAAAAGAGGGGTCTTGGACCTCTCCTATAATGATATGCTGGTGCTAGGAGAGGGGCAACAATTATTTCTGAGCAAATGTTGACTCTGCCACGCTCTGGTGCATAATATATTTATATTTTTCAAAATGCCTGGCATAGTTTTGGAATGTAATATAAAAGGCAGTTTGAGACTAGACTATTAAATTAATTACCTTATACATTACAATTCTATTTTTCAAGTTAGCATTTCATTAAATGTCAAACAACTCAGGTCCAAAGCAAACTCAGCGCAAGTACTGGAATGCAAACAACTCTAGCTGGTGAGCACTGAATTCTCAACACTACCACAAGGGGCGCCAGACCTTCTGCTGTAACAGGATTTTGCACATTTTTTAAGTCACCTTGAAATCAAAATGAGCAATTCTTTATGGAATATTGCACGTTTTTTAAATAAATGATTTATCTGTGTGTGCACATCATTTTTTTTTAATTCAAAATAATCAAAATAACTTCCTCTTCCTCTTGCAGCAAGACCTCTTCTCTGATGAGGTGTTTACTGGCGCGAGGGCGGGACAACCTGTCACTCACATGACATCACAACAATTGCAAACCACAACCATCCAATAAAGTCCCAATGGAAAAAAATGATTCCTGCCCTACATTTCTTTCCGGTTCAAAAAGCCATATTACTATGATATACAGAAGAAATAGCTATCGCAACTTCTGTTTCATGCCAACTTTAGCCTAACAAAATTAACTGAAAAATCCTGCATTTTGATAGCGGCTCCCTGATGCCCGCAAATTAGTTCAAATATCCCGGAATCTAGACCGAACATAATGTGCTCCAAACCGTGTAGCGCATGCACAGCAGAGAGGGACAGAGCGAGAGACATTGCATGTGTGCGCATGTAAGACAGAGAGCATCCTGATTGGCCTGTTTCATAATTTAAAAGTGTTAAACAAAAAGACAAAACATGTTTATCTGTCTTGTCTTTTTTGCTGATTTGAAAAATGATCCGATCCGTGACTCAGATCTGAGAAACAATCCGAGCCGTGAGTTTTTTGATCCGCTGCACCCCTAATTTACAGCATTAATCTTCATCCATTTCCAAATTAAGCACTGAATAAGAAAACCACAAGTGTAGAGCACATGTACCTCAAGGCAATGGGGCCATTGCTCAGTTCTGACATAAATCTAATGCGGCGAGCAGGCAGGCAGTCGTAAAGAAGCTGTGATTTGTCAGCGCAAAGGTTATTCTGTCACCCCTCCCTCCCCAAAAAAACACGTAAGGGGACAGACAGGTTGACGTTAATGTTGTCTCTATTCTTCCTGGATGAGAGTGTCAGTCCGGCAGGAGCAGAAATAAATAACCCACAGCACTAATGCAGACAGGGGGCAAATTCTGTGTGTGCAGAGGAGTAATGCAGCACCTCACATTTATCAGCTATTCTGAGACAAAAACCCTGAAAAAGACTGAGTTTGGCAGAGGCCATGAGCTCTACACGGACAATATCAGGTGAATTTCAGCCTTCCACTGTTGGTTAAGTGGGAGTACAAAAGAGCACTGGGAATAGAAATTACATTATATGGCATCTGACAACCTGCTGGGGTTCTCTGAAAACGTGAAAATGCAGCTGTCAATTCGATTCTTATCCTGATTTACAAGCTTGTGATTCAATTACTATTTTGATTTGATTTCAATTAATTACAATTCGTTTGGCAAATGAGTCGTTCGTGAGTCGGACTGCACTGGTCACGCTTTGTTACTGATTCACTAAAAAAATCTGTTCATAAGAGTCATTTGATCGGGTAATCTGAAAGCCTTTTTGGTCAACTTGTATCTGATAACATGTAATTCGGACTGTAAACACTAAAAAAATTATACTATATACTACTAAATGGCTAAGTATAACCCTCACAGGCACAAAGTTTGTGAATTTATGTACTTTGTGAAGAAACATCTGATCTTCACAAGTACAGCCAAATATGTAAACATATGATTGATTACATATGTGAAAACCATAGACTGTAAAAAATAAATTAATTGTTTTTTTTTTTTTTTAACATGCGAAGAAACGCAAATACGCAAGTACATTTCTGGTTATTCAATACAGTCAAAATAATGGGATCTCAGCACATGTGTTGTAAAACTGTCCCTAACGCAGTATCATTTTTGAAACGCATTTTCATTTTTGGGTGAACTATCCCCTTTTAAGGGGTGGTTGATGATTGTGTAATGTTGCTGTTCGAGCTTTAACAACACCTGCAAAGTTACAATGCTCAAGGTTCAATGCAAAGGGAGATATTTTCTTTTAAAGATAATGCTTTTTAAGGTCTAAAACAAACGGCTGGTAGGGACTACACAACCTTCCTTCCAGGTAAGCGACATCACTAACCCTAAAATGTCTTTTTCTGACTCCGGTTTTAACATAAAAGGCTAAAAGTTTCAAAAAATTTCAGTGCATGTCTGTGTGAGGAGGTAAACAAAGCTCTGCCCTCTGTGCCGGGTGCAGCAGCTCATTTGCATTTAAAGGGACACACACAAAAACGATGCGTTTTAGCTCACCTTCAAATAGTGACCATTTTAACATCCTATATAAAACTATATGTGGGGAATTTTGAGCAAAAACTTCACATACACACTCTGGGGGCATCAGAGACTTATTTTACATCTTGTGAAAAGGGCATTATACCACCCCTTTAAAGATGTGCATAATACGTATAATAGCCTGTATTTAATACATACACAGATTTTTACAATATAGACTATTTTCTCCAACTGACATAGCATACGGACAAGAATCATTTGTAATCTTGTAAATCCTCTGGTTGTAAATAAAGGAATAAAAGGATCAATCTCTAAACATTTCCAGGAATGAGCCTTTGAGTGTTTTCAGAAGAAATCGAACGGTTGAAGTGAAAGATATATTGCATTCAAAATGTCATCCACCACATAGCGAGCACTCAGAGAGCAGAGAGGGTGCCGTCTAATATATGACACAGCACGTACTGAGGCGGCAGGCACAGGTCTCATCTGCAGCCCTGCTAGAGGATTTTTCCCCTTCAATCGTTACCTGGTGCTCCTCACAATAAACTTCATTGAGCCTTGACTTTAATTTTATGGGATTCTCAAAGCACAGCTGATCCCATCACTGATTCTTCTTATGTGCAGCAGGGTGGAGGCTGTCATTTTATTGATAAAATACAGATATTTATTTGTTTTAGTCATACAATGTAGTCATTCTTTAAACGTTTCACCATGGGTTAAATGGCATAGTCTAATCAACAAAAAAATACAATTTTAGTTTAGAATATTGTGAAAGAAAATAATAAAAACATGCTTCAGGCTCCGTAGTATTTTTTTAAACATTTTTCATAAATATTTCATTTAAACATGTTTTAAAGATTAAAATTCATTAATTAAATAACACTGTCCTTGGTTTGAAAAACTGTTGATATCCGGCTAATATTTTTCCTCAACATATTTTCACCAACAGTTTGTTTTAATTTTAAAACATTATCATTAAAAGTTACACTACAATCAGAATTTAATTGACCTTTTCATCAGTATTTTCAATCGATTAACATGAATAAGCCATGATTTTAAAAAAAAAATGCACGTAAAGATGAATGTATTACTATTGGGCTAAAAATTAAGATGTCTCTGTTCTGTATTCAACACATGTTCAACGCAACCATATTCCAAAGGTCACGAAATTAATAACTACAATCAAAGACTTCAAGTCCTCTCAAGAATGTGGCTGAGTAGGTTATTCTAAGTACTTCTAAGTATTACATCTGAAAAAAATGGAAAATGGCCAGTAATGAGATGTAGAAAGTGATCTGAGAGCAAAGATGAAGGTATATTTTTATATTTATATAGTGCAGGGAAAGACTAAAATGTAATGTCTCTGCAAAAGATGACTAACAGGTTTCAAGTGCAGCGAGAAGCATGAAGATTGGGCGATTAATCAATACCACAGGCAAAGGATTTCTCAGAGATTATACATCCCACATGCTCAGGCATGTCAGCATGGAGCACCAAAGAGCCACTGAGAAAATTAAAGTGGATGAAAAGGAAAACCTTCTTAATGTATGGGTTTGAAATGTGATAGAATCCACATGTTTCAAAAAATATTGATGTTTAACTTAAAAAAGTAAGTAACCTGGTTGCCTTAAAATTTTAAGTTCATTGAACTGGAAAAAGTGAGTTAATACAATGAAGGAGAATGATTTAAATTAATCATCAGAAACTCAAAATTATATGTTATCTGAACTAAATAAATTATTTAAGTTGATTTGACAAAAGAAAAAAATGTTGTGATTACTACACTGTAAAAAATATTGTTGGTTTAACTTAAAAAAACGTAAGTAACCTGGGTTGCCTTAAAATTTTAAGTTGATTGAACTGGAAAAAGTGAGTTAATACAATGAAGGAGATTAATTTAATCATCAGAAACTCAAAATAATAAGTTATCTCAACTAAATAAATTATTATAAAGTGGATTTGACAAAAGAAAATATGTTGTGATAACAAATCTTGAAAATATTTTTTTACAGTGCTGAAGCATTTAAATATTGAATCTGACAAAGAACACATTGGTGATGTTAGTTTAAAAAGCTTTGTTTATATGTTTAGTTGCTTAGGCTTACATCTACAGTTGTACAGTTTGTACTACAAAAACCTGGAAGGGACTTAGAATTTTCAAAGCAAAGCTCCATACAATCGTTTTTAGAATAGTGGTTTTGATGTATGAGTAAAATAGAATCTGTAAAGTAAATTTCAAATATAAATACTTTTTTTTTTTTTTAAATACACAAAAGGCCTAATGGGTCCCTGCTTCCTTTAGTGCTGTTTACTGAGCTTGTGATACTTTTCTTTCTTTTTTTTATGTGTTATTAATGTACATTTGCAGGTGGCTTATTGAGAAGTATAACAGGTAGTATATTTGACTAATGTATGGACCTGTAAAATAAAAAAATAAATAAAAATCTCCAAAAAGCAAATCTCTGTTATTTATTTGAAAACATTGTCATTGGTTTTCACCTTTCACAGAACTCTTAAAGTCATATTTGAAGGACACTAAATGTCACACTAAATTTTGACACGGCCGTGACTCCCAGAGATATACTTTTTAGGATAGCAAGCTGGATATGAGAGGTCTGTGTGGGCAAGTGTGTGTTTTATTTTTATTTTATTTTTTGTATTCCTTGCGAATCTTGAATACATGGACTAGTATGAAAATAGCACCAACACTCCTGCCCACTTTCAGCTAAGAGAACAAGAAACAGTATATGTTCTTGACTAGGTTTGTCACTAAAGATGCACCGATACTACATTTCTCCACTGATACGATAGCCGATTATTCCAAATTTCATCTACCGATAGTTTTATTTTCATAAGGAACCTCAAACCATTGCCGTAAACTATATCGGGAAGACATTATCATGACTTAAGTGCTCTGTAACAAAGTCTGGTTAACAAGCAAATGCTGCAACAACTCCCAGGCCCAGGATACCATGACACGACTCTGGAATGATGACCAGAAAGTTCAGAATCACTTATGCATCATTTCCATTTCAAACGAAATTTTACCTTCATTTCAGCAGCCCTGTTCAGCTCTGGTCACGTTACTGGGATAAATAAGGAGAATCTCTAGCAGTGAGAGGAACAAAGGTTAGGTTGCTTTCAATCAAAGCCTTGCTTTTCATTTCTGAAATGAAAAGAACAAAGGACCGAAACAGTGGAGGGACACTGCAGCTCATTAGACCACGGCTTAATCAGTTCTCTAAAAAGCTTTGAAAGCGCAGGGTTGCCAATGCCCTTCCTTTTTCCTGCCCACATTCATTCATTATTTTCTCTTTTCAGGCAGATCTCAGAACCCCAATCTTGCGCCAAGCCCAAACACTTGGGCTTGGTAACCACACTGAAAATCGAAATACAGTTTAAGGATCCTTAAAGAAAGATCCACAGAGAAGTGGATGGCGACCTCAAAGAATTAATAGCGCAATAGCGTTGTTATAGTGTGGCCATGGAAACAGATTCGCTCTCAGACTGTAGTTCATCCGCCTCTGTTTGTTTCAGAATGGCTTTAATTCTATTTGGGATTACATGATTGTTCTGTGATTTAATTCAATTGATTAATAATTTAAAAGGAGATGTAATTTAGTGTTTCCCCAGCTCAAATTTCCAACTCATTATTGAGCAAATTACACATGCAAGAGATAGGGAAAATTAAGGAAAAATTTGCATAATTACTGCTAATAAACATGTTGCACACTGCAGATGTGTGAAATGATCAGCACATACTATCTCGTCTGCAAATCAAATAAACATGTCAAAAGCAATTTCCATCAGATGTGCATTAATAAATACAAGTCCCTTTTTTCCATCCTTTGGAAATTGTATCTATATCTACAGTATATATATATATATATATATATATATATATATATATATATATATATATGTATATACACACACACGTTTTATTTTTTTATTCAGATTTTTTTACATTAAAATTTAAATTGCAGGATGGTAATTTAAATATAAAAGGCATTCTCAATCAAGTCTGAATAACAGACCACCCTTCTCAAGACACATATCTAATAGTACAACTACACTCAAACAAATCTGGTGTAGAAATTGTTAGTAAATTTCAAACAATTTGAACATCAAGCAAATGCACTGAATTAAACATGGCATTTTGAAGTAGAAAAAGCAAAATAGTAGTTTCTTGTAAAACATACTCTCAATTGCCTTAAAGTTTTTACTTAGAACTTAAAAAAGTCATTATTTACAGTATATTTAACATAGCATGTTGCTGAAAAACAGAGTGAAACACTTTGGAAACACAGAATTGCTGCAGTTGTGCGTCTGCGTGTCTACAAGAAACAACGTTTAAAAAATAACAGATCGACAGATATTCAACAAATAGCGAAAAATCATATATTATTAGCTAAAAGTATGTTATTGGACATAATCTATTCTTGCCATATTTATACATATTACTTATCCAAAAAATAAGTCATATGAATTATTCATAATAGCAGATACATCACTCACAGCAGGCAATTTGAAATCCGTCACTAATTGTTCAGAATTTTTTTTCTGAAGCCTGTGGATTTGTTACACAGCTGGTGCTTTGCATCTGTGCTTTACAAGATGCTTCTTTTCATGTACAAATATCCATTTAAAGTGTTTACAGCGTGTGCGTGTGTGTGTGTGTGCGTGCATGCGTGTAATATTATCTGGAAAAAATACTTTAAGTTGTATTTGAGAGAATAAAAATCAAAATTATTATTAATATTTAATTGTATTACTTTTTAAAATGTTTACTTTATTTATTTTTTTCAATATATTTTTCTTGTAATTTCTCCAGACTCATTAGCACCCCCCTGCATCCCAGTGCAAATTTCACTAAACCGCAGAAATCCTTGAAAAGTTACGCCTCTAAATTCATTCCCCCTTTAAAGCACTGCGCCTAAAAACTATTAAAGCTAGTTTACCTCACTAATCAACTAGCAGCTGATGAACGACTATTCAACCCTCTTCCAGACCCATAGCTAACATGCACATAAGTGTGTGTGGATATAGAACAAAAAAACAGCTGTGTGTACCGACTTGTACTTGCTAGGCCTGCTAGGACAAATCTGAAGTGCCTGTCTATAGCTATGCATCAGTTCACAGCCACTCTCATCTGTACAAAAGTATTCGGCTTGTCGTTAACATGACCTTCTGTTGTCTCTGTCTGGTAGTCACCTCATTCCCTCTCCAGAGAAAACAAATGCTTTGATCAAGTTATTGCCTTCTGAGAGTAGAAGCTCAAGCCTCCCACGCATCACAGTACTGCAGGGTGACTGGCAGAGAGCACTGCAACAATGTTGTGAGCTTGCCTCTTTTTTGTAATACCTGTGTTGCATGTACGCCTGCTATCTTCTCGCTGCTGGTTGACATGGGCACCTCGGCTGAAGTCCATCTCTTTCCACCCACACCTTTTTTCCTGCCTCTCCAGCACTTTTCAGACTTTTCCTGAAGCACGATGCACGCTCAACCCTTCATACATATGGAATCAGCGTTCTGGGCGCTGCAGCTGTGAAAGCTAACAGGGATTTCAGCAAAGCTTCCGCTGAAATGAGATGCAGGATGAGAAATGAAACATACGGCAGGATAGAAAAATCTGCGTGCGAGGCACTGCAGTGGTCTGAAGCTTTGGGAGGGTATTATGGGTTGATTGTGGATCTGTTATGGGAAAAGTAGAAGTTATAGGACTGGGAGAAGGTCACCTCCCCCTCTCAACCATGCTGGGAGTGGAGGAAAGACAGCATAGAGTCTGATTTGGGTTCTTTCAAAGTCCATTAAAAGCAAGACAGTTCACTCAGTCATCTTGACAATGGCAATTTCTCTCAGTATTTTCTCTATAGTGGTCCTTGTTTCCGGTTCTATCTGTTCTGCACGCACTCTTTCTATCTTATCCGCTCAACTTGCTTACATCCCTCCTCGCATTCTTCAGTTCAAGGCCACTGGAATTCTCTCAAACCTTTTTTTCTAACTTATTACTAAGGTAACTCACAGTGCTGGAGAGCAGGAATGAAAGGGAGGTGATGGAATCGTGACTGTGTGTACTTCTGTGTGTTTGTTTTTTTTTTTGTGTGTTTCTGTGTGAGCGAGAGCATGACTATGCCGGAGTGTGAGGGGGAGAGGGAGCGAGAAAACGAGTGCACAGCGTGCATGCAGTGGTGCTGATGATCTGTATCGTACATTTGTAAAAAAATATACAGTATCTCTAGTTTGTTTCAGTGTTAGTGAGAGGAAATATAACAAGAAAATTTGATTTGAGGACTGTTGTAAACGCTTCATGATCGCTCATCTTTTCAAACACGTACCATGGCTGTGCGAAGTGCTTCTTTTTATCACAGTGGGCATCCAGGCATATGCAATGTAAAACATCTCCAGTCTAAATTACTTCCAATGAAAGATTCAAAAGCCCACTGCGAGTATATTAGCTCTGACCATATCTGCCCTAACCAAATGTAGAAAAAGAACAACATTCGAGGCGCACAACCTTCTCCGCCATGATTCATAAGAAAAATTAATGGCGAACTGAGCCTATAAGGATTACCAGCATTTCCAAATAAGCAGTAAATTATTATTTCATTCTATCACCTGAACATCCTCATTCCAAACAAGAACATTGCAAACAAGACACATGTGGGTATATCAGACTTAAAGGATAATTCCGGTATTTAACACCTTGAGTCTATTTTGTAGTTTGTTTTGAATGAAATAGAGAGGTGGACTTAGAAATTTTGATATTGGGTCCCGACTCCTGTCTCGACTTTTTGACTTTTTTAGAATCGCCTGTGACAGCGTTAGACTGGGTGCCTATGGGCATGCACAAACATGTCCATAAAACAACCCTTAACGTTAATTTTCAAAACTGTGCAACTCACCGAGTGGTTGGTGGTGTTCGTTGATGTTCTGATACAAGTAGCCAAGCGAAATACCGTTTCTGTCGTGTTTTATTTGTCATTTTTTTAAATCGCATTAATGTCTGCTGGAGGACTCAGTGCTCGTTGATATTACTGCGCTAGCTACCGGAAAAGGAAAGGGGTCTGTTTACATTTGGTTGTAGTCTTTTCGCTCGGTTCTCCAGGTGTTTCTCAATGTCAAGGATACTTCCTTGGCAGGACGGGTCCTTCCAAGTCATTTCCTTCAGAGGCTAGGCAAGGGTCCTCTTTAGCGTTTGGAGAACACGTAATGGAACAGGCTAGCAAGTGCACGTCATTGCGTCATTACATCAGTGAAAGGTCCGCTTCGGCGCTGCAAAAATCATAGTGCTGGTGTACTGCACTTTTATTTGACAGTCCTTATTTTGTCTTGTCAGTCCTCATAGAAATAAATAAAGTATAAGGGATAATGTATAACCAGGCGGTTGTTATAGTGTATACAACCCCGCAAACTCTAAAGCAGAGGGGTCTTGATTGAATCAGCCTGAAGGGGTTGTACCTACCAAACGGCTACCTACCAAATAAATCAATAATTTGACACAAAATATTTATTTAAAAAGGAGTTTATTCATTCAAAAACGATTATATTACCGGAGTGAACAGAACTAGCACTACGTCCATAGCAACATGATCTAGCTGTTAAAACACATGCAATGGTAAAATATGTAACCAACAAAAAAGCTATAACGTTATATGAAGTAAAAATTAAAAAGTTAATCACCAGTAAAAGGGAACACCTTTAAATCCCCTCAGCAAATTTGAGCCGACATGTTAAATAGTTTAACAAACATTAAATAAATGGCTAAACTGAAATTATACTTGCCTACATTTGAAAGCATATTGCCGTTATTACTCCGACTCCGCTAACGGTCGTCATTTTTTTTATTTTTTGAACAAGATAGCAAAGCTGCGCATAGGATTGTGGGTGATTTAAGAGCGCGAAGGCTACACATATGCATCCTTTCCTGTGTATGGGATATTTTCCGAACGAAGGACTCAGTCCTTGGTTGAATTTCTGAGGATCCTCGACATTGGAACGGTCCTTCGACGGACGTCGATGACGTAGCATCCTCGAAATTCCGGCTTCCGAGGATCCTTCCTTGACATTGAGAAACGCCTTCCGTCTCTCAGAAGGCTAGCGTGAGCAGAGCAACTGTGCTCCCAGATTTTTTTTACAGTGCGCTAGATACCGTGTTCCATACAGCGTCCTGGTTGTCGCCATCAAGTGGTCGGGAGTGTGCTAACGCTTCAGACTCAAATATTGAGCGGAAGTTTATACGCGGTTGTGAGGTATCTGAATAAATAGTTCCACAATAGCAAACAACACGGATTGAAAGCATATATAGCGCCGATATATTTGTTTTTAAATCATCAACGAACACCACCAACCACTCGGTGAGTTGCACAGTTTTGAAAATGAACGTTAAGGGTTGTTTTAAGGACATGTTTGTGCATGCCCATAGACAGCCAGTCTAACACTGTCACAGGCGATTCTAAAAAAGTCAAAAAGTCGAGACAGGACCCAATATCGAAATTTCTAAGTCCACCACTCTATTTCATTCAAAACATACTACAAAATAGACTCAAGGTGTTAAATACCGGAAACACGTTTACAACATAGCAAAAAAAAGACACTTTGCAATTGCTTATTGAAGGATTGAGTGTTAGCTTACATGGTGTCAACGTTTTGCTGGAAAGCAAATTTGTGTGCCAAATGAGGTAGCAAACAGAAAACAAAATTTCAAATGGAATTTGAATACATGCAAGTAGATGCCCAACCATATTTACTTGACTTGTACTTGAAAAAAGAAATGACCCAAGTAAGAGAGATTTCTATCTGAGGCCATCTAAGAGATCACCTATCAAATGGCGAAGCCTCGGGCTCCATTTCACTTGATTGATGGAACCATCTTCCAGTGCAGGGGCGAAATAATGGTGTTAAAAAAGGCATCTGAATCCAACAGCTGTTGAGCCAAAGTGATCTCGTATTCTACCGTTTACACAAAACAGCTCTCCCACCACTCAAATGTGGGCCAATTAATCGCATCTAAAACACAGCAGGGATTTTTCCTCATGTAGATGGGTAACATTTACAAAGGGATCTCTTGAGAGCAAAAATACAGATACATCAATAATGTCTAGCTGTCTTAGTCAATTGACAAATGAGAAGCACTGTCTGCACAACAAGCAAAACCTAATAGCACGTGACAAGGGCATATTTCTCATTATTGAACACCTTTGACTTTGGATTCTTGTATGCATGCATGTTATCACTACAAACTATGTCTGCAGAAAAATAACATATGCTTGAATTATGATGGCAAACGCACAGGGCCATCTACATTAAAACAGCTTTAATGAGCATAGACGCTGACACCTTGATTACACCCCTGCGGTTCTGAATGATGATATTCTCTGGAAAGCCGTCTCTAATCAAACAAGCTGATAGACTTTGGATGAGTGCACCGATTCAGAGGCTTTCTAGAACGGCCAGACCGTTTCTCTGAAAAGAAATTCTCGAGGTTAGGGATCAATACAAATGAGAATGTATGCTATGTGTGATTTCTTTTCAATTAAAGTCACCTTGACCTCAAAATAAACAAATCTTTTTTGAATACTATAGTGTTAATTATTAATGATTTATCTGTGCACACAATATTTTTTGTGCCCTTGTAATCTTTAAAGGGATACTCCACCATGTTATTCCCTTAACTAAGACGAGTTGATACATCACTCTCGTCTCAGTGCGTGCACTCAATCGCTCTGGTGCGCAAGACACTTTAATAGCACTTAACTAGCCCAGTTCATTCATTAGGATCCAAGCAGAGAAGCGAACAAACACCTCCACTTTTTCCCTATTTAAATACAGTTACTCGAGTAGTGTAACTCGACCAAGAATGGTGACACAAAATAAAACGTTGCGCTTTTCTAAGCATGTAAAGTGGATAACTATATAATGTATGGTGGAATACCACAGCAAGTGATTGGGAGTACTTCGACTCGGTGCATATATATCTATGGAGTCGGCGCAGTAATATCATCACTCCGGGGAGGGAGAGGATTTTTCACAAGCACTTGCTGTGATATTCCCCAATACATTATAGTTATCCACTTTACATGCTTAGAAAAGTGCAACGTTTTATTCTGCTTGGATCCTAATGAATGAACTGGGCTAGTTTAGTGCTATTAAAGTGTCTCACGCGCCAGAGCGATTGAGTGCACGCACTGAAACGAGAGAGATATGTATCAACTCGTCTTAGTTAAGGGAATAACATAGTTTAATATGAAAAAAACAGTGGAGTATCCCTTTAATCAAAATCTCCTTGCAAAAAAAAAAACTCTTCTCTGATGATTTACTGGCGCAATGGCGGGACACCTGTCACTCAACATGATATCACAGCAATAGCAAACCACAATCATCCAATCAATTCCCACTGGACAAAATCAAGTCCCGGCTTATATTTTTCTTAATATAAGAAGCCATTTCACTCAGATTGACTCAGTCACAATAGGTATGAAATGTTGATCGCTACTTCCGTTTCATGCTGACTTTAAAGTAGCGATCAACATTTCAAATAAATGCATGTTATAGATCTTAAAAGTGAACAATTCATCTTTACAAACCTTTGCATTTAGAATGTTTAATCAAAATGTGATAACTGGATCTTCCGGTGTAAACGTTCCGTAAACTCCGTTTCTGCAATCTAACGTTCATCTGTCTCCATTTTTGAGTGCAATGGCCACATTGAAGAAAAAAAAAAGATAAAACGGATTTCTTTTCCAATAATCCGTTACACAACGGGGAAGAAAGTATCTGTCACTACTTTGGTTTCATTGCAACTTGAGACAAGGCCATTGATGGCATTCTTTATATATTAAAATGGCACTGATAACTGTTTCCGCTTGGCACATCTCTCTGGTGTTGGATCCGAAATGGGTAAAAGGCTAAAGACAGCTACTGAAACTGATAAATGTATTTCAAAAGTGGCTTGTGACAGTAATCCGGAAAGCGAGGGGGCAGCAGGAAAGGAAGTGTGAAATTAAGATTGAAGAAAGCAATGCAAAAATCCTTCCTGGAGCCTAGTAATCTGACATATTCAACAACAATAACAACAAAAAAACAATTATTTCCATCATTTCCACTGGCAAGAAATTGGAAGATATTGGAGGATGAATTGCAATATGTAATTCTTCTTCCCTCAGTGTTCGCTTTAAGGGGGAAAGCTTGAAAGCGCGTTTATGCAGTTATGATTTATTCAATAGTGGCCGAGAGCATCTGCCAGGTGTTATGGAAAGACCAGATATATCAAAAGAGAACATGCACATTCATATTTGTTTGTTTGCGCACCAAAAAGCATGCCGGCGGGCTGAAAACGCCAGTCAACAATCAAAGTGACGCAGAAACCAGCAGGTGACAAGTACGAAGCATATGGAAATGATTCCGAAAGACACAACAAACAGAGCAAAACTTCTCACGCATGTTAACTGTTTGACAAGAGACTACAACATACGTACAAGCACACCTTTTGCAGCTCTAACGGCTGACAGCATCCTATAATAAAGCCAAGCCACAAATAAAAATACAAGGACACCCAAAAAAAAAAAAAAAAAAATCCACACTGACAGCAGGCAAGGTCCTACCAAGTGTGTGCCACGGTGAACCGCCTCTGTTTGTGGCTGTTGTTGTTGATAAGCATCCGTCGGAGGAGGCGCGGGGAGTTCCGTGGCGACAGCCGGGGCGAAATAGAGGAGGGTGGGCGGCGGTGCCCCCGGGGTCGCTCCTGCTGCAGGAGGTTCTCCCTCAGGATCTTCACCAGGTCCTCGTTCAGCCCGACGTGCTTGGGCATGGGCGGCACTGCCAGCGTGTCCTGGTGGCCCACGGCCGCTTGCTGGGCCATCCTCACGCTTCGCCCTTCCTTCTCCCGCTGCTGGGGGCAAAAACAAAAAAATGTCCACTAATCCGGCGGAAAACTCCCCAGGGCAGGGGAGAGCAAGGGTGAGCGAACGAACTCTGGGCGTCTCTGCGGACCCCGCACGGGCTGCTTGCCGTACAAACGAGTGACTGGAATTAATCTGCGAAAAAGCAGGAGAGCGGAAGATTGCGTGCTCCTGTCAGGACAACTGCCGAGCTGTGATGGTGTGCTTGTGAGAGAGAAGAGGAACGAGAGAGAGAGGGAGAGAGAGAGAGGGGATGGGAGGGAGGGAGGAGAGACGGAGCGAGCTGTCGATCTGCAGCGCTTCACTAACTGCTGACTGCAAGCCACCACTTCGCTAAAGAGCCATTCAAATTATGTGCGTGTGTGTGTGTGTGTGTGTGTGTGTGTGTGTGTGCGGGGGGCATGGAGCAAGTGGCCACTGCTGCCAAGAAGCAACTTTTCTCTTTTTTTCCTCTCTCCCTATCTGTCGGTGTAATTCCCACAAATTTATGACAAGGATGTGTGCATTAATGCGTGTGAGTGGAAATAGTGTGTGTGTGTGTGTTTGCTCATCCTTTGATCACTGAGCAGCTGTTCTAAATATGATTTTATTATGTAGACTTCGTGCTGCCAAACATTTCACAAGAAGAAAAGCCTCATGAGGTAAGGATAGACAAAGATTAATGAATCCTGACAGGAGCCGGCTATAAATATTGCTTATGATCATCACAGCATGATTATTTTAATAACACTTAGCTGTAGGGAAGAAAAAAATCTCTTTAATCTTTCAATCATTTCTCCTAGAAAACAATGAAATGGAACTGAGACTTGCTGAAAGTGACAGTTAACCCACCCAAATTTGTTTTCTTTTTTAAATCAGTCTTTACTTTGTTCCAAAACTGTATTACTTTTACTTCTGCTGAAACATAAAAGAAGATATTCTGGGCAATGTTTCAAACAGAAGTCAAAGGACTCCAATGTTTATTGTTTCCCAACGTTTTTTAAAATATGATTTTGTTTTCTGCAGGAGTCATGCAGGTTTGGCTGAATGAAAGAGGTTTAATGAAAGAATACATGCTAAGCATACAATAGCAAAAGGCTTTTTAATGAACAAAGGTCCACAAATGTACACAAAACTTAATGAAATATGTTTGGTAAAAATAGAAAATATTTAAGAAGAGCATTCATTTAGTTGTATACACACACGTTTCCATATAATTGTTTTTGTAATGTAATGTTTTGTAATAATCTCAGAGTTTACTGGGTTTTACTTGACTATTTTTGTATTGGTGGTGGTATTCTAAAAAATAAACATTGTCACATGTTTATCTTTCTTCTCGCTGATTCCTGATGATTAGAGGACAGTTACTTGAGTCGTCGCCTGTCATTTCAAAGAATAGTACAACGGCGAGCGCATCAAGTATAAACGCCACCCTGATTGGCCTATTGATAAAAATCGAGAATCGAATCGAGGATTTAGAGAATCGTGACACCCCTAGTTGGGAGTGAGAATATGTTGGTTCAATGAATGAACTGTCACAAACATATTGTAACTTCCAATACAAATTAAAGTGTCTGCTAAAAAAAAATGAAATTTAAAAAAAAAATTAAAAAGTGTCTGCAAAATGCATAAATGAAATGAAAATCTCTCCCTAGGAGAGATCCCAACATCTGCGACAAAATTCATATTCAATCTAGGATCTCCATGTCTCCTAAGCGAGAATATAGCAAGTATTAGCATCTCTATAAGATCTATACCGTCCGTTGCTTTGTGTTAGTGTGCAAATGCTAGTAATATCCAAAAATGACAATTATATACAAATCTTCTTTTTGTATACCTACTTGCATTTTCCCCAAACACAGAAACTAATTCTCAATAATCCCAAAACATAATCACTGTCATAATAAATAGACATCAAATGCAACACTGTTTGTGACAATGAGGTCAACAGCACTTCTCTGCCTGTCCATTTAACTCACCTGAACTGGTGATACCATCGTTAACCCATTTAGTTCTAGTCATTTACCAGATGCTGTTTCCTAAAGCACTTCTAATGGGGAGAATCCTCACTGTAGAAGCATCAGGTTACAGTAAGTGTTTTGCTTAAGGGCACAATGGTAATTCAATGGGTGATTCAAAGGCTTTCAGTTTGCAGCCTATAGATCTTTAATCACTTCAGGACATCACCCCCTGCCGAGTGCAACAGACTGTCATTGGTTTAAAAAAAACAAGCACCACATCACTAATAACTGATAACAAGTCTGCAGGGGACATTAAGATAACCCTCTGGGCTTTTTGAGAAGAGAAGCGTTCAACATGGTTTCATTAGTTCACATCTGTCTCTGTGCACACTGTGAGCTTGCCAGCTGTTATCAGAGAAAGATGTATTCACCTTTACTCAGTTTAAAGGGATAGTTCACTTTGAAATACTTTTTTGATATGTTTTAGCTTACCTCAATGGCATCCAAGATGTAGGTGTCTTTGTTTCCAGAGTATTTTCAATTCTGATATTTTTCGGGCAAACCGTTGTTGTCTATCAGTCATATAATGGAGGTCTATGGAGCCCACCTCAAATAGCATGCACAGAAAAGTCCAAATTAAGAGAAGTACTTGTACTAAATCTAAAAGAGTTTGCAGACTATCTCTCAGATCCATTGGTCAATAATGATAAAGCAATAATTGTTGGAGATTTGAATATACACGTAGATAACACAAAAGATGTGTTAGCGGCTGCGTTTACAGATTTATTAAACTCCTTTGGGGTCAAGCAAAACGTCAGTGGTCCCACTCATCGTCTAAATCATACACTAGATTTAATTATATCATATGGAACCAATTAAACCGATATAGATATTATACCGCAAAGAGATGACGTCACTGATCATTATATGGTAACTTGCATACTACATACTGCTAATCTACTGTTAACTTCTTGATAATTGTGGCAAAATCTTACTTTCACAAGCAAAGATTTCTTATGAAAATTCCTATTTTTTTGTGTTTTTATGTGAAGTAAATAACCAAATCTCTTATGGAAATCGATAATAAAACATGTTTTTCTTTTCTGAAGAAATATGATGAGATCTTTAATGTACCATGATGATTAGTATCTGTTTGCCGTTTATTTTTTATTTTTTCCTTTCTCTCTCTCTTCTTTCCCTCTTTATTCTGTTTATGCAAGAATATATCTACTTGTTCAAAATATACATTGTTGGAAATGATCCAGATGTTTAAGAGGTGCCTGTTTGCACAATTGTAAAACAATTACTGAATAAAATAAATAAATAAATAAATAAATACTACATACTGCTGAAATTTGTCCTGTTGCTTCACGTTATCAACCAGGCAGCACAATCCTTCCAAACACTATAGATACAGTAGATTCTCAAATAGCTTACCTGATCTATCTCAGCTGCTCAGTGACCCCAAACAAACAGACATGACCTAGAGGAAATGACTAGCAGTTTGAGCACCATTTTCTCTAGTACATTAGAAATTGTTGCACCAATTAGATTAAAAAAGGACAGAGAGAAAACTACAGCACCATGGTACAACAGTGCTACGCATGCTATTAAGAGAGAAACTCGTAACTTGGAGCGTAAATGAAAATGAACTAATTTAAAGGTCTTTAGAATCGCATAGTATATAACTTTATAAAAAGGCTCTAAAAGCAGCCAGGGCTGAGCATCTCCGCAAACTAATAAAAAAATAACCAAAATAATCCAAGGTTTTTATTTAACACAGTGGCTAGACTAAAAAATAAACACAGTTATCACCAGAGCAAAATATTCCATTACAGTATAGTAGTAATGATTTTATGAATTTCTTCACTGAGAAAATAGAAAGCATCAAAAACACAATTGTAAATGTACAATCTTTTATGGTATCTTATGATTTCGGCCTCAATTATCACCCCTCAAGAACAACTACACTGCTTTACAACTATAGGACAGGAAGAGCTAAATAAACGTATCATTGCATCTAAACCAACAACATGTTTATTAGATCCAATACCCACTAAACAACTGAAAGAAGTGTTACCTGTAGTGGAAGAGCCTCTTCTCAATATTATTAACTTGTCTTTATTTTCAGGTCATGTTCCAAGAATATGCTGGCGGTAATAAAAACCTCTTATTAAGAAACCACAATTAGATCCAAATAACCTAACAAATTACAGACCCATTTCAAATCTTCCATTCATGTCCAAAATAATAGAAAAAGTTGTGTCCGCTCAATTGTGCTCTTTCTTGCAAGAAATTAACATTAACGATGTGAAGGCCCAAATTTTAGTCTTCCCAAACATATCAACAACTTCAAGGCTTTAAGTGGTGGTCTGAAATACCACATTGGATGTAATGTTAATATTTAAACGATTCTTTTTCTTGTCAAGAATTATTAATGTGACTTCAGATCAGTAGATTTAGCAATATTAGTTGCGCTCCAAATAAATCTCTTGACATCATGAAATACTAGAGAGCGCACGTCACATCTCCTCATAAACTTGCACTGGTTGCCAATTGCCCTTCGCATCAAATTCAAGGCACTGATGTTTGCCTACAGAACAACCACTGGCTCTGCACCCCTATACCTACTGTAAAACTCAACACTTCAGACCTATGTGCCCCCCAGAAGCTTGCATTCGGCAAGTGAACAACACCTTGTGGTGCCATCCCAAAGAGGCACAAAATCACCACAAAAAAATGTTCACTAACACTCAGTATGATATACTGTATATATATACTGTATATATATACCGTATATATATATATATATATATATATATATAGAGAGAGAGAGAGAGAGAGAGAGAGAGATAATTTTTTATTCTTTTTTTTTATTCTGAGCCTTTGGATTTCAGCTCATTCAAGGATAGTTAGGACACCAGACATCAACTCTCACCAGCTCTGTTTCTGGGCTGTCAATCTTTCATCAAGTATATAGTCCATATAAAAGGAGCGTAAAACATAAGAAAAAGACAATCAAATACACCATCTAGCGAGATATTTGATCTCTGCTCGCTTTTCCTGGGTTAAAAAAAAATGTCACTATACACTTGACTCGAGATTTATCATTTCATGATTTTAACAACTGATTTGGTACACCTCACCATCAGTATGCACATTCAGTATGCACATCTGTCAACCTCAATGCGTGCATGTTCTTTGGGTTGTGTCATAGTAACTGGTAGAACACTGCATTGTGTGTTCACTTCCCCCTCCCCACTTCTCCCTGCATGACGTCTGAGTGTGTTTCTCCACTGTTACCCTTGGCAACATGGATGGAGAGAGACAAGTGTGTGTGTGGTAAGAATTGACTCAGAGCTAGAGATTTAACGGAGGAATGAAAGGAGACAAATCCTCAGAATGCAGCTCCAAACCAAGTGCTGGTGATATGCATACATGAACGCCTCATACAAACACTCTCTAGGTGAACCACACAGAACCGCTCGAGAAACATGAAATACTTCAAAGAAAGAAAGAAAAAAAGGGATAAAGAAAGAACAACTTTTAAACACACTTTAATTTACAAATTAAACTAAGAAAACAAATCAAAAGAAACAAATAAATAATTCTAATCACCAATTAAATACCAGATTCCCTGATTTACAGTCACCAGAACCGCTCCAACACCCCATCTCGGTTCAAAATAAGTGTGCCGATAATAGGTATTTTCAGTGACCACTCTTGACTTCAAAGACTTCTGATGTGTCTCGTGGCTAGTTTAGATTCCTACTGTATATCGGCAACCCAATATAAATACACTATTGGTATACGAGAAACCCAATTTTACAATGATTTCTCCCAACAATTAAAAAATTCTCCTTCATGTGAAGATACACTGTCAGTTCAAAGCTAGACTAAAAACACTCTTTGAATTATAGAAGTCTATAGTGTGTTATGTGTATGCAAGGTCAATGTTAGGGTGCATAGATTAGGTCAGCTGGAACTGGGAACACTTCCCATAAATCCTGATGTACTCGTTACATAAAGCCTAGTTCACACTACATGATTTTAAGCCCGATTTAAGCCCGATTTGCAAATCGTTGAGTCACCGACAAGTCAGGGTGTTATCGTGTGCAAATCGCGGGCGATTAGCGGACGATTAACGCTCGCCAATCTGTTAGTATGAAAGAGCCAACAACGTATCAAAGACAGCTCGCAGACACGTCGCCGAGCTCAGAAAAATATCTAGCATGCTAGATATCCAGAGCTGTCGCGCGACTCAATCTCAGTGATGTCATGAGCTAGAGCCAATCAGAGCAAGGTATGGGTTGAGGTCACCGGGTAAATACGCGAAATGCGCGATTTTCGAACAAAGACGTCCAATAGGAGTTTGCAGAAAGATCAGCAACATGTCAAGAAAGCAATGGACTCAAGATTTAGATCAAAATTTAATCGAACTGTGGCAGGAGCATGAATGCCTTTATGATGTGGGACATGAGATGTACCACAACCGCATCCAGAAAGAGAAAAGGTGGACAGAAATCGCAAACGCCCTCAAACAGTGAGCAAAATGTTATTGGAAATGTACATTAAATCTTACTGTAATTCTGTTTGTTGTGATATATTATATTGTGAAGTAAGAAGATATTCAGTTCAAGGATTTAATTGTCATATTTAGTTTGAATTAAAACAAAAGAATTAGTGGGGGTGCATAACTGAGAATTAATGAATAATGCATTTTCTTTATTAATTCTAGACTTTACTGTTGAGGGCCGTATCCCTGCGAACGCTTGTAGATGAGATTGAATCGTTGGGTGACAGAGTTGTTGTCCAATCCTGTAGTGCGTCAGCTCCAGTTGCGGATCAATCATGATGTGTCGTTTGGTGTGAACGGCTCAACAACTTGAACACTCCTGATTTCACAGGGAGCAAGTCATGTAGTGTGAACTGCACAGTTCAGCCCGATGTTTTGAAATCATGTAGTGTGAACTAGGCTTAAGTAGATTGGCATCTACACTATTAGTCTCTCTGTTTATCCCGAGGTTTACTGCAGTCTAACGAAAGATCTGTGCCTGGACTCGACAGCAACACAGTCCTGAATTGGCAACTAGTCCCTCCCCTGTGAAGGCCATCTTCCCTTTACCTCTGTACAGATAATCCTTGTCGGGATAATTCCGGTTCACATGGCCGAAACGATAAAATTCTGTATCTATTATAAATTAAAGGCCAGACAAGTAGTTTGTTGAGGGTTGGTTTTTTAGGGAATAACTACATGACTACGCACATACTGTACGTATATTCAAACGCGCATACCTTGCCATCAGCGTTCTCAGAGGTTTGCGTTTTTAAAGTTTGCATAGAGAGAACTTTTCTGTTCAAAATTTGGTTTTCTGAGTTTTCTGTTAAAATTTACTTTACTTTCCAATTATCACTGTAAAGCACTTTATTACTTTTTTACAATTTGTATTATAATTATTATGTATTATTGTTATTAATATATTGATGTTAATTTATATTTTTATTAATAATTTATAAAAAAGTATTATTCATTTGAATATAATACCAATACATAATCACACCAATATCATAATAGTATTATTATTATTATTATATACATTATATTTATTATTTATTTTTAAATGATAATTATTTATATTTTTATTCATAATATTTGATATATAATTATAGCTATTTTTTAAGTTTTAACCTGCCTATTATGTGATAATATATATATATATATATATATATATATATTAAATAATATACAGTATTACATCAATAACAATCAAATGAAGAATCAAAAATAAACTGAAAATCCTCAAACCAAACTGGCTCCTAATCACTATATTTTATTAATCTTTTCTCAGACTTGAATCAAATGAAATCACTATAGGGAATAATTTCAAAATTACAAAAATAAGTAATAATTCCGGATGCATTGTGTTATAAGAATTTGGGCGGAAAATGTGCTTAATAGTTACAAAAACATTTAATTTCTTATTTTTGGAGTGAAATGTAACCTAAAGATGTAATCGTAATGTTTATTCCTCTAGCCCCAACCATGTCAAGTTGAATACTCCGAAATATATTCCTGGCTCAAACTGCATAGACAGTGAAGTATATATTGAACATCATAAATGCAAAGTGTTTCTTTGTGTTGATGAGGCTCCACGACCTCTATGGCCATTTAGCAGTTCATTCGCACTGACTTACTAACTGCCTTCCAGCTGATAAGGGAGAACTCGGTTCCAGAGCACCTTGTGTGAATCATAGCTGTGGCACCCTTCAAGCACAACAGTATAAAAAGACCCTGACATGCTGAGAGATCAGGTGTATAAAGGATGTCCTCAAACACTTTCAATCAAATGTGAAGAAGTGACATATCTTTTCACACACATTGTGATTTTATCATTATTGCAGCAAGGCTGTCATACCTTTGTGTTGTTGTGAGCACTTTGAAAATCAAGGTATAAAAAAACATCAACTAAAATTAGATTGCACTGTTGTGCGTTGGCTGCCAAGTATTTTAATTGATAAATGGAGCCACTTTAGATTCTAAAATAAACTGTTTCTATTTTAGAAACAGAGAGAACAAAGTAACTCCACATGTGTATATGGATGGACTAAAATAAAATGACAGGAAAGGTCAACTTAAAGGAACATTTCCTCCAAAAATTCAAATTGTGTAACGCCATTAAAAGCCTAACAGATGTGGTCAATTTACCGTGGCTGTTTCATATTTCCAAAACGAGAAATTTTCATTTTTGGGTGAACTATTCCTTCTGAGCTGCAGGTCACAGTGGTGTACACTGCACACACTTAAGGAACAGCATTAGAAAGCTTGAGTTCCATGGACAGAAAACCTAAAGTGAAACATCTCCCTCTACTGGATAACTGGATTCAAACCATGATATGTTAGGTTTGCTGTTCTTTATTTTCCCTTCAGCGTCAGAGGTGATGGGCACTCTACGTTGTGTTTATGAATAAAGATACTTCAAACCCGGCCAGCAACATACACTGTTGACGCAGAGGATTGCAGCGGGTTTCTACTACAAAGCTCAATGCATTTTGAGATGCAGCCATAGCTTTTCTCCACCGAATGGGTGCGTATGATCAACTGTTCAAACTCCGTCAAGGTAATTCTTCCCTCAGTGTATATTCTATTCAGTTCCGAACTTTAGCGGCATCTTGCGGCTGGAATGAGACTGCCCTTTCGCCAGGATCTCAACCCGGAAGTGCGCCACCTGATGGTAATTTATGACGACACTGTCGGTTTGGAGGGTTTCATTTGGAAAGCTGTGCATATCTCCCAACCTGGATCAATCCGCTCTTCATCCTCACCTCACCATCCGTCACCCTTCCAGCACATGAAATTCAGATCTGATTTATAAATGTAATTCTTGCTAACTTATTTTTAATTTTATATTATTGCACTTCAACTTCAACAATAATTTAACCATAACACAGCTAAATTTCCACAACAGTATGATAAAACCAACAAAATATTGAACAATACTCCGATAAAGAACTACTCATGCTCTCATTGAACACAAGAGGGCATAATAGTATCAGAAACAAATTCCTCTACAGCTACAGCATATCTGACGGTGTTTGCATGGTCCAAACTGTCATTTATTTATATTCCACATTCAAATTTATAATTTAATTCACATACTGTGCATTTTAGGCAGCTATTTTCACTTCAAAATTATAATTTAAAATAGCACTATGAATTTTAAGCAGCTATTTTTACCTATATCACCTGAAACGTATAAGAAGGGTTTATTCATGACCACTATTGGGTTGCAGGATGAATCACTGCACAAGATAAGTTTCGAATTTTCGTGAAATGCATAAAAAAAGACCTTTAGACACGTCAAAATCCATCCTGTTTCCGCTGTTATCTCTCAAACATGACTATCAAACATGTTTGATAGTTCTGTGGACGGTGTGGAAGACCAAAACAAGGCATCGCATTACCTTATATCTCAGATAATAGAGTTTGCTTTGCACAATTACTTTTCTCCCTTCACCTTTCCCCAGAGCATCATCTCCTCTGTCCACCAAAACCCCTCATCTAATATCAGACCCTAAAAGCAAACTTCCTTAGTTTATACAATCCGTTTAAAAGTGAAAATGCTTGACTCATTTCTGCTGTCACCTTGGAAATGTTTAGGGAGCTTGTCCACACCAGAGAGCAACCTTTGGGATCCAACTGCTGATGTCTTGGTCATACAGGTTGTTTTTCTATCGCCGGCCTCGGCAGGGCTTATTGTCTCCTTAATGATGCATCTCGCAGCTTTGGCACGGCTAATATTTTGGCTGCATGTCAGATCTGCTTCTGTTATTCAGCGTTCTGAGCCTCGCAGTGCCTAGCCTCGTTCACTCTGACAGTTGTTTCATGTAATACTGTCAGACACTTGCGACAGGCTCCAAGGGTAAATGCAAAATTCGAGATATTGACAGCTCTTTTACACACCCATTAAAAATGCAAAACGGCACATCTGCCAAGGGACATGCAAGTGTAACTGAAAAAACATTTGCTGTCTTAAAAAAGGACGACTTACAAAATATGGTGCCAATATTTTCCAATATTTCCACACAAAAAGAAGATTGTATAGGCAAATTGTTCAAGCGGCCTTTTCTTTCATACTGAGAAGCTCAGAAGACATGAAAGTCATATTGACCAATTTTATGATTCTTTTTGATTGTGCTTTTTTGTTCATTTTGGAGCAGTGAAGCATTAACCATCATGTTGCGAAAATTGCTAAAATCGAATAAAAGGGTAAGTAAACGATGACAATATTTTAATTTTTGGGTGAAATGTTGCTTTAAGAGCTGCTCTGTAAATAATTGTGTCCAAGA
This sequence comes from Pimephales promelas, assembly GCF_988280905.1. Lineage (NCBI taxonomy): Eukaryota > Metazoa > Chordata > Actinopteri > Cypriniformes > Leuciscidae > Pimephales > Pimephales promelas. The sequence continues at coordinate 26,981,754 of NC_142782.1, forward strand.
TAATTCCTTTTTGTGAAGGAAAGAAGTGTTAGAGCAACTAAGTGAATAGTGAAATGTTGAGGAATAAAATAATTATACTGTAAAAGTTCAAATAGATCTGATATTGGTTATGCTTTTATGTCGCATTTAACAAGGGGTTGAGTTATCTAGACCAAAATTATTATGCTTCTGAATGTCGATCTCCATGCAGTGCTCAATACAAAAAGTATTTGTAATCAAAATATTCATAGACAGGAGTATTTTTTCACAGCAAGACATGAGCCTTAATGCAATCAGTGACAAATTATGATGACAGTCAAGACCAAGGCAGTGTTTATGTTAATTCACATGGTGGAACACTCAATGACTTCTTACAAGGTACTTGAAAAAAACAACAACAGTAAGCTACACGACAGCCAACAATAAGGTAATGGATGTTTAGGGTGGAATACAATATATCGCATTCACTGGTATTTCAATATTTAGAAAAATGTTCTCTCACTCAAAAATAAAATAAAAGGTTAGTCTCCTTGATGGAATGACCTAGATATGTCAGCGGAACAGGAACAACAGCCCTGCATCCTGCAGAAATGCCTAAACGCTACATAGCAGACGGCAGCAGGGTTCACTGTGACCTTGTGACCTCATCAGGATGACAGAGACACAGGAGGAAACCTGAAACAGTTTCTCATTAGACACCATGTTCATATACAATAAACTGTAAACTTTACTTTATAATAATATAATAATAATAATACTTTTTTTAAAAAACATCAACAAAATAAAATCTAAGATATATTGTTATAAATTTAATCAAATCAATCAATCAGTCAGTCAATAAACAATTTAATTTATATTTGTTATAAGTAATAAAGGCCTTCTTACCTTTATGAGGACTTTAAAAACGCAGTAGTATGTTATCTATTTATTTATAGCATGACAACTCTCTGAAGATTTTTAGAACAGTAATGGATATGACAATGTTAATGTATTTGGTCTTTGTGGAATAGACCTGCTACACTGTTGATGATGATTATTGCTGTTGTGAATTATTCCTGCTGCTGCTGATTATTGATGCTGGTGCAGAGCAATTACGGGAACTTGCTACTGCCAATACAAACGCTGATATGCTGCTGTGAGAACAAATAGCATATATCAATAACCCATAGCAGATCTATAAAGGTCTGAAAGCACTTTGCAAACTGCTATAGTGAATAACCAGCCATTTAAATGTTGAGCAGCAAGCTCATTGGCTGCAGGCGCAACTTGAACCAATCACCTTGTCCCAAGTAGTTAATGCTGTATAAATCATCAGCTTGCGTTAGGGACCCATCAGCCTGCGCCTCTAGAGTTTCATGACAGAACTAGGCATGTAAAATACATCAGAATAAATCTTCAAGACAAAAACTCTGATTCGATGGTCAAAACAGCATTCCACCGCAGAATTATTAATGCATTTACATGATGCTTGGAAGCAAAATTAAAACACTTTTTTTTCTTAAGCTTTTAATTCATTGTGATATATTATCATGAATGTGGGGTTTGTCCTTGTTATTTATCTTGTCTATTGTTCAACACTTTGGTCAGCCCTGTTTGCTGTTTTAAGTGTGCTATATAAATCAATACAAACTTGAAACTTGAAAATACAACAATGTAGCCAATGCTCTTTTCCTCCAAGCTTTTAATGTGTTTCTACATTGGCTCTCCTGCATTAATTTCTTGGATCAGGCATTTGTCCACTCAAAATGAACAAAATTGTCTAATCTTTGTTGCTTCTCATCAATCAAGAATATGTGTTTTGGAATTTCAAGGTTTGGCACATGGTCAGTTTGGAGCATGAAGATGGGGCCGAGGACAGAGCTCTTACCAGATGAGAAACAGGTCACGTTTTACCCGGGGAGGTGTGTATATAACCCATGGGGCAAAAACTCCTAAAATAGACTAATGGCCTCCACTGTAATCATCATACAGAACACATGCAGCAAATGGCCTTCATTCTGTCCCCCTCATTGACCAAGAACGCATGAACACAGATTGCAGAACTATAGGGCTTACATCTCTCTTTGCTAATGTTAGGTTTTTGGCCATTTGTTTACAATTTGTAAATATCTAATAAAATGCACATATTTGTCTTAAAAATTGTAGTATATGAGGATTAGTATAGTTTGTAAGATTAAAATAAAAAACTATTGCAAAATGGAGGCGTTTCCAATAACCGATCTTATGCCAATAAAATGGCATTTTTTCCTCTCGTGACAAGGCAACGGATGTTAGTAGGTTTATGTATATCGCAGCCACTGCACTAGCCATCATTTTTAAATCGAAGGAGATGTACATGTAGGCGTGTTATCCAAACATTAATAGCAAGGACAGTAGTGCTGGGCGGTATACCGGTTCATACAGAAAACCGGTGTATATTTTTGTTATGATATTCATTTTTAATATACCGCCATACCAATGTATTTAATTCGCTGTGCCGCGCGAAACTGTTTCAGACAGACCCCTTACAATGTTGCACTTCTAAGCAGCGACTGTGAAGCCGAGGGTATAGAGCAGTGCTCTGGTGTTACATTACAGGAAAGATGGATGCTGCAGCACTATGGCGTTATTTTCTTGTCAAATGTCGAGAGCGCACTATTGTAGCGCGAAAGTAAATTAATATAATGCACGTGCGCGCTCTCAGATAAACGCTGCTCTTGTCAGAATAGGTCTATTTTCTCTGGGCTCACTCAGAGTCCTGCACATAAAATATGTTTAATGCAATCGCGAATCTCTCCTCTTCCCCAGATAACAATATTAGGTTATAAGAACGTTTTCATAATGTTCCCATTAAGTTATTAAAACATTACTTAGCATCCATTTTTTTAGACGTTGTATTAGCGTTTTCTTGGTTATAAGAACGTTATTCAAAACGTTATAAGAATGTTCAGTTCTCCTGTTATATAAACGTTGTTTTAACGTTCATGCTTGGCTATAAGACCATCATTCAAACGTCATTAGAACGTTCAATTCTCAATTATATTCAATTATAACAATGTTATTAAAATGTTAAGAAATAACAATTTTAGGTTATACTGGATGCTATTCTATTCTACAATATTCACAAATGACAGTAAAATAGCCAATTCATTTATTAATATACCATCCTAAGCCAATTTATTGCAGTAATTCCTCTCTCAACCAGTAGGAAATGCTTTGAACACCTGATTATGCAAGAAAAAAAAAACGTCATAAACCGGAAAATCAGCTTGATTTTGGAAAGAAATTTAATTTGTCAAAAATTAATATCAGCACTAAAGGACAGCACCTTATACTTGTGATCGGCCACATACAAGGTGTTTTTTTTCTCCGAACTCCTTCCAAGACAAGCTTGACAATTTGTGTGACTTCTTTAAAGAATTATCAACTTTTACATAGGCCAGGTGACCTGTATATGCGTAAAAGCTTTACATTGCACTTTTGCAAACTATTCTTTTAAATTCTCTGAAAAACCACCTAATGCGAGCGTAAACTTTTTTGCGATATATGGGACTTTTTTTTGCAAAATTGACGTTTCCATTGGGCGTATTTGCAATTTGCGCAATTTGACGAGTAATAGAAACGCAGCTAGAGAAAATTTGATTTTTAAAATAATAATAATTTTTTAAATAATATAATGCATTTATTAAATACATGTTACATTTTTATTATTTTAAGATTATATAAAATGTTAATAATAATTATCATAAATAATATTTTGTATCAAAGTTTAACTAAACCATTTTATTTTATTTTAATATGAAATATAATGTGTATTTTTTTAGACTCGTTTCAGGACAAAGAAAACGGACAGAAAAGGTGAACAACAGCAGCATAAATATCTGCCACTGACGGTGCATTGAATGTGAGGGGGTATATGTAATATCCTTGTATCTGATGTCCTGTGATCTATTCCTTACCCCTTCTGAACACATGGATGTGAAACACATGGAGCTGAAAGAATCCCCCTTCAGGGGGTCTGACACTTCAAGGAGAGGAGAAAACCAAGGAGTCTTGCAGTGAAGTTGGCTTATCACTTTCCTGGAAGCAATTTCTTCAAAAGCCTTTAGGAGTCACCACAACAAACAGCCACAGAAGCCAATAACAGCCCGATAAAACAAAAACTCAACAACCACAAAACTTCATGCTTCACTGTGGGTTTATTTCCTTCTAAACAATGAAGCAATCTATTAGTCACCAACCTGATTTATGACACCAATATGGGCCAAATGTAAAACTAAATATTTTAGAGTTTTTGAGACACGTCTGTTTTGCCTACCCCAATAGCAATATTAAACTTCATGTCCAGCAATTAATCTCATATACACCCACGTTTCAATGAGACACAGAGGCAGTGCATTGCCAGAATCTCCAGTAGGGTCTTTTTATGCAGCCAAGCAAAATTGACAAAAAATAAATTTGTGCTTTAATAAACCAAGACAAACTGAAGTAAAAAAAACATTTCATTCATTGCAATGCTCTCACCCAGTGGACAATTCTGCAACCCACACAGCCTGACGTAAATTAGGATTGTCAACATACAAGGAAACAATATAAAGGAGCCTCTATTTGTGTCTATCAAAGAATGGTCTGGAACTTTCAAACCATGACATCTCATTAGGGTAGTGAATCCAGTAGCCTACATACCAGAACTGTCAGACAGCCATTTATTGCACAGGAGGGACCTTCAGATCCATTTATTTACATACATTTCAATTTCTGATATATTTTAATATGATATATTATGCAACATATATTGGAGATACCCTAAATACTGTTGCAGATCTCTAGGGGAGCAAGAACGAATAAACAAGTCTCTAAAGAAAGCTCAGGATGCACATTGACAAGGTAATTGGTCATCAGGGAAGGAGAGAAAAGAATTGCACAAGGCCAGAGAGGAAAACAGCAAAAAAAAAGATGCAAATTGGCCATTTTTATGTGAAAAAGATGATGAACATTAAATTCTGATGTACTCTTGCTTCACTTAATGCCACTTCACTTGTACCTGCAGCCTGTACCTGTGTTTATGACTCACGCTAGGCATACTATTCTGCTTTGCCTGGCAACAAAAGAGAACATGCATTAAAACAGAGGTATATGATACAGAAATTTGAATGCTACAAAAAGTTATGTTGGTAGACTAAAGCTCCGCGAACTCCACATGATTGTGTGTAACCTGATGATCACAGTATACAGGATTATTAGAGAGTGATCCAAAGAGCAATGTGTGGTTAAATGGAAGAACATCTGACCATTTGCACAAAGAAGTCCACATGGTTAATGTCTCAAATTTGATTATTTGATTAGTGACCTAGAGATATTTATTTTTCTATTCATGTCTTAACATTTCTTAGTATTTCAGGGCATTTAAAACAGACTTTCCATTGATTTCCATGGTTAAATTAGATTTTAAATCCTGTTTTTCAATGCGTTCTCAGATCATGGGATGATGGGACCCACTGCACTTTGCCCCAAAATAGGCGGAAGAGACTGTCAAGCTTTCAAATGTTCTGCGTAAAACATCTCGTGAATCCATTTTATTATAACAGAATATTATTGAACAAAACGTACAAAGTTTTAATCCTGACAGAACTATTCTTAATTGATAAAATGACTGCATACAGATAAAATGGTATCGAAAGTGGGATATTGTAGATTGTTTGTAGGAATGCACATTATGTTCATGCAATCCTGGAGGCTGCAGTTCTAGGACCGCATTTCTAGGACCCTAGTTTTTCGTGATAGCAACACCAATTCTACTCCAACATATGAATAGATGTAAAGACTAGACCCATGTAAATTATAAAAATGTTATCATCTTACCACCTTATTTTTAACATAAAAGCAGGCGAGGCCATTTAAAATTGAAATGTTCAAGGCTTTCGGTGTCATCCGCTTATTTTAGCTGTGCAAAAACACTTCTTTATTGTACTCAATGGTGCAAACTGGTATTTGTGATCATATTACTTTAATTTATTAGCATAGTAATAAACTAGGGATGTATCCGATATCAAAATTTTGGCCGATAAGATAAACGATAATTCTTTGCATTTAAAAGCCGATAACCGATATATTGGCAGACAATTCTAAATCCAAATTGTGCACATCTGAAGTGTCTCAGCTGAAGGAAATAAAACATTATTTATCAGTTTTAAGATATCGGCCAAATTTTCTTATAGGGCCGATATCGATAACATAAAAAAATGAACAAATATTGTCCGATACCATTATGGTGGCCGATATATCGTGCATCCCTATTAGGGATGTCCCGATCCAATCCACAGCATTGGTATCGTGCCGATACTGGCCCAGAACATTAGATCGGAAAAAAAAAATGTATGATCCGATACCACATCCAACAATCCTTGAATATTAGAAAATCCCTTGCCACAACATCCAGTTAAACGGCGCAGCCTGCAGATTGGGCGGTTCTGCAATTTTGCGGGCCAAAAACATTGGGCTGGTTTCGGATGAGTTCGGCGGGTTTTTGATGTGGGTTTTTGAGAAGTGCCATGAAAAGGAAATCTTGAACATGCACAGAAAATATATTTCTTGCAAGTTAAAAAATAAGGTCTTTCTTTCCAAACAGAAAATAAAAGAATATAAAGGCTCATATATTGAATCAAATTTGGTTAAATATTTCAAGAGAGTTGCCAATGGTGTGTTTAGGGATAGGAGTTGGTTAGGACAATATATTAATTCAATTTAAATAAACAACTAAATGCTTCCTGATGATGATTAATACAAACACTGAATTTAATATAAAATAGAACATATAAAATTACAAACTACTAGTAATAAGGTCCTATGAAACTACATCTTACGCAGTGGAACACATAATTGCAAAAAGACAGCTAGCACAATGAAAAAAAAAACACACATATATATATATATATATATATATAATATATATATAATATATATATATATATCAGGGTAACAGTCCTATTTTCTAAATAAATCAATATTGTAATTGCCAAAGACATTGTCTACCTCACACCTCCCTGTGACATTCCATTATGCTTTAGGCCAAGGTGACCGCTGAGAACGGTCCACGCAGCCAGGCAACCAATCAGAAAGCAGCCTCTCTTGAGGAGACCCACAAGTAATCCCATACAACATTACCTTGAGCAAAAGTAAAAGATCTCATTCTTTTGCATTACGATGCTCAAATGGGCATGTCTATGTGTGTTTGCTCAAAATATGCTTTGTTCTGACACCAAGGTTTCTTGTCCTACACCGTCAAGCTGTTTTCTTTGCTTTGACATTGAATGAATATTAATTCGCAAATTAAATAAAATAATTTGTGCAATTTCAGATTTGGTGATCTAATTTTCTCTGGTAAGTTTCATTTTTACCTCTCTTGAGCCTCCTATATTAGGTGTGTGGGTTTCTTAGACCATGCAGGAGATTTTGTATTCCTTTATAAATTGCATGAAGCATACGCAAACAAACAATAAGCATACAGATCTCAAATATATTGCATTTCAGTCACTAGTCCTGTCACTAGTCCAGTCCTGAGCCAAGATGATGCATGTTCTCGTTTGTTGCCAGGGAATGCAGAATAGTAAGCCTAGCCTGAGTCATAAACACAGGTACAGGCTGCAGGTAGTCTAACCCCTGGGATAAGAGAATTGAGCTTAAGAGAACGGACATAATCCTCCAGAGGTGTCGTGTAACACCAACTCAAAACCTGGGAGAGAAAAGAACATGATTGCATGCATTTGGTTCAAAACTGTCAGGTAAAAAAAAGAGCAGTATGGTGGTATACAGTATAAATGTGCCAACTATGTCAGCTATATTGGTTTATAAAATGGCATATTATAATCAGACATAAAACTATCTGTCTATCAATCTATCTATCTATCAATCTATTACTCATTTATTTATTTTTGGCTGCATTTATTTGCTCAAATCAATAGGCCAATACGCTATAGAGAAAAGCATTCCTTTGAAATCTCTTCACTGTTACTTTTAATCAATTTAATCAACATTACTAGATGGAAAGTTTTAGTCATACCTCAGAGAATCAAAATAATTATTATGTGTACTATAACCCAAAAGAAACATTTGTAAAGACCGATAGGTCAACGAAGTTTCCATAAAACTGAGAATTGTGGGAGGGGTGACCAGCATACTTAGAAACTAGAGCAACATTGGTTCCCCAGAGCACCTCTGTCCTCTTAATTTCTGACATAAATTTCTTTTCAGCGCCACAGACACCCCAAAGCCTGTTTTTCTATGACTAATAATGTTCTGCAGACCATGGGAGTGAAATTTGTCCTTTTAGAAGAGGGTTAGATTTTTAACTAGAGCCCGGCCGCTATGGATTTTTGGGGGCCGATGCAGATAAAAAAGGCTAAATACAGATATATCGGCCGATATTATTCATGTGTATTTTATAAGGGAAATGCCTAATATCGCCCGATTATATCGGCAGGCCGATATATCGGTCGGGCTCTATTTTTAACAGTGCCTATTCATAAAATACTTTACCGTTCTGCATTGAGATAAGCCTGTGTGAAGAAGATGTGAATTGAAACCATTGGAAATTATGGATTCACCAAAAATGATCTCTGTATTTTTTTTTTTTCTTTTTTTTTTACCATGCATTTACAGATTTTTCACGTTAGCACATGTATCAACCCATCTGAATTCAATGTGAACACCGATTCTTGCCGCACATAAATCAAACCAATCAAGAGAGAAAACCTATCCCTGTGTTTACAGCTAGAACGAATGCTCTACCAGTGACAGCCCTCTTCATCATGGGTGAACGCCTCAGTGGCCATGCATCAGTTATCGCTGCAATCAAATCTGAAGTGTATTACAGAACTTAGACTTACAGAGAATACAAATTTAACAGCATTGATCTATATTGATGGCAGCTCACAAACTGTAAGGGATGATGATGCCATTTATTCTGCTCTGTATCAGGCAAGTCTGGGTATTAAAGCTACAAATATACACTATTTAAAAGCTTTCAAAAACCATCTTACAGACCCAAAACTTTTGAATGGTAGTTTAAGGTTTAGGTAAGGTGGCATATGTAAGGTACTCCTGGATTTCTTGTTCTGCAGTGAGGACCATCTCAAATAAACCTTTAAACCTTAGTCACCAGGAGTACTCTGGATTTAAAGGGGTGATGAACTGAGAAATCAAATTTTCCTTGAGCTTTTGACATCTAAGAGGTCATCATATTATAAGAATATCCTGTAAGTTTCAGAACTGAAAACGTCCTTAGTCCAATAAAAGGACACCAGCCTCAGAAAACGACTCGTTTTTCAAAGTGGGGAACTATGACGTCAAAGAGGATAAAACACCACCCCTGCAGGATATCAACACCTACTTCAACACAGCCGGTTTAGTCACGCCCACCGATTCGCGCATTACACGCATAGCTAAATAACAGTGATGCCTACCTCGTGATGACAAACCGGATCGAGCTACCAAGCAATACAAAATATTATCCACTGCATGGATAAACTTTATTTTTAATGAAGTTCCACTTCAGCTGATAAGAATAAAACATTGTCCGTCTGTTCGCTTCATTTCACTGAGGATTGTTTTGTAAACAAGACTGGATTTGCAGACCGATTAAGAGTAAAGAAAAGTGCTGTGCCGTCTATATTGAATCTGACAGGAATTGTGCAACAGACGGACTCTGGGTCGAATCATTCCGGTTGCCATTTTACAACGTTGGACGTTTTCCCCCAAGTGCACCGACGAGTGAGTTGAAACTCATTATAATATGCAAAACTGTTATCCACTTACAGCAGTGCGCGTTTACTTCCAAGTCTTCAGTGCGAGACGGCAATAAAAAACAAGCGTTTTTCAGGTAGGCTAAAATAGCCTATTACTCATTAATTTTGATGTTTTTGAATGCAAAAACCAAACGAACGTCATAAGTTGACCTCAGACAACAATATAATAAAATTTAAAAAGCCAGTTCATGACCCTTCAAAGCAACTGGACTATTTGTTGCTTTGTCTGCGTAATAAGGCAGTTCTGCACCATGGTGCACATCAGGTCTCTGAGGGATTTGGCTGTTAATTTGTGTGTGTGTGTGTGTGTGTGTGTGTGTGTGTTTCTATGTGCACAAAACAGAGACTACAACTGAGACTACTTTAGAAAACAAATCTATGCTGTCTGACAGGCAGAATATCTGCACTATAAAGATGTCACGGAGAGACGGTATGAAAAAAAGACAAATTAGCATGTCGAATTCATCTCACCATGATGACAATCTTTCCCGTTCCCAATCATTAGCTAATCGGGCAAGGGACATATTTACTATACAGGGCAAATTAGCGTGAGAGCGCAATCCCATAAAAGCCCCGATGGGAGTGGAAGGTTCTGCATGTGATCTACAGAAATTAAAAAACAGACACAGCCCGATCATTTTTATGGGGCGGTAAATAATGGCGCAAACACCAGTAAATTGACTATAGCGCCGCAACCCTTAGTAAATCATCTTGCATGATTCATTTAAATACTCTCTCCTCCCATAAATTTTGAATCTGAAAGGGAACCTCCAACAAATGCATACTACGCAATAAGGTCAGCCACAAACATATTATTGTCCATGCCGTTTCAGCACTAATTTTTCACTGCGTGTCTTTAGTAAATCCTGATTGAAGTTTTTTAACGGCAGAAGAGGTTTTGTGCTGGCGCAAGCTGTTAGAAAATCTGGCCCTTAGTGTCACAACTTACTGTCACAACGCTCTTAGTTAATAACCTTATTCATGAACTATGATGAACTATGCTGTCCGAGGGGTCTAATGTAACAGAGTGCTCGCACAGCAGGGCAGCAAACACATTCACATCTCAGGTGTTCCCAGGGACCAGTGTGACAATGAGCTCTTGGGATCAGCCAGACGTGCACAGTGTTTATTGGATCCTTTCAAGTCAGTTCCTCAATACACAAAGGAGGCAATAGGCAGAAAGGTCCAGTCATAATTCACAAAAAGACCTTCTTAAATCAAAACAAGCAACACGCAATTTACAATCCATTTTACGTCCTTCAAATCATACTAAATCTTTCTTGGGCAGAAAAATTGCATTAAAATCAGATCTAAATCTCATCAAAAAGAATTTCATACATTAAAAAGGTAAATGCAATGAACATCGCAAGTCTAAAATCCTAGTCGCAGGCACACATTTGTTCTCTAAATGTTGCAATTTTTGTTCGTGCACCTAAAAATGTATATCACCTGAACTTCACAAAAAAACATATTTGCCTGGAGCTGCACACATTCAACCACTGATCTTAAAGATCATTTTACAAACACCGAGACCAATTTGCTCAGCAAGAAAAAGTGGCCCTGGATATTAAAATTGTAATAACATTCACAAAAGTGAGTCATACAGTCTGGTCGTGGTCTTAATGTGTGGGGTTGAATTTCACCCCCTCCACGAGTATCATAGGAAATCCATGTACAGTAATGAGAAAGTGGATTTGAATTGACCTGATGAAGCAATTATCTGTCTGAAGTACAGGACTTACTTTTCTTCCATTTGCGTTTATACTGAACACTGACGTCAGGTTTAAGACACAAAAATGTATTTGTTTTTTGCATACATTGTGTAATAAAACATACTAATGGTTTAGAGAGGAAGGAGGGGGCCCTGTACAGCTATGATCAGCTGTTGGGCCGAGCTTTCGATGTTGTTGCGGGGGGTGTTTGTTGTTTGTGTTGTCGTTCACGGCGCTTGCACGCGAAGTCGGAGCTAAAGAATAAGCCAGCGTCTATCAACCCTATGCTATCAATGGACCAGATACATTTAACATAGAAGAGACAATCCACAAGAAGAAAAGGAGGATTAGGGCGAGGGAATACCGTTTTTCATCAAAGAAACGAATAATAAAAATAATCGGGAACATTTTTAAATCGGACGATGAGGTTGCACTGTTTCTTCTGGACATAAAGTGTATATAAATACATATATATATATATATATATTTTATTCACGATGGAGCATACCGAACATCCAAACCATGCTGTGCTGTGTAAAATGTGCGTAGCCTACATATGATGGTATTTTGACCAGCTGAGAACTCTTGAAGAGCTAATAAAAGGTGAAACGGAGTCTAAACAGTGGCAGGAATCTCTCCGTCACACACACAAACGAAGATCTGCTGGGAGGAGACACAGTTCTGATGCCTGTACCGAACTCTGATGGGCGACAACGTGACTATGATGAGAAGAAAATAGGGATGCTTGAGCATTTTGTCCTTTTTAGGGTCGCATCTTGCAACATCATGTCCCGTTTTTGGTTTGTTTACATGTCTTTGGTCCGTGTTGCTTACATACTGCACCAGAGTTTGTTTGGAAGTGGGCCGAAACTCATCTTTTCAGCGTTCACTCATTTAAATGAACCAACCTAACAGAGCAATTGCACTAGGGTTCATTTTAAAGGGGTGGTTGATTATGATTTCACTTTTCTACCTTTAGTTAGTGTGTAATGTTTGAGCATAAACAACATCTGCAAAGTTACAACACTCAAAGTTCAAAGCAAAGGAAGATATTTGCTTTTAAAGAAATCATTTTTAAAAGACTACACAAGAAAACTAATGTGTTTTTACTGAGCCTCAAAAAGGGACAATTTTTAACATGCTGTAAAAAAAAATATCTGTGGGGTATTTGGAGCAAAAACTTCACATACACACTCAGAGACAACAGAGACTTATTTTACATATTGTGAAAAGGGGCTTTATACCACCCCGTTAATGCCAACATGCCAAGCGTGAACAAGGTAAGTAGGTACATTAAGTGGCAATGCGAGGACAAACAAAGGAAAGATTTCATTGCTTTGACTGAAAAGTATGGTAAATCTGTAACTAATAGTCTATTATTAGCTTGATTTAAAAAGGTATCTGCATATTTCTGCCTGTAACGAAAGCTCTCTGATAAACACTCGTTTTCCTTCAGGGAATATTTTAACCATTGGTCTCCTCTCTTGCCAAGTACTAGACCAACAGGGACTGGATGTGAACGTCTGGCGTTCCGCTTGCAATGAATTAAGACTGTTTACACCCATCACAGACTATTTCTCATTCGGTGAATGAAGGAGGAGCCGTGAAGGACAGCGGTTCTCCAGAGGGCTCTCCAGAGAGCAATAGATGTGAAAAGTACTTATGCACGAACTCATCAGGAGAAGCCATGTCTCATGCTCTGGGCTAATTAGAAATATTGGATTACAATTACCTGGACATTCGACTTTTTGCTTGGCCATTTGCTAACCTGTTTGTACTTTAACTAAAGGCCATTTATAATTAAACTAATTTATATAACATTCTGACCCATATCTGTGTCAGTCCATTCTGCAATCGATTTTCCAATACTGTGTTCCTAACCAGAAAGAATACAGCAACAAGCCTAATTTCTTTCCAGGCTGAAAGCAAAAATGCCTTAACAAGAATCAGCACACTTTCACTTACAAAGCACTGCATGTTGTAAAGCACATACCTTGTACTTGCATGACTTCTGGGATGCTTCTTCTCAAGATGACATCCTATTCAATTTTTTTTTTTTTTCAAGTTTGGATAATCTCATAATTTAAAGTTTTTTAGACATTCATATTCAAACATTAAGATTTATAGACTTTTTTTAAAACATTAAGGCGCCATGACATCAAAATGAGACACATTTTACTTAAAAACTGACAACATTATTATAAACTGAGCAGTTACAAAATTTTAAAACTGCAATCTTTGTCTGCTACGAAAACTAACAAAACGTTAACGTTATTCCAAACGTTGGCCAAAATACCAACTGTAAAATTAACGTTAAATCAAGTTTCACAGCTTTGAAGTACGTTAAATAAAAGACTTGATATTTATATGTAACGTTATGCTTGTTTCACTGAATTTAGTATTTTATAGGTTAATTTGATGAGCAATTTCATAAGGTTTCTGTAGAACTCTACAAAGTAATATAACTTAATATTTAGAATTAAGGAAATAGAAAATGTTTTACTAGCCTAGCCTACATACAACCCGTTTAGTATTTTTTAAAAGTAACTCAGTCCATTTATTTGTGTTTAGTTGGCTTGAACATGATGGAAAAAAGTCAGTCTTACCGTTTAAGTCCTTGAAAGGATGATGGCCAAGACATTCTGGACTTTTTCAAAACGGGACGGTTACCGGTGTCCACGGCATATGTCCGGTCCATGGTCCTGGGTTTCAGGTACTTTTCCGTGTCGGAAAAGCCTCTCTGTCTCACTCGGTAGTTCTTGCGCGAGCCGAAAGAGTTCTGGATCTGAAGAGGAACCGGGTTCTGTTGCCTCCAGAGATGTTTTGGGGGATTATCAGTACCGGGAGAAACCAAAGTTGATACATCGCTTCCCGCGTCCATTCTTGCAGCACGCGCTAAAATTCGTTAATCTATTTTGTGGTAGAATTATTGCAACTATCTTTGGCGCGAATTGTCCGAAAATGTATAACATTAATGCATGATGTAAAGAACACTATTAGTGCTATTTCCAAGAAAACAACAATATTCTACGTGAAATCTGCAAATGCATGTAAACAGAAAAGTCATTTTTTTTGTACACTACTAACGTTATACACTAACCCAACTGGTCCAATATTTCATCGTCTACTCTAGACATAGCTGTTCGCTTATATCATAATAATTGTCCATAATTGCACAAAAGTCCGCCTGTCCCGTCGAATTTCTTCCCAAATACACCAGCCAATATTCGCAGTCCATGGAACGATATATAAGCATCCTCGACATCCAAGTGCGTCCTCTCACTCTCATGTGCACTCACAGAAGAACTAATGCTGGGAGGAGATCGATATTTATTCAGCACAGGTTGACTGACAGCTCAGGGGGAGGAGCCTAATGCTCTTTGCACAATGCAGGAAACAACTTTGGGAAGACAAAACTCCTTATTTATTCGTGCTAGTCAGATTCAGTCATCTGACTAAGAAAAACATACATAGGCTACAATATAGGCTATGCATACAAAAATTTGGAAACATAAAAAAAGAAAGAAAAGTTTTTTAAAGAACTCTTGTATGCTCACTAAGACTGCATACATTTAACCAAAAATTAAAAACAGTAACATTGTGAAAGATTATAACAAAGAACTGTTTTAATATGCAATTTATTATTGTGATGGCAACGCTGAATTTTAAACACGATTTAGAGCCCAGGTAACATTTCTTATAATTATCAATGTTATCATCACTATTGAAAAAGATTTTCTGATGAATAGAAAGGTCAATGAACAGCATTGCATAAAAGCCGTTGTTAAATAGAAATAATGGTAACACTTTATAATAAGGTTTGTTAGTTAACATTAGTTAACATGAACTGCACATACTGTATACAGCATTTATTGGTCTTTGTTAATGTTCATTTCAACATTTACTAGTATTTTATTTAAATCTTGCCAACATTAGTTAATGCACCTTGAACTAACAGGAACAAACAATGAACAGCTGTATTTTTATTACCTAACGTTAAGAAAGATGAACAAATACAGTAAAATGTTAATACATTAACTAACGTTAACTAATGAACCTGCTTCTACCGAAAAAATAAATTGTCATAATTTGTCATCACCATATTTCTTTACTCTTTACCATTGATCAATTGAATGCATCCTTGATAAATAAAAGTTAATTTCTCTCATTTTTTCTTACCACAAATATAAATGTAAGGTAACAGTCGCTGTGTACACTCATACAAAGGTTTCCTCACATGTGCTGAGCACTGACAGCAGCCTTTAAGTGTTGATTCAACCTGAGCGAACGATAATCACCAAACCACCACACAGAATGCTGAAGTTACAAGCATGAAATTACTTTTGACAGCAAATCTGTTTTTGAGCCTTCTCTCTTTTATCGAAGATAATTTTTCACTCAAATACAATGTGAGTCAACCCTCAGTTCAGGCACTAAAACAAAAGCCTTATTAGAATGACTGTCCTGCATTTGACACAGCAATGACAGAAAGGCAATTCAAAGACAAGTGTGTGTAATAGAGCGGTGTCTGATAAAGCACTCACCACTAGAGGCAACGGGTGACATGCCGAGAATTGAGACAATTTATCCACTAAAGTTGTCGTATTAGAATATTCACTAAATTGTAAGGAGGGAATGCATGACCTGAATTACAGTCTGGCATAAAATAGGAAAATGATGCATACACACAATCAAGACGCAAGGCTTATTCAGAGAAGACGACACAATTGAATACTGGCCAGTGTGAAACTATAGCAACAGTTTCTACAATACAAGTCGAAATCTGAACTTCAAAAATTTCCAGTCTTCACAGTTGAAGTCTGAGGCCTCCAGGGGTGTTGAAAAAAAAAAAATATTTACCATAATCATATGAGGAAAACAAGCCTTGTGTGCATTCATAAAGTTTATGCGCTGTAGACGGAAGCTGATGATGCATATCACAGAGCACTTGATTGACAGTCATGTCAGCTAGAGGCAGAGAATCTGTCAATCATCCTTTGCTTTTAGATGATAATTGTGAGAAAGTTGCTAGCTATGATGGAGTTGTCTTCGGTTGGACTATTCCTTCTTTGGACCACTGAACTTCTCCACCATCTTTCATCAAACATCGAGGCTCAAGGCCATGTAAAAACCAAAAACCTAATAAAACAAATGTGTACATCTTTGTAAAAACTAAAATATCTAACTTAAACTAAAAATGTCAATTTATCCATATGTCATGTTGACAGTGTCTGTTAACACTATCTATGTGCAATTAACCTTGTTGGCAGAGGCTGTTTTTACTATTTTTAATTTACCTTAAGTACAAATAGCTTTTCACTTCTATTTCCCCTGTGTGAATACTAGCAACTAACACTATTTGCATTTAGCTTAAACAAAATGCTGTTTGTTGATATTTACACTTGGTGCAAAACACTAATTGCAATCAGTGCAAACGGTCTCTAGCTGCAAAATGATTTTAAGGACATTTCTTATCAACTTCAGTTCAGTGTTGGGTCACCCAAAAAAAAAATCTCTTTTCTCCAGCAAAATCAGGGGGGAACTTCTGATCTGAAATATTTATATTACCTACACGCATGAAAATGTTTTAAAAAAATTATGACAATACAAACCAAGACTAGAGGTTACAGTTTAGAGTAGCAATCACATATCAAAGTACACCACTGGCTTTGACTAAAACAAATGTTCTTGTAATAAGTCTCCAAAGCAAGAGGAAATATAAAGCTCAAAAGTCCAATTAGCTCCAACACATCTAGATCAGACGATTTACTCAAACGAAAATTGGCTTTTTAGTTCTGCTAATGTATAAAATCCAATTATAGCAAACAGTGTTGGGAAAAGTTACTTTTAAAAGTAATGCATTACTCCCAAAAAGTAACTGATTATTTTTAATGGAAAGTAATGCATCGCGCTACTTTTGGATTACTTTTTCTCCCCTGGCTCCTCAGGGTGATTTCACACCTGCATCATTTAGTTCGGTTGAATCACACGAGTTTGTTGTACCCCTTGGTGAGGTTCGTTTGGGCTGGTGTTAATGCAGCAATCGCACTCGGGTGCGCACCAAAAGTGAACCAAACTCTGGAGTGGTTCGTTTGTGTTGAGTACGTGATCTGACCTCGAAAAGACCCAACTGCCCAACTGTTGGGAGACCCTACTGCCAACCGCCAACATGTTTTTGAGAAAAACATTAATTTCATCTGGTTTAGTCCAACCAGATTAAATGAATGTTTTTCTCCAAAACATGTTGGCCACAATTATTGACACCCTTTTATTACATATTTTTTGCAATCTCCTTTTGCCAAGATAACAGCTCTGAGTTTTCTCCCACAATGCCTGATGAGTTTGGAGAAGAACTGACAAGAGACCATTCCATCATACAGAATTTCTCCAGTTTCAGAGGACAGTACATATACTGCTTTACAAGCAGCACATAAAATATATCCAAGTTTCCTTTCTATACTAAATATTTGCTGAAATGTGAGGGGTGATACTGTGTACTGTTTGTGACTCAGTATCTGTACTGTGTACAGTATCACCCCTATATATATATATATATATATATATATATATACACACACACATACACATATATAAAATCTCAGCTGATTACCTGCTTGCATCTGCAGAAGTGATGGCGATGAGGGGGGGTGCTCTCAAGGGGAGGCTGGTGGGTCGAGGCTGGGCCGTCTCTGTCTCTGGTTTCCTCTCACAGTAGTATTGCTCTGCCAGCCTGAAGGCCAAAGGGGGCAGCTGGACGGTCCGGCAGGAAAGCCTGCGGACTGCAAAGGGCTCCATGCAGGATAGCAGGCATAAGTCAGTGGATTCTGTGGAACAATCTGAGACCTGAGAGGGTGAGAGCTTGATTAAGTCTTTTTTTCAAATGCATTACAGTTTTAGAGCACTTATATCAGTGGACTTTATTTTTTAGTAAAAGTCTCATCATGAGTCATCTATATGTTAAATTGTGAGAATGAATCGGTATTCAGATGAACTTTAAGACTAACTTTTACAAAGTACACAAGTACAGATTCTATTCAACAATTAAGATTTTTCAACGATGATCCATTTGTGATCCGATGTGTTTTAAGTGCGATTTTCTTTTCAGCTTTGCACAAAGGTAATCTTAAAACAAGTTAATTTATTCATATAATCTTAATGGACCATTAGCTTTTTAATTTTATAATAAATGAGTCACCCTTGTCCATTAACCTTGGCCTAATTAAGTGTTTGAATATATAAGACATTTAAATAATATTGAAATCACTGGAATTGCAACATCTAAAATATATTTGCTCTTAAGATCTCATACTAGTGTAGATCAGCCCACGAGCCCATAGGTAAAAAGACACAGATCGCAGATAGCAATAACAGCAAAATATAGTACATGTGAGATTTGCTATAATTCATACACAAAAGTAGCATGGTTAACACAAAAATATTAAGCAGCACTAAAAGTAAAAATAATAAGAAACATTACTGAATCAACATATTAGCAGCATGATTTCTGAAGTTTCATGCATGTGACAATTCATTCATCATTCCTGTTTGCTGCGATCATCAGTCCACTCTTCTTTTGACAATACGCTCTGAAGTGGCGAGAGAGCCATCACTCCCTCTGGATACAACAAGGCGTTATCGATTTGATACAGAGAGACCAGCTCTCTCCGAACAGCCTCGGGACAAAGCAGAAAACACAAATCCCCATTGAGTCACACAAAGAGGCTTCATACTCGTCGTCCTTCCGGCACTGATTTTGGCTCCCAAAAATGCAAAGAAAAAGTTCAATTATCCTGAAAGATAAATTATTTAATAATTAGTCAAAACCCCATTCTAATCTCTGACTGAAGGGGAAATGAAAGAGTACCTTTGCTCAAACACCGGTGCTCAAAGTATTTGCTTCTATTCTGACATTGACATTTTCCTTTGTGTTCCATTTGATAGAAATATCTCATGAGGTTTACGTTCACCTTATCACCTCATATTTTATTAATTACTTAATTGTGTTCACTTAGATAGTGCTGAAAGCCAAAACAAGGTGTCCAATGAGAACTGAAAGAGTATAAAATATCTGACCTTCATGAACAATCAATTTACCTCTGAGTGTGTTTGGGGTATAAACCATCGGCCAACTTATAAATAAGCGAGTAAATATGTAAACCTTTGTTTGATCCATCTACCAGTGTTTTCACAGAGGCATTGAATATATCAACATTTTAATTATCGTCACTGATGCTTTGTAACGCTCCACTGCATTGAAAGATTGGTAAATGTGATTTCAGAGGGAACTGATTAAGGTGCCGCTTGGGTAAAGACCAGCACACAAATGCACACACTTTATGAAGAGAGATTTGCTGATATTTAACAAACAGACTTCAAAGCAGATGTTTTTCCTTTCTTCTTTTACTGTATATTGAAATCCAAATGTTCAGAATTGCTCTGGGATTCAAATCTGAAAGGGTTCATAAGAAATTGAAGGGAAGGTAAAATAGCCTAGACAGTTTAACTTTCAGTCATTCAAACACTGAAGAAAAATTCATTGCACATTTAATGAAAAATATTAATTGTGAAAAGGCTGTTTTGAAAATTAAAAGACACTTCTAAATGAGTGCCTAAAATGAGTCCATTAAACAAAACATATTTTAGACATCATTAAATCCTGAAATACAGAGCACTAAAAATAAAGCTTCAGCATTGCCCCGGGCTTTTGCAACATGAGCAGTAATGCGGGTTACAGGGGTGATGACAAGCGATGAGAGCTAGAGCATGACAACAGGTCAATGACAAATCTCTCAATTCATTAATCTCTCAGATGAAAGACTACACATCTTGAGACTAGTTCTGTAACGATATATTGTAGAGACATATTTCAGATATAAGGCATTAGGACTGCATCAAAAAGAAATTTGATTTTATATTCTCCCAAACCACTAAATGGCAGTCACTGTAAAAAGTTTGGGGTAACACTTTACTTGAAGGGGTGTGCATGAGACTAACATGACACTTTCATAATCATGACATGACACATTATGAATATCAAGGAAGTTAAGCATGTTTATGACAACTGTCATTAAGTGTCATTCGCTGAATTATGACATTTAATGCAAATATGACATTGTTTGAGATGTCTTGTTTATGACAACTTGACATTACTAAGACAACACAACCTGTCATAAACATTCCATAGCAGATTATTGATCAAACCTAAGAAACCACTTAGCTTTATAGGTTAACATTATTAAACTGTCAGGTGGTTGGTTTTTGACATTGGCTGTCATGAAGCCATTATAACATTTCAAATTCAATGTGTACCACTGTAGAAAATATTCATGACACAGTTATAATGTCCTCATGACAGCCAATGTCAAAGCCATCCAAATGACAGTTTAACTTCACTTTATGTCAAGTTGTCACAACAAAGACATCATAAACAATGTCATATTTGCATTCAAAATGTCATTATTGAGTGAAAGACACTTAATGACAGTTGTCATAAACATGCATAAACCCTATTTCATTTTCATGACATATGTCATGTCATGGTTTTGAAGGTGTCATGCTAGTTTTATGCACACCCCTTCAATTAAAGTGTTACGGATTAAAAGTAACTTTACAACTACATGTCTACTAACTCTCATTAGAGTATTAGTATAGACTGTCTGCTTAATATCTGCCAACTCTTGATGGTCCACCGACAGACATTCTATTGACTAAGTGACCTAACATTTCCAGTCTACTAATACTCTAACACTCTAATGAGAGTTAGTAGGCATGTAGGTGCAACATTACTTAGTCAACAGAATGTGTAAAAGAGACCAAGATAAAAGGAAACCACTAGTTTTCTGAGGGTGAATGGATTCATTGTGAAGGATATGCAAAGTGGGCCCAGAATGACTGCTATTAAGAAATGTTTCTGTTCTAAGATGTGTATTGTTTAAAAAACAGAATAATTCTGACTTGAGGTTCCGAAAATACACAATTTATAAATGATTTACTTCGTTTGAGTAAATTAAGACACCAGCCATTACTCCAGTCTTCACATTATCTTCAGAAAACATAATATGCTGATTTGGTGCTCAAAAACCTAATGTTGAAAACAGTTGTGCTGCTTAATATTTTTGTGGAAACCATATTACATTCTTTTCAGTGTATTCATTTCTTCAGTTCATGGGTCACTGCTTCTCTGGGGTTTCAATCTTGGACAACCACTGCTTCACAGGCTCAGATCATTAATCACTGCCACCAACCTGTTTGTAAGTACTAAATAACCCATTGCGTGCGATTCCATTTAACAAGTTAATGGGGTTTTTTAAAACAACAGTTTCAAACCATTTATAGGCAAGGTTTCAGATGACTTTATACTATAGGTGAAAGAAGCAATAATTTCCATTATAATGTCCAGTACAATTGTAAAAGTTACACATATTGGAAGTTAATTGTCTGTGCTTGTGTATGGCATGAATGATTTCAGTGCACTTACACTCTCCAATTGACTTTCTCCACTGCAGGCATTCTCTTGCATTGTTTGTCCCCCAGATAAAAGCTGAGGTTTCAGTCTCAAAATGTAGAAAGTCCTAGAATAAATGACATAAAAGTAGATGAAATCCTGCTTGATATCACACAAACCATGAGACTCTAGTAAAATACAGTGATGACACACACACACACCACAAGACCAAATGCCCACATTTTGGCTCAAATCCCATTTTGACTATAGGAAGGAAACTACCAGCATACAAAAACATCTTGTGCATTTCTGGCATCAGAAATTGCATTTGAATAAATGTACTACTCTTTCCATCAGTGAGTTTGTGGTCCTTGGGGACAAGCTGATAATCTAGGAAGGAACCAACGATTCAAGTGCCAGTGTCGCATGAAAAAAGAAATAATTGCTTTCAGAAGCATACTGTAGACTACAGCATGCAACACGTACACTTACATACACCGAGCTGTGTCACATATCTCATTACGTTTATGATAATCATTGCAAGTATTTGATATGACCTTGGAACTGTGTACACTTCAGTTCTTAAATTAGTGCTTCATAAATAATTCATGAGGCAAAACAAACTCTGTCCTATTTAAAGTTGGCCAGTTCTACAAAGTCACTTGTTTTACAAAGTCACATTCAAATAAGACAAAGACCAAACGGAATCTTTGACACATGCAATAATCTAAAATCTTCAAGTTAGCATTGCCATATTTTCTTCTGGCATGCTCTATTTAAATATAAGCATGGGAATTCATCATTTTGTTCATGTTAAATTGAGATTCCTACAGCTGTGAGGTATTCAAAAACCTAAAACAATTTTTTCTATTATAGGAGTGGGTGATTATTCATGCCATTGCATTGTTATTTGGCTGGGAAAGGCTTTCTTACAGTATATAGTCAGACTATAATTCACAAGTGAAATCATTATTTTCTCTTACTGGATTCCTCCACTTTTTCCTGCACAAAACTGAAAATAGGGCGCCCATACAGAGTCCAATGGGCCTTATGGAAACTATGGTCCCAAAATATGTCAATCAAAATAAAGTCTGAACTTCTGACAAATTTAGTCTCAAAAGAAATGCTTTGCATTAAAAATTAGGCATCTGGGAGGGCATTTTACCCCAAATGTGGAGCAAAAGGTCCTCGGAAGGAATGACTTGGTGATATAGCATAAAGGCACTATGGATAATAAAAAAGAAAGGGCTCTTTAACACCATTGCACACACAAACCAAACACTCAAAACAGAGTGAATTGGGGAAAAACCATTTGTTTTCAGTTCAAGCTGAAGTTGAAGACTCAAGATAAATAGAATGAGATCAAATCTTGCAAAATGAAAACATACATACTAAAACAAAATTTTGAAAGAATGCTATAAACAATATTTTCGGTAACACTTTACAATAAGGTTAAATTGTTAACTACATGAACTGCACTTCTACAGTATTAATTAATCTTTGTTAATGTTAATTTCAGCATTTACTAATACATTATTTAAATCAAAATTTGTATTTGTTAACGTTAGTTAATGCACTGTCTGTGAAGTAACATGAACAAACAATGAACAGCTGTATTTGTATTAACTAACGTCAACAAAGATGAACAAATACATTAATAAATGTGTTGCTCATGGTTAGTTCATGTTAGTTAATGCATTAACTAATATTAACTAATGAACCTTATTGTAAAGGGTTACCATATTTTCTTACAGAGCATTTCCTTAGTAATATTGCATGTAGCCGTGCAACATAACGTCTCAACGCCCTGAAGAAGAGAAATAACGTCCATGGAATGAAAATGTATCCTTTAGTCTTTATAAAATCTCTATCACCATCTAGTGGCTATAATGTGGCAGAATAAACTCACATACTGTACATCCCCATGTGTTTAGCATGCTGAAAGTGTTATAAACTAATTTTGTATTATGATTTATAATGAATAAACTAAAACTCATATCAAATGTATTCATTACATAATATTGCTATGTTAATTAGCAGCTATAATTCTAGTGCTACATGCTAATTATACTAATTCATCTAGAAACTTTAATCATAAAACTACAGCTCCCTTTACATTGTGCCATTTACAGTGGAAATCTGTGTTTTTAGTCTCAGCATGTCTCGGTAACAGCTGAAAATGTAACAATTATTTCCCCAGGCAAATATTTGTGAGTGTCACAGGCTAAAATAGGCATACGGCAATTACTGTTTACGGAATATGTTCCATGGGAAGCACAACATAACCTTTTCCACAGATATCTTTGATGAACTTTGGCCAAAAATAATATCAAGCACTGGGAGTTGATATGATCACTTACAACCCACGGCATCCTCGAGAAAATAAATGATGACGAGTGTTGATGTTTTTAATCAAAAGTTCTTCTCCTTGTAATCTCCACAAGGAAGGATATTTGAATGCTTGGGAAAAGTTTACATTGTGAAGGCAAAAGCTATGTCGTTTCCTATACGTAATTGCAAATCTATTATATACAAAGATAACCATAAACAGGAAACCAGAGGGCTTCACATGGATAATTTAGCAAGATGTGGCTCACAAACCCACGTCATGGTCATATATATTAATTTTCGTATCTCAGCATTGCCATTACTACATGTTTAAATGTCAGTTATTCCCATGATGCCTTGCCATCTGCATTTCTGCTGAGGTTATTGAACTATTAATGTGTCATGAGAGAGTTTGAGGAAAATGGCTGCTCTGTTTAAAGTCGTTCAGAAAAGGCTTTTCAACCTCTGCACACACTCAGGATGTTTGAGGAATTAAATTAACATACTCTTAAAATGGAAAAAGTGCAAAGGTTTTTCTTATTCCAAATATACTGTTGGGGTGGAACTTACTTTAAGATTTAAGATAAAAAAGCTGACGCCTTTGACATGCGCTAATATTAATCTGCCTAATTTAGCCTGTGACACATTGTCTGGTTATGAATTACATGTAAATGTAAGAGACATTTCTTTCATTTAGTTTTTTGTAATACAAGTTAGGCCACATTTAATATGTCAACAAACTTTTACCATTACAATGTGCAAAAAACTGTTGCATTGAGTTATACTGACACCTAGTTGCTTGGATGCTGCATCAGAACATTTTTTTGCTGACCATAAGCCACTTTAAAACTAATCAGCCATTATTTATTTATTTAGTGATGGAAAGCGTCTGATAAAAAGGGGGTTATAGATAAAGGGTTATGACTAGAGTCCTCATATTTTGTAAGTGTACATGATAAGACATTTTAATTAAATGTGTTACTTGCTTTTCTTTGTACTTATGAAATTTACTAGCGATTGCAGAGTGAAAAAAAGCTTTCAAGTAAATCCTACTCAATTTTTTTCAGTGTATTAAATTCATGAATTTGACATATTGATGTTTTTAATCAAAAGTTCTTTGTGATCTCCACAAGGAAGGGTATTTGTATGCTCACATTGCAAAGGTAAAAGTCATATTTCAATTATGTGATTGCAAATCTATTGTCTTACCATCAACAGGAAACCAGAGGGCTTCGTATGCATCATTTTAAGAGCTGCGGCTCACATATCCTCGCATAATTTTTCTGGAGTGCACCTTTAACATAAAAATGAACAAACTACACTCACAGAGATCGTGTGGCCTGTCATAGTTCATTTGTTCATGTCACCGCCTGAGGGTCCCTTACTGGTTCCTTGCACTGATTTAACAGATGAGGATTATCCAGGTAAATTCTGCTCCGGATATTTGCCGTCAAGTGACATTCACAGGACACAGAACCAACAAACTGTCAGATTTAGATTGACCTTTAAAGCATGAATTTCAGCATGAAATTCAGAATTTCATGTTGACATTGATCCCCAAACATGCCTGCACACTTTCCGACGATTTTAATATGCCTCAAATGATAAAATATACTAACTTAAATGCACTTACTCTGGACACACTGTACATAGTGGAAACTGATGGCAAAAGGAGCAGAACTACAAAGAGGTGGATGGGAGATGTGTTTAAATACTGTATATAAAGCAACATAAAGATTTAGACAGCCAATGAAAGGTTACCTCCGCAAACGCAAGGTTTTGAAGCATTACGTTCATAGTACGTGTTAGAGAGGTCTGCTTACAAACTTTAAGGCTATTCGTTAATTAAAGGATGGCTATAAATGCAGTGATATTGTGCTTTAAAACATCTGTGCTCCTAATTGGTTCCTTATGACATTTTAGAGGGGAAAGGGTGGTGTCATCAATGACATCATTATCTGGCCTTCTTGACATCATATGTCATTTCACGCCCTTTTGAACATTTTTTTGTTTCAGATTCAGCATTTTTTCACATCGTAAAAGTGCATGATGGATTGTTGAACGTCCCATTTTTGAAAAATACTGGATTGTAAAATGAACTTGTAATGTTGATCTAGTTCAAATGTTCCAGTACACGTGAGGGTTTTTTTTTTTCTTTTTGTTTTACACATAAAAACAAGTTGATGTTACATATGAAGAAAATTCGTTTTACAATATTTTTCAGACATATCTTGAAGGCATTCATTTGTCAAGCTCAGGTTGCTTTGTATATGATTTCAAAAATGTAATGAGAATATTGTATGCACTTTTTTAACTGCAATCACTATATTTAATTATCTACACTCTATTCTATATAATTCACTATAATTAAATTATAGTAATCTAGTATTATTTACTTATTTAAATATTTTAATATACATACATATACATTCATTCATATATATATATATATTTATTTATTTTGACTGCCATAACAGCAAAAGGGGATAAGGGGAGGGGTTAGTATTACAGTTTGTTTGGTTTATATAATGTGAAATGTTTTAACTAAAGTAGATCAAAAATCATTTAGATACAAAACATCTTGCTACACTAAAAAACAATGTCACATGAAGTGAGCATTTTTGCATAGTAAAAGGCAAAAGTCAGAATCAATTCCACACAGCCATGGGCTCGATTTTACACATGGCTTCATTTATGAGGGGAAACACTAACATGTGGAAGGAAAAAAGTATCATCAATTGGATACGAACCCCAATAAACAAAAGTGCATGTGGACCATAATGCCTCACTCTTTGCTATAATTATTATACAATAAGACATTCCAGCTGACTGTGAGAGCAGGCTGCTTTGGGTGCTCTATTTATAGATTAGGGATGCAAATTCCATCAAAAATGTCTCTCTTCTAAAAGAAGCCTTTGCATGCAGTACAACGATGAGTTGGCTGAACTGGTCAGGTGCCCAAAAGTCACCTTGCACCTGCCTATCCTTTTCCACATGCCTTAAAGCTAAAGACGACACATGCTAGAACAGATGGATGGTGACAACGAGAAAAACATGAGCAGACACGCTTGTAGGGTACAGAAACAGTCTATGCCTTTGGGAAGTACACAGAGAAGAAAAAGGAAGTGAATAAAGTGTGAATGGGAACTTACTCTTCTCCTTGGAGAAAGAGAAAAGGAACACAAATGACAGATGCAATCCTCCAGAGACTGATTCCGGTTGTTACTGCGATACGGTCCTGCTGAAACAGAATGAAACATTTAAGTCCCCTTTGCTTCCTGTGACACTGTGCCTCGTGCTGTGATGCTCTTTGGTTTAAGGACTGAAGAATATCAGAGTTCCCAGCCTCTCAGCCAATCAGAGAGCTCTGCTCCATCTCTCCCCACCCCTCCCTAAAGTTCCTCAAGCAGTAGCCAGCAGAGAGATGTTTTCAAAAGCAGGGGCCACTGCAGCATCACAGTGGGATACTAATACATCTCAAACTATCAAACACAAGAGCAATAGAAGTGTTTATGTGAACTTCTACCATGGGAATGTGTAATCAGCTGAGTGTTTTCTTTTGGAAATGAATCGTCAAAATTGGACGTCAGACATCAGTTGTGCTGCTCGCACGGTTTACCTCTAGAGTCCATTTGGAGGCTGTAGTTCTCATTTCACATGCCCTTTGCCTGGTCCCTGCCTCGTTGTTAGTGATCTGAGGAGAACGGGGCGAGTTTTCACACTTCATACTTCTGAAAAAGGCAGAAGACAATTTTTATATAAGCAAATACTTTAAAGTCAGTGCCACAAAAACAAGTTTTTGAGCATCACTGGCCAGGGGGAAAAGATACAGTTCACTGAACACAAGATCATCTTTAGTGACAACGTGCCCCAATGGCAAAAATCAAACAGTGAAGTGATATGACACATAAACCGATTTACGAAAAAAAACAATGCAAAAAGGTAACATACAAAAAATATAAAATATCACTGAAAGCACACATAAGATTTTAGAATTTGGATGTTAGAATTTACAAAATTTAAATTTGCCATTTGAGGGTTTTTTTTTCTCCACCAAATAAATGAGGAAAGGACATTTTATCAGAGTAAAAAAAGACACTGCAACAATATTAGTCTACAGCATGAATGATT
The DNA here is from genome assembly GCF_988280905.1 of Pimephales promelas. Classification (NCBI taxonomy): domain Eukaryota; kingdom Metazoa; phylum Chordata; class Actinopteri; order Cypriniformes; family Leuciscidae; genus Pimephales; species Pimephales promelas. Next base: position 27,010,130 of record NC_142782.1, read on the forward strand.
ATTAGCAATAACTTCAGGGTTGTGGATGTCAATTAATTGTACAATCTTTTGTTGAAACCCTCATTCTGCATTATTTCCATTAAAAATCGTGTACAAAGAAATACACCTTTGTCCTGTCGATTTTCAAAATATTTTTTGCTTCAAATCAAAGATTTTAATGTTGTGATCCACCTCATAGCCAGTTGGCTTGGATTGGTTCATGGCTTATTTCTCTTTAGAGACGACTTATTAAAAATCCCAATGGGAAAAATTAATGGGAGAAATACTTTGGGAACCAAGGCCGGTGAAGGAGTGGGCTGGCCATAGGCAATTGTAGACCACTGAATGCCAAGATCAAGAATCAGAATCAAATACTACAGATCAGCACCATATAATAAAACAAAATAATGCCCAAAAACTCAAACATATGGAGTTAATCTGCTCTATATCGTCATAGTCCAGTTATCTCGCCCCAGTAGTTTATGTTCTCAGGGTCTAGCCACCTTCTAGCGGGCAAGAGAAGCAAACAAATCATTTAAATTACTCTTGTCTTGGATATCTAGCTGTGACGCACTTCAAATAAACTCATTACCAACATTTTTGTGAGGCACTGTTCCTATGTGATATGTTTGTTATTGTTTATGAAATGTTTGAAGGGAAACTGGGTTATCAGGAATTACATTTACGCACACAGCAAACGTATTTATAAATATTGTGGACCAAGAACCAAGCTCTATCTTTCTGACCCATGTCTGTCATGATTTCCCATCTGCTTGGAATGTTTGGACACACAAGCAGCCCAAACACAAACATATTAGACAAGTCTGAAATGATGCAGTATGTCAGAGGCAGTTCAAGCGTTAACAACACCTTTATCCATCTTGATAGGGATAAAAATCAATACACAAAAACAATGATCTATGGTGAGGTTTAGGTAAAAACTTTCTTTTTTCATTCGAACGGTCCCAACAACTCAGCTGTTCTTTAAAAACCAACGTTGCGATAAGTCTTTTCTTCCCAATTGTAACGTATATCCGAACAGCTTCTTGAACAAGTGGGGAAAAGAAAAAAAAAAAAAAAAGAAAAAAGTTGTGCCAGACTTGATTTTTTCCTCCATCAGGAGGATGGACAAAATGAATAAATCTTTTTTCATGTCATTTGGTTCATTCAACGAACGAAATGAACGAATTGACTCGGAAAAAGATTTGTTCATTTTGATGAACGAGTTCGAACAGGAGAGTCACGAACGCGCATCACAGAACAGAGCAAGGAGACCATTTGAGCTTATAAAACTTAAACTTTGTTGTTATTCTTTTTTTTAATGAGCAATCGTTTCGCTTGATAAGACCCTTATTCATAGTCTGGAATCCATTAAGTTAATCCATTAAGTCCATTAAGTTATATGGAGAAAAATCCTGGAATGTTTGTCAAAAACCTTTCTTTTCTTTTCGACTGAAGAAAGAAAAACATGGACATCTTGGATGACATGGGGGTGAGTAAATTATCAGCAAAAGTTTTTTTTAAAGTCAACTACTCCTTTAAATCAACTACATATGAAATGTAGGCCTATTACTTTTAAGTTATTACACTTGAAATCAATAAGCAGAATAATTTATATTTGATTGGCCGTTACAATTATTTGCATTTTAAACAAAATCAATTCAATACTGCAAGTGAAAACAAAACTTGCGTGGTAAAGACATTCCTCTCTCTTTGAGTGTCCTTGTTAGTCTTAACAGTTCTGGGGGCAATCATGAAAAAAAAAAAAACCTTTTCCTGAAAAACACCTATGGCAAACTTATTCATGAATCAAACAGTAAAGTCAAGTCATTTGTAGTATTAAGGTGGAATTGAAATGGCCTCAGAAGGCATGAAATATCACCCAACAGCAAGGACACATTGATTTGTAAATTCCCCAAATCCCCTCATACCTCTAAAGTTTAAACCACTGGCCAGCACAGAGGGTTTTACAATCAGATTAAGAAGACATTAACACCTATCAGAATGTTCACATTTACTATTTATATTTTTTTTTGCTTCCAAACTGCATCTGTTGAATCAGTAATGACCATGCAGCAGTGCAGTCCCAATATGGAGGGTGTTGGATCACCATCAGTAAACAATTTACCACATCTGTTTGACAATCCGTCGGTCAACAACATTCTTGGCAGCTAAAAAAACAAAACTGGTGTGTCTTTGTCCAGCTAAATGTTTGTCAAAATCACTCAATTAAACTCAATGATGTCCAAACATTAAAAACAACGATATTAAACATTGCAGCATCTCTACAACAGTCGAGATGCTGCAATGCTCTTTTTTTCCTGTTAAAAAGGAACAAATGTAGCCGATTTGATTTCTCGACATAACACAGTTTGATGAAGGGGGCTGTACAGCATTTAACGTGTTCATTAGTGCAGTAAATGTTCCCTGCAGCGTTTGTCAGTAGTTTTTATTTAAATCTTTGGTGACATTGAGAGGGGTTTCACTTTGCAAATGCATCTAATTTGCAGATCCCACCACAAAATGACAAAGTGTGGGGAAAGGCAGTACCACCAAACAAATGTGAGCATTCTTCACAGCAATCCAAATTTATTCTGACCTGCTGTAGTTCACACATTCTGAGAATTGTGACCTACTTCTAACTGCTAGACCAAAATTACCCATGAAGCACCAGTGAAAAATGCTTTAAGGAGAATTCTGTTTTCCTGTTTTATGCGAGGACGAGGCAATCACTCATACATGTTTGTTCTACAACAAAAGCCTCTCAAACAAATCTCAACTTTAACACGCTTAAAGTTTTCCATTGCATAAGGAAGTAGTTTTAGGTTGAATATGTACAAGCTTGGAAAACATTGTATTCTAGATTTCACAGCATCTCAAGACAGACAGAATTAAGATGCATTTACAAAACTTCAAATAAAAAAATAAAAAAAAAACATTTGATATTGGTTTCCACCAGTACAGCTACAATATGACATCATTGTTAAAGGGATAGTTCACTTTGAAATTAATTTTTGATATGTTTTAGCTTACCTTTTTTAGCTGTCTTTGTTTCCACAGTATTTTAAATTTTGACATTTTTTGGTCAAACCGTTCTTGTCTGTCAGTCATATAATTAATGGAGGTCTATGGAGCCCACCTCAAAGAGCATTCTCAAGGTCGGACATCCGGGACTTTTACTCCTGTGCGCGCATAGCAACGCGGCGAAAGGTAAAACAAACAAGCGCCCGCCATTAAGCAACACGAAAGCGGAAGATAAACAAGCCCCTAAAATAAATCTAAATGGAAATGTAATCTGATCTCAAATGCATGGAAAAATTGAGGGACAAATCAAAGAATAGCAAAATAATACCACTGCAGAGATGGCCACTCAATTTTATGTTGTTATGTTATACATTGCTATGCCTGGTTGGCAACTGATAAGCAACAATGAAATGCACTAGTTGTGTGGGGAATAAGATACATGTATGCAGTTAACCTTTTTTGGCTTTTTTGAAAAAAAAATTTTTGTCCCTCACTGACATTGTACAAGCTGAGCCATTGACAGGCTGAGCTCATTACAGCCACTTGACTCAGCTGGATGCCGATAGGGACAATATTGTAATGTTAAACCTACAAGCGATAGCTTTCTGTGGTACCTGGTCAATGCAGGCGCTAGGAGACTGTCTAGTGTCTATATATTGATAAGACATTCTGTAGAAGATGAAGATATGTATTCATATAGCTGCTAGCGCCTTTTACAGACATAACATTACCTTTTTGATTTGCCTCGGGCATTGACTTCGGTTTGTTTTACCCTTCGTGGACGGTTGCTATGCAGGTCACATGATTAGTGACGTAACGCCGACCAAGAGAATGCACAGAGAAGTCAAAATTAAACATGATTTAATGACTTGTAAATGTAAGTACACATGATGGCCTAAGACACGAAACGAGCAGTTTGTGTGAGAAAACGAACAGTATTTATATAGTTTTACCTCTTGTTAACAGCCGTGGAACTGATCTGAATCAGATGTCCAACTGAACCGTCTCCAACGCGACGCCGGAAGTGATCGCGTGCGTATGTACGTCACGCCAGAGCCTGGTCACGCATTGTTTACAGGGAGATTTCAGAAATTTTACCTTTCACTAAACATATTTAGATGTACGGGAAATTGCAATGGAAGACGATTTCGATAGATCTAAATATGTTTACTTGTATAATACATACCTGCAAATACAAATAGGAGTAGGCTATATATTATTTCAAATATTTGAAAATATGTAAAAAGCACAATTTAGGCATTATTACAATTAGCGGACTTAATTTGCAAAGGAATTAAGCCATTGTGACTTTATTCTTCCTTGCAAAGATAATGCAAATATTGTATTTTTTTGCTAAATAAAAACAATGCCATTTTACTCCACATGAGGGAGCTGTGATCTTATAATAAAACTGAGAATTGGGTATTTAAAATCTTAGGATATATCCACATTTAAAACAAACGCAACCCTAAATGGACACACAACAGATTAACCACAAACTGAAAGCTAATATATACAATTATTTTATTTTTCTCTCTGGATGCCCCCAAGTTTTGTGAAATTTAGTTCACTTCTTGGGACAAATTCCCCAAAGTATAGTCAGCCCATTAGAAGGTGCGGTTATAACATAAAATAAAACCACCAACATAAGTGAATACAGCATTTATTTATTTTTTTCATAAATATTTAAAACAGTCAATTAACATACTAAATTTATACAAAAATTGCAGGCTCCTGTCCTGGACAATAAAGTCCAAGACATTCATTACGATACGATGTATAAAATAAAAAGATAACAAAATTCCAGTCCTTCTTCACCAATAGTGCAAGATGAGATCAATGCATCGGTTCCTTCAAGGACAGTTGCCGTACTTGCTACCATTCATGCAATGTCACATGTAGAGGGTGAAAAGCACATAAATATGCATTACGGACATAGCACCTAGTGTCCGTGGTAGACATAAAAATCTAAATATAGCAATAAAAAAAAAATGGCAATAAAAGTGGGGTGACTGACATAAGTGAGGAGCTGGGAGGCTTCTGACTCATTCAGATCTCATTAAACAGGGAGGGGAAACACGTCAGTATGCAGAAAATGATGATGAAAATGGGTAGAAACAAAAGCAGCCCTTAAGGCAGTTTAACTCAAATGCCCAGCTGAGGTTAGAAGGCAAGATCCAGCCAAGACTGAAAAACAGTCTGTAAAGAAACATTTTTTTCCCATAGGGCATCAAGATAAACTTTATGGTGAACATATAAATATGCTTATAAAAATGTAGCCAAAAGGCCATTTTAGGTAGATTGTCACTGCTGATTGGTTTGTCACACTGCACCAGTTATTCTTTCTTGAGGTGTATGTCATTGTTATTCTGTAGCATGGTTCCGTTTTGCAGGACTTTAGGAAGCCTTTTGCCTTTTGTGTATGCATGGTACCAGAAGTTGAGGAAGAGGAGGAGGAAGACGACGCCATACAGAGTAATGAGGTAGATGAAAATGGGGTATGTGTAAGGACATTCTTTCATGAAATAGTACTGGCTAATATGAACGGTCACGATGACAAACTGGATCTGAGAAAAGAGAAAACAAGCAAAAATACAATGCGTGTCAAATCCGATTCAAATCAGTTAAGCTGTTAGTATGAACACCAAAACAAAAAAAATTTAAATCCAGACCTAAACCACATCCATATGCGATTTTAAATTCATTTCTATAGCCACACTGTAGAAAAATGTTGTAATACATACCAGCTGTATTGAAGTTAGATGCTTCTTCCACCATAAAAATTTTTGAAAGGCAGGGCCGAGGGCTGACAGTCCATAGTATGTATACATGATGACATGAACAACGCAGTTTAGGGGGGCGTGAAATGTCCCCAAACCACCTGCAACAAAAAAGGAAATGCATCTTTTAACTCTTTCCCGACCAGCATTAAAAAAATTAAAAATAATTCTTTTCTTTTTTTTTTTTAAGTTGCCAGCCACCGTCAAAATTTTTTATCATTTTCCCAAAAATGTCATGGCCCCCAGAATATTTTGTTGTATGAATTCCTGAACATGTAATATGTCAAAATAAAGAACAGAGTCTCTGCCACTGTGCCACATGTTTGTTCTAGCTTCATGCATTGTTTTCAACACTTGAATTTGGGTAAGTTTCATAAAAACTAAATAAATAAATAAAGCGAAAAAAAGCTGAGAAAAATCCAGTTTGTCAGACTACGTCTGGATCATATTCAGAACGATGACCAAAACATAGACGTAGGTCGAGTTTAGCTCGTCCTGGGTCGACATTTCATTCAGTTACAGTAGGGGGTTTTGATTTATATGTTGTTTAATGTTGATGATCACGTTATTTTACATATGCATATGATCTTGCATGTTTATGATTTTTCTTCACATGTGTTTTGATCAGAAGATTCTGTACTCTTTCAGTAGATGCGTCATAGCACCCCCTACCGTATAACAGTGAAAACACGTAAAGCTAAAAAAATTCCGTCAATATCGGGGAAAGAGATTGTGTAGTCTTACAATCAGGGAAAAGGATAAAGACATACCTGGAGAAAACCTGACTCCAAACCACCAAGTGAAAGGCATGATGGAATGATGAAAGACGTGTAGAAAGGACACCTGATTTTGCTTTTTTCTCAGTACAAAGAAGATCTGGCCAGAAAAGACAGATTAAAGACCCGGAATTAACATTTGTTTTCTGTGATCTGTACACAAAGGACAGCACTATACACTGTTCAGGTTTAAATGGAGTCTTGATCCAATCACTCAAACAACATTTGGTTGCATGTATAGTTTCAATAAAAATCCAATGCAACTGCCCCATGTCTATTAAAAGCCCTTTTACTTACTGACAAATGAGTCAAAATTATTTTCTGTGGTAACTAACAGAATGCCATATGATTTAAACAGAGCTTAAGTTATATTGCTCCTACTGTATATAAGAAAAGCAAGCTTCCAATTTTCCATCCAATAGATTTAATTGTCTCGCTGACTCACAATATAGCCAGTTTCAACCATCTGACACTGCACAGTGCCCTCCACTAATATTGGCACCCTTTGTAAATATGAGCAAAAGGCGGCTGTTTTTCCATTTGATCTTTCATTCAAAAACTTCTAACCTTTCATTGAAGTGAAACAATTATAAGTGGAGGGAAACTCACATTATGAAAAATATTTTTCTCTAGTTCATGTTGGCCACAATTATTGGCACCCAATTATGGCAATGTCCTTTTCCCAAGATAACAGCTCAGCTCGCCAGCTCTGAACACCTGACAAGAGATCAGAGACCCGTTCATACAGAATCTCTCCAGATCCCCAGCTCCATGTTGGTGCTTCTTCTCTTCAGTTCATCCCACTCTTTTTCTATAGGGTTAGGTTAGGGAACTGGGACAGTCATGGCAGAAGCTTCATTTCACAACAGCAGTATATTTAACCGTGGGCATGGGGCATTTTTTTTTATCCCTGTTTGCTGCCAAAAAGCTCTTTTTTAAGTTTCATCTGACCATAGAACCAGGTCCCCTTTGAAGTTCCAATCATATCTGACAACAGAATATATGCTGGAGTTTGTTTCTGGATGACCAAGGAGGATGTTTCTTGAAACTATCCCAAACAACATGTGATTTAGGTGTTGTTTGATCAAATAAGACTCAAGACATGCTTAATGATGGTGGAAATGGGGATTTTCAATGCTTTAGCTATTTTCTTGCAGCCACTTTCTATTTTGTGAAGTTCAACAATCTTTTACTGCACGTCCGAACTATACTCTTTGGTTTTACACATTGTGATGAATGATTATGGGAATTTGGCCTTTGTGTTTCCTCATATTTAAACTCCTGTGGAAAAGGACATCATGGCTGGACAATTGCATGTTCCTAGTCACCCTGGTGTGCTAAAAAAAAAAACGTAAATATGAATGAGAATATAATTCAGAGATGTTTTACTCATATGAATTTCTATGGGTGCCAATAATTGTGGCCAATATGCATAAATAAAAAAAAAACATTTTTCATAATGCGAGTTTCCCTCCACTTTCAATGTTTGTTTTACTTCAATGAAAGGTCAGAATTTGTGAAAAGATCAAAAGAATAATCAATGCAGATTTATTTTTTATAGCCACCTTTGCACATTTTTTTACCAAGGGTGACAGTATTAGTAGGACACTGTATGTCAAAGATTTGCCGTTCTATATGCCGTTTGCTTCAGTAGCAATGCAGATTTCATGAAATCAAAGTAATATATAGGAAACATCACTCACTGTGTCCAACATCTCAATGAACTTGGAGAAGTAATAAAGCCAGCAAGTCCATGCCATCTGAGAAATGAGAAATATAGATCAAGCACAAATGCCCAACAAACTATCAAATACAAAACAAATTCATCAGACAAGGATACAATAATATCACTCAGAAATAAGTGTATTGCAGGAGGTCTGAATGGTTCTGTAGAACATTTACAGGAGTAGTTCACTTTTAAAAAAAACTTTTGCTGATAATTTACTCACCCCCATGTCACCAAGATGTCCATCTCTTTCTTTAGTCGAAAAGAACTGAAGGTTTTTGATGAAAACATTCCAGGATTTTTCTCCATATAATGCACTTTACTGGTAAACGAAGCGGTTCAAGGGCCAAAAGACAGTTTCAGTGCAAACTGCAAACTGTTCAAAGGGCTTTAAACGATTTCAGATGATGAATAAGGGTCTTATCAAGCGAAACGATCACTCATTTAAAAAGAAAAAAAAAGTTTACGTTTTATAAGCTCAAATGGTAGCCTTGCTCTATTCTGTGATGCGCGTTCATGACTCTCCTGTTCAAACTCGTTTATCAAAAGTCATTCCGAGTCAATTCGTTCATTGAATGAACCAAAGAAATGAAATGAAAAGAAGAAAAGAAATGAAAGATTTGTTCATGAGAGTCACGAACGCACATTACAGAACAGAGCAAGGCGAGCATTTGAGCTTATATAACTTAAACTTTGATATTTTTTTTTTTTTTAAATGACCACTCATTTCGCTTGATAAGACCCTTATTCATCGTCTGGAATCGTTTAAAGCCCTTTGAACAGTTTGCACTGAAACGTTTAGCGTTTTTTTTTTCACGTTGAAGTGCCGAGTGCCCGGCGTTTTTTTTACTGGTTGCAGAGAGTTGAAATATGTTCAACTTTGGATAAAACGCTCATCACTGTCACTTTTTACCCAGCCGTCCAATCACAGTGGAGGAGGGGCGAGACTAATACCACACCGACCAACAGTCACAACATTCTTTCTGTACAACAACGTCAATCAGCAGAGCTAACCCAACAACATAGATGAGAAATAATTTTTTAGCACGAAACAAATTATCTGCTATTCTGTATCATAGCAACGAAACGTCTCAACGGAAAAAACGCTGCACTGCCAAAACGCTCTCAAGCACCCAAAGCACGGCGTCTTCAGTAGAGCGTCTGGCTTTTTTTTTAGCTGGCTAAAAACGCTTTGGTGGACACACGGCCTAATTTCTTTTCGACTGAAGAAAGAATGACATGCATATCTTGGATGACATGGGGGTGAGTAAATTATCTGCAAAAGCCTTTTTTAAAAGTGGACTACTCCTTTAAGTCAATTGAAGCCAAATACCTAAGCCTGGTGCCAGGTTACATGAGAAAAAAAAAAAAACCAAGGCAGAGGTTTTCACACGGCAGGTAAAGCAACATTTCTTCTGCTCTCACCCTCATGGCTTGTGGCGATTGAGAGGGGTCTAACAGATCACAGCCGAACGAATATCCCGTTCCCCAGCCTGACATCACAAACTGCAAAAAAAAAAAAGAATACACCTGTAAGAGGCCTGATTGAAATTCAAGAACTTAAATGTACCTTTGGCCATACCATTTATATGGAGATAGACTAATGAAAAAAAATAGCTCATAAATACCCGACAAGGCAAGAAAAACTCATATTTAGCTGCATGTCTAAACACAACAAAATTGGACTAATTCAAACTTAATTTCCAAAAAGGGCCAAAAAGTAACAAAATCTCTGAGGATTTTCACTGAGCAACTGATATTTTCAGTTTGTTCAACAACACTACTACATGGCTTCAGAAGATGTAGAATACAGCAAACAAGTTAATTAGTGTTAATCATAATAATTGATTATTAATCATACTGTTAATCACAAGAGTAAATTGTAAAAATTTAGTAAACTGAACTAAGTTCTAGGTACTGAACGCTGTAGGTAAACTCATTCCAGCCATTTACAGATTAGATGTGTGAACAGCATGAAACAAAAAATGAAATGGCAGAATAACTCAATGGACTCTAATGATACACGTTCGTCAAAAAAAAAGTATCTTTGTAAACTTTCAAGCAAAACACACAACAGGTTTGCCCGCCAGCAAAAATAATGATATTTACCTCATAACACATGTAAACAGACAAAGCCACAACGCTGAAATTATAGATGACGAGGACCGGCTTCAGATTAAACGGTTTCCTATTCTCCATTATCCTGGGCCCCAGTGATGTCACAAAGAAGATGTAAAATAAAATAATAGCCGTTTGCGGGATAGGAGAGGGCATTAACAGCCAGTCTTTTGTCCTCGGGTCTGAAATCACATCACAAGAATATCTGAACTCCGTGTCGTGTCTGTATGCACAGCAACATGTATTGTAACTGCATTAGGTTGCGCATTAATCTACGTGCATTAATCTATACAGTATTGCTGTTGTTGTTGTGCACCATAATTCTCTGAGATCAAAAAATGACACTGATGTATGAGAAACTGACGTTTCAACAATCTCTGACGTCAGAAACCTTCTTACCTGCATTTTCGATCAACTTGATCCACTTGTCATACAAGTGTTGAGCTGTGGATGTGAACTCACCGAATGCCATCACCGCCAAAGATCAGAGCCTAAGGAGACAATTACAAAGAGTAAACAGGAGAGAAACCCTCAAGGACCAACTACTGTAAAATCTACTGTACCATTTTTAACCTTTACATCTTTCATTTAGCCTTGAACGCCACGTCAGACAATTTATAAATGATCAAACAACTTCACAGTACCATTACCTTCTAGACAGTATGACATGACGTGATATTGTACCTAAATGTTGCAAAAATGATGCAAGAATGGCTTATTTATGGTGGCAGCATGAAATGTTGTATTGTGCTTAGAAAACACAAAAAGTTTAAATCAGCAGTTGGACCATCCTCCATTCTCTCCAGCAAACTCGGAGCTGAACAAGAGGGTGAGTGTTGGGACACAATGGTCAGCAGTCATTGTACATTAAGGACACAGAGGTCAGGACAGCCCATAAAATCATGGGGGTGGATAAACGAAGAAATGCAGAGCCACAGAACAATGTACAGTAATATACCACATAACAGTTCAACTCAGAGATGCATGCAATGGAGAAACTCAGTTGTTCTTGATACCATTACCAGAAAAGTGCATTTTAAATTGTATTATTCTGTAATAAACATCTGTATCATTTCATTCAATAAAGGGATTGGTCACCCAAAAATGACAATTCGTTCACCATTTAGTCACCCTCAAATTTTTTTCCAAACCTGAATATATTTCTTGCTTTTGCTGAACACAACAGATGATATTTTGAAGAACGTTGGTAACCAAACAGTTGATTGAACACATTGACTTGCATAGTATTTTTTCCCATACAGTTTGGATACCCATATTCGTAAAAATGTCTTGTGTTCAGCAGAAGGAGGAAACAACTTGAGGGTGAGTAAATGACAGAATTTTAATTTGAGTGAATTATCCCTTAAAGCAGGGGTTCTCAACTCCAGTCCTCGCGACCCACTGCTCTGCATATTGTGTATGTCTCCCTTATTTAACACACCTGATTCAGATCCTCAGCTTGTTAGGATAGCCGTAGAGTCTATCTTAACGAGCTGAGGATCTGAATCAGGTGTGTTAAATAAGGGAAACATACACAATATGCAGAGCAGTGGGTCGCGAGGACTGGAGTTGAGAACCCCTGCCTTAAAGGACCAGTAAGATGAAAAAAGTGAAAAGTGCTGAAATTGCAAAAATGACTGGGATGCTTCAAAGATCCATATCACTAATATTGCTTATGGAGTAACAAAATAATTTAAAGAAAATTAAAAACTAAACAAATTTGTATTATTTTATGTCAAAATAAATACATTTATTATACTGATATTTAAAAACATTTGAAAAAAAAATGGAGATAAATACAAGAATAAATATATATATTTTCAGCTGCATATAAAATGTAATTTTTTTTAAAAAGTAGTGTTGCATCGTTGTTGGTTAGGGTGAATATCAGCAGGGAATTTAATCAATAAATAAAGACCACATAATCACATTTATAATTCGATTTTTATACATTAAATAAAAACAGCTTACTTTAAGCTGAATGGTCCCTAACTAAACACTAACTCGAATGCTGTCAATGAATTCAGAAATCATTCTGAAGCATCAATCAACCCAAGCAGTCTTTGCCTCCCTTCCATGTTTGAAGAAAAACTAATCAAACATGTGTTTCAGGGTATACTGGTCCAATTATATGGAGAGAGATGCCCGCCTAGATACTGTAATCTTTAAAACAGGCCTCGACACGCCTGTTGCCATGAGACAGACTGGTTACCTTCCCTCCACGCAGGTGCACACAGTAACCGCATGGGCTCTTGACAGCTGAACTGGAAAGCCTAACACAAGATAAACCTAACATAATATCTGAAGTTTTATGTTTAACCTTCAAATGGTCTTCGTTTCCTGTTTACACTTCTGGGCTTCGGGGTCTACGACCCCAACAGTTGATAAATTGTACAAAAAAAAAAATACATTTTTCATTTCATTTCATTTTTCATTTTACATCTATCCATTAATGCTGCGTTTTTGGAGATATAAAGTACTTTTGTATCCATATACCTCACAATTCCTCAACTATACCATTAGCATGCATATGAAACATTACTTTTTATGATACATTGCATTTATGCTCTATGCCTTCATTTCTGTGTAAAAAATTCAGATTCATGCCACCTTTTTTTTTTTTTTTTTTTTTTTTTGACACATGAAGAAAATATTTAGTTTTTTTCCACATTTCTCATTCATTTCAATGTGGGGTCATATTGACCCCGAAGACCAGAAGTATAAACTTTTTTTTTTTTTTTTTTTTACATACGTTCAAAACAACTGAATTTTTTTTTCAGAACACCACAGTTTTTTGTGTGTATAGGTAGATAATGTATGAAAAGTCACAAAATCTTATTCCACTGAGAACCTTTTTTTTTATTAAGTAAAAGACAAGTCAATTGAGGTCTTATAGACCCCATGACCCGATTTAGGGCTAACTTACGTGTGGGATATGCTCTGATAATAACATTTCAGACAACAACCAAAAACATACTATATACATATTATATATGATATCATACACACAGACACTCATCAGTATTTAGACGCCACCTGAGCTCTAATAAACTAATTTAGTAACTCATACCCAAATCATAAAAAGTGTGATATCAACTAAATAACTATAAAGTAAGTGACTCAAAATACAGAGAGAAAATCCCGTAGTTCACTCCCAAGGTTAACAGGGAAGGCAGAATATCCTTATTATTACAAATAAATTCACAGCAGGTCACATACGGACTTCACACAAAAAATTGCAAGTGCAGGTGCGCGTCTTACCGTGACAAAACAGACGAAAGTTCAGATATTTGTGTATTTCCACGCACACCTCGAGGTCCTCGCGCTCTGCGTTCAACGGGACGCTCGTCTTATGCCTCCGTGCCAGGTAAAGTAGTTTAAAAAGTAAAAAATCTAAAGGTTTGAATACACGACCTCCATCAATTAATCTTAAAGACACGCTAGTTCCTTCTTCATTACAATGAGCGAGCGGTGGGCGGAGACGTTCACCTGATTCTGAGACAGAGGGCTCTGATTGGTCAAATGTCGCAACAGGACTTGAAATACCCTCACGCTATAGGGTGTGTGAAATTATAAGGATAAAAGTATGGAGTCAAATAATTATGGCAATTAATGATGCCACAATAATGATTTATAAAATGTCCCAATTGTTCCTTCACAATAAAAATGATATAGATTCAGCATGGTTTATCTTACTACATTCATTGTTTAATTAATAAACACACCAAAATAAACTGTTCATTGATCATCCCACAAAAGTAAAGTAAAAACAAATATGTTTATCGTACTAATCACAAAACATAATTTTTTACCATTGGTTCTAATGATATGAGAACATGTAGTTCACGTCAAGTTGAGAGGCGAATCAGCAGGTGACAACCAATGGAAACACTTGACACCCATGAGACTTTTTTTATGTACAGTGACTTTATAGGCACCAATTGATCGCAGTATGCAATTGTATACAATAAGAGCACTTAAAGACCTCTGATTAAGAGCACAATTAAGAGCACAATAAGACCTCTGATGGATGGAATGTACGTAGTGGTTTATTTGGATAATAAAAAAAACAGGTTGCTGGTTTCCTTGCGCAGTCAGCCTTCATCACTGCTCCAGGCATCTTCAAAAGCAGGATTGACTGCAGCTTGTGTTCCACCCTGTGAAAATATGCATTCAGAACATTCACAAACACTAGAACATCATAAAAATCACCATGCATTCAAAAATGGACAATTTTGTTTTTAAAGGAATATTGCAGTATTTATTATAAATAATTGAAATGGGCTGAAATAAATTATACATATATATATACATGTTTATGAATATAGCTGTGATGGAATTATAGCCGATAATTTTGAGCTATAAGTGCAAATTAAAAACCTAGTGATTTAAAAAAAAAAATTTTAAATTAATATTTTCCAAATACATTGTTAACAAAAGCCATGCTAATAGCCAAGTATGCATCAGTGATGCACAATCCAATTCCTTAAACGTGTGCCAGATTTTTTTCCAGAAAAACTGGTATAGTAGGTTGTTAAACTCAGCACCTGATAAACTACAAGCCATCAATACATGCAACTCAAGCTAATGTGTACATCTCATGTTGACCATGACTGACAGAAGCCGCATCTGAATATATGCCATAATGGGCAGTGTTTGTCAGGTTATTATCTGATCTTATTATCTATTGGCTGGGGAACGTGAGCAAGGTGAAAAAATGTTTACGCGAGGCACAAATTTAGATTCACTTTCCACCCCACCTAGTCCAAACCTGCAGATAAAAACTCCTGATCCATAGAATACTGTAGTAGTCATTAAAGCGCACCACTAATTGAATAAACCTAAACTTTTCTGAAATCTGGACAAGAGTAAAACATTTAAAATTTGTATATATATATATATATATATATATATATATATATATAAAAAGATTACCCGTTTAGAGTTGGTTTCTTCATCCTCAATGACAGGCTGTCTTAGCACTGGGACCCAGGCCAGGATGTTACAGTCTTTACCTCCACTGTAGAGCTCCTAATGATGTACAAATGAGCCTGAGTCAATTCAAATCTCATTAAATGATTGTGAGAACATTGCTTTTACTTCCTGGCATTGTTTCAGTTTGTTGTCTGATTAGTAAAGACTCAATTACTCAGCAAATAATCAGAAACAACATTACCTGATAATCTGGGTGGAACTCACAGCAGTCTACATTATTATAATGTCCTCTCAACATGGTGATCAGCTCTCCCGAGTGAAGCCCGTACACCGCTACCGAAGTGCCACACGGCACAAACACAAACTCCGAACTGCAGCCCCTCGACACGGTAAACTTGAGGCCTTTGCGGCTCTCGTTGACGACTTTTCCATAATTCACCTAGAATGTTTACATGCAAGAACAATGGAAATTAGAGCGATGGAATGAAAAACGTGATCCGTGTGAATGGCCCATAATTACTTAAGCTGCATGAACATCGGCTCAATATATAATTTTTTACATAACAGATATTAGGAATTAAGTCTAAAGTGTAAAGTCAAACATCCCTAAGAGCTACTCACTAATGTGTTTTCCCCTGTGGCACTATTCCACAGGCGCATTCGATCATCTGTACCGGTAGTGAGGAGATGGAGTCCGTCAGCTGTGAAGCACAATCCATTTGCTCGCCCATTGTGTGCTGTGTTCACTGGAAGAAAAGTATAATTTTATATTAAAGACTGTTACATTATATATTACAATATTATATTTAATAGTATACAATACCATTAATAATGACTATATTTTTTGTATTATATTTTATAAAAATGTATATTTACAGTACATTATTTGTATTTTATAATATTTTACAAAATAAATGCATATATACAGTAGTGCAAAAGTCTTAGGCATGTTAGTATTTTTAAAAAAAGGGGGGGAAAGGGTTTTAAGGCAGTTATTTATATCTTTTGCTGTAGTGTTTCAGTAGGAAATATCAGTTTACATTTCTAAACATTCTTTTTGCCGTTAATTGTAATAATCCGGTGAGATTTTTGTATGCACATGGAGTCTGACAACAGCTGCAGACTCCACACAGAGATCTGATCTCACCATCATTGAGCCCATCATAAATAAACCGTCCTTCAAAATACAAGTACTGTGAAAAGTTTTAGGCACTTGTGTGAAAATGCTGAAAAGTCTTTCAAAAATAAATGTCCAAAATAGGTACATTTTATTCATCAATTAACTTCTATGAACTAAATCAAATCAGTATTTGGTGTGACCAGCCATTGCATTTAAAACAGCTTTTGTCCAGGTACACTTGGACATAGTTTTTCAGGTAGTTTTGCAGGAAGGTTTCTTCATATGTAGGCCTATTGAAGACGTCGCCGCAGTTCTTCTGGATTTAGTCAGTTTCTTCATATAAACACAGACAGACTTGATGATGGTGAGATCAAATCTCTATGTGGACTCATTTTGCATACAAAAGTAATGCTGGATTATTACAATTAATGGCAAAAGGAATGTTTGGAAAAGTAAAAAAATAAAAATAGATATAAATAACTGACTTTAAACCATTTTTTGTGAAAATACTAACATGCCTAAGACTTTTGCACAGTACTATATATATATATAGTCTTGTGTAAATATTAAATCACATTTATCCTCATCATGAGGCCTGATGAAACATGCTAAAATGTGATTTCACCTGCTTCAGATGAGGCTTTGGATTTGTCCCCATTGTGCTGGTCCAAAGTAAAAAGACTCCCAGAGGCTCTTCTCACATCCCAGACGCGAACCCTGCTGTCAGTGCTGACAGGGAAATCCATTGCACAAGAGTTATTAGCAATAATGCAAGATGAACACAAATAAATCTTTTATAGATGGTCTGATCAGATTTAGAACTGGCCTTTAACCCAGTAAGATTCCTCTGTTCAGGAAATGCAAACATTATTCACCTATGCACTTCTTAAATAGGCAATATTTAGAAATCTCTTTTGGGAAATAGGATATGGTAAGATAAAACAAAATAGATGCCAAAATGCCTGGATTTCTTCAAACAATCTTTTATTTTTCATAGAACGTCATGAGCTAGAAATTCATTGATCAGATTTTGATCTAGTTTTCTGCAGTTTACTACTAAAATAGATTTAGCAAAAAATTCTTCACTATATTCTTTATTGTTTTCCAGGTAGGAAGGACAGTTTCAAAAGAATATTATAGAACAACTAAAATATATAAAGGCATCAAATGACAAAGAATTCACAACTGATAAAATAAAACAGCATCAAATAACACAGGATGTGGCTGTTTCTTGTTATGGTACTCCTCAGCTAAGGAAAGGCGAGTGCTTTAACATTTTGTGCAGGTGTGGAAGTGCTTACCTGGCAGTGGCCAGGATGTGCTCATATCGTGGAGACCATCTCACCGAGAGGATCTCGCCCCTATGGCCTGCCAGGGAAAACTAGTTTCATGATAAACTGATACTTTAAATAAATATACACTATGCACAAATAACTAAATTAATATACACTATACCATTCAAAAATTTGGGTTCAGTAAGTTTTTTTAATACTTTTATTCAGCAAGGGTGGATTGAATGAATCAAAAGTGCCAGTAAAGAAATGTATAATGTCACAAAATTCAAATTTTCTATTCACCAAAGAATCCTGAAAAAAAGTATCATGGTTTCCTCAAAAACATATTTTGTTCAACAAATGTTTTTTGAGCAACAAATCAGCATATTAGAATGAATTTTGAAGGATCGCTTGACACAGATCCACTTGTGGCCTCTTAGATGACCAGAAAAATCTAACAAAATTCTAAGGCAAAATAACTACTAATATATGGTTAGGATTCAATAACCCATGTTTGCTCAAAATATATTTGAGTCTTTGGCTTTTAACGCCCCCCTGCAGTCAATAATTGTATCCCTTAAACTCATCTTTGATCAGCAAAATTACATATTTAAAAATGTTTTTCTGGAGAAAAACATTTTTTAAAAATGGCTTTTTCTGTTCTTCATGCCTTAAAATAGCTTGAATGTAACTCTACTACACCCTTGCCGCATTTAGCATACGCGGCTCTATGAATATGCAAATTAGCCCAGCCTCCACTCACACCAGCTCAGAGATATACCCGTTGACGAACACACATTGACCTAATCGGTAACAAGGTAGTTTGTGACATCAGAAACACCAGCGTTTTCAAACAGCGATTTTGACACTGTCTTCGGTTCACTGCAGCAGTTTAAGGAGAAAATACTCAGCAATGGTGCCGACTTCTGAATTTGCACATGATTTATTTCAAAGCATATTAAAAACACCACAAAATTAAAAGCTTGATTTTCACCACAGGGGGACTTTAAATGAGTACAATATCACTCCACCAGGGCTGTCTCCATTCAGAAACAACAGGCATTACTCACCCTGTAGGATGTGGATGCGCGACCCAGACTTCAGATCACAAAGCTGCACTTTAGGGTCTTTGGTACCAACTGCCAACACAGAGTACAATAGAGCTGAGTGAGACGAATAACAAAACAGCTCAGACACACTGTTGTTGTAGGAGTTTAGAGCCCATGTGTTAGGGGAAAAACACATTAAACTTGAATGTGATCTTTAAAATGCTTCTCATTATACAGCTGAGGAACAAGTATGCGAGCTACATGAACACACAAATTAAAAAAAAACTGTCTACTAACATCATAAAGCATAATCAAATATATGTTTTGATGAACTGAAGTGAAGTCAGGAGTTATCAAACCTGGAGTCAAGTGAGACTCACATTGAGACAAAACTAGTTTCTGTTAGTCCTGGCCGTATTAAAAAATTCTGTTTGCAAGACGAATTGATGTGAACCATCCATCAAACAGAAGAGATCTAACACACCAGATGCATAATTGTTTACTTACATAAAGTTGCACAATTCTGTAAAAGAATTGATGTCACACTTGATGTTATCTTGCAATTATTTACTAGATATCATATATGTTATAAAAATATGTGTGATGGCAGATCCCAACTTATGATAAATATAAGATTATAGAAAAGATTAACTAGTTATTTAAACTCAGCATATAAACAATAACATTTTTACTACCAGTACAATGGAAGATTATTAAGAAAAATATTCCCTAAAATCAGCATGTTTTTTTCTGAAAAGATGTAGGTGGGGGAAATTATGAGTTCATTGAAAAAGAAAAAGTGTGTGAAAGGGAAAAAAAAGACCGAGACAAAGAGGCATTGAGGTGTTCATAACCTGTCGGTCCTGATTAAGAGACGAGTGCCTGGATTCCTCACCTCTCATTTTTAAAGCAGGAAATGTTTAGCCGTCTACTCATTGAGCAATACTGATCATTAAGATCCTTCAAATTCTTCCACTTTAACCAAAAGTATATTCTAAAGGAGATGTGAGCATCCATTTCTCTCTATTTAAGATTTGATGTACTACTCTAAAGCTCCAGGAACTCTAGATTATTAATTGCTGATTCAAATAAAGATACAACAGAAAGACCTCAAAGAGTAATGATTGCTCAGAAGTGTAAAAGAACAGCCACATGCAGAAGGGTTGGTTTGGTCAGAGAACACACCTGCTATAAGACAGTGCTTCCTGGCTACAGGAGACATGTGATGACAGTAGACATTACCATCGAACTGGAACTCCTCAGCTGGCTGAACAAAACACAATTAATCAGTCAAACAATCAATCAATCAATAGAACCTTATGTAAAAATTACGATTTAAGGAAATACACAAATATACGCCCATGTTAGATGTGCTTAATCACACAATATGTACGGGTTTTTTTGGATTAAAATGTTCAAAAACCACTAGAACAATGTTACATTTAGTTGACTTGTGTACTTGCATTATCCCACATGTTTCCAACAATAATTAAATGTGCAATTTTAACCAGTGTAACGGACCATGTCATTACGTCACCTGTCAATGACATAATCTCTGCGTTACCCTCAACATCAAAGACGCTTTAATATATTATTTAGTCGACAGGTGAGCAACTGCTTGGATACCTTTATAGACAGAAAACTAATCATTGTTATATAGCTCAACATAGTTAGTTATTCATATTTTTTGAATCTCTTGTTTTCTTGATTTACCATGAGTAACATGTTTGTACCCAAAAGTAAATCAGACAACACCATTTTGTCAAGTGACTTAATTAGCATAAGCAGAAAGACCTTTATTTGTTACAACAGTAATACAGCTTTTTTATGTTTTAAAATGTACTGCATGCCATTTAGCAACACAAGCCATCTTGTGTCTAATTCCAACCACCGAGCTAACATTATCGTAAATGAAATAAAATAATGTGAATTTAAGTGATCAAATGTAACCGCAAGTTCAAGTTCAGGAGAGAAGGATGTGAACGTTAAATGTAACTTTACTTGTATAATATGCATAAAAAGCTAAATAAAAGTCCCATCAGATTGCTTTCCATTGGCTGTGGGGGTGAAGATTGAGGTGTCATGATTTCACGCTCATTCATGGTGTAATCAAGCTACACCCTTGTTATTGTTTCGACTAAGCAACCTCTCCCTACTGTGCCTTTAAAGGAGCACTTAGAAAGCATTGAATGTTGCTTGGGCACCATTCTTGTGTGTCAGTTACAATGCAAATACCAGATGCAAGGCCAATAGATAAGGGACATTTGACACCACAGAGCCTGTATTTAAGCAGACTGGTAGTTTCACAATGGCTTGCAGCTTTCAGTTGTTAGACATATTTGAAAAAAAAAAAGGGAGCTAATGATTGCAGACCAAAAGTACATATATAATAACAAATACTTAACCCAAAAAAGAAGAGAAAGAAGTCAATGAGTAATCACTGTGAGAAATGTGGTTTCTCGCACCTTCAGAGTTTCTGTGTCCCAAACTTTCATGGTTTTGTCAAATGAGCTGGACACAAACATACCGGTGTCATGTGGGTACCACTGCACTGTTTCAACGCTGAATTTATGCACATGCCGACTGGACCTTCATAGAAAACAGTGAAAGTCACACATAACCTGACAACACATTAAAATCAGAAAATATCATACTGCCATCTGGTGGTCAGTGGATCACTGTGAAGGGAAAGGGGGCCATACTGACCTGCCCACTGTGCAGACTGTTTTGCAAGAGTATTGAAGCTTCTTGCTGTTGTTTTCCAAGTCATAGATCACTATTACACCATCAGATCCACCCGATAACATGCTGGAATGCAAAATGGGCCAGTGAATTACTGTATTTACTATGTGGGGTCATCACAAGAAAATGTATTAAGAGCATATCAATGTAATATATGAATTCTATGAATGCAGTATTCTTGAACGAGGAGTACACTTACTATCTTCCATCAATAACCTCAATGTCCAGGGTGTTAATTCCATTGCCATGGACACGAGCCACATCTCTGTTGTGGTTCAACTCCAGACTAAGCACCCTAAAGATGCATAAAGGAAGAGTGAGGTAAGTTGTGCCACTTTTTAGATAAATTTGATTTGACATAACATTCATAATATGAATTTCAAAAAGTTTTAGCAGAAAAAATGCAGACAAAAAATGCTGTTTGCTAGAATTCTCCCCTCAACGTTAATGATTATACAGAATGTAACACAAGAACAAATTATGGTTAGTAAATTATAGCATTACACAACACCAAAACAACAATGTTGTAACGTAATGCAATGCAAAATTGTGATGTTTTATTTAACTTAGTTTATTTAGATATTTTAACTGTATTCATTAATTTATTGTTTGTTTTGTTTACACAAATGTACCCCTGTCTATATCCGTAGAGCCAATACAAAATCTCCAAGAAGCATCCCCGTAAATATTAATAATAATAAAAAAGTATATTACCTTCGCGTGGACTCTGCACGTCTCAGGCGAACTGGGTCGTCAACCCCCGACTGCCGGGCATATAGAAAACTCAGCATCTTTGTAGAGACATCGAGCTTTTGTTTATTTATGTATTGTATGGTATGTTGTCAGAGTGAATTAACGTTAACTATATCCGAAATCTCTTTACTGTATTTAACCCTAGCTTTAGAGTGGCGATTATTTAACGTGTAGAACCGCGTTTTAAAACTGAACAAATTCATTCTGTACAACACTAAATCTAATATGATCTATTTCGTCTTTTAGATGTGCATTTTGTTGGTTAGGGGGCAGCCATATTGTGACGTAGTTACAACGCACACTCTGATTGGCCTGAGCGGGCGCAAGGACCAATCACATTACAGCTTTAATGCTGCGTAGTGCGCGGTTGTAACCCGACGGCAGGGAACTGAATGCGTATGTATGTGTTGGATAGAATATAATATATTGATATTTCACATATCTTATAGTGATGAGCCGTATTAGCTCTCTGTTGCGAAGAACATTTGGAATGGTAAAAGAGCATATCGGCACAGATCATTTAGGAAATAAATATTACTTCATACCCGAGCAGAAGTCATGGACAGGTAGGTCATGCATAAGACTTTGACGAGTGTGTTTTTAAACCGAGTAGTTACAGCCGATCGCACATCTTTATACTTCTATTTGGTAGAACTTCAGGATAAAATTAAATGGAGAGATGATCGTATAAACATGTTGGTAACACTTTACAGTAAGGTTCATTAGTTAACATTCGTTAAAGACCTTAGTTAACATGAACTAAGAATGAACAATACTTACTTATACAGCATTAATTCATCTTAGTCAATGTTAATTTCAACATTTACTAATACTTTATTAAAATCAAAGGTTGTAATTGCACCGTGAACTAATATGAACAAACAATGAACAGCTAAATTTATATAAACTAATATTAACAAAGATTAATAAATACTGTAACAAATGTATTTCTCATTGTTAGTTCATGTTAGTTAATACATTAAATAATGTTAACTAATGAACCTTATTGTAAACTGTCATGTTTATAAATTACGATTATTAAGAATAACAAATGTATGATCTAAATATTTCAAATTAACCACTTTAAATCAATTTAAATATAGTAAACTATTCTGTATGACAAAACCCAACCAACCTTGGGTTACTATTGGTTATCTCGTTCTCTTTTTATTTGGTGGTTTAAATTAAGCTAATAGATTAATCTCATCCCGATTCTTCCTTGTCTTTTTCAGGACGGATCATACGGCCAAGGCGCCTAGTAGAAGCAGCAAATCCAAAAGAGTTTGAGTACCTGGAAGGAAGCATTCCTTCTGAATGGGATGGTAATACAGAGTTTTTATTGTTTTTATTTTTATTGGTAAACAAATATTATATATTTTTATGATAGTGTGAACCGAATATTCAAATTCACATTAATATTATATTCTGTATTAACTGTCTAAATTAAAATTAACTGTTTGTTTATATGCAGTAATGAAGATATTTTATATAATTAGAAGTTTTAGCATGTTATACTTCAAGATCTAAATGTTGTATTTCATGTTATCATCAAATGATCTATTAACTTAGCTCTTTATTAACATATCAGTGCTTTTTGTCTTTTCTGTTTCTTTCAGCATGGGTCAGAGGCAGGCGGAAGCAGCCACCTACTATAGAGGTATTATTTCTAATTACAGAAATAATATAAAACCACTCAGAATATAAACTAAAATCTTATTATTATTATTTTTTTTACATTTTATTTTCATTATATCTTAGAATTATCATTTCTATAGCTAGAATGATGTAATAAAGTCATCACTTTAAGTGTTATGTTAACACATGTGTCTTGCCCTCTACAGGAGTTGCTAAAGAATCAACAATATAGGGAGCAGATCAAAATCAAAGCTGTAGAGGCAGATGAGAGGGATAAAGCCCTGCAGACTAAAGAGTATGAGGAAGGTCTGGTGAACCAGCCTGTTCAGACTCAGGTCAAAGGTCATGCTTCTGCCACACAGTTTGGGCAGTCTGAAATCAGTGAGGACCCCATAAGCACTGCCAACTCATTTCAGCCAGGGTCCTGGACACCTCCAGGAACCAAAAAATAGTTACTTACTTGCCATCTTCAAGTACATTTTCAGTTTAAATGAATTAGTAGTTGTGCTTATTTTCATTCTAGACAAGTATTCAGTACTGGTTTTCTGAAGCCAATTGAGAAACATTGCAAGTAATGATTTAGCATAATTGAAATGGATTTCAAATTGATATGGATTTTACTAAGAATTGTTTCAAAATCAAATTACCAAATGTAGAACATTCTGTGCATTGTTTAATTGAAATGACATTTCAGAAGTACTTTGAACTGTCTCAGCATTTGGAAAACTTTAAATCATTACAGAGACTATTGTAAAAAAAAAAATATTACAGTGTTGTAGATTTCATTTTGCACTTTATTTATAAAGAATGAAAATAAAAGTTGGAGCTGCAGTTGATCTCAAATTATTATGTCCTATCAAAATATTGTTTGAATACCTTATTTTTAGCATAAGAGTGGGCGTAGCTACTGCAAGGCTTCTGGTGTCAACTGCTTTCAGTTATTTGAGCTGTTTTAGCTTTAGACTTTAAACACCAGTCCATTGTACTACTTGATGTTGCAAACTGGTATTTGTTATCATATTTCTTGCATTCGATAACATAATTTATTATCAGAATCATAAACCCACTTGGTTTGAAGCTAAAATAGTATTAAAGTTTTCTGCACTTTGTTATTCTTCTAGTTATTTACCTATAGTGGCTGAGTCAAAGACACATTAGGAAATAGGTGTTAAAAAATAAAATGTATAAGATGCAAGAATACTGTAGTTTTTAGTCAAACTTCATGTCAAGAATTTTCTTTATTATTAAAAAAAATCAATTGAATTATTTTGTGGATTCAAATTCAACCCAGTAAAAAAATGGAATGCAGAGTACTGCACAATAATGCAGTGCATTTTCCACTGTAATGATAATATCCTGGAAAAGTACTGCAGTCCTGTTATTGAGATCAATCAATCAACCCTCCCATTATATGTTCCCAGCTTCCCACTTGGGCTTCCTTCAAGGCCAGTCTTGCTCCAGGTCCCATAAGAACTGTCCGGGGTTAAGAGAAGAGCAATATATCAGGGGGATGGACTATTATATTGACCTTTCTCTGTCCCAAGCTCAATCCTTCTTGGCTCTCTTGGCTTTGGCAATGTTCTCTTGTCGTTTTTGTTTCTTCTTCTGCTCACGTTCCTTGGCCTCTATCATCTTGGCGAGTTTCCATGATAACAGGGCACTGGCGATAAACAGAGGGGTCAACGCCAGGATAACCGTGGTGAGAAAGCCATAAGGATCTTTGGCTGCCCACTCCACCACATATTCTGCCCATGCTTTGATATCAATCATCGTCCTCGGACTGTCTTCAGCAGCAGATCCTAGGAAGAGAGAGAAAGTTGTGAAATTACATAACTATAAGATGCAAGATGTGTAAACAGTTTTAAACCATATTCTAAAGTTTACATTGTAGTTCAGACTGAGTGCCAATATTCCTGCACATATTGTTAGCTATCTAGTTTACCAAGCAACATTTAGAGTATGCTTGTTCATTCTGTGCAATAAATATGATTGTATCACTTGATACAATGGTTAAACCAGTTGGAGTTACAGTTCTTTAACGAAGTTTGATAAGCAGCACTGACAGCTATAAGCTAGCAACACAAAGCTTATAGCGACTTTTCAGCACCACCAATAATGAATGAAGATCATACTATAGTAGCTTTGTGTACATATCAGTATATAGAGCAATGTGATAATTTTAAACAAAGACGATCACTCACCAGATAACCCGTTCTATATTTAACTGTTGCCGGACGCCGGAAACACCAGTAAAAGCGGAAGTGAAACTCTTAACTTTTGCATTGCAGTGTGGGAATTGTAGTCGTTCACCTCACGTCCTCTGAGAACGCACTGAAAACCGTAAACCCAAAAGTAATAACAACAAAACTTTGAAATCTTTCCAAATATATGTAAATGGTCATTTTAATTTTATTTTACCATTGATATTTTATTGCTGTTAACTTCTCTATATTTGTATTTGTTTTTCATACATGTTGTGTTGTATATTTCCGAAGAGCATGCAATGTTATAAAAAATATGATAATAATAAATAATTGAAGCTGTAACATTTTCTTCTTTTATGTTCGTGTATTTTGTTTTATTATTCTTTCACACCTTTTTATTTTTTACATTTTCTTATTTCATTGATATTATAATTCGACCATTTATAGGTATATTAAAATATAACTTTATCGTTTCTTTTGAGTAAAATGTTAATCATTATGCAAACCCATAGACATATGTCTATGATGCAAACCCATATTTTGACAGCCAAATCTGTCATCAAAAAACAACCAATGGCTGTCGCTATATCGATCATATGACCAAACACGCCAACCAATCATGATCGTCGAGACGTTCGCGTCGTAATTTCAAACGTGTGCGAGCTCGGATTATTTACAGCCAGCGACAAGTCAGTGAGCGACTTTGCCTGTCGATATATTCATCTTATTAAATATAGTCTACGAGCGCCTCCAATAAATCAAAAATAAACTCCCCCGTATATGTAACGTTAGGAATAATGAAAACGGCTGTATAGGCTGAAGGCATCGTGTTGTTTTCAATGAGTTCTCACATCGTCACCCCAGGTCCATACAGGGCTACTAAACTGGTGAGTCTCAAGTCTTCTGCCTTATTTGGTCAAATGTTATGGTGTGGTGATGATGTTATCAGAACCCGCTTTTATTGCAAAGTACAACTTGTACATAGAGTTTGTCCTGGTGCACAAGTCCATACAAATAATCACTTAAAACAAGGACATCTATTGGAACTTTTGGTACACTTGTTAGCTCTAAAAGTGCTTTGTTTATTATTGGGTGTTTCTTTATCTTAAAAAAACGAGCAGATTTGTTTGATATATGAAGTTCGCTTTAAAACTATTTAACAATATCCCTTGGTTTATTTTTGCTATATATCTATTTTTAATAACAATTGTTTATGCATTGTGAACCATAAGAGTGACAGTTATGAACTTAGAGAAGAATCTTCTTCTGTAAAGCCCAGTTGTTGTTGTTTTTTTTTGTCTTGGACTGTCTGTTAGACATTTGGTTTTGATAAACTGATTACCAGCTCTTCATATGACATTATTATCTGTTTATTTCACAGTGGAATGAAGTGACCAAGCTTTTCCGGGCAGGGATGCCTTTGAAGAAGCACCGGCAGCACTTGAGGGTTTACTCAAGCTGCTTCACCGCATCAGCAGCTGTGGACTGGTTGCATGAACTCTTGAAGAACAACAGCAATTTTGGACCTGAGGTCACTCGACAGCAGACAATCCAGCTGCTGAAAAAGTTTTTGAAGAACCATGTTATTGAGGATGTGAAGGGTAGATGGGGCATGGAAGACCTGGAGGACAACAGCCAGCTTTACAGGTATGATGAAGTGGATCTTTCAAAAAGGGTTTGACTTTTAAATAATTTTAATGGAAAATATAGAGAGAAACATAATGTTTTGTGGTTTGAAATGTGTTTCAGGTTTCCATCTACATCTCCACTGAAGCCTATTCCTAACCGTGCCCCTGTTTTAAGGAAAAAGAGCATGTCTATGATGGACAGGGAGAGTTTCTTCAAATTCAGAGGGTCTAAGAAATTTGACAAAGAAATATTGGTAAGTATTGTTGCTCCAAATGTGTTGTCAATGAGAAATTTTATTTCAGATGTGTAATATCCGCTATTTCACACAGGAAAATGTGGATCCAGAAAGTCAAGAATCTCAAATGGAGTCATCCTCAGGTGATACTGAACGCTGCAGGGAGCTCACAGAGGAGGACATTCAAGTGATCTGGAAGAATGTGACACTAACACAGTAAGCCGACCTCTCCCCACCCACACCATCTGTCTCATACAGTTTGTATGTGTTGAAGTTCGCAGCTTTAAACTAGAAGTACTTCCTGTTTGCAGCGGCTTACAAAGAAGTAAGGTCTCTAATGGTAATACTTTGATATTGCCTGGTTTTAAATGATTGCAATGGCATTTACATGGCACATAGATATATTTTAAATAATACGGTACATGTCCAGAAATTACATATACATTGCTGTTCTAAAATTAATATTTATCTAAATTCAAAAAGGATTAACAATAGTGTAAAATTGTGAAGGATGAAGCTATATTGTCTTTTTGCAGTATTTTTTCCTTTAGAAAATTCTGTTGCATATGTCTGTTTTATTTGAGGGTGTATGGCACAGATGACCCCAAAACATATTCAGTATGATGTTCTACATGAATTTGATCATCTTTTGAATGCTCAGTTTGCAGAAGTTGGTGGGATCAGGGTCTCTTGAAGATGTTTTGGATCCAGCCCAAGTCAATCCTCAGTTCATTATCGATAACATGACCAAAGTCAATAAACATGGAGTCGTTTCATTGGAAGATAAGACAGGTAGGCTTGATGCGTGTCATTTCAGTCTAAATAATGGTGGCAAACACAATATTTTCACATTCTGATTATTGTCTCTTATTTTGTGTCTTTCCGTAGAAGATTTACCGCACTGGGTTTTGTCTGCCATGAAGTGTCTTGCAAATTGTAAGTTCTGTTACATGTGAATTGAAATAAGTATTTAAAAATATTATAGCACATTCATATCGTCTTTTGTCATTGAATTTATAAGAACAAATGTATATACTTGATAGGTAATTTAATGGTTAAATTTATTTAATTCTTTATTTTCCATCCAATCCATCAAGGGCCAAAGTATGACTCAAACCAGTCATCTTACCCAGGATTTGAGCGGGATGTGTTTAAAACAGTTTCTGGCTACTTCTCTGGTCTTTCTCAGCCATTGCTTACTTTTCAGTACTATGAACTCTTTGTCAACATCCTAGGTATGTATGAAGAAGAACACGTTTGGTTGTTTTCGCCACAAGCAAATATATGGTTTACACAATATTAGTCATTACAACAGAAAATATGTTTTCTTTGAATATTAAATTACATGTATGCTACTTTTCAAAAATTTAGGGTCAGTTAGGTCATTTTTTTGAAAGATAATTATTTTATTCATGCATTAAATTGATCAAAAGCAAGTGTAAAATTTCTAATAAATGCTTCTTTTTTTATATATAATTTAAAAAATATATATTTTTTATTCCTCAAAGAATTATGAATAAAATGCATCATGGTTTCCATAAAACTATTAACTGTTTTTCACATTGATAATATAATAAATGTTTCTTGAGAATCAAATCGGCATATTAGAAAGATGTGACCGAAGACTGGAGTAATGATGCAGAAAATTCAGCTTTGCAAAGCAGTTATTTTAAATGGTAATAATATTTCACAATTCTGTATTTTTGATCAAATAAATGCAGGTGAGCTTAAGAGACTTCTTTCAAACATGAAAAATAAATCTTACTAACCCTAAATGTTTAAACGGTAGTGTAACTTTTTTGCAGTTTACTTAAGTATGGGTCAATATTTCATTTCAGAATCGGGCCTGGGTTGTTTTAATACTCACATATCATCCTTTCTGGGAAATGCCTCCTAAAGGATTACTTAAACCATTTGTCTGTGGGTCTTATTTTATAAAATATTGATTAAACAAATTGTTCAGTCACACAAAGCCATTTCTACTGACTACACTGCTTTTGTGGTGTCAAACGATGTTAAAAACTAACCCTGTCTGCTCTGTTTTAAATGTCTCACCTCGTTCTTAAAAGTCTTTGCCTGCCTGTTTGTTTATGTTCTGTTGTCTGGTCCTTTGCTAGTTATGTGTGGCTACATCACGACACCTAAAACTCAAAGTGGAAAGCGTAAAAGCCAGGAGGAACCCAACTGTCCACATCCAGCCAAAACTGCTGTGAATGCAGCCAACCTGTTTAAATCGACTGAATGCCTCCTGCTGAGCTTAATAAGAAAGGAGGCCTTTGATGAAGCAGATTCGCCCATGAGGGAAGTTTTCAGTTCAAAAGCTGAGGCTAAGTTAGAAACCCATAGAGCGCAGCAGCCTGTTTTTAGGGGTAGAAGGGCCAGCGATGGAAACGGGCTGGACGGTAGCTATCTAGAAATTCCTCAGGCTCAGAAAACAGAAGTCCCATACGGCAGGCTTCGGTCCAGAAGTTGCTCTCTGGAGGGAATCATTGATAAATGTTCAAAGAACAGACTTTTCAGATCATCTGAAAGCCTACAGTCCTGCAGCACTGACAAATCATCCTCTCAAGCTGATTCTCCAGTAGACCCTAACCTCAAATTTGAGCTTCAAGATTCTTCAGTGTCCAAAAACCCTTGTGTTCAAACTTTCAGCAACGACACAAGCTCCCAACTCCCTTCACAATCACATCTTCGTCAAACCAACCAGAGACCCGCCAGGGCCCGGCCCAGAAGCATCGGTAACTTGCTTGACATAGAGGAGAATAGAGAAATGTCTGCTAGCAGCTTTAGCATCCACGCTCCAGTGGCTGAAATTACCATGAGACCAGATTTCACATCCAGCATTGGCCTTAGAGGTCCTAGTTTGCATGGAAGTTGCATGGATGTTAGCGCAGGTCCGAGCATTAGCAGGCGCTGTCAGAGCTCTTTGGACCTGAGCAAACCTGCACCCACTCGGCCCCCTTCGGCCTTGTTAAAACTCCACCCTGAGCAAAGTAAGAGCATGTGCAAAGCACTCATGAGCTTCTCTGTTTGTGATTGAGCATGTGTTTGTTGTGCCTGCCAGCCTAACTAATTCTTAAAGGGACAGTTCACCCAAAAATTTTAATTCTGTTGTGATTACTCATGCTCATGTCATTCCATACAAGTATGGCTCTTTTTTTTTTTTTGGCAAAGGAGATACTTGTTAGGAGAACGAAGCTACTCTTTTTTTATTTTCTTGCCAAGTATCTCCTTGTTTTTATTTTGGGGTGAACTATCACTTTAATGCTAACTAATTCTATAGCACACTTTGGCTACTAATACATACTTTTTTTTTAGCAAATTTTTGGATAAGAGGTCACTGTAGATGGGTGTAATGTATATTTTATATATAAACTCAAAACATGGGTAACAGAGCAAAAGCTCCCAGTCTCCTACAGATCCTACCTCTATGTAAGTAGGTTATTTAATTGATAACATTTAATTTCAATTTGTGTTTAGTACTAATTACTGCTTTAAAATAAGAAAATGTAAACATTTTAAGAGATTCCCATTGAATGGAATCAGTGGGATGTTTTAGTTAACTTGTTTAATTGAAATTTAAAAATATATTATGTTTAAAATAACGCATTCATATATATATATATATATATATATATATACGTGGTTATAGATGTAGATATAGATGGATATATATATAGATATAGATAGATAGATAATGTGTGTGTGTGTGTGTATGATACTAGTCACTGTATTAGAATTCCTTAGATATTCCAAGTAAATGCAATTTATGTGTTTGATTTGATTACATGTTTAAGCTGATGTGCATGATGTTCATTTTGTTTGTATTAAGTTATAGGCTGGTAAGTTCTGTGCTGTGGTTTATTTCGGTTACATGTGGGTCACATCACGTTCCAGGTTTATTGCAGCCTTCATTGGAGCGAGTGGCCATCGAGGCCCTGCAGCTCTGCACGTTACTCCTGCCGCCTGCCAGTCGCCGCAAACTACAGCTACTCTTGCGAATGATCTCGCGCATGAGCCAGAATGTGGACATGCCGCGGCTGCATGACATCATTGGAACGCGGACTCTGGTCAGGAAGAGTCCAAAAACATTCACATTAAAGCAAATACATGGTTTTATTGTTATTTTGTGCTCATTCCTATGTCGTTTATGTGTGTGCAGTTGGTGCAAACGTTCTCTAGGTGTGTCTTAAGTTGTGAGGAGGTGGGTGACCTGGACGAGCTCTTGGCTACAAGGCTGTTATCGTTTCTCATGGATCACCATCAGGAAGTCCTGCAGGTGCCTGTGTACCTGCGCAATGCTGTGGAAGATCATATCAACTATCTCAAATCACTGGTGAGTCCTGACAAAAATGAAACATCACTGAACTTACTTAAAGGGATACTCCACTTTTTTTTGGAAATAGGCTCATTTTACCACTCCCCCAGAGTTAAACAGTTGGGTTTTACCGTTTTTAAATGTATTCAACCGATTTTCTGATATTTAGAAGAATATCAGTAAACAGACAGTTTCTGGTCTCATTGACTTCCATAGTATATATTTTTTTCCTACTATGGAAGTCAATGAGACCAGAAACTGTCTGGATACTGATATTCTTCTAAATATCAGAAAATCGGCTGAATGGATTCGAAAACGGTAAAAAAAAGAGTATCCCTTTAAGCTGAATTATGATGCTGTTTTCTTCTGGAAGCATACTTTTTTGCATTATTTTCCTGTTATCTCTGTAAAGCTGCTTTGAAAAACAATCTGTATTGTAAAAAGCGCTATAAATAAATGTGACTTGACAAACCACATGGAAATTACTCAGTGTATTGTAATGGACTTATTAGACGCATTTAGGGCCATTGTTTTGGAGGAATTATACACGGAATGTTAAATTGTATTTAAACCAGATTATTCCTGGTAAGAGATGCCTCTGTTTATTATTCATTAATTTTGTTAATTTGTGGTTCTTCCCCTCACATTCATTTGCATGCCCTCCTGATCTCAGACCACATGCGTAGGCCCTGGTGTTGCCATGCCGACATACTCATACTGCAGGCAGATCAGCACTCAGGAGTTTGAAGAGCAGAAACTGTCCGTGTCCCAAGCTGCTCTTGCTGACCTCCTGGAAAATCTTATAAAGGACAAGACCATGTCTGTAAAAGAGAAGAAAAAGAAGCTAAAACTGGTATTTATTTTCTGAACTTCTCATATGTCATAAAAATCCTGTTTCCACAAAAGGGGTACAAACCAGGAGTAAAACTCTTGAAAGGTTTAATTTGTAGTAAATATTAAACACAAATTTAGTGCATCAAGCAATTTCTGAGAAACACAGTTGATATTTGAAATCAACTGAAACAAACACACCCCTTTCTTCATTGCTCTGCCCCCAAAATGCACAAACAAGATAATGCTAGACAGGCTGTGTCTGAAATCACATGCTCTTTTGAGTATGTACTTGTTTTGAATAAGTAATTACTTTATGAATACTAAAAAAAAGTATGTTTTATATTGAATGAGTGTGTGTAGTATGACTGTAATCTGGATGTACTACATTTGCCATGTTGTCATTATTATGTGACCTACCCGCGTCAGTTCATAAATCCTCTCCCGTGGCCTCATGGGATAGTAAAGTGTGCATCGTATTCGCATTTCAGAATCTCAACGAAAGAGGTCATTCAGGTACTTTTATCCAACTCTTTTATGAGTACTGTGAATTCAGACGTACTTTTGTCACATACTGTTTTTGCCTAATATATAGTAGGGAACACTCTTAGAAGAAATGGTTCTATATATAGAACCTTAAAAGGTTCTATATATAGAACTGTAACTTCAATTGAAATGTTGTTTTTATGTTTCTTGTGGTATTTCTCTCCCGTGAAGTGAATTTTAAAGAATCTTAAAAGTTTCTATCAGCGCTACCTATTTGGAACCCCTAAAAGGTTCTATACACTCTTAAAAAAAGGGTTCCTCTGGGTTCTATATAGAACCCTGGGGTTCCATACTTGGCCAATAGAACCTTTTACCAAAAAAAAAAAATGTTTCTATATAGAACCATTTTGGAGTTCCATATATGAAGCGGGGATAGAACCATTTCGGGTTCTAAATAGAACCATTTCTTCTAAGAGTGAAGTATGTGTTTCAGACTCAGCCAACACTCAAAATTGTTCTGTTGCTATACATTACAACATCTGGGGTTCTGCGGCACAACCTCATATCCCTTCATTTTCTGGTGATATTCCTCTGACATTTTCTCTTTTGTGTCTCTCAGCCATCTCTCTTTTTGGTCTTTCTTCAAATCATCCTCTTGCTCACTTTCTCTCCTCCCCCATCACGAGGTGACACGCCCCCTACTGCTGATTGGCTACATGTTTTTTGCGGCGCTCAGTTTCTCAGAAATTGCTTTCTGCACCTTTGTATGTTAATCATGGTCATTGTCTGTTAATTTTATTATGGCCTAAAAGCAAATAAATGTTTTGTTGTTATTCTCAGTTTCAGAAGGAATATCCTGACATCTACTTGAGACGTTTTCCCACAACAGAGAGTGAAGCTCAGCTTTTTGCAGATAAACCAAAGATAAAACCTCCAATGCTGTTAAGCCTCAAGAAACCAAAAACCTTAAGTATTCGAAACTGAATACCTCTTAAAAACCTCATGAATGAATGATATTTTGGGAGACTGAGTTTAAAGACCTTTAACTGATCTTTTAACATTGGATCGCATCAGTATAACCTGAACTGTAACTTCAATTGAAGTGTTGTTTTTATGTTTCTTGTGGTATTTCTCTCCCGTGAAGTGACTTTTAATGGTCTTTTCCCCCAGTTTTAATACAGATGTCAGTTTTAATGTTATTTATTTAAGGTGTGTGATTTGTTGTAAGTTATTGGGAGCTTTCAGTCATTCGTATTGTAGTAGTAAGTACAAAACTCAGAGGACCCACAGCAAATAAACATACTGTTTACACAGAGTCTCCTTTAAACAAAATGAAGATTTTTAACATTGTTTATGTTTCAGTTTTGTCTCCTGTTTTTCTATTATCATCTTTTGTGTGTCTGCAGGTGTTTTCAATATTCAGGTTTCACAGAATATGTTTACTCAGACTTCTAAAGACTAACAACTATTTTCTGTGTGATGTGGGAGTTCCTGGCTATTAAGCTAGTGTGGGCTAATTTGCACTGTTTTTCATCTCAAAATTGGCTAAATGTTATTTCTTTGATTTTCCTTTTTAGTCTGTAATGTACTCATTTGTTATTTTTGTCTTTTATGGGTGCGAATGGATCATCTTACACTTATGTCACTGTACTCAGTTTCAGTTGCTTGTGTATTAAGAATGAAAGCCTAAATTTGGATAGAGATTGATTTATTTGTGTCATAGTTTGTATTGAGTTAATGGGCATAAGTGAAACAAATCCATTGCGTTTTATGTTATTGCTTTATTCTATCACCCTAAATACTTTTGTAATACTGTTCCTGATCTATGCAATAAACGTTTAAACTAACCATTATTTTCTTTGTGTGATACTTGATGTTTTATTATTGAATAATTGCTGGAGTGCTGCATTGTGGACCTTCATCTGTATTCACATCCAGTCTCCTTTTATGAATGGCATCATGGTGCCCTGACGCCCAGAAACCATCCAGGGAAGTAAACAAAGATACTGTGATGAATGAAATGCCACATTCTTATGTCTTTTGTTATACTATAGACAATTGGCAACTTCTTGTATAATAGACTTGTTTATTTAGGCTACACTTTATCTTAAAGTGATGGAGTTACATGTACTTAGATAAGTTATCATATTAATTAACTACATGTTCTTACTATAAGGTTTAGTTTAGGATTATACTGTTAGTACTATAGTAAATACATGTAAAGGCATCTTAAAATAAAGTTTTAATTTATTTATTTTTCTGAAATGACAATCTGCACAACTACCTTAAAGATGTTCACAAGAAAGCAAACGGACCCAGTTCACCACAGGTATTTGAGCCGTA
This sequence comes from Pimephales promelas, assembly GCF_988280905.1. Classification (NCBI taxonomy): domain Eukaryota; kingdom Metazoa; phylum Chordata; class Actinopteri; order Cypriniformes; family Leuciscidae; genus Pimephales; species Pimephales promelas. Next base: position 27,046,087 of record NC_142782.1, read on the forward strand.
GTGTCTTTCAGGAAGGTAAACATTAGTGAAAATGTTCTGGTCTGGACAAAGGGAGTTTTGTTTTAAAGCCTTCGGAGGAGGAGTTCTGGGAACGGAACAGTTCTGGTTTACTCACACAGGCATCATCTCGCTTCAAAGTCAGTTCAACATGGACAGCCCGTGAGTAATGGAACTTTTCCCTCTGTCAGACTCCTCAGATTGCACGAATGTTTTTTGGTTTTGTCTTTATTCATTGTAAATGTTTGCAAAATGTTGTATTTAAATATTTTTCTTATTCAGTTGTTTCCATTAAGCTTTATGTCTAATAATTTATATAATTTAGTAGAATCAATGCCTGAAGAAAAATGAGTATTTGTATAAGTTTAGTTGTTTTGATTTCTTTTCGATTTCACCTCCTCCTAGCTCATTATGCTAAACTTGTGGACATCTGTTTTCATTCAGTCTTGAACACCCAGCCAGTGGCTATAAAAAAATCTTTGAGTCATGTGAAGAGTTAGCTGAGCCCATTCCTGCTCATGTCTCAGGTTTGTTTGCTTATTAATCAAGCATGTTCAAGTTTTGATACTTTTTACTATTTACTTTATGCTTTCATTGAAGGGAAAAAATGCTGTTTTAGCTGTGGCTGATGTAGCCTTTGGTATAAGACATTTGGTTAAAGGGATAGTTCTCCCAAAAATGAAAATTCGGTCATTAATTAATGTTACTCACCCTCATGTCGTTCCAAACCCATAAGGCTTTCTTTCATCTTCTTTACACAAATGAAGATCTTTTTGATGAAATCTGAGAGCTTTCTATCCTTCCAGTTTTGACAGCTATGCAACTACCACTTTAAAAAGTCCATAAAAAGATAGCAGAACTAATCCATATTAATGAAGCGGTTTAGTCTAAATTTTCTGAAGTTACTTGATCTCTTTATATGACGAACAATGAATTTAGGCTTTTCTATTCACCTATAAGTTTACATTAATCAACTCGCACATCAGTTGGGGTTATGTTTCTTGACATGCAAGAAAAGCCTAAATGAAATCCGTTCATCATATAAAGCGATGGAGCCTTCAGAAAATTTGGACTGAACCGCTCAATTCATATGGATTAGTTTTACGATCTCTTTATGAACTTTTCAAAAGTAGTAGTAGAGAAAGCTTTTAGATTTCATCAAAAAGATCTTTTTTTTCTTTTCTGAAGATGAACGAAAGTCTTATAGGTTTGGAATAACATGAGGCTGAGTCATTTTTGAGTCAACTAACCCTTTAAAGTGAACCTTCTCTCGCTCTCTGCAGGCAAAATCCCTGCATGGCTTACTGGCAGTCTGCTCCGCATGGGCCCTGGGCTCTTTGAGATTGGAGATGAACCTTTATACCACCTTTTTGATGGCCAGGCTCTCTTACACAAGTTTGACCTGAAGGATGGACATGTCACCTATCACCGCAGGTAAAACCCTCTGTTTATTGTGCCCAAATCTATAAATAAGCTGCATCCCATATTGAGTTTAGGGCTACCTAAATGTTTTGTAATAATGGTAGCACTTTGTAGCACTTAGACATTCTCCTAACTATAGGTATCTTTCCGACTACATGTCAACTGTCTACCAGTCATTTGAGTATTAGTTGATTGTCTGCTTAACACTTTATTTTGTTGGTCCCCCAACAGACATAGGCTTACATGTCAACTTATTCTACTAACCCTAACATATCTGTCTTCTAATACTTTAACAAGAGTTGGTTGACATGTAATTGCAAATTAATGAGTTTTTGTTGGCATTTAGTTGCAAGTTATACTTAGTAGAATGTGTAAAGTGGACCATCTGAGTTTAAATGCCTGGACTGATTTGTTTTGTGAAAAGTGGTTTATACAATAAAGAACCGAGATTTTACTTAAAGTGCATATTAACTGGCATCTTGAACTTCAGGTTTATCAGAACTGATGCTTATGTCAGAGCCATGACAGAGAAAAGGGTGGTGATCACTGAGTTTGGCACCGCTGCATATCCAGATCCATGCAAAAACATTTTTTCCAGGTCTGAAAAGTATTTTATGTTCAATTTGAATTGGGAATATAATAATAATGCCATAAAATATTTACTCTCAATTGTGCATCCACTTTTGGTATAGGTTTTTCACTTACTTTCAAGGCATTGAGGTGACAGACAACTGCCTTGTCAACATCTACCCCATCGGTGAGGACTTCTATGCCTGCACGGAAACCAACTACATAACCAAAGTTGATCCTGAGACCCTCGAAACGATAAAAAAGGTAGGATTTTTGGTTAAGCTTCAAAACGATGATCCTTTATACTAGTCAACTAACTTTGCATTAGTTGATTATGATTTAGTTGACTATTAGGGCTAGAGTTAGAGAATAAGTTGACATGCTTGCAAAGTTACTTATAGTAGGTAGAATATTACTTATTTAGTTACTTATAGAAGGACCACAACAATAAAATGTTAGCTGATATTATTCAGCAGATAGTCTACTAATACTCTAATGAGAGTTAGTTGACATGAAGGTGCAACATTACTTATAGTCAACAGAATGTCGAAAAGGGACCATCAAAACAAAGTGTTACCGGCTTTTGTTCTGTCGCCTAGTTTTTGCCCATTAACAAAAGCATAAATACTGTAGCATCTCTACTTGGCCATAGGTGGACCTCTGCAACTATCTCTCAGTGAACGGTGTGACTGCACATCCACATATTGAACCAGACGGAACTGTATATAACATTGGAAACTGCTTTGGGAAGAACATGTCGCTGGCTTACAACATTGTCAAAATCCCTCCACCACAAGAAGGTTGGTATAATGCTTTGTTGGCATAAAAGGGTCATATTAATGCTTTACGAGAAGCTGTTTGACTTTTGTATTATTTGTTTAATCAGATAAATCCGATCCAATTGAAAAGTCAAAGGTTTTGGTTCAGTTTCCAAGCAGTGAGAGATTAAAACCATCCTACGTCCATAGGTTGGTCATATAATATAATATTTTCTAAATGATACTATTCATAACTAATATAATGATATATATTATACAGCTTTGGCATGACAGAGAACCACTTTGTGTTTGTTGAAACTCCGGTGAAGATCAATCTGCTGAAATTTCTGACTTCTTGGAGCATCAGAGGGACAAGCTACATGGACTGCTTTGAGTCAAATGAAAGAATGGGTGTAAGTTCGAGCTTACTTGAATTAAATCATCTTTAAATCGTGGTTAAGTATATGTTTGTTAGAGGGAGAAATGCTCTAGGTATTTTGTATGTTGCCTCATCCTATTTGTTTGGTTGCATTCCCAGACGTGGTTTCATCTGGCAACCAAGAATCCTGGAGAATACATCAACCACAAATTCAGAACATCTGCCTTTAATGTTTTCCATCACATTAACTGTTTTGAGGACCAAGGGTTTATTGTTGTTGACCTGTGCACTTGGAAAGGGTACGATTACTTGTTTTGCTTTTTTTATATTTATTGAAGCTTTAGCTAACACCTCGGAATTGCCTAAATAACACAATACAGACATCGAGAAAATGCGATACAGTGGTGATCATCTGTGGTTCCCTTTCTTTGATTGACAGGTATGACTTTGTGTATAATTATCTATATTTGGCAAACGTGAGGCAAAATTGGGAGGAACTCAAAAAAGCATCCATGAGAGCTCCACAGCCAGAGGTGCGGAGATACGTGCTTCCACTGGACATACACAGGGTAAGAGATATCAGTGTTATTTCAGTGTCTTAGTTTGAATTCGTTTTTATTGATATATTTTCTGTTCATTTTAATTTTAGTATTTTAATACATCAAGTTGAACTGAATTAAAATGAGAAATGTTTCCCTGGCAACTAGCTGAAATAAAATAAGCTTATCAAGTAGCAACATTTTGTATGGTTTTAGCTAACTACTATGATAACCCTTGATATCATAGTTCTACCTCTACTTCACCTTCAGTTTGTTTCTTGATCTTTTTGTCTCTATCATTCCAATCCAAAAAATACATTCCTTTATTTTAACAGTGTTTTAATTAGTTTATGCCTTTGTTTTTGCAGGAAGAGCAGGGGAAGAATTTGGTTTCTCTTCCATACACCACAGCCACGGCTGTCATGAGCAGTGATGGAAGCGTTTGGCTCGAACCTGAGGTTCTTTTCTCTGGGCCGCGTCAGGGTAAATAATTCAACACCAAATGACACAAGTAACCCCTTAACTGGCATTTTCCTTTTCTTTTTTTCCCCCAATAACTACTGATTTTTAATACTTCAAATTTTAAAAAGTATATTCAAAGCCTTTTCTCTCTGGGTTCTTTTTGTGTTTCAGCTTTCGAGTTTCCTCAGATCAACTACAGCAAATACTGTGGAAAAAATTACACCTTTGCTTATGGACTCGGGCTAAACCACTTTATTCCAGACCGGGTGGGTATGACATGTTACAGAAACTTTTTGTTCACGTCAGCGTTTGCTCAGTGTGTGATTTGTTGTATTTTTGTGGGGTTTTAGATTTGCAAGTTGAATGTGAAAAGCAAAGAAACATGGATATGGCAGGAGCCAGATGCCTATCCATCCGAAGCACTGTTTGTGCAAAGCCCTGATGCGAAAGAAGAAGATGACGGTATTTCTAATCTGTTACTAAACAAACATAAATTTCAGATCTGTTTATGCTCTTGAAATAAATACGTTTTTCTCCTGCTTTTCTCAGGTGTTCTTCTGAGTATTGTAGTAAAGCCAGGAGTTTCCCAGAAGCCAGCATTCCTCCTCATACTCAATGCCGCTGACCTGACAGAAATAGCACGTGCAGAGGTTGATGTCATCATTCCTGTCACTCTCCATGGCATGTACAAACCTTAGAGGATCATAAACAGGACTTTGTATGTTGGTAAACAGACTATTTTTTAGTTTACATGTAATATCATTTCATGTTATTGTTGCTATTTTAATTGGGCCAGTTATATGACCTGATATGCTTATAATGCTTCAAATTGTTGGTAATCTAATGTGTACTGTTTGAATCAATTTGTAAGACTTGATTGTTTCAAAAATATACTTTCTACTTCATTTATTTTTTGCACAAGTATAATTCCATTTGTACAATTGTTTATTTTACATCAGCCAGAAGATAACAACAGTAAGGCACTGCTGCTGATAGCAGGCAAATTGGTGTTAAAATAAAGATATGTGTCAGTTTATAACTTTAATAAAAGACCTTATACAAGTTTATTAAGTCCACTGAGTTTTCTGGTAGTGCTACATTCGGAGAAAAGGAGTCCTCATCTTCTCTCTGGACAATTGATACTCTTGTTGCTTAATGATTTTCAGACACTTGCTCAAAACCTAACAAAAGGAAATAGAAGCATATATTTTATAAAGCTTTTATTTTCAAACTCAGGAGTGCAATGCATACTTCGAAGAAAATTGATGTTTTATGGAATATTGCAGTATTTATTTAAAATGACTTCCCCTCCCATTTGCACTGACATCTAGTCCTGTGTTTACTGGCACGAGGGCGGGGCAACCTGTCACTCACATGACATCACGGCAATAGCAAACCACCACCATCCAATCATTTCCCGATAAACAAACATTTATTTCTTGTTCAAGAAGCCGTTTGACTCTAATATACTTCACAAAATTGAAGAAAAGACTATTCTGTTTCATTGCATTAGATTGCCTCTTTAAGGTATCCAATGCTGTTAGCACTTGGATTTACTTCAGTGACTCCACTGAAAACCTCAACAGCTGTTAGTCATTAAGAACATCCAGTGAAAAGTCGGGATTCATGCCTGTGCTTTTTGGCCTCTTATTTGTAACAGTGAAAAATGCATGACCTAAACCACATAGAATTTTCTTTCGATTTTCTTTTACCTTTCTGGTGTCTTGAGGTAGAATAACACCATCGTCCCACAGTCTGCTGGTGGAAAAGAATGCTGAACTCTCTTCCTCCAACCTTTACATAGACATAATAATTATTAGATTTTTATACACCTTTAAAACAGCCAGTTATGGACATCCTGTTACACTGGCTCTTACATCTCATTAATCTGTGTAATTTCCTCTTCAGTCTCCACAAATGCATCTGAGTGGCCTGGGGCCAAAATCGACACTCTTGCATTGGGCCACAGGAACAGGAAGTTAGGGTCAAAAGCCCTTCCGCACTAAAAAAAAAAAAAAAGTGTTCAGAAAATGTATTAAACTACTCAGAGTGTGTTAATATACATCAAAATGATGGGTTTACAGACTGACCATAGCATAGCTGTCACCTCCATGACATCCTCCAATAACCACAGTAATTTTGGGAACAGAAGCACAAGCCACAGCAGACATCATGGAACCCTGAGCCTTCAGTCTGTTAGTGTTGTGCTCTGCCTAAGAGAGATGGCAAACAGAAAGAGAGGTTTAGAGGAATAAAGTGAGGGAGGGAGAAAAGAGAGCAAGTAACAAAGTAAAACAAGATGGCGTGCGAGCAGGGCCAGATATCAGTCCATTTAAAAAACATCTTTGTACCAAAGATGAAACTACTGCAGTTTTCTGTATATCACATGCATGTTTTAAAGTGCTCTTATTTTGCTATTTTATTTTGTTTTGGAAGTCACCTACAATAGGTTTACATGCATCCAAGATAAAAAAAAACAACAACATTTGAGTTTTCTCATAAAACACATTGCAGCATCCCCTCATTTCCCAGTGTCTGAAATGTTCGATCATGGATCCAGTCTCTCAAAACCCTGCTTTCGAGAGCCTACTCTGCTCTGATTGGTCTGTTGTAATTGGTCTACGATTTGCAGTATGAAACAAAACACCAATTACCATATCTGAATTTCAGCTCAGGACGGTTCCTCAGCACTTGTGATGCGAACAGTAACGATGGCTTCAATCCAATACCGTATTAGTTTGAGCCTGATGTCAAGTGTCAAGTGCATGCCAAGTGGATTTGTGCATAAAACACATCTTTTCGACATGTTGACAACACAAACCAAACTCTTCCAGGCGTCTCCTACAACTACAGTGTTTGAGGATGGGACAAAGTAGAAATTGTTCACAAGCAGACCATATGAAGACCATAGGCTGTAATTATGTAAATTTGTTACAAGTTTGTGCAGGATGTAAGACTGGGATTACTGATGACTCGTTTCTCGTTTTTTTGGAGACAATAACTCCATTCATCACGTAGTATGATCTTAGAAACTTTGCAGACATTTTACATTCACAAACACTGGAAAAGGACAATAGGGGCACTTTTAAATGACTTCTATTTTAAAGAATCTAAAGTAGAGTCTGCATATAAATGTCTTCTGATGCACCTTGGTTTGTGAGTGTGTGTGTGCAGGTTCCGGTGCCGTGTTCTGCAGGAAGATGATAGGAATGTCCCTCTGGTCACACAGCTGAACAAAGTGACTACCTTTCAGGGAAGCTTCATACGTCAGCTCTCCGTTATTTGCCGCAATTCCAATCTGAAGTCTGAAGATTGAGGAGAAGAATAAAAGCAGCTTTAAATCTAATTATAGTAAAGAAAGAAACTAGATTTTTACATTTTCTCAAAATGTAATTGAAGTCTGCCAATGCGAAACTGACAGACACTGATAATGGTTGCCAGGGCATTGCTATGCTGTTCAGAGGGTCTTCTGGTTTAACTGATTGCAATAAGCCTTCATGAAATTCTGGGCCCAAGATATGGCAGATTAATTCATTGTGTTTCATTGTCCACTGGGTTAAAATCGTATGTCTGATGGCTTAAAAAACTCAACTAGCCACACAATTCTTACACATAGCACAAACGATGTAGTTTAAACTATAAAATATGAGCAATTAATGCAGTGATGATTGCTATGGCAAGCACTTAAAACAATTAAGTAAAGGTGAAAGTAAAAATGGCAACATTTTACAATAAGCTATCATTTGTTAACATGTATTAACTAACATGAAACAGCAAAACATTTGTTACAGTATTAATCTTAGTCAGAGATGTATAGTAACGAAGTAGAACTACTTAAGTACTGTACTTAAGTACTAAAATGCTGTATCTGTACTCTACTAGAGTATTGTTTTTTTCTCATACTTCTACTTTTAATTCAGTAGATATTTTCGATGAATTTAATACTTTTACTTCGATATTTTTTTAATGTTCTCCTAGTTACTCATTACAATTACAGAAATTTTACGAATCATTCGTTGCAAGTAGGCTTTCATGCTGCCTAAATCACACGCCAGTTTTATAGGGTAATGGTATTGATTGACACACACATTGACAACTAATGCAGGGGTTATCCTGCAATGACATTTTTTTGGCGGCCGCCAAAGCAAATTTGTATCCCACCAAAGCGCCTTATTTGATTGCTAGTTCAAACTTTTGACTGCTTTCTTTAATAATTACATGACACAATACTTGTACTTTTCTCATACTGTCGAAGCAGTGTCATCTGATTGGTTTTGGTCACCTAGAAACAACTTATGCACTTAATGTTGTGTTTTAATACTGGGATATAATGTTGATGACTTTTTTTTAGTTTGTAGAAAAACATTTAACATGCCATTCACTCGATATTTACAATATTTAAAAATTCAACTACCATTACCCTTCAATTCTGGCAAACCCAGTGAGGAGAGTGGTACCGTAACGGGCCTTGAACTCCTGAAACCGACTACCATCGGTCAGGCGACTCACAATCTGAACAGAGTTGAAGCAAATGAGTAAATGAACACCCACAAACCATGTGAAACATCAGCATGTATGGTGTAAGTCTAAAACTATGCATGCGCATGGTTCATTCATTACCAGTCTGACATCCATGCTGTGATTGTAGCAACGAGGCGCAAGGCCCATGAGATCGTCTGTGCTGTACAGGGGCTCCTCGACCCGAGTGTCGTCTTCCTCTGGAAGCTCATAATTTAGGGTGGAGATGATGTTCCTGGTACACTCATATGCCTCCTTCTCTGCTGTGGCAAAATGGTCCACACAGCCACTCACTCTGGAGATATAGCAAGGAGAAAAGAAATTTACAATAAAAATAGATCATTTAGTTAATATGCATTTACAATATTAGTATTATGTTATGTTATATTATATTAATCTTATTCATAATTGTCTTATTATTAAAGGGATGCAATTACTTTATTATATTACATTATCAGCTGAGCATATATATTCACAGGAGGGATTTATAATATTGTTTATATGCATTTAAAATTATTTTAAAACTCAGTTCTATCTTTAATTATTATACTATATTTTATTTATAAGAGAAATGTATATTTATTAATTATATTAATCCAATCATATTAATTGCATAAATTATGCAAAAATCAGCTCTTTTCTTTTCTCTTTTCAGCTCATCATTTCTTTTTATTATATTATTTTACATTTTATTGTATTATATTCAATTATTGTCAGCTGAGTGAGCATATTTATGCAGGATGCATTTATAATATTGTCAATATGCATTAAAATATTAGTTTTATGTTCAATTATTATATTATATTACATTATATCAATTGCTTTACATATGTTTGAATACTCAATTGCATACTCTCTATATATATTTTATTTACAATTTTCTTATCATTAGAGAGATAAGCAATTACTTTTATGTTTCATTTTTTGAATTTTATATTATATTATTGGTATGCAAATGTTTTACATATGTTTGATTACTCTATTCTGCTTTAACAATCTGACAATCAGTGAGGTAAAGCTGTTTTGTTCTGTCTGTAAAGCACCACATATTCATCAATACACATCAATCAATAACATGGTTGTGAAAATACAGGGATTGAGAACCACTGCTCTAGAGATCATCAGGTGAGAGAATGCAATCACGCAATGGAAACAGCATACTCTGAGTGTAGCTTGGCTCCTCCCAGGTCCTCTGGAGAAACATCCTCCCCAGTTGCAGCCTTCACCAAGGGTGGACCCCCTAAAAATATTGTTCCTATCCTGTGGACAATCACCGCCTCCTCAGACATAGTGGGGACATAGGCACCACCAGCTGTGCATGACCCACACACTACTGACACCTAGAGAGGTCAAGACATCACATTGCATTTAACGTGAGAACGTTTTTATTTTTTAACGTACAACAATTTCGAAGGAAAACTTAGTGTTCAATGGACCTTTACATATAATTATGCATTAATACTGTATATTCTAAAAAAATGTAGTTTTAATACCTGAGGAATCTTCATTGCTGACATAACTGCTTCATTGTAAAAGGTTCGTCCTCCATGGTTTTTATCAGGAAAGATCTCTGACTATTGAAAGAGCGATTGCACAACCATTAATGTACCAAAAGAGATTTCAGAGATCTTCATGGCAATAAATGCAAGTTACCTGAAGAGGCAGAAATGCGCCACCACTGTCCACCAAGTAAACGAAAGGCAAACGATTCTGCATAGCCACGATTTGTGCCCTGAGCTGCTTTTTAACTGTGATGGGATACGCTGTACCTCCTTTCACAGTGGCGTCATTAGCGCTGAACATGCACCAAAGTCCATTAATTTGACCAATTCCTGTGAAAAACAAATAACACTGTCACTAAGGAAGGAGTTTAAGAGGAATACTTATGCACAAATAATTTAATATTAATTAATGTCTTATAAGTCTGATATTATTATGTTGAACAAATATATACAGTACAGTAAGTAAATAACCCTCTGTTTAAATGGTGAATTTGAAAAAGAGAGATAAACAGGCCATATTTTTTAGATTTTATGGTAACACTTAATTTTACAGTCTCCTTGTTACATATGTTACATGTAACCAAAGTAATAACAGTAAATTCTGCAACTAACCCTAAACCAAATCCTCACCTATAGTAAGTACACGTAGTTGCTTAATATTACTATATTACTACTTAAATATATTATATATATAAAAAAAACTTAGTAAATGCTTAGTAAAATGTATGATTCACTTTTCTCTATATGTTGTATTCCTGTACCTGTGAGACAGCCTGCTGCTGGAATGTCTCCATAGGGTAGACCAAGTCCAGCGAAAGGAGAAAGTTCTAAATAATCTTCATCATCCAGCAGCATGCGGAGTCTGTCTCGTACCAGGACCTTCCGATTCCTCTGCGTATGCCGTTCTATGGCGTTTACACCACCACCCTTCATTACTTTTTCCTTGTGTTCAATGTATCTAATGAAACAAGACAACATTACATGGGGTGATTATCACTTATGTGATCAATTTTATGATAAGGGAATTCTGTAATAAGTGTAAAAATCTTCAATGACCGTGGATCAGATTTACTTTTGCTGACAGACCAGGCTGTTCCTGAGATTCGCTTCATATACATGTCTGAGAGCCGGCTGAAATGTTCCATCTATGACTGGAAAGGCACTTGGTAGGCGTCTCCTGCGCACAGTGGAGCTCATACAGCGATGCAATGCTGCTGGCTGATGTGTCCCGTGTGTCAAGGGTTGCCACAAACTTCCTGAAACAGGTGTGCAGTGGTATAAAGTGGAGCTGGGAAGCTTTAATGATGTATCCCATGACTGTGGATTTTGAGAGAATGATGCTCTAGTGAGTATGAATCTATGCCCTTTTCTATGGAAAGACCTGGTGGAATAAGAGACATGCCTTATGAGGTAAAGAAGACACCTACGCTTATGTATAACTCATTGTATCATTAATACAGGAAAGTTGGTATTTGTCATTGCAGAAATTAATTTGTTTTGAAGTTTTGTACACAAACATGCTAACGCGCAAGAAATATGAATTGGCATGTGTCAATGCTGAGATGCAATATTGGAGACGAAATATCTAAGCCCAGCACCAAGTTCAAACGTGTAATAATAAATACATTATAAATATTCTTCTAACAGTATAATAATAATTATTATAATGTGTTAATAATAAATTTGAAGGAATTATTAAAAGCAACAAAAGCAATTCCTTTCACTTTGCATTGATTTTTCTGTTAAAAACGCTTCTTTCTTCTTTTGCAGGACATTTATGCTGTTTGCTGCTGTATTCTTCTTAGTGTGTCAAAGGTCGTTATGAACTCACTAGGATTGTACAAGCAAAAATTTCTAAAACGGCGTAGGCAAATTAGTTTACCTTGACATTTAGCAGACGATCTTACCTTAACACACAACAGTACATGTTGAGACGAGAGGTAGAGGTCTTAAAAAATGATTTTTTTTTTAATAGTGTGTAACAAGAAAATAAGTATGGGCGGAAACAAGGAATAGGAACGTTTTGAGAGTAGTATTATGAAATAATGGCCACTAGAGCGCAGACATAGCCTAGCCCTAGTACATACCGCAGTAACGAGATTCTATTCTATTCTATTCTATTCTATTCTATTCTATTCTATTCCATTCATGCACTGCGGAAAAAGACATTTTGTACGAACAGGGTTCTAAACTAAAGCCATAAAAATCACTTACTTAAATTAAAATAAACATTAACTGAAATAATATAGAATAGGCCTATAAAAGAGCTTAAAGCGTTTTTCATTAGAACTAAAACTGAAATAAAAATTAACTTTATCAGATTAAAAAAAACTTTAAATAAAATATTTATTTAAAAACAAAATAATAAAATGATTTAACAAAAATCACACAACAAAAAAATACTAAAACTAAATACATTCTTTTTTATATATTCCAAATTGGCTTATTCTATAAAGAAGGAAGCATGTAAAATGTGTCTATTTTGTAAAAACAAATTGTCTATATTGCTCTTAGTATAAAAGGTACAGAGACAGAAAGGCTAACAGTTTCATAAAACCTATGAAACTATGGCAGACTGACTAAACGGTAGATTTTTTTTTTAACAAAAACCACAAGACTATCCACCTTCAACCTAGCTATGCAAAAGTATTTTTAGACAGTAGCCCATTTGTCACAAATTTCCCAGACCTTCAAGTTTATTACATTTAACATAGGCTTTAAATGCAATAGCTTTGTTATATAACGTTACTGTTCCGTTTCCACGAAGAAGACTTAAAAAAGTTCACAAATTGGCCTGCTATGATATTAGTAATATTATTAATATAATATATTTTTCCGCTTTGTTTAAAAGTCAATAAACAAATTGTATCTTGCACATATGTAATATCCAAGTTAATCCAAGTTATTACTTCCAAAAGTCGTCCTTGTAATAACAGTTATTATGTAAACCCAACCATACATATCTATGAACCCAACGGCTCTGAGTAAACCATAGTTCAGCATGTGACGTCAGACGCACGGTTTTTCTCGCCGCGGCGCGCACTCCTCCTCCCCGACCCCGCGAGCACTCAGGCAAAGTGTAAAAATGGCGTCCATCATGGAGGGGCCGCTGAGCAAATGGACTAACGTCATGAAGGGGTGGCAGTATCGCTGGTTCGTACTGGACTATAACGCCGGGTTGCTGTCATATTATACTGTAAGTCTTTCTTGAACGGCTGCGAGATATAAGAGAGGGATGGTCGCTTAGTGGCTGTTCTACTATCGTTAAATAGGAAAGGAAACGAGCACTTGCAGGCCTGTCAGGAGTTGGGAATCTCAGCTGGCTGGGGCGGGGTTTGCTTGAGTGACTGCGACTTGAGCCAATCGAGGCTTTGCTAGGAAAGCCATTAGCCAATAAGCAGTTAGACTCGTTGTGTTGCCAACAGGAAGGACACCTCCCTTGGAAAAATGCTTACAGTAGTATAGTTTAGTTTGCAGATTTTTTGAAGGATTGAGGCGTCCACATGTGACCGCTTTTGTGAACGCATTAGCTGCAGGGTATTAAATGTTTTAACGCAAATGTCTAGTTTTTATGTATGGCATCTGAAAACATCTAGCAGCTAGAATGTTCAAAACACAAGATAAACAGCTCAGCCAAGAGTTGCTTGCTGTTAGTAAATCATTTACAGCTAACTCAAATCTCTCAGGTCGGTTAATGTATACATATATGTAAGGTATATGTATATATGCAATTTATTGGTTATTGACACTGTCAAAACATGTTTAAATTCGTTTAAATCATCTCTACTATCTTCCTGGTTTACTCAGACGGTAATACTAATATATTCAAGCCACAACAACTCGAACTGATTGTCAACTGTCAGATATATATATATATATATATATATTCCTTTACCTGAATACACACACACACACACACACACACACACACACACACACACACACACACACACACACACACATATGTATGTATTGTGTATGTAAATAGTTTATTCTAAAACCCCATGAAGTCTAAGTTTCCAGTGTACTACCATATAATTATATCAATAATTTAGGAAGTATTATCAAATAATATAAAGGATGTCATATTAAAACGTTAACATTCAGCCATTTTTTCTCCTGTATATTATAAAATCCAGGTTGGTTATTATTACATGGTCTTTGACCCAACATATCCAGTTGTAAACTTTTTAAAGCTTCTTCGTCAAAATGAGACTTGGAAGTATTTCAACACTGTGTTGGTCATTAATCAAACCACTCTTTTTATCACTCTGTCCCCTCCTTCAGTCCAAGGACAAGATGATGCGTGGCTCTAGAAGAGGCTGTGTGCGACTTCGGGTAAGAAGCTTTCTTTATTGTTAAAGCAGGGTTAGGTTGAATCTGGCGTCACTCCTTTTTGTTTAATGTCCATCAATTCAGTGATTAACTCATGTCTGTGCTTGTCCTTATTCTCCCTATTATTCTTGTTTGGCTATACTATTCATTTCACCCTTGAGAATCTGCCATCAGGATATTATAGCATGGATGAAGAATTTCCAATAAGTATGTGACATGATTTTATGGCTAATGCATTGTATTTTTAATAGAGGTAGAATGCATCTAATAGTGAGTCCTTACGATGTCTAATAATAGGGGTTCATGTCTGGGTTTTGTGTTAAATTGTCCAGTTCTTCAAGATCAGATTTAGTACAACATTTCTATGTAGTCCTTGCATTGTGACATTAGAACAGCAAAGGGCCCTTCCCAAAAATGTTGCATAAGGTCTTTGTATAGTTTAGCATTAAGATTTGTTTTGACTGGAATTATTAGAACCTCACACAAACGAGGTTTATATATGTGTTTTTCATGAGGTGAGTGAAATGCCTCACTTATTAAACACAACGCTGTGAAAACCCTTCACCAGCAGATGGCACACTCTTCATCTTAAAATGCAGAGGACAGTCATGAGAGATAATAGATTTAATGCAGAGGTGAATTGTTATAAAATACAGAATATAACTAATGTGTTAAACTTAAGGCTATATGGTATTGCAAGTATTTTAGTCATAGTCAACTACTTAAATACAGCCTAGAGACAGTAAAATATATTATCACATGTTTTATGTTCCTAATCCCTAATATAATGCGAATAGTAATGCTTAATTTTAGATGGCTGAAATTTCAGACAAGTGTTAGTTAAACGGTTTTGTGTATCTCCCGTAATGTCAATGTATTGCACAGCTTTAATTAGTGTCGTAAATAAGATATTGATTCTTGTCTAAGAGCAAGTCGACTTAAATTTAAGCCAGACTTTAAAAATGCTTTGGGCGTTGGCTTATTTTTGTGGTCTGACCTGCTGTGAGCAGTTATTGCTCTCTTCCTCTCAGTTTCCAGTAGTTTGTTGTACATCTGTATTTAAAGTTAAAATGTTTTCTTTAATAAACCTCAGGTATGTTTTCAGGCCACTCTCTTTTTTTAATGTCTTATTTTATTATATATCTGTTGTGGTAGTTAATCAGGGATGAAAGAGTTAAGTCGCATGTTTTTCCTCTGGTCCTGGAATACATACAGAATGTGCTGCAGTTTCTCCGTCTCTCTCTCTCTGTCCCCCTTTCTCAATTTACATCTCCTTCCACTTTCTTTCTCTCTTTTCTTTTTTCCCTCCCATTCCGCCCTGTTTGGCTTTTTCTTTTTATCTCCCTTACTCCACCCATTCTTTCCCACCCCTTTTCTCCTCTCCTCATGTGCGTAAGGGAGTGAGGCAGAGGAACGTAGAGAAAGAGAGAACAGGGAATGACGTGTCCCTCAATCTGAATGGCTTTCGCTGCGTTTCTTTTTTGCAGGGAGCTGTGATAGGAATCGATGACGAGGACGACAGCACTTTCACCATTACAGTGGACCAGAAGACTTTCCATTTTCAGGGTGAGGTCTCCATTCTCTTGTTATTCTGGGGCTTTGTCTCATCCATCTTCTCTTGCATCTTCTGTTCTTTGGCACCTCTTGCTGTTATGCTTTTAACCAATGTTCATAGTGCGGCCATCAGCCGGATGCTGACATGTGCCTGATCTCTCTCTCTCCCTCTCTCTCTCTCTCTCTCTTTCTCTCTCTATGCTCCTCGTCCCTCCTCTCCTCGTTCCACTCTGTTTATTTTTGCTCTTGCTTACTCATTCTCCCCCACGTTTCTTTTTTTTCATTTTGATTTTAAAGAGGATTATGACATCAGGAACCAGCGCTCTAATGCAAACACGACCCACACTTAACTCGCATCAGTCGCGCGCACTCAATCCACATACATTAGGCCTGGTGCATTTGTCCGGCTTATCTCTTGCGACCACTGACCGGGACGAGCTGCAGATTTCATATCTCGGAAGCTCTCAGATTTCTTTTTCCAGAATCCGCATTGAATTTCCGCTTGGAATTTCCGTGGAGCTGGAAGAACTCTTGGAGAAACGGAGTAGAACAGACAGAGTTACGAAAGGCTGCTGAGCTCCAGGTTTTTAGCCTCTAGCCTCCACCTTCTCTCACTGGCTCATCTATCCTCCTCCACCCCCCCTTCGCATCCGCCCTGCCGGGGGTGCGTTCACTCTCCCCATGCCCTCACCCACTGCTATGTTCCGACACTGTATGCTGTGGCTTTTCAGTAAGAAGGGTAAGGTCACGCTCAGCTGGGACCGGAGTGACCGTTTATTATTGCAGTTTGCATTTAGTCTCGAGCATGCTTGTTTTATTTACAAATGGAGTTGGCTGGTGGTATTAACTTTGTGTGTTATTCGTTCTCAAGAGTTACAGGTTTTGAAAATGCGTACCTGGCGGGACCATAGTATTTTTAAATGATAATTTAGATTCATTAGTGGTCATTTTAGGCTCATTCCAGCCCGCGATGAGTCTTGTTGCTTTCTCACACATATTGAAATGAAGGTATTATTTTTTATCTTTATTCATTGCAGACCGCTGTAGTATTAAGTCAGTTGTGCTGTGATATGCCAATCCAAACCTTTTATGTTTTTAAATGGTGGAATAACATAACTCGACCTGCCATGTCTGATTTCCTGTTGTGCGTTTGCATAGTTTTTTTCTATGAGTGTGTAGCGCAGGCTTCAACAATCTCCTCATACCATCCACCTCTCTAGATCCTCAGGGAGTCATCCTATCAGTTTTCCTATCGCCATTTCTGCAGGAGTCATTTACCCTGAAATGGTTTTGTGCCTCCTGGATCTCATGGACCGGAATTGCAGCACAAGTTGCTTGTCTTAGTTATTTATGGCTTTTTCTTTACGGTTAGAGTGCCATGTTGGGTGTAGAATGGTATATTCTTGAGTAAAGTTGTATATTTTGTTGTGGACATGAGCAGATTTGAATATATTATTCCTATTAGTCTCAGATGGCATGCACACAGAATGATAAATAAATCAATAAACGAAACGGAATCAAGTTACTCGAAGGAATCTTCAATTAATTTCCCAAATGTAAATACTCATTATAGGAATAGAACAGTAAAATGAAGACCTGACTTGCATATCATTCTTTTCAAATAAATTCATACTTTTATTCATGACACATCAATTTCTCTATTCCAGTCAATTCTTATTGACTTCACAATCTCTGAGAGTCAGGGTAGGCAGTTCTGCTGATAAATAAAATTGTGTTTTCAAGGTACCAGTTTGCTACAATGATTTCTTCTGAGAAAACCAAAGCCTAGATGCTGGATTTAGAGTTTGTGTGGTTTGCATGTTCTTCTGCTATTTCCTTTGGTGTTGTCTTTACAGCCTTTTGCAGATGGCTGTGCTTACAAGTTTGTTGCACAATGGTCTATTAATGTGAATCATCGATTTGAGATTTACACGTCCCTTGACATTGTGTTGTTTTACGGGTTATTACAGCCACCTTATTACAGTATGTCACTTCTCAGGCATTCCAAGACCCAACAAACGCCAATTCAACATGTTCAATCTGCGAAAACAAGCACCAACCAACGCCAACAAGGGTAACACAGTGATCTTACAAAACCTGACGAACGTGTCTGTTGCCGTTGTTCGCCATCTGTCCGTGCAGAGCCTTTTCTATCTAGATGGTTGTGCTGGTTGTTCAGCATAAGTTTGCCTTTGTGACACTAAAACTTTATTAACATTATTGTTGTGATTTTGCTGTGTTTGGGGTCAGTGATTTGTAAAGTGAGATATGTTCAGATTAAACCGACCTGTGGTTTTCTTGTTTTGACATGAAACATCATCAGGATTATATCAAGCTGCCAACTGGGCTTTAACCAAATACCATGCTGTTGTTAAATATTACAGTGTGAAAACTCTCTCAGGGTGATGAAAAGCAATGTAAGCTTGAACTTTCATATCTGCAGATGTAAGAATATAACCTCCCCATTCAGCAAGATACATTTGAGAATTAGCGGTTTGGTTGATCGGTCAGGATGAGTATGGAGAGGTTCACACAATGCAGGCCGCAGAGGAACTGTACTTGCTATTTAGAGGACCATCCATAATTCATCATGCTCTTCTGTGGCCCAGTATCAGCCCTGCCTGAAAGCCCCTTTATTTTCTCTGAGCTAAAAGCCTCTACCTGTCTTCCTCTCAGACACTTGACTGGAGATAGAGGGAAAAAAAAACAGACAGCATTTAAAAGCTCCCAGCTTCAGACACACCGAGCTCCTGTTGGCAGTGGATCAACATTTGCATTCATGCTCCTGAGGGGAAAGAAATAGCAGAGAGGGAGAATAGACGTGGAGCAGAATGAGCTACTGGTGTGTGTTTTTCTCTCCGTCGTCAAGCTCTCGTGTTTCCGCAGGACAGCGCTGGCAGGGGAATGATGCAGGGAGTCACATGGAAGCTGCAGTGAGTTTAGGAGGGACTGCAGGAAGGAACGTGCACACAAACATAAGCTCTGATCCATAGACGGCATTTTGGAGATCTTGCTCGACACTTTTTCATACTATAGATATAAGGCAGCAGCAGCACACTTATGTTTTTTGGAGACAGCAATGGACTAGGGATGCACAATAAATCAGTACCATATCTGTTATTTTTTATTATTGAACTTATTGATGTCAGTTTTGGAAATGAATCGGCTAATATTAAACATCTAATTGTATTTGACCTATTTTTACATTTAGATGACCTTTCCCATTATTTAATGCTCTCGTAAAGTTGATTGAAAAATACTAATAGTTTAATAATCATGTTAAAATCAAATCTTTAAATGAGTGTGCATTTTTTTGTAATCTTGTAATGGCTAAAATCACTTGTAGCATTGATTTAAAATTTTAGTTTGATTTTATTTATTTTTAAATAGGTTACTCATGTTTTTTTTTACGATTTTTTTAACGATTTTTCATCAAAGACGCATCAAAGTGACTGTAAAGTTTTTTTTTACATTGTTACAAACGATTTTTGTTTCAAATAAATGTTCTTTTGAACTTTCTATTCATCCTGAAAATAAATATATCATAGTTTCCTTGAAAAACATTTAAGCAGGACAACTGTTTTTAACAATGATAATAATTAATGTTTCTTGAGAAGCAAATCAGCACATTAGAATGATTTCTGAAGGATCATGTGACACTGAAGACTGGAGTAATGATGCTGAAAATTCAGCTTTGCCATCATAGGAATAAATTGCATTTTTAAATATATTCAAATCGGTTATTTGAAATTGTAATAATATTTCACAATATTAGTGTTTTTACTGTAATAAATAAATGTAGTCTTGGTGAGCATAAGAGACATCTAACCAACCTGTTAGTGTTTATATTATCAGCCATTTATTTTTTTATTGGCCATGACATAAAAAAAAAAATTGCTTATTTGTGTTGGCCAGAATTCTTTAAAATATATTATCCTCAACCTGCTCTAATTCTTTTTGGCTCATCTGACTGTAACTCTTTGTTTCACGGTTCTTTAACATATTATAGCTCAGTAGCAAATCTGGTGGAGACATCAGTGCTGAAGAAATGCCTTTCAAGTTTATTAGGTTTAAATGAACATAAATGATGCAACATTTTCTTTGAATGCTTACTTTTCTCTCTTTTTCTTGCATACCGCTGGGGTGTCATTAGAAGGGCACATTGCATAAGGTGCCCTCATTCCATCCTGAAGTCCACCATTGCTCTCCAAAGACACACTCCATGTTTTTCTCAGTATATAGGGTAGAGATGAGGAGGAGAGCATATAAAAACTGAATTACATTGTGCAAGATAGGTGATGATGACTCAAGTAAGCACTCATGCGTTTGGTCAAGGCACATTCAATTCAAGTAAACAGCTTGGATTACTTTATTATTAATTTATAACATTTTTATAACATTTCATGTTGTACTCGGGGTGTTACTGTGGCCTTTAGGTCAGTTTTAGCATGTCCTCATTGCCAAATAACGGACAAGTGCAGTGTTTTGTAATCAACTCTACTACCTCTCCTAGTGAAACCTCATTGGCTAGCTTGGCATCATGCGCCATGTGATCTCCACTCCCGCACCAGTAGCCCAGGGAGGGGCCATGTTTGTTTTGGACTGTGAGTCTCACACGGATCTAGGACATTGATTTCAAGCATGTTTCATAGATGTGGGATGGCTTGTGGTCCTGTGCGAACGAACACTGATGTACTTTAAAAACAGGTAAAGGGAACTAAAAGTTCTCATATCTTCTTGAAGATACTAATATACTTGTGTTTTTTGATATTTCTGTCTAATGTTTATTGATTATTTACCGATTCAGGATTCAGTGTATGTGTAACTCTACTGTGCCTAAAGGTTGTTATATCATCTATAAGGTTGCCTCTTTACACTCAAATTAGGGGTTTGAGTTGTGATTTTAGATCTTCTGCTGAGCTTTGAACCTTCATCCATCAAAGTGTCTCATATCTCATGTTGTCAGTGCTGTTTTTCAGATGGTCCCTGGGGAAATAATTAAATGTATGTTTAATGGCTATTACATAGAGAGAGAGATTTAGTCTGAATATCTGTCTATGAACTTTGTGTGGTACTTTCTCATGCCAAACATCAGATCAAGACTTAGGTTTGATTTGCCACTTGCTGTGAACTACAGTTAGTAATATTTAAAAAGGGGATATTTCCTCTTTTTCGTCATTTGATGCATTGTTTTCTTTCTGTCATGGAGCATAGAAGATGTTTTGAGGAATCTTCACATACTTCTTTAGATATTAAGTGGATGGATAACAGTGGCTCTCAATCTCCAAAAAGCAGCAAAAAACTCTTTCTTTTTATTTTAAGTCTTCTTTAAGTCTTCTATAAGTCATATTAAAGTAATTACTTACTGAAAATCATCTTCTTAACTCAAGCTCATAAATCTTATCCTTGCAAGAGTATCAGGTAAACAATTGAAGAAAGTTCAATAGAAGGAATAAAATCCTGTTTTGAAAAACATATGAACATGGATGAAGACTTAGCCATTCCTTTAATGGGACACTTTATAGTTGTATGCTTGATTCGATCTTTTGAAGAGCAGAGGCTTTTTTTTCTCTCTCTCTCTCTCTCCTATAACAAACTCCAATTATGAACATTACCGTTTGTCTTTACTCAAGATCAGAGGCATTTATTTGTGTGTGTTTAATTTCCTGTTTAACTTGCTACAACCCTGTCTTGTCTTCTTGAAACTCTACCTGTTTTCGTTAAGGAAAGCCAGATACGACAACAGAGCTGTAGTTACCGTCGTCACATTTACAGTTCCACGGCAGAGTCATTCTTCACTCTCCATTTCATGCGCCGTGTGTTTGCGGTCTGTCTGCTTATTACTAATGGATGTGTTTTTGGATATTTTCCCCTCAGCCCGTGACGCAGACGAGCGGGAGAAGTGGATTCATGCCTTAGAGGGGACGATTCTACGCCACACCCTTCAGCAGGTAAGAGCCACATCTAGGCCACATGTACCATGATTACACCTCAGTCAAGTAAAGAATCTTCTCTATAATATGCTTAGACCTCATTCAATTTTTGGGGGATGCTTTGTGACTTTTATTCCATGTCTGTTCATTTTGAGTGCTTTGGGATGTACTCCTAAGATCTGTAAAGTAAAAGTTTATTATTATTTTATGTATTGTAGTATTGTTTTTTTAATGCGAGTTTGTGAAATATTAGCTTTTTTAAAGAATTTGAAAACTACAAAAAAGGCCTGTAAGAGATTTTGAGGGTAATGAGTGCACTTGACGTGTAGACCT
Organism: Pimephales promelas; assembly: GCF_988280905.1. Lineage (NCBI taxonomy): Eukaryota > Metazoa > Chordata > Actinopteri > Cypriniformes > Leuciscidae > Pimephales > Pimephales promelas. The sequence continues at coordinate 27,068,389 of NC_142782.1, forward strand.
GCTCCATACCGACGGTAGAAACCAGGACTGGCTGAGACGAGCATGTGTTTTTACTTAATTTTTTCCTCATTTGTTGTAAATAATTGCTGAATATCTCAGGCTCACTTTTGTTCTTTCCCTCATCCTTTCCTCTCGAAGATCTCTCTATTTCATTTTCACCTTAGCTCTGTGAAAAAGAAAAGAAAAAAAACCTGCTGACTGGCAACTGCGTGTACCTACTCGCAGAGTGTGTGCAGCCATCCGGTCACATGATCTCCGACAGCCAATCACAGCTTTGCTTATTCAGGCAGCCCCCGTGCAGCAATGGCAGATCCAATCACAGCAATGTGTTCTACCGTCTGTATGGTTAATGCTACTTTTTCTTCTGCTTTTTTTTCTTATGAGGAAGTCCTCTTCCTGGTCAAGGGTGGTTTATAGAACGGCTCTGAGTTCAAGCGACTTAGCCAATAGGTACTTTTTCACCTTATATGCCCCTCCTTTAGAGGGGGAACTTACAGGAAAGGGTGTGTGGGATGATACAGAAAGTGTTTCTCTGAGTTTGGATCAGATTTGTGGAGGAATGTCCTGCAGTGGCAAGAACCGAGTGAGTATTTTTGTTTTGTTGAAGTTTATTGATGCGTTAAATGGGTCACGCTCTGTGTATGAGTGTGGACAGGTAGGGGTGGGTGTGTGTGTGTTTGCAAATAGAGAGGGCACGGGGCACAGTTGAATGCGTAGTTACTTTTCTACTGACTTGTGATTTGTAATCTCAGCCATATCATACGTGAACAGTCAGTGTTGCCATAATAGAGCACGTGACTTGTGGTTTTGCTTTTTAAATGTGTCACTGGTGGGTTTATCTCCTAAAATGCACAAAGATAGCCTAAACTCCTCAGCTTCAGTTGATTCATATTTGAACTCTTTGCTGTTGTGTTAGATGTTCAGATTTTCTGCTATGAGTCAGACTGAAGGAGTAAGTCAATGGGAACAGCTTCCTGTCTGTACAATCTTTATTTTTAGGTTTGGGTTAACTTGTTAACAGCTACCATGTTGCTCTCAGCATGCCGCAGCTTTTCTCTGCCTGGCACAGGATAAAATAATTATGTAAATGCTCTCTGAGGGTCGCAAATGCTTGTTCGAAGTTATTTCGGTAATTTGTGCATACCAAAACAGCAGATTTCAGGGCTGATGGGAGTTGAGATGTTTATGGTCCCTGTTGGATATGACCAAGCATATGTTCCTGAACTTAACTGGTAGAGAATTTTGGTTCAGTTCCCTGGGAATATGCTTTTTTTTTTTTTTTAGAAAAGCGATTTCCGGATATATATCAGTCGAATCACAAATTTGATGCTCCCTTAATCAGAAATGTATCCTTATGTTGATTTTTCAGTTTAAGCCAGTAAGCTATGATGTTTTTCTTCACTGTAAAAATAATATTTTCATGATTTGTAATCATTTTTTTCTTTTGTCAAGTCAACTTAGATCATTTATGTAGTTCAGATAACATAATATTTTGAGTTTCTGATGATTAAATCAATCTCCTTCATTGTATTAACTCAATTTTTCCGTTTCAATGAACTTAAAATTTTAAGGCAACCAGGTTACTTATTTTTTTTTTAAGTTAAACCAACAATATGTTTTTCTAGTGTTGGCATTTTGTGACTTTTCTCATTGAAGGTAACAAACATGGCTGCTAACCCCAGCTATAGCTAGTTCTATCTATGCCAACAGTTTAGTAGTATATACTATTGTATTCACTAAACTCTGCTTAGGCATGACTATAGTTTATGCATCTGCCTGCTATATTCCTCTTGTGACTGACAATGCTAAGAGTGTAACACACATTTGTGAATTGTGTTACGAGTTGTCGCTATTTCTTGCTTTCATTCCAGCTGTTAATTATTCCTGCCTTTACTGCTTTGGGTGTTAGTTTTAGCAGGACTGAATGTTTCATAAAAGCACTCCCATCATTCAGGTACAAAGGACATAAAGGTTAGTATAATCAGGCCATGCATTCAGAGTGGAACTTGATCTTTAGTTAGTTTTAAAAGGTGCAAAACTCTCATTAAAAGCTTGTATGTTTCCACATGCATGTGTTGGCAGTCGACTCAGTCAATCACATGCATTCATACTGATATTCCACTTAACCTTTGATTCCTCCGCGGATTTGCGTCGCTTATGCAGACTTTGACCTTTTTTTTTAATGTTTACCATTTTGAGCGTCGGTTAGCTGCCCATGGCTTTTCTTCATTTTCCTATGCAGTTTAGTTCCACCAATCTCCGCTGTGGGGGCTTTTCCAAGTGTCGACAAGAACCAAAGCTCGCGGCAGTGACCCCCAGACCAGGAAGTACCTCTCTTATATAGGCTACTGCCAACATTGCCTGTGCCTGTTGCCTCAATACCACCTGGACTAGCCGCTGTTAGCTTTAGTCTTTATTGTGAAAGTTTAACTGAAAGGTCTAGATTAGCTTAAGGTTAAATAAGGAAAATAAGGAAATGTGGTAATAATATGGAAACTGCTTAATTGGTTCCCTGGAAGCTGTTTTAAGATTTTAGTGTGAATTCTCTTGTGTAATTCTCTGAATTTGTGTGTGATGTGAATTTAGAAAGGACATCATGTGTAATGGGAGGGTGTGATGGCATAGCATGTGCTGTAAAAAGTGGTTTGTTTAATGGAGAATGAAATGGGAATACATTTTATTTGATATTAATTATTTTAAAATGCCTTTATATGTTTGGGTTCATGAATCCATGAAAATTTAAATCGACACCTAAACAAACAATTTTGTGAATATTTGCTAGATTTCTGTTCTGTGTGTGCTGAAAAAAAGTGTTTGTACATGCACTGTGAAAAATATTGGTTTAACAAGTGAGTTAATCCAATGAAGGAGATTGATTTAATCACCAGAAACTCAAAATAATAAGTTATCTCAACTAAATAAATTATTTAAGGTGATTTGACAAAAGAAAAAATGTTATGATAACAAATCTTGAAAATATTTTTTTTACAGTGTAGGATAAAAACAAAGATTTTCTCACTCTTTGCTTTAACCTTGAATTGCTTGAATCAGTTACATTTGAAGAGGGATTAGAAATGTTGTTTTGCAAGATAATGATCATCTGTCCTCATGTCCTAGAAACATCTGACATAACTCGTTGCAGTGTTTAATGTGCTCCGGATGATCTCACTGGTTGTTTTATTTTGTAGTTGTATAGAGACAACTGTATTTTGCAGTTGAGTCCCTCACAGGGTCTGATCACTGTTTATGCCTGTTTTCTAATTGTGTAATTCAGTTAAAGCTGTTAGAGAGAAATGTGAACGGGCAGGGAGCAGTTTTGCTCAGTTCCCCTCGAAAGCAGAACATGACTGCGTGCTTAGGACACCATGAAAGCTTTTATACACTGGAATAGGACTGAAACTGGTCCTTCTCACTTTCGCTTGCAGGAGACAGAAACAGGATTCGTTCCCAGCGTTCAAGACTTCGACAAGAAGCTAGCCGAAGCGGACGCGTATTTGCAGATTTTGATCGACCAATTAAAAGTAAGGCTATCATAAGACCTCATTATGACTCAAAAGAGCCTTGTATTTTGAGTTGGTGTATCATTGTTCACATACACGACTGTCTAATTTCTGTTCTCGTTGCATCTTCTAGCTCTTCGATGAAAAGATAAAAGACTCTAAGGAAGATGAGTCACGCAGAGTAAGATATGAACATTTTTCTATATCATCAATGGTCCATCTTCTGTCAGACAGTATATGGCAGAGATGGTCTACTTAAATTACAGTGAGAGGAATTGAAACGCCCAATATGGCGGCTCTATTTAAGGATGTCCCACCTTCCAAATAAAAGGAACCAATCGACCAAGTCATGCAAATGAAATCTAGAAAAGAATTGAAAAAGCTAGTTAGCCTTGCTAACTGAAAACACAAAGAAAGGGAAATGTTTAATGTGACAATTTTCAGCCTTGGTAATGTGTTATGTTATATTAAAGGGGTCATCGGATGCCAATTTTCCAAGAGATTGTATGATTCTTTAGGGTCTTCATGTAAAGTTTGTCACATACTTTGGTTAAAATTCCTCAATGGTTGTGTAAATCAACACCATTTTTACCTCCTCAAAAACAACTCTGTTCACAGCGACCTGTTTCGGTGCATGTTTCTTTAAATGATAATAAGCAATATGAATGAAATCCAAACGGCTTGATTATTGAGAGTGTTTAGGCTTTTAAGGATTTTAAAAAGACCATATAAAAGTGAATTTTGCATCCGATGACCCCTTTAACATATTTAATTGTTGAAAATTAATAAGCTATCGAGTTATTTTCAATCATTACCAATAAGGAACTAAATGAAATATCCATATAAAGTTGAGCAAGTGGAATTGCTTTGGAATAGAATGGAGGAACAGGTAACTGCTATAAAATGTCAATTTATTTTATATTAAAATTGCCATATACACATTTCAATTTGTAAATTGTTCACACGTAATGAAATGCTAAAGGTTCTTCAGATACTAAATCCAGAGAGACACATTTAAAGCCTATTTAGGGGATGGAAGTCATTTGATCTCAGGCTTTCATTTCTGCTTTTTTTTTAGGTTTTGTAAAGGTGAATCTTTGTTTATAATCCAAGGGCATTTGACAAATCTAACTGAAACTGTCCTTTTCTTCTTCATTGTCCAATACACAGAAAATTGAGAACCTGAAGGACACGACTTGTGTAAGAGCGTCTCCACCTTCACCCTCTTAATGCATTTTAGATCTAATTTTGGCAGTGTAATGCATTTTCATTTCTTGTTTTTCTTTTTTAGAGTATGGTAGAGTCCATCAAACACTGTATCGTACTACTTCAGATTGCCAAGGTAAAAAAAAAAAAACGCTTGTCTCTTAGGCTCATAATGTGAATGTACCTGTGTTTCGTCTGCCCACTCTGTTCATTTTTGTCTCGTGCAACCCAACCTGTAATTTTCCAGAACCCTGTTAATGTTTATTTTGCCAAGATTATGAACATTCCAGCAGGTACCATTATGGTTTTGAGAGGGGACGCTAAAGCCACATTCACACAGCAGCAGAAAATGATTGTCTGTCTTGATTTACAGTGCTAAATATGGTTATGCTCACATGTTGACCTAAACATTTGACGGATAATAGAGCTTAATTGGACAAAAAACATTGTTTCGAATGTAAAAATAAGACCATCTGGTGTTGTAGAAGTTGCCAGCTTTGAGTTATTTAATTCAATGACTTTAGCAGACAGTATTTGGCTCACTAGTGTAAGCTGTACTATATATTAAGTATCCATTGTTATTGGCTAAAATTAAACCAGAGACAATTTGCACCATCTTTTGTGGCTTTCTCCCTGCTGTGGAGTTGCCTTATTTCTCAATTTGTGTTTTCTTTTTAAAATTTGAAGGATCAAAGTAACGAACAGCAACACGCAAACGGACTGATAGTAAGTTTTAACATTCCTCAGCAATGAACTAGTCTAAATCAAATGGTGCTACTGTTCTCTCTTCCACTGAAATCACATTTTCTCTTCAGTAAAATTGAATCGAGATGTGCATGACCTTGATCTGAGGGCTCGGCCCACCACATCCACGTCTCTCTCTTTTTCTCTCTGCTTTCATTTTTCTCACTCTTCCTGTCGGGTAATTCTGGGTCTGTCCTTATCTATGGCCACAATTAACAACAAATTTAAACCGCAATAGAGAAATATATCACTGACAGTGTGATTGAATCATGTCAGACACACATACTTGCACACAGAATTATTATTGATTTTCCATGGTCATACATGCTATTGAACCACGTAGGACAAATTGATGCAGTCTATTGCGACCTACCCAGAGGCTCACATCGGATCAATAACCACCAAGGCTAGTGCTGGAGTGACGTAATCACCAATTACATGTAACCCTCCTCTTTAGTTTGAGTTGGATTTGGCTAAAAACAAAAAACAAACGATATGTCAGCCAGTACTGATATACTGCGCATCCCTAGTTTGAGCACAAAAAGTTGGTTTGAAAATCCAAACTCAAATGACTCAAAAACAAAATGTCGTGTTGTGTTTTGGGGAATTGAGAATCTTCCCTCGGAGTCTGTGATTTGCTGTCTTTTTGCCGCTGACCTGAGTGTCTTTGCCTCTTGATTTAATCTTATTCTAGTGTTTATGTATTTACTGCAGAACTCTAATTGCTCCAATGAGCTTTTAATTAAGAGCGGCAGCCTCCGTTACGGTACCACAAAACACGGATTATTCAGAACAATAAATAATTGTGATTAAATCCTTTAAAATTCCTTGTGCAGAAAAGCCCCTCCAATCTCATTTCACTCATTTACCTGCATGTCTTTTTTTCTCCCTTGTGTGTTTTCACATAGAGTGACCTCACCGCTGTGTACTGTGATGTCAGTGTTTCACAGTGCATGCTGGATAGAGATTATTTATCTCTCTGCATTGCCTATTTAGTGTGTAATACTCTGGATTATGGGTTAGTCTTGTCGTCATGGACGCAGAGCTTAATAGCTTGGTATCTGAGTCTGTGCCGACTGACAGACGCTCAGTGTTACCATAAGGCAGAGATTGACACACAGTGATTTTTGTATATTAAGAAGATTCAGTGTGATGGACATGGGCCACAGCTGTGAGGTTGCTCAGTTGGACTCAGTGCATTATAAAACACTGAATCTGATTCACTAATTTACTTCAAATCTTTCTCTTGAATTTTAAAGCCTCGTTGATTATTTGTGTCTCTGTGTAGAAAAAATATGGATATAAAATAGTTAAAGACAGCATGAAATGGCATTATAATGCATGTAACCTCCATAATATGACATTTCTCAGTGTTATAGAATAGTTCGAGGTAAATAATATAGAGGAGATTGTGTGAAAAAGTATTTTATGCTTACCAAGGCTGCATTTATTTGACCAAAAATACAATAAAAACAGCAATATTGTGAAATATTATGTTAATTTAAAATAATTGAATATATTTTAAAATGTAATTTATTACTGTGATGGTAAAGCTGAATTTTCAGCATCATTACTCCAGTCTTCAGTTTCACATGATCCTTCAGAAATCATTGTAATGTGTTGATTTGGTGTTCAAAAATATTTTATGCTTAATATTTTTTCAGAAACCGACCGTGATCCATTTTGTCAGGGATCTCTGATGAATAGAAAGTTCAAAAGAACAGCATTTATTTGGAATATAATTTTTTGTAACAATGTAAAAAGTCTTTACTGTCAATCTCGATCCATCTAACCCTTTCGCTAAATATTCAACAAAATTTGCACTGTTTTTCACACTAGTGTGCTTTAATGTTTACCCAGGAAATTTGTTTTGAAATGCTTTTAATTTGTAAAAAAATAAATAAAAATGGAACAATCACACTTTTGTTCCCAGTCAAAAATGATTTATGCTTGTTATGCGATATTATCACCAAATTTTGGATTCAGTCTATTTTAATTTAGGACAGGTTTTGTATTTGATTTGCGTCCTTACTGAATACAAGTGATTTCTAAAAAAAAAAATCTTACTAAACCTCGAACTTTTGAACGGTTGAGTAAATGGCGTTAATTTAATTATTAATATAATTATGTTGTCTATACCAATAAATCATTATTTTTTACATTTTTTTGAGGGAAAACGCAGAAATGAAGAGTCCACTGTAGAGTCCATTGTTTTTACCCTGTACCCTTGTTTTTTTCTAATCCTTTTTTAAGGAAAAAGTGTATCCTAGCCACTCTAAAATAAATGATCATTACACTTTCAAAGAGCATCTATCTTTGTTTCTCTATAAAAGGAATAGTTATACAGGTTTAGAACAACATTAGGTTGAGTAAATAATGACAGAATTGTCATATTTTGATAAACTATCCTTTTAAACACTTTAAACACAGTAACTGAAAAACAGCCCTTAAAGTTCCCCTGAGGATTTCTGTGATAGTTGTGTTGGGCATTGAGAGTGAAAACTCCTATGAGACGGTGTATTTATAACATGTTTTCCTATGAGAGCTGTGTTTTGTATCATGTCTGTGGTTCTCTGCAGAGCACCATAAACCCAGTGGATGGGGTATTCCAGCCTACCCCTCTCAACCCCTCTGTAATCAGTGCCATGCCAACGCAGACCACTCTACCCACAGGTGAGCTGTCTATCTCTCTCTGCATTTAATCCCTAATAATGTTGTATGTGCTTATTTTGAACGCCTTTTGGAGTCCACTTATTTGGAAACTCTGAAATTAGATTTGGTTTGCAAATATTGTGTGCATATTTTGGGCCAAGAGCATAATGATGGGTGTGTGTTCATCCATAGATGGAGCTCAGGTGTGTAAAACAGAACAGAGGCCTTCTTCTTTACCCATGGGCCCAGTTGTCACAGTGATGGGGAGCCTTCAGACTCCCACTCCCAACAGCACAGGTACGAACCAACAGTCGTGGAAGTAAACACATAAATCTAAAGGGTAACTTATTATATTAGAAAAAAAATGTCATGTCCCTTTCACACAGGAGAATAAATTTCAACACTTACTTCAGCAAATGTAAATGCGATGTTAAACTATTGCCATTTTTGCTTATTATTATTGTTGAATTGGGTCATCAAAGGTCAACAGATAATATTGGTTAATAAAGTGGGATTACATACATAAATTGTGTATTATTTAACATTTAATTATTCAGGTTTGCTTAAGTTAATAGTTCACATTTCTCTGTTTTTATTCATTTTGAGGAATACTGATTCTGCTTTTGCGCAAGTGGGATGAGTGTGCATGCTCACATTTAGTCTCTAGATCTGCTATTACCTTCATTTTTATACAGCACACACAACGCCTTTGCATTTACTCCCACTTTCTCTCAACATGGGGACTGGAGAGGTGTCAGTCAATATATGGGAAAACAAAGTAACTTGCGTTACTTATTTAAAAAAAAGTAACACATATTTTGGTGTAAATTTAAAAGTGATCCATTTCTTAACTTGAGTGACATAACCCCTGACACTGAATGTACATTTGTTATTATTTTTGTGTATATATATATATATAATGCCTTCTTTTAATGTGAGTAGAAAGCAGTATTCCCGTAGTATTACGCTGCAGTGGGGATGCAGGCAGGGCTGTTCTTTCTGCAGTCAGGCTGTTTTCCCCTGACTGCTATTAGTGCTGTATACAGGGGCTTAGAGAGTCCAGCTTCTGCTGAGGCGGTGCAGGAAGAGCTGAGCTCAGCAAAAACACAGCCGATCGGTAGCACTCTAAACAGCAATGCAGGAAAATACACATAAAACAGTCAAGAGCTCCAAAGTGCAGACTGTGAATCAGGATTTCCATATATATTTGTACCGAAAGTGCTTGCGTTGTAAGCAGGGCTGATTCAATTAGAGTTCGTTTAGCATCTGAACAGTCTTGGTTTAACACAACCAAACATTTTATTTATTAGCCTGACAGCATCACAATTATATGCATGTATATTGTGTCTTACTAGGCTTTTTCCTTCTTTCTTTTTTTACATCCCTGAACTACTTGCAATTGTATTGTGATTATTAGCATTTTTAAAGATGTTAATGTCCTCAACTATTCCAATAATAAAATCTAATAAAAACATAGTCCTCTAATATGTACAATTATAAAATCTAATAATACGTATAAATCTAATAATAACAATAATAAAAGCAGAGTCATTGTCTTAAATTGAGTTTAAAAACCGGTTGCTTTTTTGGGTCCAATATTTAGGCCTAAACTTAAAAAAAAAGTGTATTTCACACTGTCAATGTGATGCGTAGAGTGTCTGACATATTGGCATTTTTAACAGTCATACCTTGTGCTTGTGAAATCAGCTCAGTAGTGTATTACTAAGTGTGTAGATGAGCTTATCGGCCAAGCTGTTTATTTGAAGCCCACATGCAAGCCACATAAGCAAAAGCATAAAACCTCTTCAACCCATAACAGATGCTATACTGACTGTCAGCTGTGGTTTTGTTTAAATGACTGTGGTTAGTCATAGATCCTTAGCACATTCATATTTATTCTCACATATATTGGTTTAATATTTCCTTCTTGTGGTTTTTAGGGAGTGGTCCTTCAGCTCCCAGCAGCAGCGTGACTTCTCCCAGTCACATGAACGTACCGCCCCACACTGTTCCTGACTTCTCCTATTCCAGCAGCGAAGATGAGTTTTACGACGCAGATGAGTTTTATCAGAACAGCACCTCACCGAAACACTGCACAGAGTGAGTTAAACACACCACACTGAAACGCTGAATAGTATAAGTAGTGTACATAAACAAATACTGCATCAAAACAAAACATAAAACATGCAAACACACACTTGTATATACAGTAATTAAAACTCATTGAAATACTGCTGCACAAGTAAATTATAGTGGCACCGGCCCACACACACATTAAGTAACAGTGCATTATGTGAAAGCAATACTGCTTAGAGATAAACAGACTCGCACTCCCCCACACTATTTACTGCAAACCATAAATGAATTAACCAAAACACAACACACTGACCGAATTAAAACTGTACACAGACTCACTTACAATACACACACAAACACTGTCTTATATCGCTACTTAATTTATTCTGGATCTGGAATAAACTGACATTATTCTTGTGTCTCTGCAGTCCAAACAGAACAGCTGCGGGGAACAGTAAAGACAGCACAGCCCTGAAACGACCAGACACCAACGAATCAATTAACTCCTCCATGTCGAACGGCACCACTGATGCAGGTACACAAAACACACACACATATCCTTCACTGTTATGGTTCCCAAAATGAATCGGAGCAAATATTGTGCTTCGTCCTGTGACTTTTTGTTTGATGCTGGTGTTAAAAGTGAAAATACACACTTTATATATACACATACACATCTCATCATATAAACACATGCTTGTGTAATGTAATATTATATGTAGGACTGTCAAAATTAACACGTACATATTCGATTATTATTGTTTATATATAATGTGTGTGTATATATATATATATATATATATTTGTGTATATATTTTATATATATATATATATATATATATATATGTATACAGTTATATTATATATAATACAGTCATTGAAGAGCAATAAGACACAAAAGAGAACACAGTGCGGCACGACCGCGTGTCTGTGAATCTCCTGCCTGTGTGACGCACACACATGACTCGTGCTCACAGAAAGCAGCTTCAGACAGAACGAACAAAAACACAAAATTATGCCAAATGCCCGTTTTTGCGAGTATCCTCGCAAGTAGAGTCTCAAATAAGTTAAATAACAAATGAAACGTAAAGAGTTGTGAGAAAATGGGATGCGTTTTAGATCCACATCATGTGCGGCAGGTCTTAAAGGATTAGTTCACCCAAAAATGAAAATTATGTCATTAATGACCCACCCTCATGTCGTTCCAAGCCCGTAAGACCTTCGGAACACAGTTTGAGATATTTTAGATTTAGTGCCTCCATTGAAAATGTATGTACGATATACTGTCCTTGTCCAGAAAGGAAATAAAGACATCATCAAAGTAGTCCATGTGACACCAATGGGTTAGTTAGAATGATTTGAAGCATCAAAAATACATTTTGGTCATAAAATAACAAAAACTATGAGTTTATTAAACATTGTATTGTCTTATATCATATATCATTTTAATTAATTAAATGGAAGTTGGAGTAGTTTTTTTCTCCCCTGTTGTAAAGTACATCTCGGTGAAACAACTTCTCAAACAAGACAAAATGTAGTGCACGACTTGATTTTGTTCTTTGTGAATTGATTGGATCATTGAATCATTGTCGTTTGCAATTGCTGTGATCTCATGTGAGTGACAGTTTGTCCCGCCTGAAAAAACATGCATTTGCTGTTTGCCATGTTCATTGGTTGCTGTGTATTTTTCTTAGATCAGTTTGACAGTCACGATGAGAGAGATGATGACGGCGAAGGTGAATCTGTTGAAGAACACAAAAGTGTCATTATGCATCTGCTGTCTCAAGTGCGACTTGGCATGGATCTCACCAAGGTAAACAAACAGCCTTCTCTCTTTCATAATCTCTCTTTTTTCCTTAAATTTCGGCCTGCAATCCATCTTTGTCATCCTCAAAGGTCGTCTTGCCAACATTTATCTTGGAGCGGAGGTCGTTGCTGGAAATGTATGCAGATTTCTTTGCACACCCGGATTTGTTTGTAAGGTAATGCTCATCCTGTCATGTATAGATCTCACATCTGTTCTACCATATGGACTTATGATTCTGATGAATGATTACAGCGGCGCTGTCATTATTGAGTAGTTTGACAGTAGCTAAGCTGGGTTTTTTGTTTTTTCAACCAGAAGCGGAATATTTCAGAACAAGCAGAGCAAGAATATTTTCTGATATTTTTAGATTTAGCAAGTTGATTGTTTGAGACTGTTCATTTTAATAAACTGGTATGATTTAGTGATTAATTTTAATCATTACTTTACATAGTCTTTTTTTGGCAGGGAAATAAGTGCTGTTTTATCTCATTTCTTATGTACTGTATTAAGGCACCTTTTGTTAAACTATTGAAGCTAATGACTTTTCGTAAAGGGAAGCTTCCCTACAATCGTACTAATATAAATAATGAGCAGCTTGTAGTTTGACAAGTTACAGTTTCAAATAGCTTCCGCAATACCACTAGTTTCACCTGGGCTGCAGCTCGCAACTCATTTCATTTACTACTTGTGTTTCCCAGTCTAATCATGATGAACTCATTTTTTTATGAAGCACTGCTAAGTTTTTGTCCTTATAAATACTAATACTAATACTTAAGCACTAATCTTGTTGATTTGTCTGGCATGTTTTGCAGTATTGCAGAGCAGCAGGATCCAAGGGACCGCATGGTGCAGGTTGTAAAGTGGTACCTCTCTGCCTTTCACGCTGGTCGGAAAGGATCTGTGGCCAAGAAGCCCTACAACCCCATTCTGGGCGAGGTGTTCTTCTGTCATTGGGACCTGCCCCTCGAAACAGAGGACCCTGCTGCTTCTGTGAGTGTTTGTAGGTCTAAAAATAAGTAGATGCATTACATTCTATAATAGATTTGCTTTGAAATTTTTGACTTTCTCCCTTTCTCACTGTCTGTCTTTTTAGGAATCTGTATCAGATGGGCCAGTGCCGTGGAGTAGCAAAAACAGTGTGTCATTTGTGGCAGAGCAGGTTTCTCACCACCCTCCTAGTAAGTGCTCAACTAACTAATCAAACTTTATCCCTGAGAGCAATAGTATACCTAATAACTAATTTAATTGATCGTCACCAGTGGGAGAAAATAGATCCAATGTACGATTTCCTTAAATCAATTTTTGGTACTAAAAAGTCAAATAATTAAGAAGTCATTTTAAAAAACTGTGTTTTTCACACAATTGTATAATTTCTTATAAAATGCTTTAATCAGTTTTTCTGACACCATTGTCCTTTTGCAGTATCTGCGTTTTATGCTGAGTGTTACAGCAAGAAAATCCAATTCAACGCCCACATCTGGACGAAATCGAAATTCCTTGGAATGTCAATTGGTGTTCATAACATTGGTCAAGGTAGTCACGGACATTGTCACGTCATAATTAATAGACATCAGTTCTATTGCTGTGCTTAATTGATCTCTCCTGTCTGCTGTAGGTTGTGTGTCTTGTCTTGAATATGATGAGCACTATATTCTTAATTTTCCCAATGGCTACGGGAGGTAAGCATTGTTTGATTCTATCACTTTTAACAAACTGATGTATTTGAGATTTCTAGAGGACGAAGGAGGCATCTCACCCATCTCCCTGTCCTCCTATAGGTCAATCCTCACTGTTCCATGGGTTGAGCTGGGTGGGGAATGCAATATTTCCTGTTCCAAATCTGGCTACAGTGCCAATATAGTTTTCCACACCAAACCCTTCTATGGAGGAAAGAAGCACAGGATAACTGCGGAGATATTGTAAGTCAAAGTGTTACTCGCTATAAAAGCAGTGTTTATGAGTGAAAGTCAACTGATTTTAAATGAATAAATATCACTTAATTAAACCGCCTGATAAATTTCAAATTAGGACATGAATTTACAAAAGTGGTAAAGCAGCACAGTGTTGTCTTTGAGTTATTATGATAAATTCATGCAGAAAGAAATCAAATTTGTATTCAAATGCATAAAGTATTTGATATGTGAAATTAATATCCATGTTAGTAGAGAATATTTTTATTCTTATTTATTTTTATTGATAGAAACTCTTACAAGATGTTAATTGTGTGTAGGAAGGATCCACATTTTGATACATTCAAAGTCGTATTTAACAAAAGGAATATACACATGTACAACCCTACAAACACACCTTACAAGGATGATGATTTTCAATTTTACCACCAAAACACCAAATTAGTAGAGAATATTGAATAATATCCTCATATTATTGTCCTTCTTTTAGTGCCCCCAATGATAAGAAGTCATACTGCTCCATAGAGGGAGAGTGGAATGGTGTGATGTATTCAAAATGGGCCACCGGGGTAAGTCTGAACCCTAGAAAACAAGAAAAGGAAGTACATTCAAGAATAAAATTAAAGTGACATCGTTTGTTTCCTCTCAGGAAAATGCAGAATTCATTGACACAAAGAAATTGGGCATTGTTAAGAAGAAGGTTCGGAAATTGGAGGACCAGTTGGATTATGAATCCAGAAGGTGTGTAGGCCAGATTTTTCTCTCTTCTTTATAGATTCTGAAACGAGATTTGCCGCAACGTGAAACGCCTCCAAAGTCCATTTTCTCTTAAGCCACGTTGCAGATTCAAACACTTTTTAATCTTGGGCTTGAGTCTGTGACAAGTCATGGGAAACCAGCCTTAAAAAGCGGGTTTGAATTTTGTGTATTTTTAGAATTAACTTTAATCCTTCTGGTTTTTAAATCTAATTAGTATTACTGAATAATGTTTAATATTTTTTTCAACTCGATCTGGGATGGTTTGTAAGGTGATTTGGAAAATCTGTGGTTGAATTGTAAATCTGGTCACTAAGGTCACTAATCAAATAAGTAAATTTGTAGAGTAGATGTGTGATGATCTTTGCACAGAAGTTTTGCACATACTTGTTCATTGCTGTTATTAAAGCAAAAAATGGGATAAATCAAAAACAGATACATTTTCAAATTCAGTTTTTCAATTCAACTTTATACTAAAATTATTATTCTAATAATAAAATTGCAAAATAATTCACTAATGGACTTTTGAACCCCACAGTATTTAATTCCCTGTTGCACTTTATTTATTCGCTGATCTTCATAAGGCTATTTTTGTGATCCGGCTCCTCTGGGGACCTGCTGAAGTGATGTTTATTTCTGCTTGGGTACCTCTGTGAGATGATCTGATGCAGTGCGTTTTTTTTTTTTTTTTCTGTCTGGCTGTCAGTTTGTGGAAGGACGTGACAGTGAACCTGAAACTCAAGGACATTGATGCTGCGACGGAAGCCAAACACAGGCTAGAGGAGAAACAGAGGGCTGAGGCCAGAGAGAGGAAGGAGAATGAAATGCAATGGGAGACGAGAGTGAGTGTGCTTATGTACACACACACATTTGGAGGGGAAATATGCTGTGAGAAATAATGAGATTGAAATATGACTCTGATAAATGGTTCTTAATTGGTTCCTGTCGCTAATTACAGCATGTTCTTTAGCTGAGCGTTATGATGCAAATAGCTGGATGTTTATAGGGCCCAACAGTGCTTGACAATTTTTCATTTACTCGAAGTAAATGAAATGTTTAAATTAATTTACTCTCAACATATTTCAACTGTTCAAAAAACCAACCAACTTATCAATTAAACATTTTTTTGTTATTTTGTAAAATGAAGTTAAAATTGCATTGACTTATGGTTTCTATAGAAGCATATACCTTTGATTAACATTTGAGCTCATGGTAGGACTGTCTGTTGTTGCCAGACTGGATGGAAACTACTTGTTCTAAGCCGATTTTTTGGATGAAATCTGGGATATGGATTTAATCATTGTAAAATGTGTTCTCATTGGTGCCTGAAAGCATAAGCAAATCAATCTAAATGTTTCATAAAGGAACATTCTGCTCATATCTAGAGCCGTACTATTGAGCTTTAATCAAATAATAAGGATGTTGGCTTCATTTACAGTTACGAGTTACAGTTGTGAGATTGTCTAACATGGGTTTTCAAAACTGATTGCTGAAAGGGATGTTAAATAGAAAGTAAATATTTTTTTTTGTAACTTTTTTAAAATGTATTAATATTTAAAAAATAATATAGACATTATAAAGATACATTATATGGGTAACACTTTAACTAATGTTAACAAATTAGACCTTATTGTAATGTATTTTAGTTAATGTATGTCTTTGTTAATGTTAGTTAATAAATTGAAGTTAGTTCACATTGCATTTAGTAATGTTAACAGATACAACTTTTGATTTTAAAAAATGTAATAATGTTGAAATTAACTTTAATACATAAAGTTTAACATCTTAAATGAAATATATTCTAAAGTGTTACCATTTATATATTTATATTTTTTATATATATTATAAAGATAATGTGTAATTATTTTTTAATGCGTGTATGCATTTACTTTTTTATATATATATATATATAAAAAATTGCTTGCAACTGTGTATATATGTGTGTGTATATATATATACACATGCATGAATATATATATATACACACACACACATATATATATATATATATATTATATATATATACATGCATACGTGCAAATTTATAATTTTCCTTATAATATAATATATTTTTCTCACATAATAAATGGGTCTATATAAATTAATATGTTGTTGTGTTTTTGTTTTAGGAAGGGGCTCGCTCACTCGTTTCAGAACAAAAATTTTGAATGTGAAAATGAAGCAGATTTGGATCTTGTTTTTTAGCAGAAACTATTTTGATGAAATGTTCTCTAAAGATATAAAAATGTGCTCTAATATAATGTGAAACATTATATCTTATTTACCATCTTATTTCATGAACTGAAGTGTCTTGCTTTCAGATCAATGCTTATGTTTAATGTGTGATTTGTTTGTTTCCCTGCAGCTGTTTCATGAGGACGGTGAATGTTGGGTCTACGACGAGCCTCTCCTGAAGCGACTAGCATCGCAACGACACTGAGGCCGTTTCCAAATCCAGAGTCTAGAAAACAGAACTCTCTCGCAAACCACTTTTCTTATTCAGCCTTGGAATGACTGATGAATGAACCCTTACAGCTTTGCATTTTCGAAGTTTGAACGAATAAACAAGAAGAAAATACAAACTTAAATAATCTATACAAATAAAAAAAACCTCCCTGCTCGCTAGTTCAACACTTGCACCTCTCTACCACCCCTTGAGGAAGAAAAAACACCACAAACACAAAGACGACGTGATCAGAAGCCCTTCAGCATCACAAATCAAACAAGCGCTCTCGTCTCGGCAAAAGAAGAACGATCCCACTGGACGTCTGTCTCTTTCACTTCTGAAGGGTTGAGGGGTTTCTATCGAACAAAACTGAAAACTACAGCGTTCTGTATCTCAGGGAAGCTGCGGACTGAGGATTGAAGGCTGTATCTTAATGTTCGAAAAGCCTTAACGGTGGAATTACAAAGTAAACAAAAAGAGAACTTGGTTCACATACTGCTAGCTCCAGCTATTTATATATAGAAGATATGATATATTCTTGTTTTCCATTTTTTTTTCTTCTTTCTCTAGGGCAATAGTAACTGTTGGAATATTCAAATTTGACAGCAACCATTCCCTTTATGTTCTGCTCCATCAGCCTTTTAAGAGACAGTTTTATGCTACAAAAGCCACAATGAGCAAAATGTACCATTTACAACATGGGGCTGAAATTTAAGACACATTTGCCATGATTATTATCCATTCCAATACATTTTTGTTTTGTTTTTGGGAATGATTTGATATGCTTTTTTTTATAGAATGCTGCTTGACTTCCCACATAATTTATCAACTTAGTATATTCTAAGACTGTCCAGTAGAAAATCGTAATGGTGCACAATAAAACCATTCGACAAATCTGTGCTTCTACCGCTGAGGTTAAGCAACGTTATCACAAATTGCCCTGCAATCTCTCTTTCTGTGAAATGTCACGTTTTAATCCAAATAAATATGTTTCATATAGTCATGTATCATGAAGATTTGATTCTCCTCTTGAAGGTAAAATGATATTAACAGTCTGGAGTCACTCAGGACAGCTTTTACTCTTGATGAATACGTGGAATGACGTCTATATACGTGGTGTAACACTTGCAACAAGCAAAATCAAATTGTATTATCCGTTTTTTTTACATGCAATATGAGCAAAACTGGCAAAACATTATCACTGTTATAGCTTAAAAAGCCATTTGCTCTTCATCTTCTGTAGTAAATCTGAAGCCTTGCCATATGCAGTAAAGTTCACTTTCGCCTAGTATTGCTTTCCAGAGGCAATCCCAAACAATTTGCCTGACAATTGATTGTACCAGATTTCCATGTATCAAAATATAATATTAAATCTCAGTGAGACCAATTTGTGTGAGAAGGTTGAATGCATTTCTTGTTCCAGACATCCGGAGTCGATTGAGGTGATTTTATTTTAGGTGTAGGTGCTTACTTTCACTTTATTTCATTTTGAAAACTACAAGGCATTTTTTTAGTGTGTTTAAAAAAAAATTTTTTCAAATGATGTAGATCAGACTTAAGGTGATGATACACAGGGCAACTTATTGAGCAATGTTGCTGGGCAATCTTGCAGAGAAATTGTTACTTGGGCACTTTGCCATTGAAAATGTACAATACAACATCTGGATAATATAGATCGGTCGTGGGCCCTGTGTCTCATCTGGTTGCCTGTTGACGGCAACATTGCTCAAAATGTTGCCCTGTGTCACTATCTTAAAAATCTTTGGTCAAAATGTGTGGAAACCCTGCAAGTAATACATATTCAGTACATCATTTTTCACAGTAACTTTTCTTGTTTGTCATAACCTTTACCCTCATCTTCTCCTTGGGACATTTTGACCCAAAATTAATTATTAAAAAAAAAGTGTGATCATCAGAGTGATCCAAGAATTTAGGACTTGCGCACACAAAAATTGGCTGGATTTGAGGACTTTATGTGGTTGACGTAAAAAAAAAGTAACAAATACTTCACTGCTGGGTCATTTTGACCCCTATAGGAATTAATGGAATGTGAGGATTTTTTTTTTTATTTGTCAAAAAATTTAATCTGGCACAATCCAGAACAAACACACAAATGAATGCATGAGACTATAGAAAATCCACAATGTAGAATACATGCATAAACACACAGACACACACACACATCTGGGGTAGGGGGGTGTTTTTCACCCCACACAAATGGAAAATATGAGTTGAAAGAATGTGCTTAAATTATATAATGATAAATATCTACAAAACAATTTTCATTCAAAAATATAATTATATCAAAATATAAAATATATCAAAATGAAATAAAACAAAGTATAATTTTGGTGATTTGGGTCATTTTGATCCACCAGGGTAGGGTTTTTTTTTTTTTTACATTTACGGGAGAAGGAGGGTTAATTACCAAGATATCTCGTGTTTAGTCTACAGCAATGCTATACTAAACTTTAGTGGTTGTTCTCAAGATAGAAGTGTTCATGTAAATTTGTTCTGCACACAAACAGAATGGGTGTAAAATAACTCTCTTGCAGTGACAAAGATTGAAAACACATTTTGCTTTGTACCAAAATATTGGCTTGAAATTGGTCTTTGTGGATGTAGTCTTTTTAAAGTGCTTTAAGAAAAATGACCATCCAAAAGTCATGGAAAATTACCGGGGTTTATTGATCAAAAATTAGTGACTATTATCTGCCTTACATTCTCAGTAGTTTGGAGTATCTAATCATTGGTGCTACACTTAGTATATTACATTATTACACTTAGTATATTAATATATTACAAGATGTGGCCATTTATATTAGTTAATGGTTCTTTTTAGCATTGATCCGAATTCACGTAATGGACATAATGTGGCCAGTAAGAACCATAAGAACCAGAAAGCATAGCAAAAGGCACCATAGCGCCATCTTGTGTCAGTGTAAGCCATAGGAAAGGCATTTCCCAGAAACCATTGCGCTGAAACAGTATAAAATGCAAAACGACGCATTCGCTCGGTCTCATTCTTCCGCCTCGCTCTACTGAGAAGGTAATGGTATCTTAACTTCAGCGCAGTAATCCACTTTCAACATTTATGCTGGAAATTCTATATGGATTTGTTTATTTTGGTTATAGTTGTGTTTTTGTTTTATTACATGCAATACATGGATACAAATATTGCTTGTTAATTCGAAGTGTGATCCACGTGGTATAACGTTAGGCCTTGAGTGAACTTTAAATGCTTCTAATTTTTTTTTTCTTCCGTAATTTTGCTTCAAGGAAAGTTTTTTTGTTTGACGATAACAATTAACTAAGGTTTAATTTGTTTAAATTAACTTTAAAACCGTGTTTACACAATAACATCATGACCTCGTGTTAGTTACTTGTATGATGAAGATTAATGTTGGTAGGGACATCTGATTATAACTGATGAATGCCAACACTTCTGACATGTATAAATATGTTATGTACTTTTTTAAGTCTTCTATGCAAAAACGTTTAAAATAGATAATTTTCTTTCCAGACCCTGTGTCCTGAATACTTTTGCAAAGGCGGGAGACAGCAGGTATATCAACCTTGAGTCTTGTTTTAAACTTTGTAGATATTTGTTTTGCCTATGATTAATATTGTATAAGAGTAGTGGACAGAAGTGATTTCTGATAATCTTTACGCTGAGGCATTTTAAGGTTTTTATTTGAGGCTTCTATGTTTGTCAGCGTTGTGATAACTTTTTTTTTTTTGATTTCAGGAATTTGGAGTATATCTGGACTCAAGCAGTTAGGATGTGTCCAAGGTATTTCATTTTTTTATTAGTATATCAATACTAATACATAGTGTGAATGATGACCCTATTTGCTACTCTTGAGTTCATGCTGATGAAATTGCAACCACCAAGATATCTTATCTGAAGCACAGTGTCTACATTTTAAGTGTTATGTGCTTTTATCAATTATCTTACCAGTTTTTTTTTTCTTTTTTCTGTCAGGAACCTGTTCAATACATTTGATCTCAAAGGTAAGCCTCTTTTTTTTTTTAAGCCTATACAAAGTGCTTTTTAGGTTGCTGCCATGCACTGTTCATGATGATCGTTTTATAAAACAATGGGAATCTCTCTGAAAAAAACCTGAAAGATAATTGTTTACTGAAACAGTGCTTGTTTAAGACCTCCTCCTTTATTTTTCTTTATTCTATACTAATAGTGTTTATTATTACAGGTTTCTCAAGAAGCTGGATTAAGATGTATGGATATGCCATCAGCTGAGCATGGTACTAATTTCTGATTATAGTGCTCATGACTTCCTGTGATGCAAATGATGACTGCATAGTTCAGCTGAATTTCCCTGTAGAACATAAACCAAAAGTCTTTCACCCCTAACTGATGCATCTCCAGTGTTCTATTTTAATACTGCAATCATTCTAGCTCTTTTCTTACTCCTGTTTCTCTTCACAGCTGAAGAACTGCATGAACTCAATCCTATCTGGTGAGTCTGAGATTGAAATGACTTCAACGCGCAATTTGCATAGTTCAGCAGAAAATCTGTAGAACATTGCAATATATTTTGCTCCTAGCTGATGCATTAACATGTAAAAAATTTGATTTTTACTTTATTTTGCAGTGTCTAATTTCTGGTTTCAATTTCTTCCAGTTCTTTTACTCCAGTGACTGGGTATATTGTCAGCTGTCTGAATGGTTTTCTGGGTAAGTTTAAAGTGACTTGAAGGGCATCCAAAGTTGTCTCAAACTGATGAGTTTGATGTCTGTCTCTGATCTCTTTGAGGAGATGAATAAAACCTTCTGATTAAGACAATGGTTTTTTTTTTCATTAGCCTGCTAATGGGTTTTCTCATTTAGGTCTGACCTGTGACCTGCCCTTAACTTATCACCAATGAGTATGTAAGTATTAAACATTTCACAGCTGACATGATGATTGACCATTATGATGAACTGAATATCTTCTGACTTTGCCATGGAGGATGGATATTAGCTCTGGCTGATCTGGTCACATGACCTGTCAAAGTCCTGATCCTCATGGTGGCAGTTTTCTGTTCTAACAGGCGTCTTCTCGTTGACAGGTAAAGCGCTGAAGGCTTTGTAGTACCATGTGAATTCAGATACAACATGAGTTTTTACAGGTTTGTTTGTTTGCAAACATGCAATATCTTCCATAGTTGGGTTTTGTGATGCTTTGCGAATGTCTGACCTGAACACACAAATGCCATCAGCTGAGCATGGTACTAACTTCTGATTATAATGCTCATGACTTCCTGTGATGCAAATGATGACTGCATAGTTCAGCTGAATTTCTATGTAGAACATAAACCAAAGTCTTTCACCCCTAACTGATGCATCACCAGTTTTCTATTTCAATACTGCATTCATTCTTGCTCTTACAGCTGGAGAACTGCATGGGCTCAATGCTATCTGATGAGTCTGAAATTGAAATGACTTGACAATACGCTGATTTCACTCAGCTGCCATTTTGAAGTGTTTCTGGTGGGTAGAAAACCAGAAGTGTTGCCTTTAATTATAGGAGAGTCGCAAAAGCAATGTATTAATGTAGAAATTAGTTATTCTAAATGTATGTGCATTTCTTTCATACTTTAAACTGTATACAGTGAAATTCATGTTATTTTTAGAATTCAGAATCTAAAAAGCAGGAACGAACTTATCCAATAGTGCAAGTCGCCGCAGCTTCAAGTTGGAAATCAAAGGCATTGTCTGTAATTCCTGGGTTCTTCCCACCGGAGTCTCTTTCAATCTCAAAATGGCAGCTGTGCGAAATCAGCGTATACATGATGCGATTGAACGCCTAGTTCAGCAGAATTTCCACAATACGAACACCACAATATCTGTCGCTCCTAGCTGATGCATCAACATGCAAAAACTGATATTTGCCTCTTTTTACAGTGGTCTAATTTCTGTTTTTGATTTCTTGCAGTTCTTTTACTCTACTGACTGTCTGTGGGTAGATCAGCTGTCTGAATGGCTTGCAGTGTAAGTGCATTAATGTTGTTTTTTTTTTTTTTGTGTGTGCTTAATGTAAATGTTATTTGTATAAAAATGGCATTTTAAATAATGAACATTGAAACCACTCCAAGTGTATCAAGACTGTTACTTATATGATGAAGATCATGTTGGTAGGGACATCTGAGAATATCTGATGAATGCCAACATTTCTGATTTGTCTAACTCTGTGTATGGCTATGTGAATATGCAGAACATTTTTAAATGAATTGCTTTCTTTCCAGTGTCCTGGAGACTTTTGCAAAGGTGGCAGACAGCAGGTATATCAACATTGAGTCTTATTTTATATGCATTAATGAATTTGGTTTGCCTATGATTAATATACATGTATAAGAGTAGTGGACAGAAGTGATTTCTGAGATTTTTCATTCTGAGGCATTGTGAGCTTTTTATTTCTGACTTCAATGTTATAGCATTGTGCTAAATTTTTTTTGTTTGTTTGCAGGAATCTGGAGCGTATCTGAACTGAAGCAGTTACAATGTGTCCAAGGTATGTTTTCACATTTAAAATAGTGCTTATGATTATATTTGCTACTCTAATGAAATTGCAACCACCAAGATCTCTTATCTGAAGCACAGTGTTTTAAGTATGTCAAATTTTTGTTAATCTATACCAATTGTTTGTTTATAGGAATGTGTAAAGCAGTTGACCTGAAAGGTAAGCTTTTATAAGAGCCCAAATTGTACCGTCATGCACTGTTCGTGATGATTTTATAAAACAATGGGAATCTCTCTGAAAAAAACTGAAAGATAATCGTTTACTGAAACAGTGGTGTTTGAGACCTTGTACTTTTTCTTTTTTTTTTTCTATACTAATAGTCCAATTATTACAGGTTTCTCAAGAAGCTGGATCAAGATGTATGGATATGCCATCAGCTGAGCATGGTACTAATTTCTGATTATAATGCTCATGACTTCCTGTGATGCAAATGATGACTGCATAGTTCAGCTGAATTTCCCTGTAGAACATAAACCAGAAGTCTTTCACCCCTAACTGATGCATCACCAGTATTCTTTTTCAATACTGCATTCGTTCTTGCTCTTCTCTTACTCCTGTTTCTCTTCACAGCTGGAGAACTCTATCATGAACTCAATCAGTGCTATCTGGTGAGTCTGAGATTGACTTCACAATTCATGATGCGCATAGTTCAGCAGAAAATCTGTGTAGAACATAGCAGTATCTTTTGCTCCTAGCTGATGCATCAACATACAAAAAATGAGAATTGTACTTTATATTGTGGAGTTTAATTTCTGGTTTCAATTTCTTGCAGTTCTTTTACTCTACTGACTGGGTTTATCATCAGCTGTCTGAATGGTTTTCTGGGTAAGTTTAGTTAAAGTGACTTGAAGGGTTTCCAAAGAGGTCTCGAACTGATGAGTTTGAATCAGGTCTCTGATTTCTTTGAGGACATGAATAAAACCTTCTGATTAAGACCGAAAATGTCTGCTTTTTTTTTTTCTTTTTCTTGAGTTAGTCTGTTAATGGATTTTCTCATTTAGGTCTGATGCCCTGTGACCTGCTGATAACGCATCAGCCATGAGAATGTAAGTGTTTTAAACATTTCACCGCTGACATGATTAATTATGATGAATTGAATATCTTCTGACTTTGCCATGGAGGATGGATATTAGCTGTGGCTGATCTGGTCACATGACCTGTCAAAGTCCTGATTCTCATGGTGGCAGTTTTCTGTTCTAACAGGTGTCTGCTCATTGACGGGTAAAGCGGTGATGGCTTTGTAGTACCATGTGGATTTGGATACGACATGAGATTTTACAGGTTGGTTTGTTTGCAAACATGCAATATCTTCCATAGTTGGGTTTTGTGATGCTTTGCAAATGTCTGACCTGAACACACAATGTGGACAGTCTTTAACTGATTAAACCCATGTCCTAGATGGGGCCAAATGTTGACTTTGTGACCAATTAACATGTGTTTGTTTGTTTTAAGGTGTTCAAGATGATCCAGTATTGCTTTGTGAAATCATCAAATCCGGTATGACATCTTAAAATGCGTTTCTTTCTTGCAACCTATGATGACACGATTCTGCCAAATGAAATCTGCTGATTATACCCTTTACCGTTCCATATTGTCTGAGGTTGACTCTTGACACCACTTGGACCTTGATGTTTGTTAATTTTTAGTGTCTTTAAATCTGCTTTTCTTTCTCACACTTACAGAATGAATGGTGTTGACTACATTGCAGTTGTCTTCTGAATTGCCATTTTTACAGGTTGGTTTGCAAACATGCATTGCCTTCTGTATTTGGGTTTGATGCTTTGCAAATGCTTGACCTTAGTTCACATTGTGGATTAGTCTTTGGCTGCGTTTTCATTACATAGTTAAATTTAATATGCCTTTGGTTACTAATTAATATTCTCAGTTAAGGGGGAAAACAAAATGAGCATCCCTTGTCTATTTTGGGTTGTTTCAGAGTATAGTTTAAAAGCAGCTAACAGATGTTCATGTTTAAGAGATGTAAGCTGTCTGTCAAATGTGGATCTAGTCTGTAAATGGGGAATTGGGCATCAAGACCTACAGTTAGGCCTGTTATGATCAGTACTAGTATATTGACTGGTGCACGCTCGCAGCTAGTAAGGTAGCTTCTCACTGTATGCAGTGCAAGAGTCTAGACTTTCACTTATTTCTGGGACTGTATCCCACCCCACCACCCAAGGTAAATGCAGCCATTGACTGATTAAACCCTGGTTCTAGGTGGGGCCAAATGTTGACTGACCAATTAACTACTTGTATGTTTTTTTTTTTTTTTTTTTTTTTAGGAGCTCAAGATCTTGGATTGCTCTGGGGAATGAAGGTATAACTCATCACTGGCATTTCTTTGTTTCTTGCAACCCGTGATGACATGATTCTGCCAAATGAATCTGCTGATTATACCCTTTACCGTTCCATATTGTCTGAGGTTGACTCTTGACACCACTTGGACCTTGATGGTTGATGTGTTTTACTAAATCTACTTTCTTTTACCTCTTTCAGAATGGCAATCTACATTGGTGTTCTCCTGAATTGTTCCAGAGCTTCTGTTGATGCTGTATTTCTTTTGATGTTCAATCTTTTTTAAGTTTGTTAAGTGTCATTACTTCAATAAAGTGGTACTAAAACCAATGCTCTTTCTCTTCTTTTTTTTAAATATGCTTGTATAATCCATTTGTGGGTATACCCTTCAAGTGTTTAGTGTGCAATTTGATACAGAATGGTTTCTATGGTTGCAACAAATTCTCTTAGATATAAATCTTAAAGCATTTGGAGCTAAGCTTCTAAATTAGGAAAATAAGTCATTGTGAACGTTTTTGGTTGACGAGTAAATCTAAATGTCGAATTTGGCTTCATAAGGCAAAATAAAAATCACAAAGCTTTTCTCCCTTTGTACTTAGATTTAACCTGTAGACAGACCTTTTTGTATACTATATACATGGTAGAAGTGGTAAACAGATGTGGTGTGTAGTCCAAATTCAGCACATTGAATTCGGGTGGCATGAGCTGACAATATCAAGCTATCTTAGATTGCTCTCTGAACTGCTCAGCGCTTAGAATTTGAACCGTTGTCACGTGACAACGTCAACGTGCCGCTTAAATGCACATTTTTAATACTTAAGTAGTCGTAATAGTTTGATATTTCTATTTTAATAATCATTGGGGTGATCAATAAATGAAAGGGGGGGGGGGGGACCTTTTTTTTTTTACTGAGCCAAGCACCGCCCACTTTTACCATTTAACCCATTCCATTCCAACCGCTCATTCCACTATTACAATGAAGACCGTGACGTCTCGTTTCATTTCTTGTGTGGCCTGCCGTCAATGAGACCAATGTATATATAAATGGACTATACAGTTAGATCTAATAGCTCAATGTTACAATCTTTGCAAGATCTATATTTCTGGCGGCACCGATGTTTTCAATCGTAGTCTTGCTCTCACTCCTGGCTGTTTCGGCTAATGCCGATTTTTTTCACTTCGATAGCATTTCAAATGTTTCTACCTACTATTTCAATTACATCTATTGCAATATATGGGAAGGGGACTGCCAACCACACCAGGATGATGCGACACAACAAGGTAAAGCTATAGATTCATATAAAGATATATTTAATGTGTTATAAAGTAACTAGCCTACAATATGTAATAGAGATTTTGGATAACCAACGTTTTTTCGTGTATTTTGCTGCAATTTCTTTCATAAATATATGTTTAAATTTCCTATCTGTACTTAACAGAATAGTGTATTCATTATATAATCATCATGCATGAATTTATTAATAATAAATAATGAATTATATTTATATGCATTATAAGAAAAATGAATTTTATGTTTTAGTAACTGTTATTCCTTTTCGAGTCTCGTTTTGATGGCAGTATGTAATGACTGTAATGTAACCCACTAAACTAAGGCTTGTGTAACATGCTCTTCTTTTAAGTGCCTACTGGCAACATTTGGTCAGGGTTTCCCCAGTACTACACTGGCATGCTGACTGCTTGGTACTGCAGCCTGGGTCAGTGCTGTGATTCAGGGGACTGTAGGATTACAAATAACATCACAGGTAGAGCCATCAATCTCGTAAAAGCATTATTTTGTAGCAATATATAAATAAAACTGAGAACCCTTAACATTAAATTTGTGAACAATGGATATAACTTTTTGTGCATAGAAAATTTGCTAAATTATCTGGAATACAAATATACATTTTCTCTTTTCCTTGACCTATGCATATGGATGTGTGTTCAGGATTGGAGAGAGATCTACAGGTGAATCTCCACGGGCAGCACCTGGCCCAGTCTGTGGTTCTGAAAGCCATTCAAGGATTCATTAAAAACCCTGAGTCCAACAAACCCCTGACTCTGTCCTTTCACGGCTGGTCTGGGACAGGCAAGAACTTTGTGGCTCGGATAGTAGCAGACAACCTTTACCGGGATGGTATAAAGAGTGAATGTGTACGTTTGTTCATTGCCCCATTCCACTTCCCTCACGCGAGATTGGTGGACGTGTACAAGGTGAGCAAAGTTTCAACGGTTGACATCCTCATGTCTGTCCAGGACATTTAGTCTGATTCAGTTGTCCTTTGTTGATTTAGTCAACTTATTACAAACAAAGTTTTAGTCTTTGGTTACATTATAATCTTAAACATTAGTATAATGTTTGTTGTTTTTACTATAATTAATCTGCTTGGATATATTTTTGTATTGAAAAAAAACTAGGTTCACGTAGCCAGGGGTCTAATACAATCAAATAATTTAGACTTCTGGTAAACATTTATTGGACCGCTGCCATTAAAGCAGTGGTATGATTGTACTATTATGCAATTCAACCTTAATACACTTAGATAGTTCAGTTAGAAAACCTGATTCAGCAAACAGAGAAGTTACATTGTGTACAATTGATTTTTTCCTGTCAAAATTTTTAAATAAACATGTACGTGTCAGGGAATCCTGAACTTCACAGTCAGTGTGGGTATTTGTGTGTGTGTGTGTGTGTTTGCGACTAGGGCCAACTGAGAGAAGCCATTCGAGACATGGTTCTGCGGTGCCCACAGACTCTCTTTATCTTTGACGAGGCAGAAAAGCTTCATCCAGGACTCATCGACGCCATAAAGCCCTACATGGACCACTATGATAATGTGGATGGGGTCAGCTATAGGAGAGCCATATTTCTGTTCCTCAGGTTGGTGTGTTGGCTTCATACAGCCATTAGATGTCCATGGAACTCATTTATCTTGCAGTTCTTAAGCATGGTTCTTCTAGGAATGTAGGCAACTGCCCACATAAATAACAGTCATATGTTTACTTACACCTTACATCTTAAAAAATAGAATTAAAAAAAGATCCAATTAACATTCTCCAGGTTATGTATGTATATGTATGATATACAATTTTGGCCAAAAGTGATGTCTGAAGGGGATATTTGTTTTTAATAACCTTAAAAGTTTGATTAAACCGTTGAAATATGAGGAAATTTAGCTTGTGTTATTAATGTGTTCGTAATATCATGCTTTAGCAATATCGGTGGTGCTGCCATCAATGAGGTGGCACTGGATTTCTGGCACTCGGGGCAGAACAGGGAAGATATCGGCATGGAAGATTTGGAACATCTTCTGCGGGCTGAAGCCATGGAGGCTGAAGGTAGCTGCACACAGTCAAACACATCATAACAGAACAACCATGGTTGCTTCATTTTCATATATTATTGTTTTGGTTTTTTCACTATTGTGTGAGACCAATTTTGTATTTTTTATATTTTTATTAGCTGTGCTGTTGGAGACTTTACATGGACACAAGTCTCTGAGATGATGCATATTTAAATTCATCCTCCTTTACAGCTGTATACATGCAGATCTTTGCTTTAGTCTGAGATTTCCATTATGTATGTTTTTATTTATAACTGCTTTACACCTTTTACAGGAGGTTTTGCACAGAGTGAGCTGATGTCAGGCCATCTTATTGACTTCTTTGTACCATTCTTGCCGCTGGAGTACCGGCATGTGAAACTGTGTGCACTTGATGCATATGCTGCTCGTGGCCTTAAGCCGGATGAGGGAACGCTGGATGAAGTGGCCAAAGCCATGCTGTATGTTCCTAAGGAGGAGAAACTCTTCTCTGCACAGGGCTGCAAATCCATCCCTCAAAGGATCAATTTCTTTCTACCATAACAGAGCGTTACACAAAATCACAGATTATAGAAACAACAGAATATACTTGAATGAAGCAGAAATGACTGCTGATATCTGAAATGCAAATTATACAACCCTGACAATGCAGAAACAAAACACACCTTCACCTCGATATTTTACACTCTGAGAGAAAGGACAGGAACAAAAGAGCTTGCTCATAACAAACCCTACTGTATTGATATTTAGGAACGTTTTATGTACTTCTATCTTAGCTACTTCTCCCAGGCAAGCAACATTACATGTATTGATCTGACCTAAGCAACTTAACCTCTTTGAAAAATATTTTATTTACAGTAATGCACTTACAATGGAAGGTTGTTATTCAAGCAGGCAGAACCACAATGTTTTTTAACATTTGAGCATTGCTCTTTTTTTACTTCCGTAATATGTATTTCTGAGCTAAACAGGATATTGAATAGGAAAAAAAGTAAGAAGGGAATTGATCGAATCTGCTGGACTTTCCATGTACGTATTATCGCCTAATGTATTTTAGTTTGTTTTCACAAACTGAAAGAGAATTTTAAGTGGTCATCATTTTCTGTGGTGATTGACTGTATGCCACTAAGAAGCATAAAATAATATGCCACTACATTTTTATTTAATCTGGAATGTTTCTTTAAAGTTGCTGTTTAATAACTTTGTACATTTTTGGCATATTTCAGTAATCATAGGCTGAAATTACCACAAAAAAGTGTTTAATACATTTATTGTATACTTTTTGTGTGTTGTGTATCTTAAGGTGTTGTGTTTTTTGTTTTTTAATTGGAACTCAATTAATTGTCACTTGTGTTTTTTGTTTTGTTCATTGATGTTTCCATTTTGAGCACATTATGAGTTGTTGGGGAAAAGATGAAGATATGTCACTGAAATTTATGTAGGTCGAAAAAAGAGCTAGAGTGACAAGCTTGACAAACTTGAGATTGAAGAAAACATTGCTTTACATTTGAGGCTTGATGTAATGCACTATCTTCCCCTTTCACAGGCCTGTATGTATTTTTTGTAATTTGCCCATTTGTTAAATTAACTTGATTTTATTTGCTGTACTCAAGACAGTTGTTATGCTACAGTAACGTGCAGCTATGGTCATTTTACTGTCATTTTACTTGTCAGCCCTGATAATGTTACTGAAAGAACTAGATTTTATGTCACCAGCTAAAATTATAAACTTTTGTAAAGGTTTTGTCTACAAATAATATCAGGCAAGTGATATGAAAAAGGTGCCTATTGTCTGTTATTTTTGTTTGAGCAAGCTTAAATTGTGCATTGCCATTTCTTATTTATAACATCAGTGGAAAATTGTTAAATGCCCTTGTTATTGATATTCGAGGTGGGAAGAAAAGAACGAAATAAAAGTTACACGTGCCAAGCTCTCAAAACTCTTGACATTATTTCTCTATAGATTTTGCAAACAACTAAATCACTTGCTTGGTTTAATAAAAAACTAAAAATCCATTACAGTAAGTAACCTTGTTCCTCTAATGAGCATATTTCTATAGGGTTTAGGTATAAACTTTAATGAAAGGGCTAAACCTGAATCAGACTGAAAAAATGTCAGAAGTAATTCTGAAACAACTACGAATCGAACTGTTAAGATTCGTTCATGAATCGAGCAATTTTCGAATAAACAGTTCATTCATAGAATCAAGCACTGTCTTTTTAATAGCAGAAATAACGCCACTGGAAATATTCAGTAATAATCACATATTGATTCTATGACAGTTTCATCAACATATAAGTTACGAAGTTCGTAAACATTTTATTAAAACGTTCAAACACTGGATAACGCCGCGGCCTAAAACTTAACCCAACAATCTGAACAGCACTAATATGTGCCTATTTGTGGCTTAATTATAAGATTTTATATCTTGTAAAATACAGCTCAAGGACGTAAAAAAACGTAAGCAAGCACTGACTAAATGAGTAGTATGAAGCTGCAGACTCGGAGACCTGCATTTACAGTCCCCCTGCACCCAGAGTCCCGCATTCTCAGACCCCTCGTTTTTCGAGACAGCGCCTCCTATCAAATTGTATCGGATAAACATGTGAAGAACATGTGAAGTAGATAAATAAAATCTTCAATTTTATTTAGCGATTCGCAGTAGACTATTTGTTTGATTTATTTTGTTAATAAAACTAATTTAGCTCATCGATACAACATATGAATAGTCCATTTAATATTTTTAAAGATAGTTTGAAACAAGATTTGAGCCGTTAATGTATGTTTTTTCGTCCTCTTCTCCCCGAAAATATTTAGATAGCTTATGTTTACGTTAGCCTTTAACCTTGGACTTTTTGTAGAAATGTCTTAAATGCTGCAGTTATTTTCACTGCCCATTTTGTGCCCCATATATTTCAAACCCACAAAATTGTCCAAAGTTCAAAAACATCTCAAGGGACACTTCAACAGAGCAGTGCAACATAGTAACTAACATTTGCAAACATTTTTTCTTTTTTTTCTTTCTTTCTTTTTGAAACATCATAAGACATGTGCTATCGGTCCTATGGAGTCGCCCCTGCCGAATCCAGCAACATATCATTTTATGATTATGCAAAGGGACTTATAAATGAGTTTTTTTAATGCAATTGAAGACGAAAAGTAAAGTCAAAAACACTGTTTTTTCTTCCTTTTTTCTTTACAGCAAGATGATGTTTAGGTGATTATTAAATAAAGTACATAATTGTTTATTATTGGTGTTTTGTCTATTCTGATTTGTTTTGCTTCGCATTCAAAATATCAAAAAAACAGATATTGTAATGTTAGCATGGTAATGTTAATTAGACCATTATAGGTTTAACTGAAAGAAAAATTGGAATTTGAATAAAAAAATATAATAAAAAAAAACATTGTAGCATATAATATAGCCTACTATTTTTCTGAAGATAGTTCAATCTGCTAATTGTATCCCTTCCATCAGTAACAATTAGGGGTTTTTTTGACACATGCATTAAGCAGGGAACACAAATATTTATTGGATAATTTATTTGAAGACCGTAATATTGCATCCTATTCTTGTTTTTAATTGCATTTGGATAATGCGCTGTACTCTGTGTGCGGGTGTTATTCGATCTTTTGAACAGCAGGAGGCGCTGTGTTCGAAAAACGAGGGGTCTGAGAATGCGGGACTCTCGTTGGGGAGTAGATGCAGGCTCCGAGTCTGCAGCTTCATAATATTGGACTAAATCCGTTTTCTAAACTGGTTCATTGAACCGATTCGCTGAAACGAGTCTTTTCCAATTCCCATTACTAGTGTCTGCCAAACGCGTGGTCAGCTGGCATTGGCCAGAAAGGACGTTCCACGGCTTTCCGCAAATTATCTGATTGGCTGACCGGTGTGACGCTTTCGTCTCCACCCGCCGTCCAATCAGAGCCAGCCATCTGTTCTCAGTCTAGAGGCGAGACTGTGCGAATGATAGCAGCATCAGCGCACAGTGATTCTGCAGGCATGTAAAGATCCAAACAGAGCTCATAATATACAAGCCTAATATTTCTTTTTAGAATACATTTTCTTTATATTTTACTATTCCACCCTTCCTAAACGGGGAATATATTTTACTGCAAAATGACAACGTTATCCCTACTGTTTATGGCCGTGTCCATCGCTTTGATAGCTGCAGAATCAACTGTTTATTTCCGAGAGCAATTTGAAGACGGGGGTGAGTGAAACATTTATGTTTTGATGCTTTTTGTCTATTATTTATGCTCTCTGTGGCTTTCGAGCATGTGATAAATTCACCATAGACTTTAAATTCTATGTGGTGGAGGAGGAGTCACCATATGCTATTGCAATGGCTTGGCAACAATGGTGGGTTGTATTCATTAAATTATAACAATAACAATAATAGCAATAGTATTAATTTAATATCTTAATATATTGGTTTAAATAGGTTATCTTATAACAAATAGTCAACTCAGCAAGTGTGAACGACGGTCGGTTGAGCATATGTCCTTGATTTAATCTGATTTTACTCATAATTATGCATGTATGCATGGCATGCTGATAATGGTTTTAATTTCATATTCATATTCATGTCACATTTCAGACTCCTGGAGGAGCCGATGGATGGAATCTAAGCATAAATCAGACTACGGCCAGTTTGTGCTGTCTGCAGGCAAATTTTATGGCGATGCTGAGAAAGATAAAGGTGAGTGGTGCTTTTTTTTATAACAGGGATGAGGTAAATGACACTGCTTTGCTTGAATTTGTGGTTTCCTCATTATTTTACGCAACAAATAATACGCGGGGGAGGGGCTACGGCATGTGACGTATGCCCTGTGCTCTACTGAGCTGCAGAGTGCAGACAGGTCACACCATCTTATATTTACTGTTTCAAAACAATACAAAGCCACGTGTAGTTGGGCCAGTTGCCCTGCCACAGATGAAATCTAGTCCAATTTGTATAGCCAACTTCCTGCTTTGCTGAAATTGAGGAATGTGTACCTTGTCACAAGATTTATCATGTAAAGACCACATGAAATCAAGTTTTAGTTCATTGGAGGGCATTCTTGTGTACTCCTAAACATTGACATAATTGACACTAAGCCGATATTTCACATTTAAAATATAATGCGAAATATTGGTGGGTCATCTTGCTTACTTTCAGGTCTTCAGACCAGCCAGGATGCTCATTTCTACGCGGTTTCATCCCGCTTTCCTGATTTCAACAACAAGGATCAGCCTCTCGTAATCCAATTCACTGTAAAACATGAACAGAGCATTGACTGTGGGGGAGGCTACATCAAACTTTTCCCATCAGACCTCAAACAGGAAGATATGCATGGAGATTCCACCTATAATATCATGTTTGGTGAGTATTTCATTAACCACTATCTATTGATGAGCATCTTAAATCTGATGTGAAATCAGACCAGTCTTTAAAACATTCTGTGCATTTGGACGCACAAGATGATTTAACACACATTATCTATTCTAGGTCCTGACATCTGTGGTCCTGGCACCAAGAAAGTACATGTAATCTTTAATTACAAAGGCAAAAATCATTTGATCAACAAAGACATTAGATGCAAGGTAATCTTATTGTTCATTTATTTGTTTGTCTCATTACGCACCATGGCAGCACTCCTACTAGCTCATATACCATGTATTTTGTCATCCAGGATGATGAGTACACCCACCTGTATACGCTTATTGTCAATCCAGACAACACTTATGAAGTCAAGATTGATAATAAGAAGGTAGAGTCTGGATCTCTGGAAGAAGACTGGGACTTCCTGCCCCCCAAAAAGATCAAGGATCCTGAAGCGAAAAGGCCTGAGGACTGGGACGAGAGAGAGAAGATTGATGACCCTGATGACAAGAAACCAGAGGTAAGGACATGGTGTTTGTCAAGAAACCAAACAGATCTTGCTTGTTGCAAAACTGATTAACTGGTTGGGATAAATATGCACAGATCACTAAGTAAATCATTGCAACAACAGCTGTTCTGATATACAGTATATGTTATATGTTCCAGCTTTGTGAAACATTGTCTGTGTGTTTCTGTAGGACTGGGACAAACCCGAGAACATCCCTGATCCCGATGCCAAGAAGCCTGATGACTGGGATGATGAGATGGATGGGGAGTGGGAGCCGCCCATGGTCTCCAATCCTGAATACAAGGTACTGACGTTTCTTTAATTATGCCTCCCTTAAAATACTTAGTCTCCAAGTAACGGAAGTAGCGACAGATCTTTTCTTCCATTTTGTGATGTACTGTATATTTGAGTGAAATTGTTTATCGAAAAAAGAAAAAAAAATGTTAGGACTGGTTCTATTGCTTGGATGAATGCAGAAATTAATGCTATTAATTATAAAATAAAAATATTAAGCTTGATTTTATTAAAAATAAAGCTTGTTTCCACTACAGAATTAAAAAAATATATATTAGAATTTTCTCACAATTGCAAATATCTTGCTCCTCTGTCTTTATAACTCGTAATTGCTAGTTTATACCTCAAAATTTGGACTTTATAACTTGCAATCTTAAATTCATATCTCACAATTCTGACTTTTTCTAGGAATTGCGAATTGTCCACACAATTTGAACTTTTTTTTGTCTTGCAATTGTGAGTTTTATATCTCACAATTCTGATATTAAAACTGGCTGCTGTGAATTTATATCACAGTTCTGAGGGAATTGTGAAAAAATGTCAGAATTGTGAGATATAAACTGAATTTTGAGATTCTCAATGGTCACAATTACTATTTATTTATTTTATTTTGCGGCAGAAACAAGTCTCCATAGATCTGAATGTTAGCTTAAGGTTGATTGCAAGAAAGGGTCGGGATTTATGTGGGTGAATTTCTTGGAAATGTCCAGAATTTGTCAGAAGAACTACAATCAAAAAAAATATAATTTTAAATGACAAAATCTATGTTTTTTATGAAACGCATACATGGATAATTAATTCAGAATAAGACCAATAGCATATAGAAAATAGGGTGAATTTCCTCTTTAACCTGACTTAAATATTGAACAAAAATGCAGATAATACCAAAAGAACATGGCTTTGTCACAGTGAATACTGGGTTTTATTTTCGATATTGAGTTTTTAATCTTTTCCAGGGTGAGTGGAAACCCAACCAGATTGACAATCCTGCTTACAAGGGGAAATGGGTGCACCCTGAGATTGATAATCCAGAATACACTGCTGACAGCGAAATCTATAAATACGATAGCATCGGAGTGATCGGACTGGACTTGTGGCAGGTACATTAGCAGTTTTCTTATTTTGGCTCCCAAAGACAATTCAAGTTTTCAGATATTTAATAACTGTCTATTGATGTGCTTTAAACCAACTTTCCTTGTATTTTATTTTATTAGGTTAAGTCTGGCACCATTTTTGACAACTTTCTCATTACAAATGACCCCAAACTGGCAGATGAGATTGGCGATGAGACTTGGGGTGCCACAAAGGTACGCTGCTTTGATTTATTATTGCTCCCTATTAAATTATTTTCCACTTTATTGTCGTTTTTCTCTTGTTTATGTTTTGTTGTTTTTGTTCCTCTCAGGATGCTGAGAAGAAAATGAAAGAAAGTCAAGAAGAGGAAGACAGAAAGAAGCGTGAGGAAGAGGAAAATACAAGAAAGGAGGAGGTGAAGGATGAAGGGGAAGATGAAGATAAGGAGGAGGAGGAGGAAGAAGAGGAAGAGGAGGAAGAAGAAGAAGAAGAAGAGGAGGAGGAGGAAGAGGAAACAGACTCTAAACTCAAAGATGAGTTGTAGATTTCAACAGGAACTTGTGAAGAAATATCCCATGACTAATGGGGTACAATACAGAGAACTGGACTAATGCTAGACATTCCTTTTTGTTGTGTGTGTCGGATGAATCTGGCAAGATTGTTTTGTCCCTTTCCACTACTACAACCCTATTTATAGATTACATTTTTACATAATTTTCATTTGCATGATGTCAAGCAAAATCCCAAGCGTTTTCAGTCAGGGAGAGTTGAGCAGAACCAATATGAAAATCTTTGTCTATAGCGTGAGATGATCCATAAAAATTCAATGCTCATATGTCAGAATATCCTAAGAAATTCTGTAACATGAAACTTGAATCATAGATACAATTCTCAGAAACTAATATGATTACCTCAAAGAACATTTACTATATTTCATTGATAATGTGGAGCAGTTATTGCCATCATTTTGTTCTCATTTCACTTCTGAATACGGGAAGTTGTTTCTCATCTACAGCATTTTGGCTTAACACATTTTTACATGTGTGTGTGTGTTTTTTGGGTTTGAGAGAGAGTCCTTACTTTACTTACTTTATTGCATGTTTCATCTTAAACCAAACCTCAACTTCATAACCACGTACTTGCTCTCAATATCAGTATATTAGAGATCAGGTTCTTGGTTGTATACTTTCCTGAACACATAGCGGATTTCACAAAGCTGATATAGTTTTGATCTGGCCCTGATCAGCAAGCAAACTTTTATACCGAATTAAGAATTTGCATGTTTGGCTGAAAGTACGGCGAAAGCAAATCAAGGTTAATAATGGTTTCTTGCAGTTGCTGTCAATTGTTTGTTTGGGTTCAACTGATTTGCTGAATGATTTATTCAGCAAATGTGGTTATTAGGGCCTGGCTGAACCTGTGGAGTAAGGAAAATTTTAAAAATGTGTGTAAGATTTCAAGGGTGTTGCAGGGTAAGTCTTCTATTATTCTAGAAACACGACAGATTTCACAGCCATTGTGAATATTGCACTGCTGTACTGCTTCAATCATACTTCTCCCAGCAAAATGGATTGTGACCTTTTTTTTAAAGATATATTTTGTACTTTTTGTGTTTGAAGGATGTACCTTGACATTTTGAGAAGAAAAGCTCTGGTATGACAGTTGTTGTCCAATAATAAAACTACAAATAGGGTTATCATACATAAGTTTCTTCTTGACTTGTTGGGAACATTAAATAAATTACATTTCTTCACTATTTTCACTAAAGTGGCAAAACTCCATTTCAGGGGGTTCCACATTTTTTTTTTGGAAACTATCACTTTTTTTTTTAAATTTCACTTATTTGTAAAATAATAAATTTCTTAAAATACATATTCACTTTGTAGAATATCAGTAAGAGGTTTTCAAGTAAAATAATGTCTGTGGTTAAAATGTACAAACATAGAAGTACCTATGTTTTGTACATTACGTTCATGCTTCATGAATACTGAATCTGTTGTGTGATTCTTCAAGAATCGAGGACCATGAGTGTCACTTAAAATGAATATGTTATTAATTTAATAATTCAAACATTAAAATGTAAATCACTTTTAAATTCACACATTAGCAGACAAATTGAATGTATGTTTTTAAAATGTAGTTAAATAAAAATGGAAAAAGAAATGGACATACTAAAAACTGTTTATTTAATTCATGTTTTAAATTTCAACAGCAAGCACAAGTCTAAAAAATAATAAGAAATAAAATAATAATAATAATACTTCAGCAATAAAGTTAACCACAGACTTTATTTTACTCACAAAAAAAAAATCCATCATGAGAATCTTGAGGTTGAGATCTTTTAGCACTACAATCCTCAATCCTCAGCCATTTTCCTCATTAGTCCCGCACCATGTTTTGGTGCTCTGATCCACCGAGGACTCCAGTCCAGTGTGTGGTGGTTTTGCAGAGCCATGGGTGGAGCGTGAAGTCGAGCTCCCCCTCTCTGGGCGTTTAACTAGAAAGTCCAACCACACCCTAACGATAACTCAATCCCTCCACCATTAGACCCACAGAGGTGGAGCTGGACATCATTTGGCTGTACACACACTGTGAGCACCAGTGACCAGAGAACTTGGAGCAGCCATCAACTGTGACCCACCACCTACAGATCCAGTGAATAATCCAGTGCCGGGTTTTATTTAGCCTCAATCCACAGAGTAATCCAGCACCAGGTTTTGTAGCATCCCTATATTGCCCATTGCCTATCGAAACGCAGGATGAACTAGTGGGAACTGAAACACTATGGCTGCCAGTCTCTCCCTGACTCAGGTAACCACCCTTTCTACACAAATATAACACTTTCCAGCTGGTTTCACATGCCGTTCAGATCTGTTGAGCTTTATATGTGCGCTTTAGGGCGAAAAACGATCACACCCTGTTGTCTGGTCGCAGCTATTTAAAGTTGTTTTCAGCCATTTGCTGTGGGAGAGAAAAAGTTTCAGTGTGATCTTTTAGGGACTTGCGTAAGGGCGTAGCTTATGTGTCAGTGTTGAACTAGGGTGGATTATACTTTATTTATTTTTCCAGCTTTTGCATATTTTAGGATGATCTAAAGGGGTAGTAATTCTTTAAAGAACAGCTTGTATTTTTACACGTCTCGGCTATGAATGTTTGAAAGTGCTTGTAAAATGTGTCTTTGCCTATACGAAAAATTAGAGATGCTGCAGTGATGATTACTTCTTCGATTTATATCACTAACTTTTAAGTTACAATATTAAGGGCATCTTTTGCTAATATGACATCAGTATTCTTGTATTAAATGTGTGTGTTTATAACACTAACAAACCATGTAAGCTATTTCAGTGGCATCGCAAAACAGCAGGAAGTTTTGCTACAGCCTACACTGCTCACTTTTACTCTCTTCACACATTAATATATAGGAAATAGGCGTTATCTCATGCAAATAAGGTGTGTACTACCCTACTTGAGTCATAGCGTGTACTTTTCCTTTTTATGTATTTATTTATTCTACCTATAACAACTTTTTTTCCTGTTGGCTACAGTCTGGAAACTAATTAGCCAGCTAGCTAAAGCATATTTGACACTCGCTAGCTGGCTAAGCAGACTATTAGCCTTCTAAAAGTTGTACGCTTTAGTCGATTAAAATCAGCCTTGAGTCATCTTAAATAGCCTTCAATCTCAATCCAGTTAAGTATGAACTCATTTCAGATGTGGTCTTAGCATGTTATGAGCAAATAGAAGTGAAATAGTTTCAGTGACACTCATGCAGACGTTCAAGAAAAGGGGGATCTGACAGCATATGCATTACATGCATGGACTCACTTAACTGCTTTTAATAGTCCAGAGGGATTCATGCATTGATTAGATTGATGGTCTGAAATGTTCCTCACTTTGCATGTTGTCTTTTTTTATTGCTTTAAGAATAACACTATTCTCTAATGGTAAGGGTGGTTGAATAGTTGACCACATTCAGCTGATAGTATGCTCTGTTTTAGAAGCAAGGCACACAAGCATGAAATATGCATTGCGTTATTACCTCTTTAGACAGAGGAAGAGACACGTCTGACATCTCTTCGTTCTGGATTTCTGTTAGGGGTGGATGATATGACCAAATTCTTGTATTTTTATTTCACTATTATTGGAACTGGAACAAATTAAGTTTTTCAGGTACAATAGGTTTATTTAACATGTATATAGAATTAGTACAGAAATGTAATAATCAAATTTAAGAAATTAAATATTGCATAGTCTTCATTGTATGCATTAAATATAAATGTATTATTAAAGCTAAAAAAAAGAGTTGATTCACATTAAAGGCGTAGTTCACTTTCAAATGAAAATTAGCTCATGATTTACTCACCCTTAAACCACCCTAGGTGTATATAACTTTCTTCTTTCAAACGAATACAATCAGAGTTATATATATATACAGTATATAAAAAAATATCCTGCCTCTTCTAAGTTTTATAATGGCAGTGGATTGCAACCAACCGATTTAAGCTTAAAAAAGTGCATCCATCTATCATAAACTAAGGGGTTAATAAAGGCCCTCTAAAGCAAAACGATAAGTTTGTGTAAGTAAAATATTAATATTTAAAACTTTATAAAGTAAAACAACTAGTCTCCGGCCAAACGAACATACATTCCGATTCTGCTTAAGTGTAAAGCACTGCTGATATTACGCTACGCTACTTTATACCGAAGTCATAAATTGGCCGTTTGGCCTGAAGCTAGAATTTTGTAACGCACTTTTTAACGTGCTTAAAATGAATATTTTTCTTACACAAACTCATCGTTTTGCTTTTGGAGGCCTTTTATTAACCCGACGGCGCCATTTGGATTTTGTTTATGATAGATGAATGCCCTTTTTTGAGCTTCAGTCTGTTGATTGGAATCAATATTTTATAATATAACTCTGATTGTATTCGTCTGAAAGAAGAAATTTATATACACCTACTAGAATGGCTTGAGGGTGAGTTAATCATGGGCTAATTTTCATTTAAATGTGAACTAATCATTTAATGACTGAATGCGCGGATCCATTATATGATACACCTCTGGTTTACACCCAACTGTTTACTTTCATTTGAGACATAACTGTTTACATGAATACTCCACATGATAGCCATTTCGAAAAAATTGCGCTTGAATGGTCGATTAAACACACAATAAGACTTGAAATAGAACTGGATTCACAAATGCCTTCTTAGAGAGGCAGCTATACATATCTATAGTATATAATATATAAATTTACATGCTACTATATAGCAAAATCTCTAAAGATCCATACCGTGGTTACGATATACATCATACCGCCCAGCTCTACTTTCTATGAAGCCAAGGGCATAAGTTTAGTTTGGGACATACTGAAAAGGAGGCAGGAGACAAGCATGATATTATCATTTTTAAAAGAATACAGTGAGTCATAGAACCTTGATCATATTGTTGTCAAAATTACACAAAAATGTTGGTTTTATGAAAATGTAATTTTGTATATTTCTCTGCCTAACCGTAATATGACATCTGATGTGATGTGGTTTTTGATATCTGATACTATTTCACTCTAATTTTTGCTGTAAAGAACGTATTATCCATCTCTCTAGTCAATGTCTGGTATACACACAAAATTTGTGTAAATAAAATGCTACATTAGTGCAGCCTTAAACCTGTCATTGTCACGACACGACAGAATATATATATATAAATTATTTCTTAATTTTTTATACAATTGCATAAAAATGTATAAAATAATCAAAATTCCATCAATCAATTAGTGTTTAATAATTTAATACATTTTACTACATTATTTCTGCAAGTGTAATTTGTGTAAATCTATGTGTGCAGCATTAAACAGTCTGTAAATGCACTTTCTGTGGTATTTTTATGTAGCTTCTCTGCCGACTTTGGATCAGAATAGGATTCCAAGATAGTTTTGTAGATTATATTTCTTCATTGTATGTTTAACTATGGTTTACTAAAACTTCGCTCTGTAGGAGCGTGGTAATTGTAAGAGGAACATGCCAGAAAAAGTCTCAGGAAATGAGTTGGAATCGCAACAGCCAGAAAGGCCAAAATGGTTTGAGATTTTTTTTTTTTTAAGAAGCGTTACAAAAACTCCTACTCCTTTCTCAGCGGGACAAGGAAATGTTTGGTGGCACTTTGCTGAATATTGTGTGCCAGCATCGGATTAGCATGCACCAGTAACCACCTGACAGACAGAGCTGTTGAACTACAACCAAAAAGCAGTTGGGATCTGGCAGAACTTCACCTAACATGACCAGAAAAGCAAGTTGATGCTTATGCATCATGATGATCCAGATGTCTGATATTTAATATCATATAACCCTCCAATAGCATTTGTCTGGCAGAGGGGTTGACATTTACTAAAAACATAATTTAAACAATCATAATTTGGACTCTATAATGTGTCTCATTTCACTTGATCCGTCCATATGGCATAAATTAGCCTTTTGGCCGTGACTAAACCTAATGTCGATGGTTTGGCTTGTGGACAGCTGCACAAATGTGTGTTACTCTGCTCGACTATTGCGAATCCCAACTCAACAAAAGCTCAGTGTTGTGTTGTGAATGGTAGGAGACTTAAGAAAGGCACCGTTAATATGTGAATGGGTGTTTAATCCACATATATGGCTAAGGTGTGTGAGTACTAAGTCATTGTGAGATCGTTTGCTTTCACATTGCCATTCAATAAATGTTCACCTGGTTGCCAGATGGTTTTAACATTTTCTTTTTCAGAGGTCTGAATGCATCAATGCTGCCAAGAAAGACAACAGTTTAGAAGAATGTGCTCTGTAATTGGCTTATTTATGTATATCGGTTAAAGGTTTTATCAGTTTAACCTGTTTTAGAGAGATTACACAATGGAATGACTAACTAGATTTTGTTTTATTTGGTTGCAGCTTTCAAGTGGGAATCCTGTCTATGAGAAATACTATCGACAGGTAAGCATTTAATCAGCTTTTTCTGTTATGTCTCACTTTGGCAGATATAGAGCGCTTGGTGAAAGAAAAGAAATAAAAACCTCACCGCATTGTCAGTTTGAGCTAAAAGCACTCTGAGGCTTCTGCCTCCCGTAAGCGTCGTTCTCTCAGTAAAAGGATTCCGCTATGAATTAGTGATGAATTTTTTGCAAACAGGACAGGGTGAGTGAAGCAGCCTGTTTGAACTAGCATATGGTTTAAACATCTTGCTACTGGTTTCCTATTTGAGTGAATGTCTTCAGTTGTGTTTTTTGGATTGTGTTTGAAGGATTCGGCCTTCAGTTCTAGAATATGAATGCATTAAATTGATCCAAACAAGTAGCACTAAAGACATTTAGCCTGTATTATTACAGAAGATTTCTATTTCAAATAGAGGCTGTTATTTTGAACTTTCTGTTCCTCAAAGAATCCTGAAAAAAAAAATGAATCATGGTTTTGAGCAAAATATTAAGATAATGTTAAGAAATGTTTCTTGAGCAGCAAAATTTCTGAAGGATCATGTGACGCTAAAGACTGGACTAATGATGTTGAAAATCCAGCTTTGCTATCACAAGAATAAGATGCATAAAATACAGTAGTCAACATTTGAAGTGGATCAAAAGCTTTCATCAAAGTCATACATGAATTTTGAACAATACCCGTTCTTGTCTTAGGACAACTTTGATTATCTTTTTTGATGTACTTCAAATGTTGATTACTGAATATATAGAATAGAAACCAGTTATGCTTAATTGTAATATTGTAATAATTGTAATTTGCCTCTTCACAAATGACTTGTTTGATTTAGTCCTCCGATGTAAGTCGCTTTGGATAAAAGCGTCTGCTAAATGACTAAATGTAAATGTAATATTTCACAATATTACTTTTTTAGTGTGTTTTTGATCAAATAAATGCAGCCTTTGTAAGCTAAAGAGATTCCTTTCAAAAACATTAACAATCCTTACAGACCCCAAATTTGAAATATTTTTTTATGCTTTATTCCACCACAGGTAGATCCGTCCGGCAGTGGGTGTGTGGGAGCGAGTGATGCGGCTTTATTCTTAAAGAGATCTGGCCTTCAAGACCTAGTCCTTGGCAAGGTAACATCAATAAGCAATAGCATGCTTCCCATTTAGCATTGTGGGAAATGAATTGATTGACGAGTGCTGGAAACATCAAGATGACTGAAATAGAAAAAGATAGATAGTGTTTTTACTTATCTTCTTAATATCACTATATTGATTTTCTGCAATTTGTTGTG
Source organism: Pimephales promelas (assembly GCF_988280905.1). Lineage (NCBI taxonomy): Eukaryota > Metazoa > Chordata > Actinopteri > Cypriniformes > Leuciscidae > Pimephales > Pimephales promelas. The sequence goes on from NC_142782.1 coordinate 27,113,118, forward strand.
TTACTAATTTTGCATTACATTCATTTGCAAAACCGTTTTTAGAAATACTTTCTACTGAATCTTCTTGAACATTTACAACTTTCTGTTCTATAGAACAGGTTGTTATGGACATGCAATATTATGTCATGCAGTGTTAATTAAAGCACTAAATGACTGATTTGTTGCTAATTTGTTCCACAGATATGGGACTTAGCAGATTCCGAACGCAAAGGCTCGCTAAACAAGCAGGTATTTTCAAACATTGTAGTTCATTATTAGAAATAGTTTGAGCTATACACTCTCCAGTGTATAAATGATGATTGTAAGAAATTGAATAAATAATTGATCACAAAAAAAAAGAAGCTATACACTCTCAACTGCATTTGTCTATTTGTTGCTTCTCAGCAATTTTTTGTAGCCCTCCGTTTGGTGGCGTGTGCTCAGAATGGACTTGAAGTGTCTCTTAAGAGCCTAAATACTGCAGTCCCTCCCCCAAAGTTTGTAAGTTAGATCTTAACTTCCTTTTCCTCTTCACCAGACCAGGAAAACAACATCACATGTCCTTCATTGGCCAAGGAGAACTCGGAATACAATAACAAATGACTTAAAAGCTGCTGAGTTGGTGATTTTATCTGCTTACGTGGTGGAAACGGTTATATCCCTTGAGAGTTAATGACTGTTCTTCTGTTGTCTGTCTAGCATGACACTAGCAGTCCTCTTCAGTTTGGCCCTGTGCCCACAGACTGCCCATGGATTGTCAAGGTCAGATATCGGCAATAAATAAAGTTGCTCGATAAACGTTGTATTTAGAATTAGGTTAGGCTCATTTATGAATGTGTCTGTGTGTTGTGTGTGTCATATAGGCCGATGAGAAGCTGAAATTCGATGCCATCTTCGAGAGCCTCTCTCCAGCGGGCGGCATGCTCACGGGGGATAAGGTCAAACCAGTGCTCCTTAATTCTAAACTCCCTGTGGACGTCCTTGGCAGGGTAAGACAAGCGCAGTGGCAAGCAGGTTTATAATGATAGTGCAATGCAGGGTTTGAAGATGCTACTTTTACCTCGTCTTTTATATAAAGGTGCATTTTTAGCCCTAACCACCAGAATGCACTCTTGACCCATAGCTTGAAAGTATTGGGGTTTTTTAAAAGGCAAAAACCTGAAGTTTAGCTAAATTGTTTAAATGTATTAAAATGAAACTACAGGTAAATAATTCTGCACATCAGTAATAATGATGAAATGGACAGAAACGATCTGACATCTCTTATTGGAATTAATGTTATAGGTTTGGGAGCTCAGTGACATTGACAGAGACGGCATGCTGGACAAAGATGAGTTTGCTGTGGTGAGTTCTGTGGGTTATAATAAACCACATACGGGTTATTAGTATCTTGGCATATTACTTATCATCTCACCTAGTTTTCAAGCGTGACACCCTGCTTTTTACATAGATCAGGCTTTCATAAAGATGACATGAACATCTTGTTTCCTATAATATGAGAAAAGCTGCCTTTACACTATGTTTTTATACTTTATAAAGGAATAGTTCACTTCAAAATTCATCATTTACTCACCCTCAAAGTTGTTGCAAACCTGTATAAATGTCTTTCTTCTGCTGAACACAACAGAAGACATTTTGAAGAATGTCGGTAACCAAACAGTCGATGTTTGACTTCCATAGTATGTTTACCTACTATGGAAGTCAATGGGGCCCATCAACTGTTCAGCAGAAGAAGTATATTCACACAGGTTTGAAACAAATAATGACACAATTGTCATTTTGAAGTGAACTATTCCTTTAAAATTGAGGAAGTTTAACCAGTGTTAATAGTGCATATATTTTGTGTGTGTTTAGGCCATGTATCTGGTATACAGAGCTCTGGAGTCCGAGCCGGTTCCCATGTCTCTGCCTGCCGCTCTGATTCCACCATCAAAGCGGAAAAAAATAGCCACGCCTCCTGTGATCACGCCCCTCCTACCATCTCCAGCACAGCATAAAGAGAGAGGCTCTGCACACTCTGCATCTAAAACACTGCCAGCAAAACCTACACCACCACAGGTCACATCAGCTTATTGATAATTTAGTTCTGGTATTTGCTGCAAATGTAGTTTGAAAATGTTCAGTTTCGTTAACAAACATCTATGTATAAATGTGTGTGTGCAGTGGGTGGTATCTCCAGCAGATAAAGCCAAATACGATGACTTATTCATCAAGACAGATAGTGACATGGATGGCTTGGTATCTGGTGCTGAGGTCCGAGATATATTTCTTAAGACGGGTTTGCCGTCTGCTACTTTAGCCCGCATTTGGTGAGATGCTACTGTTTTGATTTAAATATCCGTTATTAGTTTAATTTTCCATAATTGCTCATGCTGAACTAATTAGACCTAATCAATATCTTGCAAACTTTAAAACTGTATGGATTTGTATTGTAATGTTATTTTGGCTTGCCTTTTCTACAGGGAGCTTTGCGATATAGGTGACGTCGGGAAGCTGACCCGGGATCAGTTCGCATTAGCTCTATATCTAATCAATCAGAAGCTCTCAAAGGGAATAGACCCACCCCAGACACTCTCTCCGGAAATGATCCCTCCTTGTGATAGACTGGCACGACAGGTACAGTGTTCATTAAATCATATGTGGAGATTTTTTTGTTGTTGCTGTTGTGAATTTGAAAAAAAAAAATTGAAATTTATCTAGCTTGTTGGTTTCTGTCTTTATTTTGTAAGTTTGTTTCTCTCATAAACTACAGTTCATAAGTTTGTGGTCAGTAAGACTTAAATTATTTAAAGGGGTCATTGGATGCCCATTTTCCACAAGTTGGGATGATTCTTAGGGTCATCATGTAAAGTTTGTAACATACTTTGGTTAAAATTCCTCAATGGTTGTGTAAAACAACACCATTTTTTACCTCCTCAGAAACAGTTCAGTCTCTTTAAATGATAATGAGCCATTTTTGTCGTGTGCACCTTCGCACTCATGTGGAGGCAGCAAGTATAAAGCAAACTTGTGCTTAAGAAACATTTCATTATCAGTGTTCAAAACAGTTGTGCTGCTAATATTTTTTTGTGGAATTTTTTCCCTAGAATTCTTTGTTTGAAATAGAAATCTTTTGGAACATTACTGTCACTTTTTTAATGCATTGTTACTGAATAAGAGTATTCATTTCTGTAAAAAAAAACATACTGACCCCAAACTCTTCAATGGTAGTCGTGTATATTATATAGTTTAGAATTGAAACTAAAATCCTACTTTTCTATGCTTCCTCCCTCCAGAACAATGCTCTCTTAGTACAGGCTGCAGATTTCTCCGCAATTAAGGAGTTGGACTCACTCACTAATGAAATTATGGATTTACAGAGGTGAGTTACTGATTTTACTTCTCTGTCCACAAGAAAACGTGTTTGAAACTAAAACACCTGAATGTATCTGAATTCTTAATATGTGTCGTGTGGACCCATGGGCTATGGATATTTATACAGAAAGGAATGTTATGGGTAGCCACTGCATTGTTGTTCTGTCAGTATTTTCAACATTTTTAGCATACAATACTCTCCATTTCTCTATTCTTTTGTACTATCAGGCCATCTGTATTAATGTAGTGTGTGTTTGTAGTTTCCACACAATGCCCTTACACAGGTGCACAAAGGCTTATGAAACCACAAAAAACAGAAGTGTGGGTCTGACAATAATCTCAGTGTCATTGTGCCCGAATCTGTCCTTGGGTCATGATAGATGCACTTATGAATGGTTTCTTTAATGAGTATCTCATTACTTAATGTTCCTCGCTCTGTCATCGTAATGTGCAAGGTCACGTCAAGCTGAATTAGTCACATGAATCACAGACAGTGTTTAGACAAATAAAACACTAATGTTAAGTTTGAACGGCTCCAAAAAGAGTCATATATATATATATATATATATATATATATATATATATAGTCTATGGACTAATTTTATGATGCATCTAAAGTCAAGTCACCTTATATAGGGCTTTATACAATACAGGATTTCAAAGCAGCTTTATGTGATAACATGAAAATAATGATCAATGAATCAGTTCAGTGTTGACTCAGTTTAGTTCAATAACTGTGTAAAGTTCATCAATTATAAAATGTGTTCGATGCAGTTCTGGAGAAAACAGTGATGTCACTATCCAGCTCATTTTAGCTCTCATCTCATCAATAATATTGCTGAATCGTAAGAGTCCCCAACTAAGCAAGCCTAAGGCAACAATGACAAGGAACCCAAACTCCATCAGAACGGAGAAGAAAAAAAAAAGGCTCCATCTGGGGACCAGTCCCCCTCTGGACTGGATCCAGCTGACTACAGGAACCTCGGGATAAGAACGAGACAGACATGCTAATATTAGGGTAAATGCCATTCCTCTTACAATGAAACAAGTACATCGGATGTTGTGGAAAGTGTTATCGGTTCCGGTTGACCGTTAACTTATGCAGCCTAACAATCCTTTAAGGGATTTAAATTACAGAAATATGATAGTGTGTTATTTATAGTGGGTGTAAACAGATTGGTCTTTAATCTAGATTTAAATTGACAGTGTGCATGCCTCCTGAAAAACGCCTCCAGGAAAACTGTTCCAGAGTTTGTGTGCTAAATAAGAAAAGGATCTATCACCAATCGATTTTGCTATTCTAGGTGTCAACGGGCCAGAATTTTAAAACCAAAGACTATAAAGTGATAGAAGCTCGCTCAAGTTCTGAGGAGCTCTACCATTGAGGGCATTTTAACTAATCTTCATTAATCTACTTTTTGTCATGTTCTTCAAAAATGCACTTTTTGTGGGTTTCAGAATCATATAGGTTTGGAACAACAAATGGGTAAATAAATCATTTATCGGAGAACTAATCATTCTTAATATGTTTACAACAGATTAGAAAAGTAAAGGTACTGATTTGCAATGCAACACATGGTGGTGGTGGTGGTGTACTATATACGAGTCCTTAAATCACTTCCTGTTAGGAATGACTCTCCTGAGAAGGTAACATCTTGTGATAGGAGTCATTAGCCCACAGAGGAGAGGTGGAGCTCTCATTTACACAAACATAGAAAGAGGAAGATGCCCCCACCTCTGGTTTCCCCGCCATCTTTGGTTTACAGACTTTGAGCAAAAGCAGATACAGTCACCTGTCTCACTCTCAGGGTGCGATAGACGCTCCACAGCAGTTTTAGCACTTCTCACTTCCTTTGAGTGCAAGAGAAAGAGTAAGTGAGAAGTAATGAGTCTGCTTGAAATGGAGTGTGCAGAAGAAGATGAGCAGAAAGGATAGAAATCAGAAAGGTTCTATACGATGGGCTGTAGTTTGACACTAAAATGATGCGTGCGGTTCGGGATTGCCTTAAATCTCCACGGCAACGGGCGACCTCAGGTGACAGGTAAGAACAGGCCACACCCTCAATCTAAAAAAGAACAGCAATATTGTTTGGACTACTCACGCTCTGTTGTTTTTTTGGATGATCCGGGGTTCTCAAGGTCCAGTTTATTGTTGGATCTAGGACTGTTGCCAGAACTTATTTCAAACCCTCATTTTGTTCTGTAATATTTATATATCATGTTTTAGTCTTTCTATTTTCTTGTTTTCTCCTCCTCTCTCTCTTTTCTCCTGGGAGTCTCTGACTCACAATGTGTGTGTTTGACTCTTGGTCAGATCCATGTGTGTTTCTCTGTTGTTGCTGGGAAGACAGCATTAATTGACTGAGAAATGTTGAGTCAGAGATTAATGCAGTTCAGCCTAATCCAGGAAAGATGCCCTGCTAAATCTTGTTGGGAAAGATGTGTTATTAAACTGTTTCATGAAACATTCTTCTTTCCTTTTTTAATCTTTCTGTTTTACTCTTGCTAGATCACAAGCCTTGTAACCTACCTCATAAACCTATTTTTACGTTATGCGTTGACACCATGAGTTGTGACTAAGAAGACAAATACGTTTTCACACCATAGCCCTTTAAGATGGTGGTAGTTGAGCATATGTTTAGAAACGGATTTACCATGCAAATGCATTTAACAAAGCGTCTTATTTCTCATGCATGGATTGTGTGGCGTTGGCGTAGTGCTTAAAATCTGAGCTGGTAACCAGAATGTGGATGGTTTTAATCTTAAAAGATGAATAGCATGACAAATAAACATTATCTATGTTTACATGCACTGAAATAATCCGTTTTTTAATGGGATTGATGGTTCAATCAGACTGAAAACCTTCATGTTATTGAGCTCAGTTCAAATGTGGTTGTGTAGACCTGAAATTATTAATCAACAGACAAAAGGAATCTTATTTTTTTGTAATCGATTGTTAACAGGTAAACATGCCTATTGTACACTTAATCACAGGTTGACCCTACATGTTAAGAGTACTCTTGGTTTAAAAGTGTCTAACAATTAGTGTTGCTGGCAAGCATTACTATTACTGTAGTTTATAGTTCAGGTTAGGGGTTTGTTTTTGTAGAAGAGAGGTGTGCTATTACTTACCAAACCATCAGACTTATTTGCATTATGAAAATGTCATTGACTCTTTTGACTTGTGCTAGTAAGCACTCGCAGAGTAGTAAGCAACCATTCAGAGCACCCTAGCAACCACATATTTTTGGCCCTAAAATATCACATCTGACAGTACTCTCGAACAACATTTTCTATGGTGTGAATATAAACATTAATTTGTAATGTACATACAGACTGTATATATGTATTTTTGATAATCATCATTCACACGTTGTTGTAATAGCCGTAATTGTGATTTCAACTTGTAAAAAGTGTTCACGGTCTTGTAGAGCTCATAATTGCAATTTGTAAACTGGGAATTTTCTGAGAGCTCATTTGTACCACCTGACCGCTGCAGATTCATTTAAGTGTTGATGGTGTTGCCATAGATATGCATAATTCCTCAGAGTAGAACGAAATGTTTTCATCTCGAAATCACAGAAATATATATATATATATATATATATATATATATATATATATATATATATATATATATATATCTAAATGGCTGGACATCTGACAATTAATATATTATTATTATATTAATATTTAACTACCAAGCACCACTCACATTTCTAGGAAGTGTGGTTGTTATAGAATTGTTTGCTAAATTTAACCTGCATGACCTAAAGTTGAATGAGTAAAAACACCTCTAATGTATTCCAACCCCACATCCCACATCTATCTCCCTCCTCCCACTCTTCCTGGCGTTCAGAAAAGCTTCTGCCCATGTGCAGGTCTGACTCATGTACAGCCTCTCTCTTCTCACACATACAAGCTCAGGCAGCAGATGCAGAGATGGTGCTGGAGGGAGATGCTCTCCATGCTGTTCCAGGCGGCTGGCTGTCTGTACCCGCCGTCGCCACTGTCATTAAATACTCATGTCTTTGCTGGTCTTTCAGGGAGAAGAGCACGGTGGAACAGGACATCAAAGAGAGGGAGGAAACTATACGACAGAGGAACAGTGAAGTCCAGGTATGAGGGCTTTTAAAATAAAATGGAAAATAAATGTTGTTTTTATTTGACTGATGATGCTGGTCTGACAAAGACTTGGAAATGTATTTTAAAAAAAATAAAAAATAAATAAATAAAAAATAATATTTTTTTATCTAAATTGTTTACAGGCAGCTAGCTCTATACAAGTTATTTTAAGTATTTTATTTAAGTTGTTTAAAGACATCTGACTGCATTACATTTATATATATATATATATATATATATATATATATATACATTTTATGTTAGTTATTTGAAGGCAGCTGGCTGCTTTAAAGTTATTTCTGTGTTTTATTTAATTAAAAATTTTGATATTAGTTGTGTAAAGACAGCTGGCTCTATTAAAGTTATTTCTGTATTGATTATTTCATACATCAGCATGTCTAGATTTAACTGACCACTTATTTGATCAATAAAAGGCCTGAAAAAGGAGAACAGGAACCAGCTGTTTTTCAAAAGCTCCCTTTCTGTCTGTCTGTTTTATCTTCCCTATCATCTGTCTGTCCTCTCTGCTCGTCATGGATCAGCTCTCTCCTCGCTGTCTGTCAGCGGAGTTGAAAGAAGTTCAAGATCTATATATCTGCACTGGCTTCCTGACTCATAAATTTGTTGTTTATTTCCATCGAGATCTAGGCTGCCTCGCTCTCTCTCTCTCTCTCTCTATCCCACGGTGTGATAATTCAATTTCCTGAATGTATCTGAAAATAAGCCATTTTTGTAGACTGAAAGACGCTGTAGATGCTGCCAGGTGCAGATTCAGATGTGTTATAATATGTGGTTATTCATTAAGAGAATGAAGCGTTCCAGCAGTAGTGTTAAAATGCATTGACAGATGGGTGCCTAATAAGCCGTAAGAACAATTATGTGTGTGTGTGAAGAATACAGGAAGAGAAAGCAGCCTGATATGTGTGTGCATATTGATATCACAGCTGGTCCCCGGTTCTCCTTTCCTGTCATCAAACAAGGCCACTTATCCTGCTGTTTTTGTTTCGTTTTTGGATCTGAAATTGTGCCTGTGACACCTGTATAAATGGCAATTAAAATGGATCTTGCCCTTGAATTACTGTAGTCTTCAGAAGCAAAGGGCAGTTTAATTGATGTCCATTAAACAAAAGAACGGCCATACTTAGAAAATAAGTACAGATGGCAACATTAAAAGAATTAAAAATCAATAGTGTAAGCTATCAGAGCAAGCAAAGGCCTCTCACAAATTATGAATGCAATCAATATTTGTTTAGGGTCTTAATAGATTAGCCTTGAAGCACATGGTGCTGGTAGGCTGCTCCAGGCACTGAATAATTAAATAAGAATGTGAGTTTCAGTGTGTGCCTCTGCTGTGTTTAAACCCTGGGATGATGAATATTTTCTATTTCGGGGGCTGTCAGCTCCCAGCACTCCCTCTGATTGGATGAGGAGACTTTTGTGCATTAGACTTGTGAAGGCTTCCATCTTTACCCTGTGTTGTTACTTGGGTTCTGCTGCTGTAGACCTGTTATTTTTAGGACACACTTATTCACAGCACCTGAAGGTAAATGATGGGGGAAATGACACTGTTGTCTTTTGTCCTACTTTTCTTTTCAGATCTGATTCTTTTTTTATACTTGACATCTTTACGTGCCTCAGTATTCAACCTACAGTCAGATATTCTGTATTTACATTGTAGTGTTCTAGAGTATTCACTATATAATGTTCTGCCACAGGTTTACCAGCCAGCTGCTTTTTTTTTTTTTTTTTTTACCATATTGGACACAAAAGTAGCACGTTTTAAAATAAATCAGCGCAGCTGTCTCAATTTAATTGCCTGGCTGTATCCACTCTTAATGTTTAAATTTATGTATTACCCATTTACTGATTCTGTATTATCAATAACTGCTACTTTTTTAAATTTCAAAATTAATAGTTTAATTTTTTTATTTCACAAGGATGCATTATTGTGATCAAAAGTGACAGTAAAGACATTTGAGACAAATAATTTATTTTTCAAATAAATGTTATTCTTTTGAACTTTCTATTCATCAAAGAATCATTTATATATATATATATATATGTGTGTGTGTGTGTGTGTGTATATATATATATATATATCTCATTGTTTCCACTAAAATATTAAGCTGCACAACTTTTTTTCTACATTGATTATTATTGGCAGCCTGTAGCTCAAGACTGGTTGCCCACTGAAGCTAAGCAAATGTACTCATTTTGTAAATTAATTGTATATTCTACTTTAGTTTCTGATATTTGCTGACCGCTCTACAATCATAAATGCCTCATTCATTCATTCATACACATTTTTTGTGGCCCAAGCCGGTCTATTATTATGGTATAAACTATTTCAGATAAACCCACCTCGAAACGGCAAGAAAACAAAACAAATTGGTTAGTTGCTTAACAGAATGTTCTGGTGTTTTCTCCCAGTTTAAGTGGGCAGTTCTTGGCCAGAGTAAGGTGCGGTGTGGTCCAGGCTGATTGGCCCTAGTCCTCCTACGTGTCTACACTTTCCCTCATGGGCTATTGGGTAATATTCAGATTGGAAGTCTGCATTATTGTAAGTTTAGCATATGGCCACTTGGTGGCTGTGAAAACAAATCATGAACTGTCCAATGGGATGTACTGTGGTTTTGTTCATTTCACGGACACTCAAAAGTGAAGGCCATGAAACCGCGAGTCCACTTTACATGCGCCATTTTGGACAAGGCCATAGTTGATGGTCAAAACTCTGAGGCTAACATTACAGTTTTCATTGTTCATGCTTTCTGTTCCCAACTTCTTTCCCTTTCAGTTTTTACAAGGATCCGAATTGACTGACTCTTTTGTATAATGTTCTTTGTCCGTTTCTGTGATGAAAGTGGAACGGCCGTTGAGAAAATAAAGATCTGTTGTTTGAGGATGAGATGAATTTTAATAGTGAAGCTATTGTGTTACTTTTGCTGACACAATGTTGCTTTAGGAAATTTCACAATTTCTGTTTACTTTGGCTTTTCTGTCTGGTTAGAGATAATTGGTTTACACACTATATCTGTATCTTCTTGCACCCTAGTGCTTTATCTTTAAGAGCTGCATGAGATCTTTGTCCTGGTGTTAGTGTTGACTAGCCTTTTATTATTTGACCAATAAAGACCTCTCTTTTTCTGTCAGGACCTGCAGGAGGAGGTTCAGAAGGGGTCAGAGGAACTGAGCCACCTGCAGGCGGAGCGACAGGAAGTGCAGGAGAAGCTGGAGAGGCTGGATGAGCAGAAACGATCTCTAGAGGAACAGCTCACACTCATACAGCAGAAATGCAGCCAGGAGAGCCAACTGGTATGAGAGACTCAGTGAGAGATAAATAAAGCCTGTGCATAAAACGTGTGTATTATGCACAAAACATACTTCAAATGTCCACTGAAAATATGACATCATCTGGGCATCTTTGAATACTATTTTGAATGGGTGTTGCACACAATAATCCTAATCTCACATGCTATTTGGCATGATGTTTTCATACGTTTGTAATCTATGTGACCGTCGAAAGGAAGAGAGATGGAGACACAGTCCACAGTCTTCAGTTACATTTTAATGCTGGATATAAATGCATTCTCAATGCAATTCATTTAAAAGCCTCAGGTAAACTGATCTCAGATCTTTTTTTCTGCTCTTTGTGTGAATGTAAATGTCCAGATCCAGTCATTGCAGACAGAGCACTCCGAGCAGGAGCAGAGAATCAGTGACTTTGAGGAGGAGTTGACCAGGGCCCGAGAAGAACTGCTCCATCTGCAGGATGAGACCCGTCAACTGGGAGAGAAAGTTCAATCGGCCCGTGCTCAGCTCTGCCCCCTAGAGGATGCTGTTAAAGAATCCCACACACAGATTGCTCAGGTTAGTTAGCTTTTTATCTGTTTCTTTGTTACCTTTTCTTATATATATCTATATTAACTGGTTCTCAACTCTGAACTTTTTTTTAGATCAATGGATATACACATTATACCCAACTTTTTCACTCTTCAGTAAGATAAAGCCATGACGTTGAGTTAGGGAGTTTCCATTTTGTAGCAACAGCACTGATTATAGACACTGTTGATCAATAAATGATAAAAATGAATGAATGGTGATGATAGTTTATTAATATTATATGTATAAAGGTTAGAAATTTATTAGGGGTGTAACGATACCCTCATGTCACGATTCGATACACATCACGATACGATATTATTGCAATACTCCATATGGTGAAAGGTTAAAATGCCCATTGCATTATTATACATTATAATTAACATTATATATAGTAGTTTAATGTAGTACTTTAAATCTCTAAAAACTTGATTTTTTTTCTCACACAGTAATTTTTATTTTGAGTGAACTATCCACAATACATATTGTCACTATCCACGATACGTATTGTTGCATTTTTGTATTGCGATATATTGGGGCACGATATATTGTTACACCCCTAATATTTATATATGAAAACATTTATATATAACATGTTTGGAAACATTTTTATATGAAAGTTCAAAAGGATTTACAATGCAGATTTATTTTCATAGTTTTCTTTGTTCATATTTTTTCACTTTTTATTATACAACTTTTTGCAGTGGCTTCAAACATGGCTCATTGAAGCATATTTTAGAACTGGAAATATCTGTGTTTATAAACTTTTGCAGTGACATTTTTAAAAGAAGAAATCGTGAGCATCTTCTCTTTTTTCAGCTGAAAGTTTTCTGCTTTCTCTTGCTAAACATTTTCTGCTCTTTTACTCTTTTTTTTTTCCTCTTGTTTACATGTTTTGTAAAGTTTTTGCTTTTTATTTTGTTCTTCATTTCCATTTATTTTCTCTTATTTACACACTGTTGATGTGTACTGTAGGAGCAGGAGCGATTGGCCGAGCTTAAAACGGAGGAAAGAGAAGTTACTGCACGCCTTACCTGGAAAATCCTAGAGGAGCCAGTGTTTGTTAATGGAACAGTGCCCTCTCTTGAGCAACCGGAGCAACTGCAGTGGCCTCAATCTACAACACAGCTGCCAGAGAAACCCAAAGAGGACAAAGTCCAGCAAGAAGAGGAGCAGTCGTCCTTTGATGAGCCGCAGGAGCTCAGAGTCGTGGAGGAGCAGCTCGGGTCAGAGGCAGAGGAGCCGTCCACCAGCTCAGAGGAGCAAGAGCCTCAACCTGACTTCTATAGCTGTGACCTTTATAACAGTGGGCTCTCCACAGTCAGATCCACTGCTGTGGCCTGGCCTCAAGGGAACACGGTCAGAAACCACTTCCTGTTATTGCTTTTTTTTTTTTTTTTTTATAATTTGCAAACAAATTGCAAGTAGGTTTTCATGCATGTCTGTCTTTTTATTTCACTCTGGTTTCAGGAAAGCGCAACGCAAGCTAACCCAGAGGTAGAGAAAGAAGAAGAAAAGGCTGACGAGCAGCCTGCCTCCAGCACCCCAAAGGTTGAATGATTATGACATATTATAATTGTTGACCCATTTCCATTACTTATTATTTTTATATTAATGAATATTAATTAATCCTTTGTTAACATTAGACCAGAACATGTTTTTTTGTAATTGTGAATTTTCATCTTTATGATTTCACTGTAATAATAAATAAATTCAAATAAAAGTTTATTCTAATGGATTTGGGATGTATAGGCAGAGACTGTGGAGCCAGAGAAGAAGGAAGCTCCCCAGCCAGTTACAGAGCCGCCCAGTGGGCCTGGGATTGACTTTTTCGAGTCTGACCCTTTTACTGACGGTAAGATGTGCACACATTAGAAAAATCATTTAAAAAATTAATGAACACAGGGATTTTTCTTGGGCTCCATAATTTGCTTTTGTTTGTATCTTTACAAAAATTGTGATTTGTGATTTTAAAATGCAAACAAATGTATGTTTGTTTGTTGATATGGCTACACAATTTGGCCAAAAATATTTATATGTAAAATGATTATCAAATGTTAGTGTTATTATTAACAATAGTTATAATTAATAATACTAGTTCAACTCTTTCAAATAAAATATGAATTATAAAATGTGTATAAATTGCATATTAAATAATGATTAAATAAGTATTAATATAGAAATATATATTTTTAAATATATAAAAAAAAATACTACTATTGTAATTTCACTTTGAAATGAAAAAAATGTATCATAAAATGATTATTTTACAGTACAGATTTAAAATGACAATTCTAATATTTATGGTTGTCTTAATTTCTTCATTTTAATCCATTAAACTTTCCAGCTTTTATTTTGGTGGAAACCTAGGGAGCCCTTTTGGCAGTACCTTTTCACCAGTGCTATTCATTACAAGTTTGGGAAAATGCTTGGCAGATATAGCGTTCCCAAATGCACGTTATAAGCGACCTAAACTCTGAGCACATACAAAGATGACTTCATGTTGCTTTAAATAAAAGCATCAGTTAACCGATTAATTAGTAAACCTATATAAAACTCCTTTTTGCAGGTGATCCATTCCCCGAAGACCCTTTCTCAAAAGTTGACGTTTCAGGTGAGTACTTTCTTACCATCTTAGAGTGTGTTTGCAAAATATCAATTGACAACTCCAATTTGACTCATAAACTGTTATTTTGTTATCAGATCCTTTCGGCGGGGACCCTTTTAAAGGCACAGACCCGTTTGCGGCAGACAACTTCTTCAAGCAATCTTCAGTTAGTTTCCCATCAGAAGATCCTTTCAGCTCATCTGACCCATTCAGCTCTACCACAGGCCCAAAAGAGCCTGATCCATTCACATCCAGGACCACCAATGCAGTCACTCCAGACCCATTTGCTTCTGGTAGTGGTAACATCCAAGAGTCAGATCTGTTCGGTTCCAAAATGGATGCCCTAGCAGACTCTGATCCCTTCAGCTCGACTGGCACAGGACACGATCCGTTTGGAGGAGCAGATATTCCTTTAGTGAGTGCTGCAAAGCTAAACTCTCTTTAAAATCTCATTAAAGACCAATTCACACTGCACCAATGCTGACCAACAGCAGCAACAGACACTTTGTTGGGTTTTGTCAAATCAGTGTCGCCTGTTCGTCGATTGAACATCCGTGTTACCATGAGTTGAAGGAACTGACTTAATTTGATGTTAAACTTTGTTCTTGATCTTTTTCCTTTCAGAGAGATGGGCCAGCAGCAGCCAATGATCCCTTTGCGCCAGGAGGAACTACGGTGGTCTCTAACTCAGACCCAGGTAAATCAAGCTTTAATATACGGCTATTGTTGTCTTGATTTTAATCTTCATGTTGATAAACAGATATCAATTCTTAAATCCCAAGATTTATCATTATTAGTCTGTTTTCTGTTAATGCACAAACAAAATTTCATTAAACATTTGTAGCACGCCTGCCATGCCATAACAAAACACATTTTGTGCTTCAACACTTCTGATATGAAACAAAGTCTAGGCTTACACATTGTGAGTTTTATCAAATTCAGTCAACAAATGTAGTTTGAGCTCTTTAATGTGGCATGACGGATAGTTGTAGCCTCTTTTCCTATACTGTAAGTTACTGGTATAGGATAAAATAAACATGGTACATGATTCACATCCAAACGATATGTACATCCTTTCCAAAAGTATCCAAAATTTCTGTTTGATATGTTTTGATTTGTTTCAGATCCCTTTGCTGCAGTATTTGGCAATGAGACTTTTGGAGAAGGTTTTGCAGACTTTAGCAGTTTAGCAAAGGTAAGGATTTTTTCTTAAACAGAAGCCCGGTATTTCAGCTTTATTACCAATCACTTCAGCCACATGATTTAAATCAAGCTCATCAAGTTCCCTCTTGCCTTTCAGTCTAATGGCAGCGATCCATTTGACCCAAGTACAAACAAGAATTTATTTAAGGAGGACGCTCAGGCAGATGTACCTCCCGCTTTACCGCCCAAAACCGGAACACCAACCAGACCTCCACCTCCACCCCCAGGTGAGCTGGTTCGAATGAACGAACATCAGACGATTTTCTCTTACACCCGTTTCTGAGTGCTGTGTTGTCTGTGTGTGTGCGTCCTTAAAGGTAAGCGGTCCAACATCCACCGATCAGAGTCGTCCGAGTCATTTCAGAGGCGTGGTCTGTTCAAGGCGCAGGGTTCTGGAGAGTTCTCCTCCCTTCCCGCTAAAGACTCGGTACCAGACCCCTTCGCCCCTTCCTCGCCCCACCAAGCCCCATGTGACCCCAACCGATTCGCCAGCTTTGATAAAGTGAGCTCCTCCCCCTCCTGATCCCCAGTAGTGAACCCTGTCATTTCACCTCCGCCATGCAGCAGCCTTGACCTCTCGACCCCTCACAGCCCTTTTCATTTGGTTTTCCTGGAAAGAAATGCTCATAATCCAATATTTCGATGACTCTGATTTACCATCTGTTTTGTGAAAAGCCACAAAGCCTTGTCATTTTTATGTAATGTTTTTTTTGTAAATAATATAGATGGGCTTTATTTATCTACTCTAGTAGTCAAACTGAATCCAGGCTTATGCTTCTTTTAAAAATCCTAACTAATTTACAAAATGAATGTATTTAAATGTTGAAGTCTACTTATTTATGACATCACAATATTCCTAACATCATGCGTAAGTTCTCACTGGCTGTGGATGGAGAGGCGGGGCTGCTTGCTCTGGGCTGTTTTCAACTTACCCCTTGTGTTCTTTTGTCATGTTCTCCACCATTGGTTGAGGCTTGATTCCATCTTGCACGTTCATTGCCCTGCCATATCTCGGTTCACTTATTTACCTTACCTTGCATTGCACAAACTAATCACTGTCTACCTGTCTTATCGGGCTGTTCCTTTTCATTCATTGGTTGAACACTTTCTGGTTCCTTCTACATCCCACGATTCTCTGCACTTATCTTTTTTTTTTTAAAGAAGAGATGCAGTCTGTTTTGTTTATATACAGACAATTTGCTAAATAAAATAATCAGCTTGGATTCCGACAGTATTTGTTGGCTCCTCTCTGTATTTTATTTTTTTTAATTTAAAAATGAAAGAGTTTGTCTTCTCAGATTTTTCTCTCTGTGAGCTTTCAGATGATGCATCGAATAAATTAAGCTTTATGATGGCATTTCTCGGATATTTTAAAACTCATTACAAATGAAGAGACATCTTGAGATTAGTTGTGTTGTCATGTTATGGTGTTCTGTGTGTTGATATGCTTAGCAGCTTATAGTTGTGATTTCATCTCTCCATCCATGGTGGTCTACATCTGTGGGAAATACCTGCATGTTCTGCATGTTGGGCTATATGAGCAATCCAGGCTTTCACACATGAGTACATCAGACTTGTTTAAGAGAAAACTCTCCCAAAATGTATGTACAAAAACTTGTAGTTTAGTATATAAACAGTTAGCTAAACAATTAAAGTTTATTAATATTTAGTCATTATTAACTCAATACCATCTCAAATTATTAAAAAATTATTATTATTTTTCTGATCAAATTTTGAGTTTGTTGAAACCTTGGTGACTATTTGCATTTTGTAAGTGATGATCTGTTTTAAAAACCTTATTTAATCAGTGATAATAGCAGATACAAAAATAAAGAGTCCTTTTGTAACACGTTTTTATATGAAGTCTCATGTGTCAGCTGGCTTGTGAGCCGATGTTAGCTGAGAGGCTTTATGGATTGCATCATGGCACACTTTTCATATCTCCCATCCTCCTGTGTCAGTTTTTTCTCCCCTAATGTGTCCATATTAAGTATTTTCTTTTTTTCTCTGTAATCATTCTGATATTTAAGACATTGTACATTTAGTGAGAAAGTCTTTGGATTTGTGAAATGTGCAGTTCTAGATGGTTGGTGTTGACATTGACCAAACAACACCTAAAGGAATAGTTCACCCACTAATAAATATTTTTGGAAGGAAAAAAGAGAAAAGATTGTTTTAAATAGTTATATTAAATTAAAATCAAATAGATTTTTTTTTTCCCCTAGCTGTCTGTAGCCCTCAATCGGGTCATGGGGTCTATACGACCCCAATCGAATTTTACTTCATCTCAGTGAAATAAGATTTTGTGACTTTTCATACATTATCTATCTATGCACACAAAAACTGGGCTTGATTCAGTTGTTCTGAAGGTATGTAAAAAAAAAAAATGTTTACACTTCTGGTCTTCGTGGTCAATATGACCCCACATTGAAATGAATAGGAAATGTGAAAAAATAAAAAATAAATAAAAATAAAAAATCTGGCATAAATCTGAATTTTTTTACACAGAAATGAAGGCCTAGTACTAGAGCATAAATGCAATGTATCATAAAAAAATTTCATATGCAAGCTAATAGTGTAGTTGAGGAATTATGTAGTATATGGATACTAAAGTACTTTATATCTCCAAAAACACAGCATTAATGAATAGATGAGAGTGATATATTATTTGTATGATTAAAAACGTATATTTTTTGTACAATCACTCAATCAATTGTTGGGGTCGTATAGACCGAAGCCCAGAAGTGTAAACGGGAAACGAAGACCATTTGAAGGTTAATGACCATATGCTGACTGAGTAAATAATGACAGACTTTTCATTGTTTGGGTGAACTATTCCTTTAAGTGGATTAAAGGAAAGATGTTTAATTTGTATAGTAAGTTACATAAAAGTGTTTTATGTCATCTTTTACAGACTTATGAATGTTGTAGCATTAACTCAGACTTACTAGTCTTTAAAGGCATAATATGTAAGATTTTTGGATTATAATATCCAAAAACCACTAAAACAAAATATATGTAAAATATTTGATTGACTTGACTTACATTATACCACAGTAATTTTAATACATGAGCTCATCCATGAAGGCGATTTCGAGTCCCGTCAGATTGCTTTCCATCGGCTGTGGTGGTGTAGACCAGTGTTTCCCAACCCTGTTCCTGGCGGCACACCAACACTGCGTGTTTTCTTTGTCTCCCTAATCAAACACACCCGATTCAACCCATCAGCTCATTAACCCACCTGATTATGAGCTGATGGGTTGAATCAGGTGTGTTTGATAAGGGAGACAAAGAATACACGCAGTGTTGGTGTGCCGCCAGGAACAGGGTTGGGAAACACTGGTGTAGACAACACCACGCTCATTCACCGCCATCAAGCTATGCCTTTATAGTTTTGAATAAGTTACATCTAGTGGAGAAACTTGCATACTGTGCCTTTAACTCTACTCTTAGAACATTTAAAGTTGGTACACTTTGAAAGCAGTATCTGTAATACTTGCATGACCCCACTTTTTTAGATTGTTTGTTAAAAACTTGCGAAAATTGCAAAATTTGAGTTTAAACAGGTGCAAATTGACAGGGTGTCTGATGGGGTTATGGTGTGTGTGTGTGTGTGTGTGTGTGTGTGGAGCAGTATCCCACGGAGGAGGACATGATAGAATGGGCGAAGCGGGAGAGTGAGAGAGAAGAGAGGGAGCGTGTGGCTCGTCTGACCCAGCAGGAGCAGGAGGATCTGGAATTGGCGATAGCCCTCAGCAAATCCGAGCTCTCCTGACCCAAGCTGGATGCAATGCCACATTAACAAGGAGGAAAGGAGCAGAATTAGGAGAATCCTTCCACCTCCATCTCCAGCCACTTGTTAATCATCTAGGATTCCAGCTCCTTCTGAATGTCCACTGAGTTCTCCCGGTGTCCGTTTGGCTGGATAATCTATGAAGGCCAAGTCAAGATGGAGGAAAAGGTAACAGACTCATTGCAGCCTACATGGCTTGAAAGCTCTGGTATGACTCCCCTTTGATTTTAAATAACCTCAAATCAAGAGACCTCCAGTAATCTACCGCTTTAGACCATTTAAAATCCATGTGACTGACTTAATCAATAGCACATGTACTAAAACCCTTTTTTTTTTTTTTTTTTTTTACCGATGTCCAGTTCAATATAATTGAACAAGTGTTTCTGAACAAATCTATCCCCAACTATTTGAAGTTCATTTTCGAATGACTAAGGTTACCAATGCAGTGAATTTGTTTAATTCTGTGACGTGGAGTGTATTGAGATTCATTTGCATCCTTTTTTGGGGGGGCAATATTACCACATTCATTCAAAGTTTACAAGCAGGCGAACTGGGCAGCTTCATTCGCTTCATTTCAAAGTTTCAGCAATAGTTCTCAGACACGAGAGGTTTTTATTGTGGGCATGTCTGTCCACTCTCAAGAACATATCCCACAAGCCATAAAACCTCATAACTGCGACCTGATATGTGGATTTCAGTTGTAAAAGAGCCTGAGGTGCTTGGTAACGTTATCAGCTTCCGTAAACCACTACTGGAACTGAAATTTTTTTTTTCCCTACTAAAAGAGAACAATGATGAAATCTAGAGAAGAACAACCGTGCAACCGACGTTTTATCTTTATAATCTTACAGTACAGCATTTATACTTTACTCTGACTCGTTGTCTTTTTGAAGAAACAAAATCTTGACAAACTACTAAGAGTCATTATGTGACATTGCAAATTTATAAATAGCTGTTATAAATAATAAAATGTACATATTTGTGAATTGTTTGCCAGTAATCTTGTACCACAGTGCATTCATATCCTAATACATATTCTATTTTATCAACAAAAAAACAACAACGAAGTTTGCTTAATAAAAATGTCCCTTCTATCTTATTCCTAATGACAAATGCTTAAGAAATATGATCAAAGATGATTTAAAAAATATTGTGGCGCAAAAAAGTGAAGCCAATCTTATCATAAAAGTTGATTGCAAATGTATATAAAAATTGAGCCATGTTAAATCAGACTTTAATATCTTTTCTAGTGCCTACCTGTTCAGCCTTACCTTGCAGTGAAAATCAAGACAATAATTTGATCTTGTTTATAGTATCATTGCATTATTCTTCTAAAAAGCACCCTTTATACTCCAATGCAATGTTTCCAGTGTCAATTAAGATATAAGAACATCGTTCTGACACTTATAACACTCTCTAGGGTTCAATAGTACCCATTGGTATTCATATGCACAAATTGTCTTTACAGACAGTGAATTTAAACCTAGTTTCAATGCAATTATTAATATATTTGCAAGATGTCAACCATTTCAGTTGTATGAATGTAGTTTCACCAGAAGGTGGACCCACTGAGACTTTGCAGCACACTCTGCCTTGAAAGACGAGAACCTGTTCTCAAGGTTCAGTCTCATGGGCTTCATAGTCTTCAGTGACTACAATAGATGTGCTTTGTGAAGACGTCCACTCACACAGACTTTATATTTGAAAGCATCTGAAATGGAAGAATGTGCTTCTTTTTTAATTTTTTTCTTTTTTTTCTTCCAGATTTTGTTCCCCCTTTGACATTTAACATGTTCTGTTCAGGAATCTAGCTTGGCTTTAGGTACAAAAATACACAAATATGTGATGGGGGTAAAAAACTAAATATAGAAGGGAATAGAAAGCTTTGTGTCTTACTTTGCTTTCTTCTGGCCAACACTGCATTTACATGCAATTTATGAAGATTTGGAGCATTAGACGGAAATACAGCATTAAAAATACGTTCAGACTCATCGTCTCATTTCAAACTTCTCATTTCGTCTTTCTGTTTATGGCTGACAATTGGCTGC
This sequence comes from Pimephales promelas, assembly GCF_988280905.1. Taxonomy (NCBI): domain Eukaryota; kingdom Metazoa; phylum Chordata; class Actinopteri; order Cypriniformes; family Leuciscidae; genus Pimephales; species Pimephales promelas. The sequence continues at coordinate 27,134,107 of NC_142782.1, forward strand.
TTATCTTTTATCGTATTAATAAAGCTATCTTATGCTCTGTCTGTTGTTGATCATGTATGTATGTATGTATATGCTTTGTGTGCCTCTAAAAGAAAACCACTTATATGTTGGCCCCTGTCTGCCTTTTAAGAACAGGCTAATTGTATTTTATTTTTTAAAGCCCCTTTATTGGAGGCAGTTGTTTAAATATGTTAAGTAACATGTAATTAAAACAAAATAAATATTAAACTATTAAAAGTAAATGATGATTCTTTTTCTTTTATCTGTGTGTTGTAATTGTCTGTTTTGCAAGAAAAGTCCCGTATGCTGTATTTACATGGTGGCTGGTGGTTTTTATGGGAGTTCAAGAAAACATTTGATTGGACAAAAGTCTATAGTGTGGGATAAGACATCAATATTTTTGCTCATTTTTTTTTTTTTTTTAGAAAGAGATAGACTAAATGTTAAATGTTTCTGTTAAAGGTTCGTATTTTTTTTTTTTTTTTTTTTTTATTTAATCTTTATTTTTAATTTTTAATTTTTTAATGTTCGTATTTTTCGTATTTTTTTTTCGTATTTAACTAGCATTAAATATGAAATCTGGAATAATAGTTACGTTTTCTCATGGGAGTTGGTTGCACAATGGACTGTTTTGAATCCACAATGGATTCAAAACAGACAGGCTAGTCGCTAGAAAACAAAAAAATTTGATTTCATGACTAAAAAATTGTCTTGCGCAAGCAAAAGTAGTATTTGACTGGTGCAACTATTAGTATTTGACTTCCCGCTTTTTATTTAAAGGAGCAGTTCACTTTAAAAAAAAAACAAAAAACTTTTGCTGATAATTTACTCACCATGTCATCCAAGATGTCCATGTCTTTCTTTCTTCAGTCGAAAAGAAATTAAGGTTTTTGATGAAAACATTCCAGGATTTTTCTTCAACGCGCATCACAGAACAGAGCAAGGCGACCATTTGAGCTTATAAAACTTACATTTTGTTATTTATTTATTTTTTTTATGAGCGATCGATTCGCTTGATAAGACCTTTATTTATCGTCTGGTATTGTTTAAAGCCCTTTGAACAGTTTGCACTGAAATTGTCTTTTGGACCTTGAACCATTTGGTTCCCAACTAAGTTCATTATATGAAGAAAAATCCTGGAATGTTTTCATCAAAAACCTTAATTTCTTTTCGACTGAAGAAAGAATGACATGGACATCTTTGATGACATTGGGGTGAGTAAATTATCAGCAAAAGTTTTTTTTTTTTAAGTGAACTTCTCCTTTAACAAAACTGACATTACTTTTTGTGACTTTAGAAGGCTATAGTTTTCTATTCTATTTAGTGTTTGCGGTACTAATACATAATTGTGTTTTCACGAGAAGAAATGTATTTCCGGCAGAAATCAATTCACAAACTACAAAATACTCTGTGAGAAATGAACCCGGAGGACTTTAAGACCAGGGAATAGTTGCACAGCACAGCATTCCAGCGGCTTTCGCAAAGGATCTCTTTATTTGTGGAAATGGGTTTCTCCACACCTCCCTGTCTGCCTCACATGTTGAGAAAAAAACGAACTCATAGAAACACACGGCAGCTGTTAGCGCTACATCTCAAACAGAAGTTCAGAGATTACCTGTGGTAGACTAGGACAGGTAACGAATGTCCAGGTAGCGACTGTCTATCACACTCTCTCTTCTGTCTTATTGGATTGGGAATATTATCTTCCTCTTTGGAATGAGTTTCTGGAGAAGCAAAAAGAAGAATGACGACAACAAGTAAGTTTGCATATTTTTTTAATTTTTGCTAGGTAAAAGAGATCGACAGGAAGATAATCTGCATGAACTATTGATAGAATTAATAGGCTATTTGACAGTTTAATCAATTATGTTCATTCAAATATGAAAATATATAGACATTAACGCATCTATGCCATTTCTAATATGAAAGTAATGAAAGTTATTGAAAGTAAATGAAGTTGTACCCAGTTGGATTTACGGGTGAAAATCATATTATAAATCACATAAAACAAGTGCTATCTTACGTTAGCGTCGTAATGAATTAACCGTCTGTCTTTAAAATCTTTCAAGTAGCCTATAACGTTAGTGATTGGATTTGCTTTTCTTCTGTTATTGTGAATTTATATTTTTTATTGATAATTTGTGAATTGATAAATTTTTAACTCTTTAAGATATTTTTTTAACCTCAACCCTCACTGTGAAGTATCCCCAGTATTAAAACTTTAACACCTGTTGGCAGCTTTAATTAAGAAAAATAACTAAGACTACTACTTTTATATAATGCTATATAATTATATTATAGATTAACTGTAGCTAATAAATTGACTGTATATAGGCCTAGTGTAATGAAATAAGATACAGTTTAGCTTCTCATCAAGAAATATAATATCACCTCAGGAAATTTTCTAATTAATATTTAAAAAGTACTAGTAGTTGTTCCAAAGTAATGTGAACTACAACAACATGATAAAGGGACATACTCAGATTAATCAAAAGGCCTTATGTCAACAACAACGTAGCAGTTGACGTCATAACATGGATGAGATTTGGAGCGAGCTGATTGGTTGATACCTGTTCTCTCATGGTAACTCCACCTCTTCCATTTAAATAAATCAATGACTTCACATATGCAGCTTGCTTCTGTGTGTTAATGCTTAACTGAGTTTATGACTTTATGACAGAGGAGTAGATGTTCCTGTCACACTGAACTGTGTTACATTTTCTTTAAAAAACAAAATTGTTAATTTAACCATTCAAATAATCGTTGTTTTCTTTTTTTTTATGAATTTCTAACATAAAACTCTTTGTGTACAGCTGTTCAGTGGGAAGTTATTTCAGTCTGTTTCCTGTCTATCAGTTTGATACAATTAAATATAATGCCGTTTATATAAAATGCACACATTTTTGAAGGTTGTCTTAATAAAATAATGACAAAGGCACTGGATATCATGTTTAAGGAAACTCTTCAAAGCTGATGAAATATGATCTTGAGGGTTTTTCCAAGATATATTCGAAGTTTGTTTTCAGGTAACTGAGTCTCATTGTGGCTCATATCAGTTTTTGTTCATTCATATGCTTTCATCTGATTCTAATCCTGATCTGCTTTTAGGGATCCATTCAAAACTGAAAAATCGCTGGACAGCCCCACATCACCATCCCAGTAAGTGTGTCGCACTCAAATCAACCTGTGTAAGATCTGTTTGACACTAACAACTATTAATTAAGGATTGAAACACATTTACGGACCCACACTCTGTTATCTGATAAAGAATGTCATATGAGAAGTTTGTGGCAGTAACTATAAGATTGCTTCCTCTTCTTTTTTTTTTTAGGTCACCTATCATAGAGAAAGATGGGCTGGACCCTGTCATCACTGATTATGGGTAGGATTTTAACTCCTCCAAAAAAATTCTTTTCTTTTTTTACTTTACTTTGCCCTTTGCTCTGCTGCTATAATGTTTTGTAAAGAAAAACGACCTAGAAAAAAAACTTGGTTGTTCATGCATAAGTGAACATGAACAGCAATACCCAGATTAACCTATGTGTTGCGACAGGTAAGATGATATTATCATGTTACTTCCCACAATGCACTGCAATGCTTGCGTATTTAATTATAAACGCAATAATTGCTACAGAGCATATAAATATAAATAAATGATTTTTTAGGCCTTGAGTCTGTAGATCTTATTGACATCTATTCAGTATTGCAGACCGTCACATAGTCAAATTATGGAGGTAACGTCTCGTTAGAGAGATTTAATGATTGTTCTCATAAAGGGCAGGTTCCTACCATCCTGCACATGTATTATTCAAAGGTTCACTCCAGATGGCTTCTACATCAGCTACACCAAACCCAATATAGAATGAAGCTTGGTCACATTTTATACTCAGTCAACAGGAGACTAATTATCTTTTTCTTAATAAATGTTACGAAAGCCCTGAACCACAACGTAAAAAAACCCCCCCAAAAATCTAGCATTTCGAGATTAAAGTCGAAACGTTTCGACTTTAATCTCGAAATGTTTCGACCTTAATCTCGAAATGCTAGATTTTTTTTCACATTGTGGTTCATTTTTTTGTACCATTTTCTTATTTTATATTAAAGTTGAAACGTTTCGAGTTTAAAGTAGAAACGTTTCGAGATTAAAGTAAAAAAAATTACGATAACAGTCTTCCATAGAAGTATGTGTATTCATAACAGGTAACAGGTCTGTGTAAAGAAATGCACTTGTGAAGTCGAACCGCCATGAATCAACACAAAATAGTAGCTTTTTACTTTTATCCTGTGATTTTCCTCAGATTTAATAACCACTAATGGTTGAGGAGAGAATATCTGATATGATTGTTGTAAAGCGCTTTGTGTTGGCCTAGTAGACATATGAAAACACTATATAAATGCCTCATTCATTCATTCATAAAGCTGGATATCTCCATAGTCTGAAAAGTGTTTTCCGGGTTGGATTTCCTATAGGCTAAAGAGTATTCTTGCGCAGTAGGCCTATATTTTATAACGTCCTATGCTGGTAGATTCGGCACCTGTTGAATTTCCTTTAAACAAAACACACACACAGTGTGAAACACTCGCTATGCACCATTATGAATGCCTGTACGTGCGGCAATGTGAAACAATGGCAAGCACACACACAACTTGTACAGAAGACATTCTTGTACTCTCGAAATGTTTCGACTTTAATTTCGAAACGTTTCGACTTTAATCTAAAAAAAAGAAAATCTAGCATTTCGAGATTAAAGTCGAAACGGTTCAAGATTAAAGTCGAAACGTTTCGAGATTGAAGTCGAAACGTTTCGAGATTGAAGTCGAAACGTTTCGAGATTAAAGTTGCAAGATTAAATGCTAGATTTTTTTATTTTTTTTTACGTTGCAGTTCAGGGCTACCATAAAATGTAATGACCAAGGCATGCAAGTTACAGTACAGTAAATATTACTCCAATCAAGAGCTGATAATGCATACCGCACCAGCATTACTATCTAGGTGTAAATAAGCTAGTTTATGATCTAAAAAACAATGTGCAAAAACATCTAAAGCTACATGAGAACTATGTTCAAGTGTACCTAGGACAAAAGCTGTTTTAAACTCAAAAGTTGGTCATTTGTGGCTAAACATATTTGAATTTTTTTCCTGTCTGCTTCCTTTGGTGTCACAGCTCAGGATGTGGTGCCATCAGCCAATCAGCTTTGTCATGTGGCTCCAGAGTATGCAAAAGAGAAGCATTTCTTCTTTCATTCTTTCTTTCTATATGGTAAATTGACTTTCAACAGACCCATGGCCACCAAAGCGCTTTACATATTGCCTCGCATTCACCCATTCATACAACGACGGTGTATATACCGTCACTCATATGTACCTCTCCTCTATCCCTTTCTCCTCAACATACCACAGGCTATGTCACTTCCTTGTGCTGATTCTGCCGTCTGCAGCTGTCTTCCGTGTCTCATGACCTCCACTGTTGAGCACTGATTTACAGGCCTGTCATTGTGTTGAGTGTTATTGACTGCTGTGGAGTTCAGATTGTCACTTGACTGCAGATGCATGATGTCCACTTTAGGAGCGATTTGCTAGGTGGATTCTTAAAAAATTGGATCCGCCTCCATTGGATCATTGACCAATGGAGGCCAGGGTTTAGTGTATAGCATGAGGGTTATAATGAGAAGAGGAGGAGGCTAAGGTGGCGTGTGTGTTGTGTGTGTGTGTTTGAAGGCAGGGAAACGGCGAGAAAGAAGCAATGAGAATATTCTCTCTGTGTGATAGTCATCCCAATCTCATTAAGCTCTGCGTTCCTTCCCGCTGTCCTCTCTGCAGCTTGAGTGAGTTAATGTGTATGCGTGCTGTAGCCAGAGGGAAGCTGCTGCTCTGCTGACAGGAGCCAGTACGAAGGCCTGTTCTTACACACACTGTGAATTACTCTGCGACTCTTCTCTCTCATTTTATTCCTCCTCCTCTCGCTTTACTGCGCTCCACGACCTCACTGTACCAGATGAAAATGTCAGGAGAGGCAGAATCTTTGTCAAACGGGTAAGAACTGCACATAGCTGACAGCGTGCTATTGTGTGAATGTTTGTTTTTAGCAGTGATTCGAGACTATTTAAGAGGTTCTAACATGAGAATGCTTTTACAGGTTGCATAACCAGAAAAACAGGGAAGGTTTGGAAATATTAGACAGGTAATTGTTTTGGATGTCCTTGCTTTCAGAGCTGTCATTTGTTAAAGTGTAGAGCACAGCTTTTTGTGGTTGTTAGTGGGAGTGTTAGTCTCTTAGCACTGAGCATGTGCATGTATGTGTGTGTGTTTTAGAGTCAGCTTGTTTGTTCCAATCATTCCGGTAAGGATCATCAGTAGTCAATTAACCCCAGGCGGCATCAGCTTTTGAGAATCGCTTGGTGTCTGCACAATTAGTTTAAGCACTATACAGATGGTACACGGAGAGCAAATGTTCATTTTACCTCTGTCGTAGCTTCTGAACAAATCACAGACCACTTCCTTTTGCTAGGCAGGCTCGATGTAGCATGCGCAGTTCTTTATTCATTCAAATCATCCTGCTCCGATATCACATATCAGCATCAGGGAGGAAATTCACTCTGTGTTCCTCCTTGCGAGGGTGATAAATGCAAAAAGGTGATTGTTGCAGACTTTAGTTTTACTACAGAAAATATATCAGGGTTGATTTGACTTTTTTTTTGGTCCAGTAGAAATGCAAAAAACTAATTGTTACAGATTTTATTTAGTTTTAGTATAGTTTTTAGTTTTACGGTAGTAAAAAAGTCCAGTAAAAAATGCAAACAGCTGATTTTTACAGACTTTAGTTTAAGTAAATTATTTTTAGTTTTAGTTATAAAGTCAATTCATGGTTGATTTGATTGTTTTTGGTCCAGTAAAAATGCAAAAAGTTAATTGTTAGAGCATTAATTTAGTTTTTCTTCAGTAAATATCAGGGTTGCTTTGACTTATGTTTTTGATCCAGTAAAAATGCAAAAAGGTGGTTGTTACTGGTGTTAATTTAGTTTTACTTCAGGAAATATCAGGGTTGATTTGATTTTTGTTTTTTGGTCCAGTAAAAATGCAAAAAAGTGATTGTTACAGACGTTTATTTAGTTTTTCTTCAGGAAATATAAGGGTTGATTTGACTTTTTTGGGTCCAGTAAACATCCAAAAAGCTGATTGTTACAGACTTTAATTTAGTTTTAGTAAATTAGTTTTTAGTTTTAGTAAAAAAAAAAGTCCAGTAAAAATGCAAAAAGCTGATTGTTACAGACTTTAATTTAGTTTCAGCAAATTATTTTTAGTTTTAGTAAAAAAGTCAATTCAGGGTTGATTTGATTGTTTTTGGTCCAGTAAAAATGCAAAATGTCAGTTGTTAGAGCTTTAATTTAGTTTTTCTTCAGGAAATATCAGGGTTGATTTGATTTTTGTTTTTAGTCCAGTAAAAATGCAAAAAGTGGTTGTTTCTGGTGTTAGTTTAGTTTTACTTCAGGAAATATCAGGGTTGATTTGATTTTTGTTTTTTGGTCGAGTAAAAATGCAAAAAGCTGATCAGTCACAGTTGATTGACTTTAATTTAGTTTTTCTTCAGGGAATATCAGGATTGATTTGACTTTTTTGGTCCAGTAAAAATCCAAAAAGCTGATTGTTACAGACTTTAACTTAGTTTTACGTCAGGAACTTCTACCTTTTGGTCCAGTAAAATTCATTCTGCAGTGTAAGACCCTCTTTACATTCATTTTGGGCATTACACAGCACCCACATTTATATTTTATGTTTATATTAATGTGTGTGTATATATATATATATATATATATATATATATATACACACATTAATATAAACATAAAATATAAATGTGGGTGCTGAAAATAATAAAAAAAAATTAATTGATATTATATATATATATATATATATATAATATCAATTATTTTTAGAAGTGAATGTAGCCATCACATCTTTATCATGCAGAGTATGAAAAATCTATGTAATCTTTTTCTAAAAATTACATTTAGGAGTGCTTTTAGACCATTTTATGGGAATATTAAAAACAGAAAAGATGCAAATGTACAAAATGATAATGAAAAAGAGCATGTACAGATGAACATCCAATGTAGAATTATGATCTCTAGCAGTGGTGCTGATGTATAATGCAGATCCCTGTGTAAAAAGTGAATTAGTACTGTGGCTTTTTAAGTTACATTAATCCACAACAAGAACAGCATTTGTTCCTACACCACCTGATTTAAAACTCACTGATTATTTCATGCTGTGGAAGTGTGTAGGTTTGACATTGTTTGAGCAGGAAGCCATGCTCCATCAGCAGCAGGAGTCAACAGCATTGAAGTCATCTGCCAGCCGTTAGGAGGTGGAGAGGCCAATGAGAGAGGCTCGTGCCATCAGTCGCACTGCTATTGGGCGTGCGGATCGCATAAAGAGCGTCTCTGTGTGGGCTGCCGTTTGGAATGCAATGATTTTTTTACGTACTTTCAATTTCCAGATCATTTTTCCACTTCAACGCTGTGAATGGTTGTTTTCAGCAGAATTTTTCAGGGTGAAAGAACTATAAGAGATTGTTGGATTTCATTAGATTAGGATGCGCACTGTAATCTTACCAGGCCGAGGTCAGGACCATTACTAATTTCAACTCAATTTAGAAATGAATTTTGAATGGTGCTGTAATTTGAAGAATGTGTCCCTTATCCAGATATACAATGGGCTTTGATCTTAATAATTTCTGTGACATTTGCTTTCTAGTCATGTGTCTGAAGGAACACTGGAACTGATCTTGTTCGCTCATAAACGATGATTGTGTTCATTAAAAATGCTGATTGCTGAGAAAATATTTTTTGGCATTAGTGTATCATATAAATAACATGTACATCATTTGATTGCTACTGCAGTGGTTATCAATGTTTATAGATTTATGCGCTTATGTAAGCATAATAGTTTGTTATATACACTGAAAAAAAAATAAGTTTTACTGCCACCAAATCTTAGTGGACTATAAACTGCATTACTAATGGAGAAAATCAAGTCAAAATCAATAAAATGGATGCAAAGATGCTTTTAAACATAATGAAGACATTTTCATCATGAATGTATGAAGCCCCTTAATGACCAAATGATAGTTTAAATCAAATGTGAAATCAATTTTTACTCCTCATTAAACTACTGTTTGAGTATTTAGTCTAAAATTATCATATGATTGTTGTTACTGTACATTATTTATGGGTAAAATTAGTTGGCAGGTCTGAAGTGCAGTAATGTCCGGTTAAGAGACATGTAACATTTTGACAAGAGAAGAACCAAATTGTCACTTCCTGGGAAATTAGCATAAAACATCTAATAAAACTGGAAGCCACTGTGACTAATTTGTTTTGAATATCATAAATGACTTGCATCTCAGAGAGTGCAGACGAAATGCAATAAACGCTGTCATGTCATCTTGTGTTTGGAGGCCGATGCCTGGTCTTCTTTGGGAACAAAATCATGTGAGACAGTTCTGGTTGGCCATTATAGCCATCCATGTTGATGACTGACTTTAGATCAGGCGCATCCGAATGATCAAACCAACATTTGAGATGCGGTGCAATGAAATTTGTCCACAGGTTAGTCTAGTTATCCAATCACGTCCTCTGTTAAGGCAAAGTCACATGAGTTTTTTTGTTGCGCATTACGATATTTATTCAATTTCTTATCAGATAAAAATCACATCCACTTCAATCGTGCGCATATACGATTGTTATAAATTACGCACATCTTCCATCCTGTATTTTTTTATGTGATATCCCAAAATTCACAACAACAAAAAATAGGTGGATGGAAACATAGCTACTCTTTAAGTGCTATATATTTATTTTTAATGCATAAATTAATAGATGAGGACATAAATCTCACGTTCCCAGTGTTTTCTCAGTTGACACCAAACACACTCACTCACCTGTGCCTCCGTGCGTTTGAAGGTGACATCCGCCTCGCTGCACTTGTGTCTAAATTAAGAGGCTCTGGGGGGATTCTCTGCAGCAGAGGGCTGTGACTTCACACTCACACGATACAGGCTTTATGGGGGCAGTGTGAGATTTTCTGCAGATGCTCAGAAAGGCCTGGACAGGAGCCTGAGCATCCTGTCCAAGATGACTCCTGATCACTACTTCTTTGAGCCGATTCACAAGCTGTTGTGTTGCCTCAGAGCACAATGGCCCTGTCCCAAATGGCATCCATTGTGTGTACTTAATCCTAGCCAGGAAATGAAATTTTTAGGAAATGCTAACTATAACTTAAAAGTATTTATTTATTATTTGTTTTTACTTTAATTGCATTCAGACTGAGGCTTTGGAAAAAGTAGCATTTGTTTATAAGCATTTTTCTTTCTGGATCTGTTTTAGGTCGGAGAGATCTGACCTGTCAGTGGCTCTTCAAGACTGCATGGAGGCACTGGATCTGTTCCTGAGAAATGAATTTGATGAGGCTCTGACCAGACTTAGAAGCAGGTAAAAGTTTCATAATTTGTATGTGATCTGTAATGATTATGGAGGTGGGAGAGGTTCTGGGTTTGGATCATTCCTCTGACTTTAGCAAAACACAATATAGCTCTATTATTTCTTCTAGGTGCTTTTTGTGTGTATGGGTGTGCGGTATAGAAACCTTGGATTGTACAGTTTCATAATCCGTTTGAATCACTGTTCATAATCCATTTTTAATATTATGAAGTGTTTAACCTGTTTTGTATTTGGTTTCATGCATTGAGAGTGCATCTATTAATTCATGCTGAGTTGTTCTTATACATCGCTTTGTGAGATGAGTCTTTGTCCAGTCAATCATTGGGTATTTCTCAGGTATAATCTCACATAACCCAAAACCAACTGAATCAGTTCAGCTCTCTTGAGATTCGCATCAAGCTCTTTTCTTCTCACTCCACACCCTGTTGTCATGAGTATGCTGTGTCTCAGACCATCTCATATTTCTGCCCTCTTCACTACTCGCAACTGTGGATGGGTGTGTGTGTGCTTATGTGTATTATAAACTACATAATTATTTGGTCCATTTTTGTAATCTTTGGCATCTTTCCATCTTTGTCCCCTGGGTCCCTCCACTTTTGTTGGGGTTGCATTCAGGGTCCACAAAAAAAAGAAAACCCTTTAAGCCACACCTGTGTGTGTGCGCGTGCTCATGATTATTGTATTAAAATAATTGAGGGTCGGAATATCATTCACTCTAAACAATGCTGGGTTGTTTTAACCCAAAATTGGGTCAAATATGGACAAACCCAAATGTTGGGTGTTAAATGTTGTTAACCCAACTTTCAGCTTTCACTTTCAACTGTACATTTTTTAATTGCATTTTTAACCCAACATTTGGGTTTGTCTATATTTGACCCACATTTGGGTTGAAACAACCCAGCATTTTTTAGAGTGTTCTTTACTAAAATTTACTTTAAACCATGTATAATATTGCAGCAACTTTCTGGTTACTCGCCAGAGGCAATTTTCTCTTGTCTTAATACTTGTCTTAAACTCACAAGTGCTAATTTTGGACCCTGCTGGTTATTAGTTCTGTTTTACATTTTCAGGTCAGGTCATCTGTCAGGTATTAGTTGGGCACATTCATGTGTACAATTCAAACTTATATAATACAACTATGATCCAGAATCCAGTGAAGTTGGGACATTTTTTTTTTAAATGCAATAAAATCAAGAATCTGTGATTCCTTTCAACTTTATTCAACTGGCAAAAGTATAAAGTTAATATAAATATAAATACATCTGGAATACATACTCCAAAAAAGTTGGGACAAAGGCAAAATAAAAGAGAAATTCTTATAGAATATTCAAGTTATGGGGGACTTTAAGTTACGGCATGGGTGACTTGAAGGTACCATGGATGTGGAGGCATACATTGGGATTGTACAGTGACATATAATGGCATCAAGATGGCATCTTTCCTGGGAAGCAAGACAATGCCAGGCCTTATCTGCATGTGCTAGAGAGGCTTGTAGACATTCTACACCGTAGAGTGGATGTGCTTGACTGCCTGCAGTCCAAATCTGTCTCCTATTGAAATATATGGTCCGTCATGAAAAGGACAATCAGGCAACGATGAACATGGACTTGTTAAGCAGCTGTCCTGTATCAGATGTGATTGGGCGAAAAATTCACTTGCAAAACTGCAACAATTACTATCCTAAATTCGTAAACTATTAAAAAGTGCATTTAAAAGGAAAGGTGACGTGACACGGTGGAAAACACGGTGGAGTGTGTAGCCCCCATCACAATACAAATATGTTGTTCAGTGAAAACATTGGAAACCTTTTCTTTGTACTTTACCAGTCAGTTAAATAAAGTTGAAAGAGAATGAAAAAAATTATTTCATGCATTCTTTTTTTTTTTTTTTTTTTTTTACAACTTTTCTGGATTTGGGGTTGTACATAAACATAGAAACGCTGATCAGCAAGGTATTGATTTGAACAATCAGAGGATCTCATTAAACCTTCTGCTGCTCACTGTTTGAACTTGCAAATAGTGAAGTCACAGTTTTGAGATTTACTTAATAGGTTTGTTTTAGTCACGTCCCACCCTATTCCTGCCAGCAGGGCAGGGCCTCTACATGCACAGAGAAAATGAAAGGTACACATGTAAGAGGGAAAGTAAGTAATAAGCAGAGGCAGAAAGAGAAATGAAGAAATGTTTGACTCAAAAATAAACTATCCATGTCTGTACAGGTTCAAAGTTGGAAAACAACTCTGCTGAGAGTGTTAGAGATGATCTTTCTGGCTACATTCACACAGTATCCAGCTCTCCAACCACCATAACATGAATGTGAACAGAACTCCAATTCATTCTCCAGTCTGACTTGGTGGAGTGTTTTGCAGGACATCTGATTTGACTTTGACAGGATAATAAAGATTACACCCTGGTCAGGAGTTTGTGATTCTGTATAGGAAAACAGCAACTGTAGACACAACAAGCTCAAACTCGATTCAAATCCCGATATTCGTTTGGATTTATTTGGTCTTGCAGCTTTTGCAGTACAATCTCAGTATTGTCTAATCCTGTTCCATGACACAAAGTTATCCATATAAAAAGTTGGAAAGGATTTTTCTTAGTATTCATTATGTGTATTGCCTTCATGGAATATTGTTATCTATATGTCCTGCAGTACGTAGAGTCATTAAATGATCAGAAAGCTTGCCTAAAATATTACAATATTGGTGTAGAAATGTATTCTTTGGTTAAAAAAATGTCAAATATGCTTCAATCCTGTAGTTGTCACATCAACATTATTCTAATTCTACCTCTGCAAAAAAGAAATAGTGGTAAACCTGTTTATCCAGACATCACTGTACTCAGGAATGTTGGACCAGTAGTGTCACATTCTATCCTGTTCCTGAAAGAACTGAAATGCGCTGTAGAAAAAAGTCTCTGAATGGAGTTTAACTGCTGCCTAGAATTATATAAAAAGGTGCAATTAATTAAAGTGCTATTTTGACCTTTTTGAATTAAATGACAGATATTATTAAATTTTTAAATAAACAGAATACTGCATCCTTTTGTTTTGACAGCTAGTATTTCTCTGTAAGTTCATATTGTCATTAGTATTATGGTGTTAAATGGATACTCCACTTTTTTGGAAATAGGCTCATTTTACAACTCCCCCAGAGTTGAACAATTGAGTTTTACCGTTTTCGAATCCATTCAGCCGATTATCTGATATTTAGAAGAATATCAGTAACCAGACAGTTTCTGGTCTCATTGGTCTCAAATGAGCCTATTTCCAAAAAAGTGGAGTATGCCTTTAAGACTGGTCAGGATACATAAACACTTTTCCCCCATTTCCATGCTGTTATTGATGTCGATATTAAGTGTTTCAGAGGTGAATTTTCTTTCACCGTCACCTAGACACACCCTTTCCATTGTTCTATATATATATCTAATGCAACTTCTTCCTTTGTGTTCTTTGAAAGGAATAAAGAAAGCATGTACCACGCGCTTACATATGCCACTATACTGGAAATGCAGGCCATGATGACCTTCGAACCGGAGGACATCTTGACTGCAGGAAACACAATGAAAGAGGCACAGGCTGTGTGTCAACGGTGTGTTATCCTATTTTAACTGTCTATCTGTTTGGTCATGTTTGAATAAAAATGTTGCTATAGTCATAAGAGAGTTATCAGGAAGGTGTCTACATTGGGCTTGCTATTAGCATCTATACACTATTTTCAGGTTCATCTCGGTTATGTCACATTTGTATAGGTGACGTAATCCTGAATGCTGCAGGTCTAGGGCTATTACCATATCCCAGATGGCAGAGGAATTTCAGAGATCCACGACACACTGTGTTAGAGGGGTGTGCTGTGTGCTTGTGTATTCAGGCAACTCATACACCCTGTGTGACTCTGCCACGTCACCTCGTAGCACTGATCAGCTGATCCCACACAAACTCATAGCTGCTCTTCAACTTTTCCCACATCAATTACACTGTCTGGTCTAAATAATGGCCGCCACGTATGCAGGATTGGAAATCAGTTCTGTCACAATATCAGTCCTCCTCACTCATAATATCGAATGGCATTTAAAATACCATTGCTACCTACAACCCGAAGTCCAAACTCCTTAATTTAAATCCATTTGGGCAAGAAAGAAGGGGATTGGGATCAGTTCACAACACAAACCTGATTTTAACCTGCATTTCCCACATTAGCACCACAGACCAACATGTTTGAGGCTTGTGCGCTAATTGCTAGGCTACAGCTAACACATGATTAGAACCATTTTATCACTTCCTTCACATTTGACTAGATCTGATTACAAGATTAGGAGCCATAAAACAGGTTGCTATGCTATTTTTCCACAAACTCTGATCTATGTACACTACTTTATACACTACACTTTATAGGCCTACACTTGTTTATACACTACTTAAAATCTGCAGTTTAAAGGGCATGTATACACCACTGTTTCTGTCGTACTTTTCCAGATGAAAATACATCTTTAGGTGGAAGAATCAGATTTATTGCCAAGTATTTGGTGAAGCTTACAGTACACAGGGGGAAAACAGAATAAAAAAAAATTAGACGGATAAAACAAGTCAATAAAAAAAGATGCATATACTGTCTAAAGTGTGGAACAATTAAGATTTTTCTAATCTTTTTAAAATAAGTCTCGTATGTTCACCAAGGATGCATTTACTTTCCCCCAAAAAATAGTACACAATAGACAAGATAGAGTAAATATTTATGTACAAAATTTATATACTGAAGCAATTATACAAAAGAATGTGAAAACGAACTTGTGTGGGTTACTTAGCTGTTCTGTTCATGATATAAATGTCCTCGGGGAAGAAACTTTTTTTAGTGCCTGACCATTCTGATGCTCAGTGGCTGTCACGTGAGTGATAAAGAGTGACTTCTGTATTTCATAAACGCACAGACCTAATGTTCCCACTTTTAAATGTGGTTGTCACTCTTTTTTTTTTTTTTTTTTTTTTTGTGTGTGTGAATTAAATAGAAGCCAAACTGACACAGTATATAATTCCTATTATTAGTTAGAATTATCCTATAATTCCTATAATTAGATCCAATCCAACTGCTCTGTTTATATGGCCTGAGGGAAATGAAGAAATAAACTATGAATCAAGCCTGACAAGGATGTGTTTGTCATTACAGATACCGTAAGAAATCATCTTTCAACAGCAAAAACTTCACAGAAGGTGGGTGCCTGCATAAATAAATCACTAAATGATTCATTGGCATAATCTTGAGTCTTTATACAATCACTACCTCAAACTATAGGGTTCATATCATGTGGCTGTTTTTTTTTTTTTTTGAAAAGGCCATGTGACATTCATACTCTCACCACCATTTAGTCTGAAAGCATAATTTCGTTTGTGTCCTCCCCAGAGGAGCTCCATGCTGAAGTGTGCTATGCCGAATGCCTCCTCCAGAGGGCGGCGCTCACTTTCCTTCAGGTCTGTCCTAGTGGATGATTTCCTGTTGTTAGTTATTATGTGAGTGAAACATAATATTGTGCATAAAGTTGCTTATCTAAGATGTACTGCTTCTTTCAGGATGAAAATATGATCAGCTTCATAAAGGGAGGAATGAAAGTGAGGAACAGCTATCAAATATACAAGTAAGACCTGCTGCAGTGTTGTTGTCCATTTGGTAATTAAAATGAAGAAATAAAATACAAGTGTTTAATAATAAAGTTTGAAGACTGACATTTTTGAAAATAAAGATAATCAAAGCTAAATATAAAAAAAACTAATGCCAAGAAAAATGACAAAAAATACAATACAAAATAATTAAAACTCACTCTCTTTCCCTCTCATTTAATGTGTATGAGCTTTTATTACAACTTAAATATAAAATATTATTTTAATAACATATATTATTATTATTTCATTCTTTTTTATTACAAATTATCATATATTATTGTTTCATCAAACTTTTATTAAATAATAAAATAAAACAACAATGTTAATAATACTAATAATACTACTACTACTAATAAAATGGTTTCAAGTTTTCATGTAACATATCTGTATATGTCTATTTATATGTATTTGTGTTTAAATATCGTTTCATTGCAAGGGAGCTACATACAGTCCTGAAGTCCCCAGGCTATGTTCCCGCTGACAATCATGGTCATTTTGAGGGAGGCGTTAAGCTTGGGGTCGGGGCCTTTAACCTGGTGAGTGCGTTATGTCATGTGTTTTCTTGTGCCTTAGACTTAAAAGGCATCCTATTGTTCCCTCTTAAATCAAACCATGACCGTATATGAATCCTAACATTGAGTTTATTGAGGACAAGGCTGTTTTCTCAACCCCTCACCTGTGTTTTTCCCAGATGCTGTCGTTGTTGCCAACACGGACTCTCAGGTTGTTGGAATTTGTGGGCTTCTCTGGTAACAAAGTGAGTATTGTGTAGTGCTAAGCTTAGTTTGGCCCTGCTCACGTTTGGCGTGTTCTAATGAAATTTAATCTGAGCTCTTTTTTTCTTTCTGACTGTCTTAGCAATAAAGCGTGTCAAGGTGTTTTTATACACTATAAAAAGTGGTAACCTACCATTGTTACCTTAAAGAGTTCTTTCTACCTGATTTAACCCATAAAGACTAGTTTTGTTGGGATATACCAGTTAATTTAAATGTTACCATTTTGACTTGTTTAAATGTAGTGAAGCATGGAAGTGTGGATGATTTCCTGTTTGAAATTTCTGTCTTAACCATGTTGGTTTATTTTACAATTCACACTGTGTGTGTGTGTGTTATAGGAGTTTGGTCTTGAGCAGCTCCTGGAGGGCTCCACTGAGCACACGTTTAGGTCTTTCCTGTGTAACATGTTGTTGCTTTGCTACCACACCTTCATGAGCTTCATTCTGGGTAAGACAAAATTGCTTATCACATGTACAAATCATATGTAGCATATCAAAAGTAAGTTACTGTGTTTTTCTGTGTCACCTTATCTGTCCTTTAGGCACTGGAGAGGGAGATGTGGTAGATGCAGAAAAACTGCTACAGCCTTATCTTATAAAGTATCCGAAGGTACGTACTTGACTTTTTTTTTTCATAAAAACAACAGATTTTCCAGTGAAAAAGCCAAACACACTAAACAGAACAATCATTAATGACAATAAAAACTATTTAATTATGTTATATGATGAGTATTTACATATAAAATGAAATCTGAGTATGACTTCTGTGCTTTTGTCAGGGATCCATTTTCCTGTTCTTCGCTGGTCGAATTGAGGAAATTAAAGGAAATCTGGATGCTGTAAGTGATTGTTACTCTCATGCAAAGTCTTGATTTGTATCAATTTATATTTTATTTCTCTTGGCTATATGCATGTGTTCATATGCATGTTCTTGTCCTGCAGGCTATTAAGCGTTTCGAGGAATGCTGTGAAGCTCAGCAGAATTGGAAGCAGTTCCATCACATGTGTTATTGGGAACTGATGTGGTGTTTCACTTATAAGAGGCACTGGAAGATGGCCTACTTCTACGCTGACCTGCTCAGCAAAGAGAACACTTGGTCTAAGGTGAGACCCTAAAATATACAGCTGACTGATGCACTGAACAGATACTTGACTAGGGAGAGTTTGCTTGATCTGTTTGATATTCAAAATTGAATGGGTAAACACTTTTTAATTGGAATAAATTTGAATTAGAAAACATGATGTAGAATTTAAATACGTCAAATATGTGTGTATATGTGTAACCAATTATATTTAATAAAATTGAAGAGTTTAAAAAAGCTCTGCTGATATAACATGAATGGAGACTGAGGACAATTAATCTACCGCCAGGATGGTTGTGTTTACTGTGCAGTTTGGAACTCATCGCTCTTTTTTTTTTTTTTTCCTCTCTCACACACTTTTTTCAGGCCACATATGCGTATATGAAAGGTGCTTACCTCAGCATGCTGAGTCGTGAGGAATGCCAGCCGTTCCCGGAGAACGAGGTGGCTTTGTTTAGGTAATGGCAAGGGAATCGTGTCTATGAGCCTGTATGTCGTATATGTTCGTGTTTTGCACTTTTGTTCATAAGGGGATGTAATAACATAATTAAATGCTAATCTATAAATCAGATAACATGACTATCAGATCAGGAAAAGCTCATTATCTATATACATTCATTCAGTTCAAGCAAGCATTGCAAATTACCTTTATTTTTGATCTCATATTTAATTTGAACCTCTCATGTAGCCCATCCACTATAAATTGACATTATATAATACAAACTGTGATCTGTTTTGCTTTTTTTCAGGCAAGTTCCCAGTCTGAAGCAGAAAATAGCAGGGAAGTCATTGCCCACAGAGAAGTTTGCCATCAGAAAAGCTCGACGCTATAATACAGATAACGCCATTCCTCTTCCTGCTCCTCCATTGGTCAGTGTTCAATGTTATATGGATTCTATTGTCTGTATTTATTTGATATTGTCTCCAAGTGTTTTATTTAAATTCACACAGGATGTGTTCTTGCATCTTTGACCAGCTATATCTATTAATAGACACGGTACTTCCTTAAAAATGAATTCAAAGACAATGCTACAACAAACATAATGAAATGACCCTTCCCAATAGATTTAAATAGATTATGCTTTACAATGAGAGTTAAATATGGCTATTTATCTGTTCAATAAAACACCTTACTCACCAGTTGAGTAATAAAAAAGCCATCTCCACGTCACTTTTACAACATTTGAAATCCCTCAGTTCTCTCCATCTCTGAAAAGCCAAGCCAGTGTTGATTCTCATTTTATTACGAGCTCTGTTGCCAGTAGACTCTAGTCTATTCAGTGTTTTTTAACACTGGTTCAAGATTTAGCATGCTCCATGTCAACTTTTTTGCTCATTATGACAACTCGCCAATCCCACACCGTACATGCTTCAAAGTAGCCAGAGCAACTCTTCTCTATTTACTTGCACGGGTGAGTGACGTATGTTTGCAATTTCCCAGGAAAATCATCCCGCTAGGTCTAAAATATAAACACTTATAATAGACTTACCATAGTGCATCAAGGTAAGACAAAAACACGGATTTTGGATTGACTGATGATGTATTGAATCATTATTTAATTTTTTTTTCATTTTAGAACAAACAAATGACGTACTTAACCTTTAAAAAAACGACAAAACAAGCATGAAAATAAGCTAAAACGACTAAAAATCAAGATATTTCTTCTTATTAGGTTATTTTTATAACAAATAAACATCTTTCTAGGTAAGCCAAGCTCTAAAATATTTTATTGGTTTGAAATTGTGAGTGAGGGGGGGCCTTCAAATATTGTTGACAGTGAGGGAGTCAGTCAAAAAGTTTAAGATCACCATTCAGTTTATTTTGTTTTTGATCATGTACTGTACATATGCAGCGTTGTACTGTGTTCTATTTTGCTATTTTTTAATGCTAGAAGACGTCCTGTGTGAACGGCCCTTAAATTAACAGAGTAAGGAATTAGACCATCCTGACTAACACAGTATAAACAAGGGGAAGCACCTGCAGTCTTAGATTCTCACTCATTGTGTGGGTATGTTTACACGACAGGAGATGATGTATATCTGGAATGGCTACACTGTGATTGGGAAGCACAAGGACCTGACTGAGGGCATGCTGAAGACCCTGGAGGAGGCTCAGCAGATGCTTGAGCAATATCCAAGTAAAAACCCCTCCACGCAGTGCAATACTGCTTATGCCGTTGTCCACTTTTAAAATAATAGTACACCTACAAATAATGTAATTATTTATTCCCTCATGTAATGATATTTTTGATTATAAAGAATTTAAAAATCAATACACAACTCTTGCATGCAACCACAATTCACAATGACCATGTGCATCAAAAGTAATAGTGTGTTCCACCGAAGAAGGAAAAGTATTCTTTGTATTCACAATTAACTTTTTTTGTGCTATAAATACCTCTGTGTGTTTGCTTTCAGGGTCTGAGTTCACCACAGATGACCAGTGTGTGGTTAGTCTGCTTAAGGGGCTCTGTCTCAAACACTTGGGTTACAAGGAGGAAGCGGAACATTACTTCACCCTTATCCTCTGCAAGTCAGTCTTGCTCTTTTGCTTTACAACAAATCACAGTAAAATTAATAGAAGTGTTTGTGGTTTCCCTTATGAAGACTTAAGTAGACAAGCAGACACTGATTTTCTGGTACTAACTCTACAGACTTATATTAAACATCCAGTAATATCAATCTGGTAGAGTCTGACTGGTAAAATGATGTGTTCTGTGAGTGAGTTAAAGTGCCTCTGATGCTATTTTAAACATCCATAAAATTGTTTCGGAGGTCTTCTACAATAGGTTTACATTAGGGGTGCAATGATACCTTCATGACACGATTCGATACATATCACGATACTGAACTCACGATATGATATTATTGCGATACTCCAAGTCATATGGTAAAAGGTTAACAAAAAATGAACTGTTGATTAAAATGCTAAATTTGATATTACATTGTGGGTTTAAATGAATAGATTTGGACTTGGTGCTTTTAACCCAAGGACAATGGTGACACCAGAATAAAAATATTCATGATTCTGAAGCTGAAAATACAGATTTTTTTTTTTAGATGAATATGCTTGATCTTTGTCACTGACTAGATATATTTAAAATAATGTCAGACACTTTTTACTGGTAACATCAGACATTTGGCATTATCAGAACTCACAAATATCCCCCCATTGCATTATTATACATTATAACCAACATTATATATAGTAGTTTAATGGAGTAGGCCTACTTACACTAAAACTCTAAAAAACTAAAAAAAATTCTCACACAGTAATTTTTATTTTGGGGACTATCCACGATACGTATTGTTACCACGATATGTTTTGTATTGCGATTATATTGTGGCACGATATATTGTTACACCCCTAGTTTACATACATCCAAGGTAAAAAAAATATGTCGACAAGATGTTACTACAGTGTTTGAAGGTGGTCCAAAGTACTAAGTAAACGTTTCTCACACACAGCCAATGAAGAGCATAGGCTGGAAATATGCAAATTTGCCACAAACCTACGTAGATATGTTACGGAAGTGAGACTGGAATTGCTGAGGACTCGTTTTAGCATTTCAAAATTAATTCTTTCTTTTAGGAGACAACAACTTTATTTGTATTTCACTTTGATCTTTAAAACTTTGCAGACCTTTTACATTCACAAAGAGCCAAGGTAATAAGTGAAAAAGCTAAATAGGGTCACTTTAATCTCCAGAGAGTCACAGATAATAGAGAAAATGATTCCACTTTTGTAAAAAAAAATGTCTTGGGTCAATGTAAATTTTCTTATTCTGTCTGTCTACTGATGTTTATACTTGTACAGTGAGAGTCTGATTAAATATGACCACTACCTGGTGCCCAATGCTCTTCTGGAACATGGTTTGCTGTGTTTGGAGGAGGGCAGAACAGAGGAGGCCATCAAACTACTGGAGACAGCCAAGTAGGTTCTGTCTATTATAACTATAGGCTACCTCTTAAATAACAATGTAGACAATGTGTGTATGGATAGGGGTATTTGCCACAGATTTGCCACTTAATAAATGCTAAAAATAGCAGTTTTCTGTTATCCTCAAATTGATTCATGGCTATACTGCTCAAAACAAATCATGTTTATACCTTTCGCCGTTGCTATTTTTAATATGTAATTATAATTTCATTTATTTTATTATTTTTAGTGTTAATAATAATTTCAATATGTCATTTAATTTAAAATAAAGTAATTAACATTCCTATTTAGTGTTAGAATGTAGTATTTTTTGACAGATAGTATAATATGGTTCATTTGTGCATTGTTGTGAATGTTTCCTTGTGAAATAAAACCCTCAAATTCAAATACCCTCACATATTTTTTAGTTCTTAAAAAAGGGACCAAGCCAAAAATTGCTAAATATTTATTAGTCTTTTAATGGTCTTAACCATTTGAATCACAAATCACTGGTCAGGAAATTAACAAGAGTTGCACAAATACCATAGATAAAGTAACTTTGCACGGAATAGCCTTGCTCAACTTACAGACAGCTTTTTACAGAAAGAATCAGTATTGTTCCACTCAATGTTAATGGCTTTAGTTCAAACAGTTCATGAGTAGTTTATTATAATATTTCTCACCAGATTTTCAAAGATACCACTCTTGAGCATCACCATGCAACTCCTGTTTCATTGTGATTCATTACTACATACACAAATTCCCATATTCTGACAAAAGTGCATTTGGTTAAATTCTGCTATAATAATAATAATTTCCTTTCTAATTATTCTTGGTTAAGGTAATTTGGCTGTGGGGGCACAAAAGTCATATATTCCACCATGAAACACTCAGTCATTGCCTTATAAGTATTGAACACTATTAACAATTATTTCTTTGGCAGGCAAAATTACAAGAACTATTCCATGGAATCACGGACACACTTCCGGATCCAGGCAGCACTACATAAGGCCCGAGGCACAGCTGTGAATGGAGACTGCTCACCCTCCAGCCCTTAACTGTTGAGGTCACCGCTGGGGTCATAGAAAGCCAAAATCAGGCTTGATGTGGGTTGCCAAATGCCAAGAGGAGAACTAAAAGTGTACATGACCAATCAGACCCAATCAGAGTTTATAGTGACAACAAGTTAGCTTCATTTAATGACGCACACAATTTAAGGACAACAGCTGCATGAATATGTTTTGTGAGGCAGTGCAGTTCAGTCGAGACACAGAAATGACATCATGCTTTTATGATGTCATATAAATAACATTGTGCTAGAATTTTAAATGTACCATTAATAATAATAATGATAATATTAATATAATACAAGTTATGCCAGTCCAATAGGATTATATTGGTACAGCAAGCTAAGAACATTGTGAACTCGAGTAAGGCCATCCGTCAATCATTTTTTGGCTGCTTTCAGACCTCTTTTAGGTAATTCTCTTCACTATTCGTCACCCTGTGACATCAATAGCTAGACATGGCTGTGCCTTACGGCTAAGCGATTTATTTGGATTTAAAGCACGTGCAGAAATATTAGTTTCCTTTAATCTTTGGATTTTAAATAGGTTATGAAATAAACCTATTGTCCAGAGGTGATTTGATGAACTTAAGGTTCGATATCATGCGTTACTCTTTGGATCGAGTACTGTGGCCTTGTCAAATCTCACGGACAGGATTTCTTTTCTAAGCTTTTTTTTTTTTTTAATCATATAGCATTGTCATTGTCTTTCTGTGTATATAATTAGTCTGTTTTAGCAATGTGTTTTAAAAAAAGAGAGAAAACAAGCATCTTCACAACAGCATAAAATGGCTGTTAGAATGTAAACTGGAAGTTTTGGGGGTTTAGTCAGCTATTTCTTTTTTAGTATTTATTCACTATGATGGCGCCTTTCAAAATGTCCCGTTTTAAGTGGGCAGCTGAATGTGTCTTTTAGAAAGGCAGTCTCCTTCATGTGGACTTGTTCCAGATCGTACTTGAGCTCAAACAAACAAGGCTTTTAGATACATGCAAGACAGGCTGGCATGCCAGCTCCAGTCAATATGAGGGATGCATTGACAACCACTACAGCTATACTCTACACACAGAGAAAGAAAATTTGAGCTGGTTCAGGACAGAGGATTGTACTTTGTTCATGTTTGTACTTTGTTGTATGAATGCTACTTCATGGAGCTTTTCCCCATTGTGCTGAGTTTAACCAACTAAACACAGCTTGCATTGTTGTTGTCAAGTACAGCAAGAATTGTGTTTTATATTGATTTAGCCCATATTCGTTTTAAAAGTGTCCATGGATGGATTTTTGCTCTTCTGCGATGTAATCTTTATAGTGCCTGTTTTATGAGATCCATCCAGTTCTACCAAAGTCAAACTTGCATTAAGCAAAAACAATCATGTGCTCATGTTGCTCAAAAATGTCACAGACTACTTGCAACATGCCATGTTTCAAGTTTGGTAAACATGTAATGATGTATGGGGTTTTCATTGCGATGGCTATTGTTTCTCCCTAATTGAACATTTTTATTGATTTAGATTTTACAGACTTTGGGCTATAGAGGTCAGCAAATCCTGTATGTGGTGCATGGCTACTGTGTAAACGCATTCCTGTAAATACTGGACTTACTTTTTTATTTAAAATTAAATGATAGCATTCACAAAACATCTTTGTTTTCCTTCTTTGAACTATGGAGACTTGCCTTTTCAAAGAGATCTTTTGACATTCTGTCCTAGTTGAATTTCTTCAAAACACACAACACAAAAAGAGATGTATGGGAGAGTGAGCCTCAGTCACTTTCATTGTATGGAGAGAAAAATGCAATACTATACACGTGTATATGACCTAAATAATGTTTAATTGTTAAAGGGATAGTTCACTCGAAAATGAAATAACCACTCATTTACACTAGGTATTTCATGTAAATTCATATTGTTGAATATGCTGTATGATTTTATTTTTCGCTAGAGCACAACAGGAGATCCGCAGTATGTATTTTAATCTTATTTTATCTTTGCTGCTGACTTTTGATTATCAAATTCAACCATAATAGTCAAAAATCGCTTAAGACAAAAATCACATAAAATAAGTAAACTTTTTTTTTTTGTATAAAGATATTTTTTTATATATCTTTTTTATTTAAAAAATAAAATAAAAGCCTGAAGAGGCTGCTTCCCAAATCACATACTCTCAAGTAACGTTAGGTAATATGTTTGAATATGCAATTAATTCGCAATCGCTAAAAAAGTATGTTCTGTATTGGATGTGTGGAGTATGAATGAATGTAATTCGGACTTGCTACATTCGCTTTGTTGCCATTATCATATAACCTACCATTAACGAATTGCTTTTAAAGTAACTTTCCCCCTTACTATTTATTTCAACCGTTTACTACCAATGCAAGTGAATAGTGAAGGGAATATCTTGTTTGTTTGTTTGTTTGTTTTGTTCCACGACAAAAATAAAGGCATGCATTTTCACTACAATATGAGGTTAAGTAATAATGACAGCATTTTTTATTTCGAGTGAAATATGCCTTTAAAGCGGCCTAATGCGGTCAAGTTTACAGGCTTTAAAACCCCTTGTTGTTGGTGTTCTAAGGCGACAATATGATTGGGTGACGAATAACCACTAATAACCTCCTCACCAAAGAAGAACCCCGCTGATTGGTCCATACAGCTTGGAGGCGGAACTTAAAGTGACTGCCTGAAAGGCAACATTGCCTGAGTCGCCATTGAGAGCGAGCGCATATTTGATATTGTAGAAATTATTCGTTGTAGGCTAACCAGTGTTTACGGTTGAGACGAAGAGAAAAGGACAACACTACATAACACGGGTTTAGGGCAAATATACGTATTTGACAGGGTTAAACTGTGTGTGTTTGTAAAAGCATCGTTTCATATCCGTGTATAACACTTTTTTCCAGGGTTCTTTGTGTGTCGACAATGGTTTGTTTTTCTCCGTCAGGATCTCTAATGGTGATCGGATCATTTTAAATGAATGATAGACGTTTAGTCGTTCTGTTTAAAAGGACAGAAGTCTGGTTCGAGTGATTAAGGGCGCACGGGAAGAGATAGGCAGGATTTCAACATTTAGATAACAAGGAGTTTGGAAAGGAGATGGGGAATTGTCTGAAATCTCCCACTTCGGATGATATCTCCTTGCTCCACGAATCACAGTCAGACAGGGCCAGTTTCGGTGACGCCAACGATCCGGATCAGGAACCACCACCTCCATATCAGGTAAGCTTATGAAAAACCTTTGGAATAAACAAAGAAACTTTCCTTTCGGCTCGCACCTTTCTCATGCACGCTCCTGCTTTTTAATATAAAAATTCACACTGCTGTACTGATAACGTGAAATATAAAATGCACTCTAATATATTGATATGTTATCTATGTAACACCAGCCTGCAGCGGGAGCTCCATCTGTTTAATTTCGCTCTAGACAGTGTGCCATACTAAATCCTCTTTGTTCGACATAAACTTGGCCTACAATTCCCGTCAGAGCGTCCAAACAGATGTACAGCCTGTCATTTCATCTTTACTGCTGCCTCCGTGGCGTGTTGATTCACCAGCGCCAGCTTTATTGCGACAAAGTAACAATTCTAATTGTGACGCTCTTTGTTTGTAATTGTGACGTCATTGCGATGTTGTTCTCCCGGGTAGTGTTCCTCAACCCATTTGTATCATTTTTTTAGTGGCCCACTCAAAATTATAAAAAATAAATAATCTATAAGCAGTTTTATATGCATTTTAACTGAAATCTTGCCACATACCCTTGTTGTACACACACCCCTGGTTTGGGTCTCTCTGTACTAGGGCAACCTAGCTGATTTCTCTGCAAACTTCCATAGGGGCTGCAAGATGGATTAAAATATTTCAAATAAGATAATGAGTCAGCCAACATTGTTCTGCATTGAGTCAAAAGGGTTGGGAACCATTGTTTTGGGGGGGGGGTTTCCACATTGAAATCAGTTCAAGTCATGAGATCATGCCGTTTAAAATAATGTCATGTTTCATATTACTTAGTTTAAATGGAATGCATTCATCACATGTCAACACGTTTTAACTTCTATGGGAACTGGGTTTGACTGGATGTCTTTGTGAAGGGCGATGCAAGGCACATTGACTAATAATCGTGTAAACACTGCCATATAAGCAAACATTTGATGTACTGTGTGTTTTTTAAGAAGGTTTATAATGTTTGTGCATTAACCTGAGCAGATGTCTGAGCTCTGTTGTATTTTAGTCAGTTTTCACCCTGTGGTGGCTGTTACATCCTCTTTGTTGTGTATTGATCTTATCTGTTGTACAAAAAATACCAATATTGTGCTTCCCCATTAGCAAATCGCCATCAACCCATCAGGTCCTCAACTATTGCGATATAACCGTTATAAATCTTCTTATGCAAAACCTTCCTCCAGAGGTTTAGAACTTCCTCTCCAATCTTGGTTTCAATTTTGGCTGGATTATCTAGATGATGATTGGCACAGAGTGGAAGCAACTAGCCAATGAAAGCAGAAGGTGGGACGTTTTGTGCTGTGCTCCTTGCGCTTTTCAGCTATACTAACAGCGTTCTACCACATAGTCGTCTATAAGTTGTCTGGGCCAGGAGATTGACTCAGAGAACCAGAGTTTATAAAGTAACTTGTACACACAGGTTTATAAAACATTTCTAGGTAGTGTTTACATGTACAATGATTGCAGAAGAGTTATCAGACCTGTTTTCTTACAGTTTCCACTTGCATCTCACACCCTTAAAATGAACATTCTTTATTGGCACTTATGGTTTCATGAAGAACCTTTAACATCCATAAAACCTTTCCACTGCACAAGTGAAAAATGTTCTTTGGATTATTCAAAATAATAATAACATAACTGTCAAACCTCTTTTTGACATTTTTTTTAAGTGTAGACTTCTAGTGATTATCTCTTCCAGTGGCTGCTGCTTTATTTTCTGCGATAATTATTTATAATATATGCACTCCATACAATGAACTCATATGTTATATGGGGAGAAAATATAGCATCCATTTTTTTCGTCATCTCCAGAGCTGAAATGCAAACTTAAAAGGGTAAATGTGCCACTAATATCTTGTGTTACTGGGCTGTGTCTTTCAAGAAGACGCACCTTTCTGCTGAACACCAGCAAAAACCATGCTCGGCTTTCTGTTTTGTGAAGTTATTGAGTCTCTTGGGTGCAAGATCAGACAAGGGTGTGAAAAAAAGAGCAAAAGAAGACAGCGCTGTGCTGAATTCACCCAGCGTTTGTTAACGCCGCTGCTGCTCAGTGCAATATTCCGATGGCACGCTTCGGCCTATTGTCGGAATGCTGGACAGACAGGAGGTCTGTTTGCACAGCCCCCTTGAGAACCCAAATCATTCCCAATCTCAGCACATTTTTGCGTCGCCTGCCAAGAATGCTTGACGTTTTTTCCCTCAGAGTCTCAGGCAGGGAGCTAGAATTGGCTGCCTATGCTCTCGAGTATGTACAGAATCTGTTCTGCTTATTTTTTTAAGCTATAAAGGGTTCTTAAGTGTGCAGTAGTAAATGGTTTTAAATGCCATTTTAAAGGCCTCATTCATAAGCCTTCAAAACTTGCAAGAATACTTGCACAAACACAGCGAAGCCATCCAAGTCGTGATATGCTAGATAGATAGTTGACCCAAAAATTTAAATTTTATCATAATTTTTTCACCTTTGTGTCGTTCCAAACCTGTATGACTTCCGATATAATATTTTAACTTGTTTTATCCACACAATGAAAGGCATTAGGGTCTGAAATAACATTGGACCCAAGTAACTTTAATTGTATGGACAAAAAACACAGAGATATTTCAAAATAACTGGTCTGGTCCACAGAAGAAAGTAAGTCATAAAGGTTTGAAATGGTATGCGGTTGAATAAATAATGACAGAGCTTTCATTTTCATGGTGAACTTTAAGGTTTCTCTCATTATATGCCACATTAACTGTGTGCAGAAAAAGAGAACTATGTGTTTGAAGTCAGAAAATGAAGCGACAATGTTAGCACAGATTAGCAATATTGTTTTTTTTTTTTTAAGCTGGTCTAACAATTCATATTTGCACTCTAGAAGATTTAGTACATTTACATTTTACAATATCATACTTTATTTTATGCATGGAAAAAAATTAAATGCCTTCGTTTCAAAGTAGTATCAAAACTTTGGACCCCATTGAACGTCAAAGAATATACATATATATGCTTTTGGAAGACGTTTCTAATGCTCACCAGGTCAGCTTTCATTTGATAATATAATGGAAAATTGAAATATTCCAATATAAATATTATTTCAAACATTATATAAACATTTCTTATAATTATCAATGTTGAAAACGTCTATGCTGCTTAATTTTTTGAGTAATCTGAGTTCATATTATTTTTAACATTTATAAATTGTCTTTACTCTCACTTTTGATTTCAATTTCTCTTAATCGATTAAGTATATTTATTTAGATTTTCCATTAAACATTTCCATTTGGGTTTTCTTTAGCAGTTGATATCTTATCAAAGCTCTCATGGTTCCTGGCTTTCTTTAGCTGCTGTGTTAAGAAGCATTAGCACAATTGTGTAAGGAGCTCAGTAGAGTTAGCCTAGTTTCACACCCTCTGTCTCAGACAGAGACTAACCCGATGAGAAAGGCTCTATTTCAGAATAACAGCTGGATCCACTCTGGTCTGTGTGACTGAACAGTAAATACGGTTTACAAACTAAAGCTAACCTGTTGGTGTTTTGGTGCGTCTGATTGAAACGGGAACTAGTGAACCTGAGGGAGTGATGAAGAGACATGTAAAATGAGGTCTTCCTGGTAGTTTGGAAAGCAGCTGACCACATTTGCTGACTCATGCGTGTGGGGCTTGACATGGTGAGATAAGCACGTCTGTGAGGGAGAAAGACTATGCAGGAGCCAACTGGAGAAATCATGGAGATTTCCTTTAGCCTAAAAAGTGTTGTGGTTTTTACACTGCTCGCTCACTCATCAATTGATTCTCTGTTTATCATGCTGTAGCATGAGCTAGCCAGATGCTTTCTCTGCCCTCTGACATGGCTCACGTCACATAGCAGCCTGACAGATCATCTGAAGTGGACATCCAAAGTCCTTACCCTCACTTTACCTCTCTCACTTGGCACACACTTTTTTTTTTAAAGCTATGGACTCTTTGGGCCCTGTATCTTTCAGATAATCCTTCATAAACATTTCCACCATGATGCATTGTGTTTAATAGCATGATGTGTAAATTATATCATGTTGGAAATAACATTTGAAACATAATTTTTTTGGGATAAAATGGCAGACTGTTTTGTCTTGCAAAGTCTAATTTTGTAGTTAGCATTATATGCATCTTAAATACGATAAAATGTTTTCACACTTTTGCAGAATTGATTGACAGTAAAAATATTGTTCATTAGTGGTATTTAAATATTATTATTATTTTTTAATATTGCAGTCTCTGGACTGATATATTTGTCTCCTGGGTAACTAATTACACTATCTTTTGAAAAAATGTGAGCCAAAAATTGTTAGAAATTATACACAGTCATAATGTGTGTAACAAAAGTTAAATAATATTATAATAACATTTTATATATATATATATATAGGGTCTGTAGGATTTATCAGTGTATGGATCAAATGTTTAGTTCGAACCTGCAACCTTTCAGTTGCTCAGGTCTTTACCACTACACTGGCTACTCACACCAATTATGCTCAAACAAAAAAAACAAACTCCTATTAAGCTTGTGTGAGAAAAGACAGAATGACAGTAGGAGAGATTTAGCATGGTTGATATACTCATTTCTTATTAAAGAAGTATTTGTTTAAAGGTGTTGATTTTCAGTGTGGGGAAACCCATGCAGTGTACACGAGATCCAGGGGGCGGAGTTGGTCCAGATCTAAAGGGTGGAGATGGGTAGGATTAGGGGTGGGGTTAGGGATCAGGAGGTGGAGATGGGTAGGGTTAGGGATCAGGGGGTAGAGATGGTTAGGATTAGGGGTGGGGTTAGGGATCAAGAGGCGGAGATGGGTGGGGTAAGGGTTCAGGAGGCAGAGATGGGTGGGGTTAGGGATCAGGGGGTGGAGCTGGGTGTTTAGGGGTGGGGTTAGTGATGAGGGGACGGAGATGTGTAGGATTAGGGGTGGGGTTAGGGATCAGGGGCATACATGTGTAGGATTAGGGGTGGGGTTAGGGATCAGCGGTGTAGATGAGTAGGATTAGGGATGGGGTTAGGGATCAGGGGGCGGAGATGGGTAGGATTAGGGGTGGGGTTAGGGATCAGGGGGTGGAGATGGGTAGGATCAGGGGTGGAGATGGGCAGGATCAGGGGTGGGGTTAGGGATCGGGGGTGGAGGTGGGTAGAATCAGGGGTGGGGTTAGGGATCGGGGGTAGAGATGGGTAGGATTAGGGGTAGGGTTGGGGATCATGGGGTAGAGATGGGTAGGTTTAGGTATATGTAAGGTGGGAGGAGTTGGATCTAGATCCAACTCCTCCCCCTGGATTTCGTGTTCTGGAGTGAGGACCTTTTTGCAAAGTGTGAAGAAACGGGCCTGCAGCTTTTTAAGTGTCAGAGACTAAATATTTAACAATTTAGTGACCTGAATCTGTGTAACTTAACACACAGCACACTTTAAATAAATGCAAAACATCCATTTTATGAGAATCTTGTGATTTGCAAATAGAAAACAACACTTTACTTAGGATTCACCAGGAACTTATTTAGCTAGTGTACTGTATACACAAGTAGTTGTAATGTTTTCCCTGTAACCAAATTCCCCTCAGTCTGGCACTGCTGAAATTGTGTCTGAGTACTTGTGTATCTAAACAGTGTGTGTGGTCTGAAACAGTGTGTGTGGTCTGTTTATACATGCGCACACA
Source organism: Pimephales promelas (assembly GCF_988280905.1). Lineage (NCBI taxonomy): Eukaryota > Metazoa > Chordata > Actinopteri > Cypriniformes > Leuciscidae > Pimephales > Pimephales promelas. The sequence continues at coordinate 27,165,973 of NC_142782.1, forward strand.
CACACACACACGCACCGATATAAATATAAAATTTGTGTATGTGTTTATATACGTGTGTATGTATAAAATGTATTTGTGTATATACCTGTACATGTGTGTGTGTGGTGAGTGTGTTCTTGTTTGGTAACGGAGACCTGATTTTGTGCTGAGCTGGTACAGACCATTTCTGCACCGCTGACTTAGTTGCACACAAACAGCTGTTTGTTTAACCTTCCTGTGCTCAGATAAGCGTCCACCTCCTCGACCCACTCACTGCTAAGAAAAGGCAAACGGTGTGTGAGACAGAAAAAGAAAGAGTTGATTACCCCGGAGTGCAAAGCAGGTGCTGAGAAAATTCTCTTTCCATAACACATTTGGTATGTTAACATGCAAATAAAGTTTGATTTCAGCCTGATTTAAAATTTGAATGCTATACACAACACTCCGTTTTGTGTGAAGTTGGGCTATCCATCAATCGATTTAACCTTTATTAGTAATGTATTTAAAGATATATGCCCCTTTACAGCTTCAGTAGCTACTTTGTCAGCTTATGTGTAGCTTGGGAAGCTAATGTTAAATGTAGTAGTGTTGGAGATGCTAAAGTTGCTCCTCAAGTCTGTCTTGTGTGGTTGTGTGTCTGGTTGAGTCATGCTAGCCTGTAGCCTTATTTTGGGATGATCGAGGGATATTTATGCACAGGAATGTGAAGCACAGATGTCTTCACTTCTATGTTTGTTGTGAAAGCACATATCGGCCATTGATTTGATTTCTAAAGAAAAGTCAGTACTCTGTAGATGACGATGTTATCAGGAATATTGGTTGTTTTACTAGTTTACGGTTTTGTTGTGTTATCTCTTGGGATTTAGAGGCAATGGAAGCATACAATACAGTGAAGGTATGGGTTGTTTTGTCTAGTCCAGGGAGGGAGTGGTGCTTTTTAGGCTTTATTGGAACAGACTTCGAGAAAGTGAGCAGAAAAACGGCCGCTGGATGTCTGTTCCAGTAATGAGGGAGGGCCGGATACTCCACAACATGCTTTGTTTAGCACCAAAGCCTACCAGACCAAGCCGAATTCCCCGTCCGCCAGCTCTCGTTTTTTTTCCACCTCACTCCCTTCATCTCTTTGTCTCGGTCTGTCTGTTTCTTTGAACCAATCAAATGATTCTCTTACACTCGCGGTGTTGGGGTGCCTGATGATTGTTTGTGTTATTCTCAAACAAGCAATTTAACGGTGTTGTGTCTAGTTCTGTACACTTGATGACTGAAATATGACGTGTCCAAATCAACATTTTCATAACATGGTGCCTACTACAATACATCTTACTGGTAAATGTTTAAAAGTAGTGTCGAATAGTCCCTCACTGCTTATGATTCCCTTTATCTTATGCGTTAGATTGTGATGAATTTCTTTTTCTTGTTAATGTTGTTTTATTGATATAATAACAAGGCTTGTTAGGCTGCATTTACACAGCAAAGCCTTTCCCACAAATCTTATGTTTTGTCATCATTTGATTTATTTTTTTAGTTCCCAAAATAGTTTTTATGCTGATGAGATCAGATCAACATTAGCAACAATATTATTTTACCATTTATTTAGGATTTAAAATAACATGCATTTTATACTGTGCAGTCATCGACTATAGAGTTTCAGAGACTGTCAGAGAAGACGACACTGTCGTTGTCAGAACGATCATGTTTCGGTTCTGCTTCCAGACACACACACACCTTAATTGCCTGATCACTGAATGATGATCGCTATGTTGATCGCTACACTGAGTATGTGTATGTGCCTCACAAACATTCTTTCTATTTGGTTAAGTCTTTAGAAAGAAGTTTGTTTTTCAAGTTGGCAGTGTAACCTGTCCGTCATGTGATTGTAGGACTCGATATGGCCACCGTGTGACCTGATTTGTCAAGAGAGCGCTGAACCTGATCTCAAAGCTCACCTTTAATCTGATCTGAAGTCAGAATTGCACTACGTCATGGTTGCTTTTCGCAGCAGCACCTCCCAGTCCTCAGGCCTGGTTTCTACAGAATCTCTCACTCCTGCTTATGGGTATTACTCCCCAGTGTGGAAACATGCCCTAATTTTGATTAATCACTATCGTGGTGCATATATGCATGTGGGTTGGAGGTTTATAATGTAAGGAAGGAAGTAATAAATATCTGCCATGTGTTATTACCCATAGAGGAATATCTACAGATTTGGCCGTGTGTGGATGTTCTGAGTCGAAGCAGCACGGATGGTTTTTGTTGATCCCAAGACTGCAAGCTCACAGATTGTGAAACCTTCAGTGCAATAACCATCAACACCACCATTCACAAATCAACAGTCATTTATGAGGCTAATTTATTGTAGGGTTTTAAAGGGAGACGTTATTTGAACTCCAGGGTAAAATCGTTGACACCTGAAACAATATATTCATGTCCCCTCTTGGGTCTAGTGGTAATTTAATGTTATATTGCTGTAATGGAGATTAGATACAGTTGCGCTCAAGTACATACCTCTCGTTTTTTTTCATTAGTTTACATACCCTTTGTGTAATTTTTAAAAAGATATTTCACATTTAAAAAAAAAAAAAAAAAATATATATATATATATATATATATCATGGCGGTGCTAAAAGTTTGCAATATTTTTGTAAAAAAAAGTATTTAAAGAGTAACTAAACACTTAACCAACTTTTTATAGTTAATGATCTGTAAGAATGGATCTTTATTAATACCAGTCATTGATTCGAGTAACTTTTTTGACATTTGTTTATTAAGTGTTCTATTTCTACAATATATGGTGCAAAAACGTCTTAGTGCTGCCCTCTTCAGGTTAAACGGTGGCTACTGCAGTTGAATTTTCCTATTGGATGTTCCGCACTTCGTGACGTACGCAGGTTTCATCTCACCACGCGAGCTACGCCCTTGGCAGTATAAAAACCATACTTGTGTCGTCAAAACCACTGTAGTGAGTCAGGAATTGGAATTGTGAGTATTGAAAACGATCAGGATAGAGTGTTTTAGCATCTATTTCGTCCCCTCTATCTCCGCTGGGGTCAGCCCACTTTTTCAGCATTTTCAAATATTGCCAGTGGGTGGAGTCAGGCTCTGACCAGGGGTTTAGTTACCCTTTAAGCTTATGAAGTGTGTCACACTAAATTAAGACAGAATATTGTATATAATAATCAAAGTTTTGCTGTTTTAAAATAAATAAGCTTGTGTTTTTTATAATGTGTAGTTAATAATCTGAAACATCAACCTGTTCTACTCTTTAATTGCAGTTTTTCAGCAGAGCTTAAACATAGTCTCCCAAAACAGCTTTGACTAGTGAATGCTGAGCAGGCACCTGTCTCAATGGGAGCTATTGTTCACATCTCTCTCTTTATAAGTACCCTTTGGACTCGATAAGGTCCCATTTGGGCCTCTCACAGCACAATGGTGCAAAAAGAGAGAGATCGCCCCCTAGTGGAGCTTTGCTTGCATGTGCCTCAAGTATTAAGATGCTTACTCATAACTGTATTTAACATTGTATTGCTGGTTAGTCAGTTCTGGACAAGTCATATGCATAATATTGAGTGGTATAAAAGTGGCTAAAGATCTCAAACCCTACGAAACAGTGATTCATAACATTTCACCATTGTGTTGACCACATACTATATGTGTGTTTTCAGGAGCAGATCCATGTGCCGGTGTATCACCCCACTCCCAGTCAGGCCCGTCTGGCGACCCAACTGACTGAAGAGGAGCAGGTGCGGATCGCTCAAAGGATCGGTCTCATTCAGCATCTTCCTAAAGGTGTCTATGATCCTGGCAGTGACGGCACCGAGAAGAAGATTCGAGAGTGAGTGATGATGTTGTGTATCTGAGAAAGCGCCTTTTTTTTTCAGTTGAGCTCAAAACCCTGAAGTGAGGGGAAAGGAATCAAGTTAAGCTGAAATTTGCTGTGATTAGGACTACATGTTAAATTTATGAGGCGATTTAAAACGGTTTTATTCCTACATTTATAATACATTTGACAATTTTGATATTTCATTCTCTTTTGCACGATTTCTGTAGACTGCTCGGAGTAAGAGCAACAGCATGGGTCTTCCTTATCAGTAAATGATGGAGACGCTGTAACTGCCGACTGGGACTTTTAACTCAACTATTCATTTGCAGACTTTATACGGTGGGATTTAATTCCCATTAAAGTTCAACGAATATAAAATATCAAAGATACAAGCAAGCACTGGGATAAAGTTGTCTAAATATGTTTTCCTAACCCAGCTTATTATGCTGAAACCTCTATAAGTTAGCCATTCATAATCTAAAGCCTTCCAAATATCTCTGTGACTGTATTGCTCATTGTTTGAACGCCACAACTAAGCTGACAGAAACTTTAGCTCAACCAATAGGGCAAGTTTAAAATGCGATTGTTGTCTGACAGTTAAAATTAAATTCAGTTAAAACATTCTATCGTTATTTATACAATGAAACCGCAATAACAATGAATGCACAGTGTTTCCAAAGGAAAACTCTATTTATCGGCTTTAATCTTTTGACTGCTAACTTTCTAGCAGAACTAAATGGGCAATTTCTTTTATATATATATATATTAAAGACATTAATATTTCTATTTAGCAGGGATGGAATAAATTGTGCAAAAGTGGCAGTAAAGACCTTTATTATGTGACCAAATATTTAAAACAAATGCCGTTTTTTTTCTCTTCATCAAAGAATCCTGTGAAAAATATTTCCACAAAAATATAAAGCGGTACAACTGATTTCAACATTAATAATAAATGTTTCCCGAGCAGCAAATCTGCATATTAAAATGATTTCTGAAGGATCATGTGACACTGAAGACTGGAGTAATTGCATTTTAAAATATATTAAGATAGAAAAGTTACTCGTAATAATATTTCAGAATAGTACTGTTTTCACTGTATTTTTTTTATCAAACAAATGCAGTCTCGGTAAGCATAAAGAGACTTCTTTTAAAACTTCTGAACCGTAGTGTATATACTGTATGTGTAATGCTTTATTTTAAGCGAAACCAAACAACCTGAATCTGGCTTTCAAGATTTAAAAAAATAATTAAATTTCTGTCATTCCCATTTTAATATCTTGCAGGGTGTGTCTAACTTTTTAAATTCTACGCTACGCCCAGCCTGTGGAAATGCTGTACCCTTTGTTGTCCAGCATATCGCGGTGTGTGTTGACACGCTCTCTCTCTCTCTCTGCGCAGGTGTGTGATCTGCATGATGGACTTTGTGTACGGAGACCCCATTCGGTTCCTCCCCTGCATGCACATCTACCACCTGGACTGCATAGACGACTGGCTGATGAGGTCCTTCACGTGTCCCTCCTGTATGGAGCCTGTAGATGCTGCCTTGCTCTCGTCCTACGAAACTAACTGACTACTGCCTGCACTGATCCCCGCCCTACGCGCACACACACACAGCCCTGGAGTCCTGTCCTCACACAGCCCCTTTGCATAAAGAGACAACCGTTGCACTCGACTGGGGCGTGGAAAGGCGTGCCTGTGGCATCTTGGGAAGAAGGAGGACCTGCTAGGCCACAGTGATAATTATTTAACCCCTCCTGCATTGTCCTGCTGGACAGGGAAATTTGCAGGAGCCCTTTTGCACCCTGACGACTTCATCACGAGATTTCTTTTTGTCTCTTGTAGACAACACCCAGACAAGCCGGTCATGCGCCATTCCACCGTAGCAACATTTACACTGGAAGGAGACGAACCTTCGAGAAACGTACTGGAGGACTCTTAAAAACACATCTTCAACGTTCAATCTCTATTTATTTCTTTCTTTCTCAGTGTCTGTTTCCATAAAGGGCTTGTTTGGTTTCTGCCGAAGCTGCAGTGGAGCAAAACAAATGGCGTTGCACTTACAGATGCAAAGTAAAAAAAAAAAAAAAGTTTCCTCATGATTTTTGCACTTTTGACTCAAAGCCCAATTGTACACACACACACATGCACATACCTTGTGCACACAGGAATCATCCCATGCAACTTTTATTTAACCACATGCTATAGCTTTTGAGTTTGTATGTTTGTTTACTGGTTTTAAACTACTCGATGAACACTTCAGCTGCCCAGTTTGTGTTGAGAAATTATAATTTCTCTGAATTGGTTGTAAGCACCAAATCTGAATGGATTTGGGCAATTAATTAAGTATAAAAATAACATCTTATATAAAACCGGCATTATTTAAAATGTCAAAATAGTGCTGGCTGATCTCACCATGTTGGTCAAGCTGTTTTGTGAATCATGCTTTTTTTTTTTTTTTTACATTGTTTTAAAATCATCATTACTGTTATTGTAGTAACAACTGAAAAACTGTATTTACAGACAAAAAACACTGAAGTCATCAAAAGTCTGAAGGTGGCTATGAGGTCAGCCTCATGATTAATGCAATATAGACCATGTGACTCACAAAAGTACATTTATGAGTTTGTGAAACCGCTTGATAATGAATTTCACCTTCATTTCTGATGCACTTGTGTTTTGTTAACTTTATTGTACATAGTGCAATGATATATATAAATGATATATATATATATATATATATTTTAGTGACTTTTATTTGAATTCTCAGTACCAGATACTTTAAAAAAAAGTCTTTGTCATCATAAGGGACTCATAAGCCTTAAAAAAAGAAACATTTGAATCTTTCATGGATTCAGCTAAGCAAATAGCGAGTGTTTTTCCCTTTTTTTTGTTGTTGTGGGAAAAATTTCTTTCCCATAGACTTCAAATACTTGGCATTAATTTGCGTTTTTTTTTTTTTTTTTTTTTTGTGGAATACTAGACAACGGGCAGAGGATGATCACACCCAAAGCTGGGATGTGCATGAATAGCTGTTTGATGTTTATTCGAAATGAAAGATGGTGTGTGTTTGGTGAAATTACGTCCAGCCCTCTCTCGCTCTGTCTATGACTATTAAAAAAAAGCACAAGAGAGAATAAAAATCAAGTCTCTATTTTTCTTAACTCTCAATTTTTTTTTTTTTTTTATAAAGACAAAGCAATTAGAGTAATTAGAAATGAGAACTGGCTGTGGGTAATATACCCATTAAATCTGTCCCCTTAATCAAAACAGAAAAAAGTTCTGGTGGTTAGTGGCTGCTATTGAAGTGAAGATTTGTTTTTTTCCTCGTGTTTGAACTCATGCCTTGTGTGGAGTGACTGTAATTGTGTAGTTAATGAAGGTGGAGGAAATATTCTTCATAGAAAAATCCATTGACCTGTTTTTGCACAGTACTTTTAGTTTTAGTTTTTGTCTTCTCTTTTTTTTCCCCGGTCTCTCCACACAACGTGGAGCTCCATTGCCTTAGACCAGACTAGCAGGAGGCTTTTGGCTGGACGTCCTGGGCTGACGGGGGCTCTACACCAGCATCAGGAGGACGGAGTGATGATGATGATGATTGAGCATTTGGACGTAATAAACTGCGTCCACAGACACTTTTTGCTCCTGAGAGACGTCATCAATGCAATGCCATACATGAAACTGATTATCCATGATGTGCTGGGAGCACATGGACATTATCTGTGATCTGTTTGTATGTGACAAGTGTGTGTAAGGCTGTGAGAGTCTCCCGTTTGTCTGTGAATATATATATATATATATATATATATATATATATACATAAACATGTATATATAAAATTATGCATCTTCTATGTACTACAGGCAAATAATAAATAGAATTTATGCTATGAAATGGTCTGCTTGTGTTTATTGTTTTCTTTGAGTATCAATTTTCATTAGAAATATAATTGAAAACATTGTATAGCCTAATGGTTAACAGATCATTAAGTGGCATGTATCCATATAGTTAGAATGTAGTGAAACTACACACACACACATGTTTATTAAAATGAACGAATATTTTTTTCGTGTCATTTGGTTCATTCAACGAACAAAATGAACGAATTGACTCAGAAAGAGATTCGTTCATTTTGATGAAGGAGTTCGAACAGGAGAGTCACGAACGCGCATCACAGAACAAAGCAAGGCGACCATTTGAGCTTATAAAACTTAAACTTCGTTTCTTTTTTAAAAAAAATGAGCGATCGTTTCGCTTGATAAGACCCCTATTCATCGTCTGGAATCGTTTAAAGCCCTTTGAACAGTTTGCAGTTTGCACTGAAAGTGTCTTTTGGACCTTGAACCGTTTGGTTACCGGTAAAGTGCATTATATGGAGAAAAATCCTGGAACGTTTTCATCAAAAACCTTAATTTCTTTTGGACTGAAGAAAGAATGACATGGATATCTTGGATGACATGGGGGTGAGTAAATTATCAGCAAAAGTTTTTTTTTAAAGTGAACTACTCTTTGCGTTTTCCTTGGCTCACACACGTAGGCCTATTCTTGCCACTGTAGCCTATATTCATGATTATTATTAATTAAAGTCATATGAATCGATACCTCCTCTTTAAATTATTATTTTTTTTGTAAAATGTAAAATGATGTCACTACCTAATGAAATTATACTGAATTTCTGCTCATAAAAAGGGGTAAAAAAAAAACGTTTTCGTTTTTTTTCTGCAGTAGCATTTGTACGTCACGAGAGGACGCTATAACTGTCATTTCGAAGCACATGAACTGCTGAGTCACTTTTGTTATATGCATAGACTGTAAAAAATATGCTATAGGCCTACCCAGCTATTTCCACTTAAATTTAAGAACTCGATTATTAAATTAAAGGTTGGTCATAACTAAAAGAACGTGCAAAAATGTCATTGTTATAGCCGTTTTGTTTAGAGCTTGTTTTCTTATGTGAGCTTATTTTCCAGTGTTATTCTGTAAATATATATTTAGTAGGCCTACAGTAGGCTACCATTAATCAGTTAGGTATGGGTGTGTTTGTAAAGTGAAATTTGTATGAGAGGATTTCTTTTGTAATAATACACATTTGCCAAGAAAAAAACTGCATTGGTCTAAAAGGGCATAGGGAAGACGGGCCTATACACTTGTCACACTTTTTTACTCCAGCGAATATGTCCAAGTGAAGTTTTGTTTTCAGTTTCTGTATTGGATCATACACTAAAATCTTGGCTGCAAAAACAAAACAATAAAAAAAATATTTAACACGTGCATACATTGTTATTGCCAATAAAAAAAGACACTTCATTAAACGTTAGCTCACACCAGCCTATATGTGCGGCAAATCACAAAGTGATCCTGCTTTGTTTTGACGTTGATTTGAGAAGAATATATCTTATTTAAATGTTAAATATTACATTTAAATCTAAATATTAGCCTAAATAAATGTTCTTTTTTTTTAAAATATAAATATACCTGGAAATATAAATATATATAGGCCTATATATATTGCCTATTTTCAAAAAGCATTTCAATTACTGACTAACACAAGTTACTCAATTTACAAAGGTGGCAACCTGGCCTGACCTGATCTGAAAGGCCCTTTGAAAATTTCTCTCCTATGGATTTACATGCATATGTAAATATATGTAAATATGTACATATTTGTTTAATATCTGCTACTCAGAAATATAGTTTGCATAGAGGCTCTGAAACCTGCAAGTGACATAAAAACTCATTAGGTGCAGTTTTAAAAAAAAGTCTATCTATCTATCTATCTATCTATCTATCTATCTATCTATCTATCTATCTATCTATCTATCTATCTATCTATCTATCTATCTATCTATCTATCTATCTATCTATCTATCTATCTATCTATCTATCATATTGTGCGTCATATTTCCACTATCCATCATACTGTGTTACAACCCCCAGTGCCTGTGCAGAAAGTGGAAGGAAGCTGCACGTGAATTGAGTTCATTTTTCATGAAAACGGAAAGCAAAATACACAGTAAATGGATTTTTCATAGAAATGGAAAGCAAAATGCACAGTGGTGAGTGGTACTTCCCAAAGTCTTATAAAAGTGGATCTGTTGACTGGCCAATGCCTAACCACCATAGGGCTTTTGGACGTATTGTATCACCCCTTCTGTGCAAAGAGGGTTTTCAAGTGGCTCTCCACCTGGCGGCTGCTCACAAGCTCTTGTAACACTCATAAATTACAAAGTAGCAAATTTGTTATATTGCCCACAAAATCAGTGATGCTCTGGCTGTAAAGCAACGGGTGTTTTATTCAGTACTCTGCATTAACTTTCAAACATCAAGAAAGACAAACTGGTCGCTTTTTTATATTATTATTATTTGCATTAATTTGAAAACTGTTTTTAAAAAAGCCCTGCAGTTGAAAAGCAATTACCCCATGCACATACATAAACTATTACATGATATTGATGAAAAACATGACATAAATACATATGCAAAAAAATAATGCATTTTGGATCAATAGAATGACAAAAAAGGGTTTGTGTAAGTTGAAAGATTTTGTCATTCGGTGACCTCACTGGGACAGAACAAAATATTGCAGTTGAGCAATTAAACAGACACTGTAAAAAAAAAATCAGACACCGGCCGGGGTAAACAGTTTGTGAAATGCAGATGAAAGGTCTGCCACACGATGCCCTCTCATGTCTCCATTTGGTTCAAATGGAACTGACCTCATAGCAGGGCGACTTAAATAACAATAATGAAAAATAAAAATAAGTCACTAAAAAATTGTGACCCAAAATAATATTCAATGAAGAGTAAAGGATCTGTTTACACAGACCTTCATGCAATAAGAATCAACCCTAATGCAAATCATTTTTACTTTTAATTAAAATAATATAAAGGCCACTCCTAAAATATTCTCCAGTATAGAAAAAATATATTTTGCATTGATCACTTCTACATTACTGTAAGACCACTTAGGAAACTGCATTTAACTGTTAACTATCAGCTCCATCAAAGGTCAGAGCCCTCTATACACTTTCAAGAGAAAATATAGTTTTGTTCTCAGCAGGTACAATCTAAATACAATATATCAAATTTATCACAAGTAAGCTAGGATGGATGCAAAAAATACAAATGAAATAGATGGTCATATAATCTGTTTCATCTCTCGACATGACTGAGAATGCAAGGGTCAACATTTTTTGCTTTCAGTAGCCTACCTGACGTGTCAAAATCTTCAGTAAAATCTTGCTTGCTATACATTCAACATGTTACATATTGATTCTAAGTTATTGTTTTGATTTACTCACACATAAAGCTTTCTTTTTAAATTGTTAACCATACCATGATTGCTAAACTGACCATAAACATGCCCAAACACGTCTAGATGTTTTGCACATTATAATAAGTTATTTAATTTACCTATTTCATCGTTGACGGTCGATATAAACCCATGCTGAGAGCTGAATAATTGTCATAAATGTAATTCATTCGATTCGAGGAATAAAGCATCGTGCGTTTCAATAAGATTTTACGCAGCCACGCAACCAGGAAGAAGATCACTGCATGGCATCTCCATGATCATGAAAACTGCTTTTAGAAGCGCCAAATACCCTAAAAGTTTCGTATTCTCTTGCAGAGTGCGTTTGGAGAGAATCGTGAGCGGTTTTTACACCGAAAGCGCCTAAATTTGAAAATCTTGGCAGCGCGCAACGGACTGTTTCCTCCCACCGACCTAACGGATTTCTGCTGCTGCACGACCATGAACACCCTCACAGAGAATCACCATTTTATCATTCACTGTCTATCCGTTTGCATTGTGCGAACATAACAGTCCATGTAGCTATCCACGACACTCACGAACCCTAAAAATATAAAAGCGCATTGCTTATTCAAGATAATATGCCACATTTTACGAATTCGTGTTAAAACGTGTCCTCGGTTCTGTTTGTAGTCTGGTTTTGAAATGAATGACTGCCACACACCACATGTCAAAATATTTGTTTTAGATTACTGCGAGAGAAAGCACAGAAATAATGTGCCAGCATGACGCATATTTAGGTTTCACTGGATGCGTTTTTGTTGCTTTTGGTTCGATATATATGGGTCAATAACAAATCATGTCCGAGATTGTGGAAATAATCTTTTGATAACCTACTTTAAAACACACGTAGGCCTATCAAGTTATTAGATATATCATCTTTGTATTCGTGTTGGTTTCATATTTTGAGAAAAAAAGAAAAAAAAAACACACCTTTTTCTATAAAAATGGATTTGATGACTCTAAAATGTCACCATGTGGTCTTTGCACCTTTAACAGATGTGAGTATATAAAAAATATGAATGTACACCTCCCTACAAGTATCATGAATTATTGAGTATCGAGAATTTAGCATTAGGCCTACTTTGTTTGACCTGAACAAGACGTGCCTTGTCATGGAAAGGTCAAAATGTGTGGAACATATCTTTCTGCTTGTTACTAATATCACAGTGATTTTCGAATATTAATATTTTAAAGCAAAATGGCTTCGTTGTTCATTTTTAAAGAAATAAAATTAGTTATGCCAAATTTAGGCTACTCCAATATCCACCCCCCACCACAAAACGCTTATGGTCTCTCTCTCTCTTTTTACAATCTCCGGACAGTTACACCGCCAGTTATTAAAACCCTATATAAAAATATTAAAATGACTTTTATTTTATAAATTTAAAACATATAATCCAGAGCGTTACAGTAGCCTATTTTTTAAAGACGAGAGAAATGTAGCCTAGCTAATTCTCAAATGAATTATAGAGCCATGAAAATGGCTATGGTTATAATCATTTAGTTTCGACTTTTCACTAGTCTACAACGAAAGCTGATAATTGTAAACTGTCAGGCTTTCTGTTTACAGAGGGAACGGCAGACAACTGGTGTTCTGCTAAAAATATATAGGCTACAACTCTGCCACCGCTAGCGTCACATCGTTTTTATTTAGCCTGCTTTAAACATTCGACAACATCAAACAACAGTTTCAAATATTCCATGTTTAATACAGTCTCATAAATGTTTTCTAGGCCTACCCGTATTTCAGTGACACGAGGCCATAAACACGTCATGAAAACATACGGAAACCGTTTAACAGGTGTCTTTGGTTTGCAAGGTTTTAATATTTTAAATGCGGCAAAAGACAATTTTTCACAGTTAAAAAAGCATTAATTACAAGCAAAAGTGCAAATTTAATGTCATAAAACTAAACACAACAAAAATCAGAGCAGTCAGGGGTTGTTACGTGAATTTTGACCATTATAGTGCAATTACTTCAATACAAGATTGATTTCTTTGAGCACATAAATTCATCTAGATTATTTTTTTTCTTGTTATAACACAGGACAAATAGGACAGGTATGAGATTATAAGTTATAGTGACAGAAACCTACAAATCTAAAATGGAGACTGAAAAATAGCTCATTGAAAACAAAACCCATTTATCCAGTTGAAATCGTGGGCCATATGAATTACAAGCAATGTCAAAAGTTAATTGTTCTTCACAAAACGTCAAGCCCCTGAGCCCAATATTTTACATCGCAAAAAGAGGTAGTTGGCTGAATTTTCCGCAATACAACAAATCTCTCATTCAGCATTTATCTGCTACCTCTGTTACACAACAAAACACACAGGCCCCCTCTAGCTGGATTGTGAAGGCGCAATGTTCTCTAACCACTCCACAGTTTGATATTTTTTGTGCAATGACGCCAGGTCAAGAGGCGTTTGGCCCTTTGCGTTCCGCAGAAACGGCTGCGTGTTGCAGTAAGATACGAGATACTGCACGACATCCAGGCATCCTCCTTGCGCCGCCAGATGCAGAGGCAGGTTGCCCTTGTTGTCAAGAAGATTGACATCAGCGCCATTCTCCACGAGCACCCGTAGAGTGTCCAGATACCCGTCTCGCGCGGCGTCGTGACTGACGGTCAGTCCTAGGATGGGGTCGCGCGCGTTTGGGTCTGCGCCTGCTAGAAGCAGCGTCTCTGCTATACGCGGGCAGCCAAGTTTCATCACCTGAGAGAACAACCCAAAGAGAACACGTGTTAAGGTGCTAAGAATATTCGTACAGTAAGTCATTCATGACATAAATAACTAACGTTTTAGCAAAAGTGTGCATTTTTAATTAAGCATTATGAGTGGATTGAAGGTTTCAATCAAGATGATAAGGTGACGCATGAATATGAATGCATTTTAGGTCAAATTGCCAACATCTTTTAGATACAGACATGTATGTATGTGTGTGTATTTATTTATGTATATAATAGTTCTAAGAATGTGTACCTATTTCTCAGAAGAGATTTAATTTTTTTGTTGCTGTCATGCAAACAGAAAGAAATCGAAGAGAGGAATTGCTGCAATAACCAGAACAATATAAAAAAAAATATTTAAAAGCGAACAGAATTTTAAACACATAACGACCTGCTAAATTACAATTCTCTGGTGATAACATAGGCCTAAATGAAGTTATAAAGTGACGTCATTCCCAGGAAAAAAAAAATCTACATAGCCTACAACGAATAGCCTAATGTTTATGGAAATTTCACCAGTGCATCATACGGATATTTGAATATGGGTAATGCTCCATCTCAAACAATTTTAAACCTTGAACAATTATTATGCATGCATTTATTTGACCTCACAAGACCACGTGGAATGTTAATAATCTTTTATAAATTAATTTGTCACATCACAGACACATTTTAAATGCTCTTGTGGAGGTAAAAGGAGATAACACGGGAAATAAAACATATGACCAGTCACAGCACTTAATATACACCTTTACTTATTAATTCATATATATGAAACCGTAATGTTGATCAAACAAAATTTCACGAATATTTAATCAATGTATCATCTACATCCATGCAGGCAGACATTGGCATACATATAGCAGCATCGAGGGGATTACCCAGAGTTTAGGTTATCACTCATTCCGAAGCTGAGAGAATATATTGTGTGAATATGACACAAGCACATGAGTAATAACAACATATTTCATACTGACCGATATTAAACAGCTTTATTGTGTTTGGTGTAAGTCCAGACGGCCTTCTCATTAGAATTATATTCGATTTATAACTGAAATAACAATTTAAAAAGTAGAAACAGCCTCTCGAAGCTTATTGAATGTTCATATATAATATATGACTTCGATAGTATTTAATTCTAGAGTTTTATCTTACCCCATAAAAGTAAAAAATAAACATAAGCATCTATAATCACATCTGGCTTTATTGCCAATAAAATTGAAACTTTTTGTTACACCTACGTTGTAAAAAAAACCCCTGAAACAATTACAATAACATCTGAATCTGTAAAAGGCTGCCAAAACGATAATGTATTTCCTTTAGCTCGTGATCTGACTATAGTGTAATAAAACAGTTTCCAGTTACACACAATAAATGCTTTATGTATCAAATGACGAGTGCTAATAATTTGTTGGCATAATAAAATATAGATTATTTGCAACAGGTGCGTAGGGCTACTTGTTGGTTTGCAGGTAATTACACTTTAAAAAAGAAAACCACAGGTTTAGTTAGAAGTAAGTCAACCAGGCCACTGCTCATGGTGACTGCAAGGAAAAGGACAAATTGTTTTCGTGAGGCTGATGTACTATGCATTATAAACAACACTGTCTTTCTTTAAATATGAAAGTTGTTCGTGGAGATGAGCGTCTAACCTGCAATGGTGTCCTGCCGAACTTGTTCTTCTCATTAACGTTCACGTTGCTTTGCAGTATCTGTTCAATTTCCATCAGATTTCCCTGCGCAGCAGCAGTGCTCAGTCCATCTATAGTTGTGTCCTCGGCCATTATATACTGACAAAGGAGGTAAAATATCTCTGATGCTTGCTTTTAAAAAAATGTACGCTGGTTTATATGGCAAAAGTACTACAAAGCTGTAGTAAATAGTCCGATCCTCCAGCCCCCCTAAAAAAAATATCCGTTGGAGACGCGCCAAGGTCCACCCACATTAATATCGTCCTACCCAAGCCATCGGAACCAACGGAGAGAACAGGGATGCCATGCCATCTCTTATCAAATATACGGACATTCAAGCAATATATGCATATAAACAAACATCATAGTTTATATGATCAATGCGAGAGAATCCTTTTCGTGTCCATGAATGACATGAAGATCTGCCGTGGTCTCGGTCCAGATATGATCTCGCATTCAAACAGATCTGTAGCAGTCACATGAAAAATGCTCGCATCTGACAGCCAAACTTCCCTTTAATGAGTCCTCCGATATGAACTATATGCAGGTGCATTGGGCTGGAGAACTGGAATGCGTTCATGGCATTGGCAGATGTTGTCATTTCAAGCCTCCAAACGACCTCTGAAAAGAGATAGAGGGAGAAGACTGTTATTCGCGAGGACTTTTTTTATTATTTCGCATCCAGTGAGTTCGCAAGGACGTGTTGCAAGTTTAATGCAAGCTTCCCGCCCATTTTGAATATGAAACGTTAAAGCAAATCTTCTTTGATGTGCACATCAAAGAACGCTGGCATGAGGGTTATCAAAAATGGTTATCTGACACTAGTCGCCTATATCGAGTTGACACGCGTAGAAATAATCTTTAATGGGCTTTCAGGCTGCGAGAAAGCATTTTAAACTGCAGCCGTGAATATTTACAAATGTTCTGTCGTGGTGATTCCTCGCGCACGGAGCTGCAGTTACACTGTGACGATTCAGCCGATGATGGACGACGTCATAATGTATCATTTAAAATGAAATGTTGTATCCAATACCTGCAGGATGGTTACGTCGCTTGCATCGAGTTATCCTCTCCAAATGGCTCATAAGCGTTGAATAAGCTGGTTGCAAGACAGCTGACTTTGTCAGTGAGACTGCCGCTGTTGTTTGACATCACTCCGTTTTTGAAATAAAGAACGGCCGACACTTCCGCCCACTTTTTCTAACAGACGCGGAATGAGGCGGGACTCAACGGCAATGCAGCTGGGGAGAGGCTGAGAGTGTGTGAGAGATGCACTTTCTTTCTGCTAAATTCTCACCGCTTTTGCCATGTTAAGCATTTATCTTTGAGCTGTAAAGGCTTTTTAGTGTTGGTGTTCCCAGTGTAAGATTTCTCTCTCTACAAAAATGCGTTTGAAGTGAAACTCAGGAGGAAAGACTGTAAAACACTGAAAGTTGTATATCCAGTCATGTGAACTGACGAGATGCTACCCCTCCAGCGCAACATAAGTATCATTTTCTGAAAACGGTTAATATTTGACCATCCCATCGTTTTGTTTATTCATTGGAATGAATAGACATAGCTGTTTACATTAATCGCCTACTACAAACTATGGGCTATAATTATACTGACACATAGCCTATTGGTAGCTACAACTCTGCTTAAAAACATATGCCTATTAAACTGGGCAATGCTGTTTTCCGGTGTTATAGAGTACTTATAAGCACTTTTTAGTGGGTTATGCTATGAGACCTGCTAAGATCAGGAAAATAATTTAAACTGGCCTATTTTTTTATTTATTGTTTGAATGGTTCACTGTTTTTCTAATCTGGCCAAGATAGTGTTTAGCTTATTGAAAAGCTTATAGTTTAGCCTGAACCACTGAAAAGCGCCCCTAAAGCCTGGTAGGGTTGGCATAGCTGCTATAAGACCTGCAAACCAACTAAGACTGGTTGAAGAGTTTTTCCCCAGCATAAACACCAAGGAAACGTGCGTTTAGCCAGAGTAGGCCTCCCTGTAATTTGAAATCAGCCCTTCTAAACGATCAAGAGTTAGTAACGTTTGATTAGTCATCATGTTTGGCATCAAATCATGTTTACAAAATAAAAACCTTGTTTTGGGGGTTAACACTGAGGTTAAACCGTGAAAATATGCTGCATATAATAAGGAACTGCCTACAGAGCCTATAGACATGTTTTGATAAACTATTTTAATGAGTTTTTTGTTGTAAAATGTCTCAAGGTAGTCAAGAAAGTCACTTGTAAGAAAGTCCGTTCAAATTCAACAGCGGCCCTGCTGCTTTAAGAATACGCAGCACTTTCCAACCGTAAGAGTTGCGCGACACTTCACAGCACTTCTTTACGGCAGCCGTATGATGTTTTCGTTGCTTTGAACGCCGATCCACAACAGCAAAGTGACGATAACAGAAATACTGAAAGCCGCCAAACACTGACAACAAGGCGCAGAAGTGCAGCATTTACACACAATTACCTGCTGCATACTGATAAGCCGTGTCCTGAACTGCTCTTTTGAAATCGGAGGTTGATATTTTTGGGGTTTTTACATGAGTCGTTAGCCTCTCACTGCAATGGCCTCCGACAGCAACATGGACAGAGAAATGATCCTGGCCGACTTTCAGGTGGGTTTACTCGCATATAATCTTATAATCTGTCATTTTATAAGGTCTGAATGTTCAGTTAAGATCCGTTCTTTTGCCTGCTGACTGCTATAAGGGTGACGGCTATTGAAGTCAGTCCTTTTTGTTGACATGTATCGAGATGATGAGCTGTCAGTGGCTTTGTCTGAATTATTCAGCAAAAAGGAAGTCTGGCAAGCACTTGAACGGGCAAAGTAAGAGTAAAAAGCTGAAAATACATTATTTTGTTACCATTTGCCTATATGGAACTAGAAAACATTACAGGACTGACTGACATCTGAATCCTGATCTGTATTTTCATGACCCTGTTATGTCCAGAAGCTGTCAAATGACTGCACGGTTTTCTCTGTTTGTACACTGCCATCAGCTGTCACAATCCTGTTTTTCAGTTTGGTTGCTTTAAAATTAAAAGTTTTGGCAATATGTGTTTTAATTTTAAATGTGTCACATCTAAAATATGTAGCCAAACTAAACAAATATTTAGAGGTGGCAGTCACCAAAACTGAAGGTTGTAATATACATAATAATAAATACCTTTTCATATAATTTGATAGCATTTCCTGTCTGTTAGATTGAAGAAAGGTTTGCTGTTACCTACTAGGTAAAGTTAAATATCACATATTGCAAATGTGTACACTACCGTTCAAATGTTTGGGCTGAGTAATTTTGCTTTTTAAAATTATTTTTTACTTTTATTAAATCGTCACAAAATATTAAGCAGCACAACTGTTTTCAACATTTATAATACTAAGAAATGTTTCTTTAGCACCAAATCAGCATATTAAAATCATTTCTGAAGGATCATGTGATACAGAAGACTGGAGTGATAATGCTGAAATTTCGGCTTTGCATCACAGGAATAAATGACATTTTAAAATGTATTTCAATAGAAATGGTATATTAAATTGTAATAATATTTCACATTTTTTTCTTGGTAAGCATAAAATGCTTATTTGAAAGCATTAACAATTATGACCAACCAACCCCCAAACTTTTGAACAGTAGTGTATGTGTTAACATTCTCAGAAATGTATTTTGGACCATGTTATTTAATTCTTTCAAAATAAAAAGAAGAACTTTTGGTTTCTGGTATTTTTAATAAGCAAGTCCATTTGTTTCAGGCATGTACAGGAATCGACAACATTGCTGAGGCGATCACACTTCTAGAACTGAACAACTGGGACCTGGTGGTAAGATGCACTTTGTTAAATCTGTAAGACTGACGCACCTAGATTTGTTTTAAATCACAAACCATTTTAACAAGTGTGTGTCTTATGCCTTCTGCTTATTGTTTGTATGTGGATTGTGGTGATGCAACAGAGAGACAAAGCCACTGTGTTTTAGTGCAAACTCTATTTAATGGTACCATTGTTCACAGAACATTCTGGCACAGTTCTGTAGATGTAGTAGCTGCATTCCCATATACCTCTTACATTGATTTTTAGGAGGAAAATCTAGCCAGTCATCAATGAAACATAGTCTGACATGTTAGTATTCATATTTTTGCATGTGTGCTCAGCATTTTGAGGGGCACCAGTGACCGTTTTGACAATTCAAGTCATGATAGTCTAGAGGTGTAATTTTATAGTATGCATGGGGACAGGTTCAAAACATCATATAATATACATTTTAATGAACCATGCAAAATTGCAGCTGAAATGCCAGGGATTGCCCTGCCTTTTATTTATAGAAAACAGTGGATTTTACATTTTTAGATAACACTGTTTTTGTTTAATGGATAAACCCGACCCCAAGTGAAAATAACTATTATTTAATAAAATATAACTTTCATTTTTAATGTAATCAATCATTGTTAATCTATTACTATGCTATATCTTAAATTAATTGGAAACATTGTTTTTCTAATTCTTGTCTATTTATTATACACTACCATTAAAACATTTGGGAGCAGTACGTGTTTAATGTTCACAAAGTCTGTATTTATTTCAAAATCACAGTAAAAAAAAAAACAGTAATAATTTGAAATAAATTACAATAAACAACAGCTTGGTCATGGTTCTGTGGCCACAGTCACTGGTATGGTAAATACTTGGTCCTGCACGATTAGGAGTGCACAATTAGGACATTTTAGGTCTATACTGATATTTCAATAGTGCATTAAGGCTTGGCAATACGTTACTGCACCTTTAAAAACATTTAGGTGCTTTGCTGCAGTAAAATTATGTTAAAGATTACAAAAGAGTATTACATTCAGACCCATACAATCTATTTAAGCTAGGGATGGGCAACGATTAAACGCATCCAAAATAAAAGTTTGTGTTTACATAATAAATGTTTGTGTAGTGTATATAATTAATTTGTATATATAAATACACACGCATGCATGTATATATTTAAGAAATATATGTGCATGTATATATTTTATATATATTTATTCATAATTAATATTAAATATAAATATAAATATTTGATATATTAATAATACATTTTTCTTAAATATATACATGTATGTGTGGGTATTTATATATACAACACTACACACAAACATTTGTTATGTAAACACAAGCTTTTATTTTGGATGCGATTCATAGCGATTAATCGTTGCCCATCCCTAATTTAAGCTAGTCCCTCAACCACTACAGTGAGAAATTTTTACCTTTATTTATCTTAGGCCCTGATTACACCCTGTATAAAGTTGTGTTTTGGTCTATTGGATTCCAAGTGGATGAGGGAGACACATTCCCATTCAAACCTGATGTTTTAACCCAACTCTTTTTTCCCCCACCTTCGACCACGTCTGTCGTGATTTCTTCGAGGGCAGGGTCTATGGGTGGGCTAATGTATGGGCTTTTTCAGATCTTTCGATCTAATGGACGAAATAAGCTCAAGAACGTAAAAGGAGACGATGGGAAAACATACAGAGAGCAGCAGTTTCGTTTCTGCTCTGAAATCCGCAATGCTGAACACTGGGTGCACGTTAGAAATAAGGAATGAGAGAACATTGTGTTTTTGTTACATTACATAGACCCTGTTTACATCTGTATTTAGCATCATCCACTTGTGATCCTCAAAAATCTTAATACCAGGTGTAAATATGGGCTTAGAATTATTCAATCTCTTTTAAGATTTTGTTTTAATTAAGTGATGTTCTTTCAATTCTTTAGTTATTAGTGTTTAACATGACTAAGTTTGCATTAACATTAAATGGTTCAAGTGACCCAATTTCCGATTTTTTTTTTCCCTCCCATGCGGCACAGGTCAGATATGACCAACATGTGTAAACTGGAAAAGAGCACATGCATTTCGATATTCTCAGATCAGTTTCAGGCCTCATTCTTATATAATAATAAATCTGATATGTGCACTTGCG
Organism: Pimephales promelas; assembly: GCF_988280905.1. Taxonomy (NCBI): domain Eukaryota; kingdom Metazoa; phylum Chordata; class Actinopteri; order Cypriniformes; family Leuciscidae; genus Pimephales; species Pimephales promelas. The sequence continues at coordinate 27,187,470 of NC_142782.1, forward strand.
TTTGCTATGTAAGCGGACATCAGATATTCCCCTGTCGAGGCAAATCGTACGTCATTGAAAAAGCAATGGTGGCAAATAAAGTCAAATCAGGTGGACACCAATCACAATCACAAGACTCTGTTTAATGGTACAGTGGAGGGTGACGGCTCAACCCAATGTTTTGCTGACCTTTAAAGATGGTGTGGAAAGCAAAAGCTTGTATCATCATTTTGTGTGCGTCCATTGTAAATCACACTGTTTTCAAAAAATAAGACATAGTCAAGAAATCTGAACTGGGAATCAAGACCTGCGGTGTAAATGCGGCTTTACTTTCACTATTGCAGGGTAAACTGTTATTTCTAATCATAGTTATCATCACAACATGAGCACGAACTGTTACTATCAATTTGCATCTTTAATTCAGTCCGTTTCATTCCGACTGCCGTCACTCACGTTACATCTTGTATACTTGGATTTTCTTCTTTCTTACATGCATTTGCATTTATTTTTCCTCTGTATGACGATTCAATGATACAGAGAATTACTTTGCAGTTCATTTAATATAAATGATTTCAGAGGCATCAATAGCAGCAATGAACTGCAGTACCAAAATGTGTGCTGAATCATGACTCAAGATCCATACATGTGTTTTTGTTCAAGTAGGAACTGTTTCACCCTCTAGTGAATTAATAGTAGTTCCTTTGTTGCTCCTACTGGGCAGAGCTTGTGTCTAGGTGTCTGTTTCAATCGATAATGTTATTTGAACACACAGTAATGTCTGCTGCAGTTTACAAATACCCACACCTTTTTATGGCTTTTAATCTTATCTATTGCAAACAGGTCATTTACACAGATCAAAACGGTCCTAAAAATTCCTAGTTGCAGGTGTCCATCTTTGAATACATGCTGTGGAAATTTTCATTGAGGTCCTCTAAGGTCTTATACAAGTATCCTGGTGATTTATAGACTGGTATATCACCTTTCAACTGCCGAAGCACAAACATTTCACCTCTTAAGCCTAAAACATAGTGTCATACCACAGACAAAGGCAGACGGGCAAACTATATTTTGGTTTGGTGAATGTAACAGGAGGCATGTCCTCTGGTGGTTTTCATATTGCTAATTTGCATGAGGGACTCTCGCTCTCGACTGACGCTCGCCCCAAAAGTCTTTCCATCTCGCGTTTACAATTCTTAAAAGCGGTATAAAGAAAGCAGTGTTAGGACAGATCTAAAGCAACAGTTTTCAAATGAAAATCAAGAAATTGTGGTTTTACAGACAGATTTCTCTCCAGAAAGTCGCCCTTTATCTCAAAAGCAGGCTGTTTTACTATATTTAGCGGGAAGCTGGTTGTATGCTGGCTGCCATTCAAAAAAAGCAGGGCCTAGCACATGGTGTGGTTAAGTGCACCTGTAAATGTAATGACTTGCTGTTCCAGCTCGGGGTTACGAGGTTGATGGAGTTAAAAAGAAAAAGAATGAGACGAGCGCGTGTTTCAAGTTGAGCACCCCACGCTGAGGTCAGGATGTGTGCCGCACACTTGATCACACATATGCCGCCCTGCACCTGACCTGAGCAATTCTATCATGAAAAGTCAAATGCCCTTAAATGTGTAGAGCACTTGTTTTACATTTTTGTGAATATCTGATGTTCCGTCTCTACGGCAGACAAAATATCATATCTGTGTCCTCTACAGGCATGGAAACAATTTCAGAGCATAGCAAGCATTGCGATGTACGTCTCTGTATACACTTAGTTATTTGGCTCAATCAAAAGCCATTCCATTCAGATCTGTATCCACTGAGCAAGTCTGCTTATCAGTCTGGCTCCAGAACCCACTTGCTCACACACGCCACAGACACAAACACATCAGGCCCATCTCTGTGCATTCCACTTGAGAAAGAGAGGGAGAAATATGTAGACCACATTGCTGGATACTGCTTGTATGTTTTATGTTTGGGTTTTCTAATGGAATATTTTATTTCTGGAAGTGTACCTTTATCACTGTAAAAAAATGTCAGTAAATTTAGACCATTATTTATTTGGGTAGTTGATGTGAAATTTCAAGTAATGACAGCAGTTATGTCCTACAGTGTAACATGCTGTATCTTAAATTGAATGGAAAAAAATGATGGAAACAAAATTGGTGGTCTGGAAGTTTTTTCTTTAATGTAAAAAAAAGTCTCTAATACTCAACAAGGCTACATTAATTTAATCAAAAACATAGTCAAATAGTCATATTATTATTATAAAATATCTATATTTTCAAATGTAATTTATTTCTGTGATGGCAAAGCAGTGTATATTGGATGCATTTTTTTGACCTCATATTAATTTAAAGACTACATTTGTTCTTTTAAAAATGATTTTGTCGCATTGTAGAAATATTTATGTTAATTGGTGATTGGAAATGCCCCAAAAAATCAGACTGTAAAGTATACATGCATTACTTTTAGGTTGTTGACTATAATAGGGAACAATAGGGATTAGGGAAGTACACAAATTCTGTGTCAAAAATGTCAAAGAAATGGCACCTAAATTATTTACATCACCACAAATGCTTCCATTTATACATTAATACAGTATACATTTAAAACTAAAATCTTGATGCTGACTAAAAAGGTTTCTCGTAATGCCACTTTTAAATTGAACTCAACCTAACAGTTATTTCTTGTCATCAATGCTGTGAGCTCTCATTAAAAATATATTTATGTTTTCTCTCTAGGCAGCCATCAACGGAGTGATACCACAAGAAAATGGGATCTTGCAAAGGTATGACTTTCATTTGTTGATTCTTTTGAAATTAAAATTTTTCCTTCCCAAGATTATGGCAGAGATTCCACTCTTCTGAACTGCATGTGTTTTTATGCTGATAAACTCCAAAGACGGCACATTACCTGAATCAAGTCCCAGCTGAGCTTGATGGCTTGAACGAGGTGGTTACTGTTTTCATGCCCCTGTAAAATGAAACAGGGCTCCTCTCAAAAGGGCATTCGTCTCTGAGCTATAATGAGACCCAGCTGTGGCTGCTGCTGTTTCCCTGGATGTTAAGGAATCGAGGGGGAAATGTCAGAGCAGCTTGTGTCTCTCGGCTTGTAGAGCGTTTGGCAGAGCTCTTATCATGTCTGCTCATCTGATTTGGTCAAATTAGAAGTGCTCTACCATTTTAATCTGGGTAATCAGCAAACTAACTACTGAACACAAAATCCTGCACCTTAATATCTCATGATCTTTCTTAATTTCATAATTCAAATTTTTTTCTAATAGACTCTATGCACAATTGCTTCCGCATTTAGCCACAGTGTTCACTGCAACGTCCGGTACAATGCAGTGTATAGAAATTGTGAGAAATTTAAGCACAGAAAGTGTTACACGGCAGGACAAAGATTTATTGATATGATCCACCTTCACACTAAAGGTATTTAAACTTTAGTTTAGTTTAATATAATATACTAAAATGATACGTTTACTATAATTGATAATAGACTGTATACTTTATTATTATATAAGATAATGAAATTATTTGTGATCGGCAGTTGTATAGATTTTGCTATCACAGTTTGCTATGGGAGCATACCATACCAGAAGCTTGCGTAGCACAAATGCTTGTTTTACATACAAAATTTATCCTTTATTATTATTTTTTTTTTAATTCAAATTATTTTATTTCACGTTTTATGTAGTTAGACTACACAACTGTTCAAAAGTTTGGTACAAAAATACAGTAAAAATATGAATATTGTGAAATTGATTACCATTGAAAATAACTCTTCTCTGCTTTTACATATTTTAAAATGTAATTAAAAAAAAATGAATTTATACCTGTGATGGCAAATGTCATTTTTCCTCCAGCCTTTAGCGTCACACAATCCTCCAGAAAAATGATTTGGTGATTTCTTATCATTGTCAATATTGAAAACAGTTTTGCTGCGTAATATTTTTGTAGAAACTGTGATACTTTTTTCAGGATTCTTTGATGAAAAGTTCAGGAAAAAAAAAAGCTTTTGCTTGTCACTTTAATGCACAAATAAATGCATCCTTACTATTGCTAAAAAAATGGTCTTACTTACAAAAAAATCTTACTAACCCCAAGCTAATGATTGTCTCTCTCTTATATCGTACATTACTATGGTGTCATAAAACCATTTTTTGCTACTTTAATGAATAAATTTGGACTGCTTACAACCTAGAAAAAAAAAATGAGAGGGAGAGAAAAAAAAGTGAGAATTAAAGTTGTTGCGGAAATAATTGCGGTGAAATAGCAGTGCAGAGAAAGCTGTCATCTCATTTCCCTCTGGAAGTCTGTTCCCCAGCAATTACCCCCTTCGTGCCATTTCAACACCAGAGTCACAGGAAATCAAACAATCAAGTTTACTGTGGGGGTTTTCATAGTGGTTGGTTGATGACCTTGTTAATGGAGGAGAACAACCAACAAAGTTGGGAGCTTTTTATAGGACGCAGCACTAATGTAGCTTACTGTGGGTTCTGCACTGCTGCCCGTTTCAGTGCATTAATACAGAAGTACTGTTTAATGCTTTGTCTGTCTATGGCCAGCGATAGGATTGTTTAGATGCACAGCACTATTTTGAAGAATCAAGACGCCCCCCACCTCCCCCCGCCCATCCTTTTACCATCTTCTTTAGTTCGGTCTGCTTTGGATCGGAGTGAACTCATTCATGGTGTGTTTAGGCTGAATGTAAAGCTTTTCAGCATTCCATCGACCAATTAAATTCTGCCAGTTGCATTGTGGGTAAGAAAAGTAGTTGACAGCTTTCATTGTTGTGCACTCTTCACTGGGTTGTGATGGTATATAGAGGGGCCAACCACCTTGGCACGGCGTTGGGCACTAAACCGTTGACACCCACAATTGAAAACGCAACAAACAGTTCTTGTTGTTTGTCTGTCTCGCTTGAAGAGTTTGTAAAGTGTTACACTACGCATTTATCCGTATTGAGATTTCCCTCAGTCGCCTTGGCCCGAAAGAGAGAGAAATTGAACAGGAACGCACACAAACACAACAGCAAAAAAAAAAAAAAAAAAAAAAATCTGACCCAATAACAGGAATTGAAACTTTGGACAACAAAAGGCATTTGTGAACTCTCATTGTGTCCTCCGTCCATTTCTTCTTTCTCAACGGTCAGCGCTCATGAATGCCCCAGAGTCTTAAGAACAAATATATTCAGACGGAGCGCACTCTGTGACGGTTTATTTAGAGGGTGTGTGAATGTAAGGGCTTGGACACGAGGACATGTTTTTCTCAAAGGCACGTAATTATGAATGGAGCCTGGCATGGCGACTTCCAGCCTGTGCATTCAGTGGGTGGTTGGCTGGCACCATAGTGCAGGCTGTAGGATGGCACGGTTCACTCAAGTGCCCCCATTGAGTCGCCCGCTGCCAGCTGGATCTCTGCTCGGCGGGACCCGGAGACCTACGCGCTGCTGCCAAGCCAAGCGTGTGTGTAGACTGCCATCTAGACGCTCACAGTGGAATAACCTTTGACTGAATGCCAGTGTCTGAGAGGGAGGGGAGAAAAGAAAGAGACGTAGCGGTTGTAGATTATATACAGATCACAAGATTGTTTAAAAATGGGCTGTAGATGCCGTGGGCTGTGGGACTCTACTGTTCCAGCTTCGCTCTAGAGAGATGTCTATTAACCACAGACCCATTTTATCGCAGATAAACGAACAGCTAGATCTGTTCATAATCTTGAGGAAGTCTCATTTGTGAATTCCTTTTCTAACCAGGCGTGCAGCACAAATGACATCTTGTGTAGGCGGAACTCTTGAAATCAGTGCCTCTGAGGTTCACCAGATTTGTATTTTGTCGTCATCAGCTGTTTTTTTTTTGTTGTTTTAGAAACATTCAAAAAGCTGTAACATTCATTAATTAGTTCATCTTAAATCCTACTTTATTTTAAATACTACTTTTGTTTACTGAACAGTTCCCACAGTTATAGAAAACCTGGAAAAGTCATGGAAATTAGTACAATTTCTGTTCCAAAGACCAAAGTGTTGAGTTCATATTCAGTAATAATGTTTCCCTCATCAAGCTTTAAACCACTGTGACCGGATTGAGTGAGCAAATTCCGGAAGTTTGTGAACGAATCATTTAGACAGGTTTTATAAATCAAATCAAAATCTGATTTGCAAAACTTATTCGGTCAATCGGTCATGAACTCATGTTAGGGCAGCTTACATTTACGGCACAAGTATATAGCAAGTTGTGCAATGATATTCTGTGTCTGTCCTATTTTCCATCATGTGTCTAGCTGTACATATGTAGAATCATGTTGATCTATAGATGTCAATGACTGTGTTTTTTTCTGTGAGACATTTCTTTAATTTATCCAATGTTTGGGTTTTCCTTTTTGTGTCTAACGAGTTTCTGAATGCCCCCGGAGCCTAACGTCTTTAACCTTTTGGTATTGTAATAAGGTGGTATAAAGTCAGGCATTGTGTGCTGTGCCTGGCCCCCCGCTCCTGCTCTTACAGCGATATGTGCTGACCCTGGAGGAGAAGAGAGGAGCCTTTGTCCCGCCAGCGCTCAGAGAAAAGACATTATTTACTGCCACAGGGGAACACGGGGGCACGGGGGAATTCAGCCATCAGCCGCTGAGAGAGAGGGAGTACGAGAGAGAGAGAGCGAGCAAGTGCCAGAAAAAGCCGTTTGTGTCCTCAGCAGAGCAAAAAAAGGGTGATTTTCTCTGGGTTGGACAATCGAGCGTCTGTTGGGCCCTGCCCATATTATTATACGAGTAAAGCCTGTTTACATTGAGTCTGATACTGTTTGGATTTCAGCACTGCCGGCATTGTGGATCGTGCAGAGTGGTGTAAGGAGGTGCAAGCTTTTTCCCGCTCTCTCTCTCTCTCTTCGTTTTACCTCCCTCACTTTATCTGTTTCTCGCCATTCTATGTTCCCTTTTCTAAAATCACCAGCAAATTTTTCTAATTTGGACGATGGACTCGTGATCGTCCGATTAATTAATAGTATTCACCCAGTATTCACTTTGGATTATAAAGCAAATACATAGAGGCAGTAGATTATTTTCCCACAAAATATGTTATTGGATTTTGGGGCTTTCAACCTTTACAGATCTATGACCCTCAATCCAGACACTCAGTCAATGCTCCTGCTAATAAGAACACTCTTTTGTCTTTAAATTTATTCTGTAAAACACATCGAATTTTATTTTATTTTCAGCAGTTATTACTCGAGTATTCAGTGTCACACACAATCCTTCCGAAATCAGTGTAATATGTTGATTTGCTGCTAAAGAAAGCTAATATTTTTGTTGAAACTGGGACATTTTTTTTTCTAGAAATCTTTGATTAATGGAAACTTCAAAACAGCTTTTATTTTAAATAGAAATTTTTGTAACAATATAATGTAATAATAAATGTCTTTGTCACTTTTCATCTATTGAATTCATTTAATGCATAAAAAAAATACTGTCTCCAAACTTTTCAACAGTAGTGTATCAAAATGTAGTTATAGTGGAGAGGTGCTGTTCTTATTTCAACTGTAACACCATTTGCGTTAACCTAATTTTCTACTGTCCTCTGTAGTAATTTCTCCAGTGAAGCAACTCAGACTGGCCCCTATGGACCTCAGAGCCAATTAGAAGCCACAGCTCCTACGCCCTCAGCCCCGCCTTCTTCAGAATCAGAAACAGCATCAGCATCATCATCTTCCTCACTCCCGTCTTCATCCAGCCCGGCCTTCTGCCCTGTCCAGCCCTCACGGCACATTGTGGAACGGCAGTCACGGATGCTCAACTTCCATGTGGAGTACAGGCAGCGCTCCATAGAGGTAGTCCTGGAGGAAGCCAGCACAGTCGGTGAGCACACACTGTTTTTAATACATTTAGGCTCAATCCCAATTCACCCCGTTTTGCGTGTTCACGTCTAGGGGTAGCGAGTCCCGATTCTTGTTGAGATCGAGGGGTGGGGATACATAGCCATCGAAACGGAGATTTTTCAGAGGCACACTCCAAACGGAGGGCTACGAGAAAGTTCACAGAATGCGTCGCAAATCCCCGGCGAGATGGCTTTGCAAACGGTTAAACATTTAAATTTAGCGCCAGATGAGACCACCATGCACTTTATTTACTCTTATAATAATACTATAGTTATTTAAATTAAGAAATTGTATAATAAATTACCTTTCCCAATCAGAAACATACACTTTGAGGAAGGAATGTTATAATCATCATGTTTCCTCAAAGTTTAGAGCAGCTTCGCTGATTGTCAGTCGTTGTCATGGAGAAATCCTGTAAAAACTCCGTAACGGCAAAGCCATCGGCGACGACTGATGACGTATCGGGTTCATGAAGTGTTGTTCCATTTCGTAGGGGAATATTTCTCAACCCCTTGTATTCACTATATTCACATGAACAGTTAATCATCTTTTGGTAGACAGCTTACTACCCATGTCAAATAAGAGTCTGCATGATCATGCTGCTCTTGCAAAGATTAGCACAGTCCTTCTTTCTTAGAAATACACACCATAGAGTGTCTAGTTGCATGGTTCATGGCTTGCGCTTTGTTACCTACAATGCTGACTCGTTGTTAATTGCCTATTTGACAAAAGCCTAAACTGATTTGAGAAATATTTAATCTGCAAAAATGAACCGTTTCATTTTTCTCAGAAATTATCAGAGCATTTTCTTGGTAAATGTAGATATTTACCTTTGATTCTTGGTATGACAAACCACTGAACTGAACCACACACTGTTTGACTGTATTTCTGTGAATGAAAGTTGAAACTAACTAATGTCACGAGCATAGTCAACAGGAAGAGCTCTTGTGAGTTGCAGGGGCGCATCAAGCAAGCCACACAAATAGAATGAAAAAGGAAGAAAACCGCTGTTTTTTTTGTTTTTTTTATGGTGTAAGTGTAATAGTCCACACTTTGGTTAATTTTAAATACATGTCAAAAAAAGTTGTTTGGGTTTATCTGTACATAATTAAAATAGAATAATGTTTTTATTCTTTTTGTTTTAATCATTTCATTATGAAACAGGTAATATAATTGAATATTAATGTGTTTGTGGATAAGTGATTATTGTTTAGTTTTTGCAGAGGCCGATTTGTAGGTGATAAATCTGTGGCACACAAGCATCGTCTTGAGGTTACCATCTGAAGCTTGCCATTTGTAAATCTGTCAATATAACTGAAATTTTGATCACCATGCTGACAAACCAATAGCTTGGATTGTTAGCTAGCCCTTTTTTATGTCTGGTGGTGAAATTAGAAAAAAATGGCAAACAGTAAAAGAACTGATTTTCTGATGAATATTTGGCTGCATTGTGGTGGTATAATCTCAGTAATAGCTGAGTAACAAACGATTCACAGAAGATTTAAAGGGTTGGTTCACACAAAAATTTAAATTATGTCCTTAATTACTCACCTTCAAGTCAAACCTGTAACTTTCTTTCATCTTCAGAACAGAAATGAAGATCTGAGCGTTTTCTGTCCCTCCATTGACGGTTACATTGGAGAAAGTAATTTGATGATTTTGTAAAAACGGTTTACCACAACTGATGTGTGAGTTAATTAATGTTTATATCTATGAATAAGCCTAAATTAAATCTGTTCATCATATTAATCGATCTCGTCTCTTTAGAAAATTTGGACTAAACTGCTCAATTCATATGGATTCATTTTACGACCTCTTTCTGAACATTTTGAAGCGTCAAAGTGTCAGTTGCGTAGCTGTCAACGAAGGGACAAAAAAGTGCTCAGATTTCATCAAAAAGATTAAATTTTTGTTCACCTGTGTTCCGAAGATGAAAGAAGGTCTTACAGGTTTGGAACGACATGAAGGTGAGTAATTAATGACAACATTTTTATTTTAGGGTGAACTAACCCTTTAAATGACATTACTAGTACACATACACCAGCAGGTTTGATGAATGAAAAAAGACGTTTTCAAAATATGTAAAAGAAATTTGTCAGTTTGGCACTTGAAGTGGTTGAAGATCAGCAGGAATTTGCTAAATAAACTTCAACCCAAGATAAAACTAGACTGGATCCATACTGTCCTCTAGTGGTAACACAGTGAACGGCCAGTTAACTTTTTTTAACCTATTCTCAATTCTGTCTCTCTGCAGGTGATATTAAAACTATTTTAGAGACTGAGCTACAGGTCCCTGTCTCTAAAATGCAGTTAAAAGGCTGGAAGAGTGGAGATGTATCTGACAGTGTAAGTATGACTTAATTAAATCTATGGTGATATTAATATTTTTTTCTTTTTTTTTGCATTAATGATGCAAAATTACTTGTAAATCATAAATTATATTACATAATTCTACAGAATTCTGAGTGCCATGTTGAGAAGGAGGGGTTCGATTCTAAAAAAATATTCCATTATTATTATCTATTAATAATATTTGTATTATTATTTTTGTTTGTTTTCATTAAATGGGTTTTTGTAATGGTAACTTTCTTGTCTGTTAAAGTGTACTTCATGTACAGTTCTGCAAAATGGTGACTTTAAAGTATTTTTAACCTCTTTGATGTTCTTTTGTCCTTTCTTACAGACGGTTCTGCGGACTTTACACCTGCCCAAAAACAACAGCTTGTATGTTCTCACCCCTGATATTGCCCCTTCAGCCAGCACCAGCCAGAGCAGGTATGTCTACATAGTGTCATAATGTGCCACTTTAGCTCAGATTGTGCTATAAAAAACTGGTCCCAAACTGAAACGATTGACTTGCATCTTATCTGATTTTTATACGAGCGAGTGGTCCATCTCTTTGTACCAAGTTACCAACGTATCTCACATCCAAAACGTAAAGTTTGTTTTCTCATAAACCTCTCCCACTCTCTAATAGCTGCCCATTTATTTCTGTGAAACTCTCAAAAATATGGGCATCAGACCTGTGTTTTCAAAACTTCGATATCCTGTTTGGATGAGGTTGATGGCTTTATATTCACAGGATTTAGTCAAGGATGGCTATGAGATCTTGAGTGTCTGTTTATATTCATATAATAATATGTATCATATAATGCGTAATGGCCGTCAATAGAGAAAGATGCTTTTTAGGAACTGAATTTTGTAGTTAAGACATCTACCAGCAGGGGCTGACTGGACTATTCTAACCTAACCAGACAAACCAATGCTGCGTCCCTATTTTCCTACTTATTATATGCTCTACACGTATGTGCTCTTTTTGTGAAGACAAATTACGTACTTTTTTACGAGTACACACTTTACGAGTGTGTAGCAAAAGACTAGACACGCTTTGGGACATATTATCATATCACACAATTGCGTCTTTTAATGGTTGCTCTCTATTGCATCCTGCTGTCACCGTAACTGGCCTGTCAGTCATATTGTCACAGTTAAAATCTGCTACATTTCATTTAATTTCATTCAATTTTCTACCATATCGGAGACTACTTTTGCGCGTCTTTCATGCGGAGAACTCTCCTCATATTAATGTATGATGATGCATTTAAAAGTTAATGGCCAAACAGATCTTTATAAAAGTTGAAAAGATGAAATATATTACTGATAGCATTAAATAAATATTTAAACTTAGGCTAAACTTTGATTATTAATCACTTAAAAACCTTTATCTAAACCTCTCACCATCGGTCAAACAAATCTACCATTTTTGGTAGTTTGTCTCTCTGCAATGGGTTGTGTAATATCATTTCACACTTCAATATTTTTCTGAAAATAGTAGATCATCCAGGGACTTTTGTCATACTCTTTTTCTGACACACTTATTCTAATCTCACATACTATTCAAGATGGATAGTATGGACCTTGTGTTTAAGAGAAGTCTCTCACTTACCACTAGGTGGCGTTGAAAGACCACATTTTAGACTGTGACAGTAGATCAACAGTTTGATTTATAAAGCAATTTAATGAATTAAAGATATTTATTTATTTATCTATTTATGTGTTTGTTTATTTATTTACTTATTTTTATTTACCATGCCGTTCAAAAGTTTGGGGTCAGTATGATTTTTTTTTTTAAACAAATTATTTTTTTTCAGTAATGGTCAGGGTGTACTAAATTGATAAAAAATGAAAAATTTCTGTCTCAAATAAATTCTGTTCATTTGAACTTGAAATCCTTGAATCCTGAAAATAATTTGTAAAATTATTAAGAAATGTTTCATGAGCTTTAAATCGGCTTATTAGAATGATTTCTGAAGGATGTGACAACTGGAGTAATGATGCTGAAATTTCAGCTTTGACATCACAAGAATAAATTACATTCAAAGAAAAAAATATTTTACTTTGGAACAACATTTGACAACATTCATTAATTTTTTTTTTTTTGTAAATTTAAAAAAAAATATGCAACACATTATAGACAGGGCAGTACAATTCAAAGTAATAAGTGAAAGGAACTTCAATTAGTAAGGGCTGTGTGTGTGTGTGTGTGTGTGTGTGTGTGTGTGTGTGTGTGTGTGTGTTATTTTGATGTGTATGTGTTTGTGTGTGTAATTATGTGTTGATTAGCACTGCTGTAAGCCCCATTGGGAGGTGACGGTGGCGATGCCGTCGAGCGACTGGGTATAAACTGGCATCTCTGTCAGCTTGTGTGTGGACACAGTACTCTAGAGTGCGAAAACATTCTGAGAAAAGTATTTAATGGGCTGTAAACATTGTGATAACAGTACCCTTCCAAAACACATCAGCACTTTAATCTTTCCAAAAAAAAAAAAAAAAAAATCCTTTTAGCACCTTGTCAGATTTGGTCCGGACGGAGTGCCAAAAAAACACGTTACTGTGACGTGCCGAATTGGACAATCAATACTTTCTATTGATAGGTGAAGTTCCTCCTTTCTCTCATGTCAAGTTCCTTTGACTGTTAAACATTCTTTTTATGATTTATTCAGAAATATATTCACATGGAATAGTTTAGACGGTATCAGCCAAATGTATTTTAGATTTTCTATCTTATGTTAAGTTGAAATACTTTATATAGTAATTTAAATTGTGATATTGACCTTGTGTTTGCCATGTAAATAGCCCTGATGCTAACATGGCGTTAAAAACTTGATAAACAAACAAATTGTGACGTACCGCTTACTGGTCAGGGTTCAGTGGATCCGTCGAGATCACATATAATAACGTGATCCTGACAGCTGCTCTCGCCCATCTCGTTTTTCCCTCTCGGGCAGCCAGGTGACATGCAGCAGAGACCATGTCACCTCTCTCTCTAAATGGCACAATATCTAATATCCAGCACCTACTAGAGCTCATCATCGGTGGCGGGCTCTAATTATTTCCCAGAAACTATTTTAGAGGAGTCAAAATAAGGGAGAAAAATAAAGGGCTGGTGTTAGTTAGGTGTGACCCCATTGTTGCCCGTGATTGTCCTCTCCTGGTGCAGTGAGAAGAGGGCTTCCAGGAGGGTGAGCAGACAAGCTGTTAACTGCGTTTATAAATAACTGTCACAGAGAGAGAGAGAGAGAGAGAGAGAGAGAGAGAGAGAACTGTTCCTCAGCAGATTATAGCTCCTGCTGTAGGGCTGTATCTCTCAGGGGCGGTTCAGATGCTGTTTTCTCATCTACTCAGGCCTCTTTACTTACACTTATTTTAAACCTGGGTTGAGCTGAATGTCAGTGTTTCTGTGTGATTTAGCACATTAATAGAAAGAAACTGTGTGAAATGATAACTCGGCAACTTCTTTTATGCAGTACTTTTTCTTGTATTCATGCACTTTGTAATTTATTGGATAAAATACTTAATTCAATTTTTATTAATCATATTAATTCGTTTTTTTAAATCACACAATTAACAAGTGGTGAATTTTAAATCATTTGAGTTTCAATTTCAAAGTGCCTTATTGGCATGATTGATTTACAGCATCTGTACATGCAATTGACAGTGTTCCCTGGAAAAAATAAACAAACATTGATTTATATGAATAATTTATAATGAATAATATTTACATTGATTTAAAAAAAAATTTGATTTTGTTTTTTTTATGTACAAATATTGGGAATAAAAAAATAATATAACAATATACACAACGTTAAACAAGTTTTAAGCTCTCGATCACTCGTTTTCCATTGTGTAAATAAAAACTGATGGCTGATTGAAGTTGATTTGAAAAAAAAAAATCATATCATGCTAAAGTTTAGGGTAAGATATAAAAAAGCTTTAATTAAAGCCTTTAAATATAATGCATTATAAAAAAATTTTTTTGCATTAATTATACTTTGTGTCTAACAAGGAATGTGCAAATATTCTAATGCGTTTTATCTTTGGTTACAATTATTTATGAAAATGCATTATAATGTACATTATAAATACCTTTTATAATGCCTTATACATAAAGGCTTTAAGTGTTATGATTATTTTAAAAAAATCAATTTGTTTCTATTTGAAATAAAAGCTGTTCTTTTGAACTTTATCTAAGGAAAATTATATCAGTTTCCACAAAAATTTTAAGCAACTGTTTTGTTGAGCACCAAATCAGCATTGTAGAATGATTTCTGAAGGATCATGTGACACGGTTAACGGTTGCTAAAAATTCAGATTTGCCATCGCAGGAACGGATTACATTTCCAAAAATATTCAAATTATTATTTTTTTTTTTTCAAACTTCAAGAGACTTTTAAAAAAAATTAAAAGATCTCAATAACCCCAAACTTTTAAACAAAATATGTCTCCTCTATCAGCTTGTTTTTTAGTTTAAATTCAAGTGTGGGGTTTCAGGATGCAGGCAGTGAACAATTGCACAGTACTCAACAAATAAAAGCCACTGTAGGCAATTACTGCAAAGCATACCTCAGCACACCATATCCAAACATATTAATCAAACTCGTCTTCGCACTGCGCCGCCTGCCTCATTTTCTTCCCTCTGTTTTGAATGCAAATACGGCACAGGCTTTGGAGCTTTCACGACAGACACTCCATCCAAGGTAGTTACAGAAATCCAGTGATGAGCCAAGCTCATCTCGCTCGCTTTCCCTCTCGTGGAGGTATCCAAACCCCTAATCTCCAGCATAAATAATGGAACTTTATGAATAATTTAAAACGAATCATCTATTTCTGTTGCTTCCAGGAGATGTGTGTGTTTAAGGTTATTTTAATTTGAACTTCTGCTATTTCAAATACAAATGAGCAAATGAGTCCCCGCGCATTTGGTATTTATCTCATTTTCCGCGTCTGATCTCCTGTGAGACTTGGGGGCCCGAGGAATCTGCTGGTTTTGGCAGAAAGGAAAAACAGTTTAAACTACAGCAATTAGTACTTAGACTTGTCAGATCAGAACAGGCGGTGCAGAAAAACATTTGCGGCGGATGCAAAAATAAAACTTCAAGAGGAAGAAAGAGCGAAGGGTATGTTTGTGTTTTGTTTGGTGGTGGTACAGGTCACCCTAAGAGTGTGTATGTGAGAAATTAAAGCCAGAGGTATGTGCTGCTTGTGAGTACATATGTGAGGAACGAGACGGTAGGTTTGATTAAAGTCCCTGTCTTGCAGGATTCTGAGACGGAAGACTTATCACTGAATGATACCAATCTGCTTATCATTTACACAGTGGTTTATTTTTTGTCTATAGCAGCCAGTGACGTTCTATTTTCAGTGCCTCCGGTGGTGTGGAAAAGCATTTAGGGTGAGTTTAGGGGGGTCAGCTCCAGGTGCTGTTGGGACCACAGAGGGCTGAACTTGGTTAAGCTCCTACAGATGAACCTTATGCTGTAGATCTGTCGTGAGAAGGAGGTTTTGCATAGTTTCAAATCCTTAGAGAGAAAAGTTCTACTTTGCCGTTGACTTTTTTTAGCCTGCCGCATTTTATTCAGCATGGGCACATTAATTGATCAAAACGGACAGTAAAGACATTTATAATGTAAATACTCTATTTCAAATAAATTCAGTTTTGAAATTTCTATTCAAGGAATCCTGAAAAAAAATATATCATGGTTTCATCAAAAATAGTAAGCAGCACAACAGTTTTTAACATTGATGATAAAAGACTTGCATTTAAAAATATAATACAAAAGTTAAAAGTTAAATTTTAAATTCTACTGATATTTCTCAATATTACAGTTTTTACTATATTTTTGATCAAATTAATAATTAACTAACCCTAATCTTAATCGTGCCAACCCCAAACTTTTGAAATATGTCTGTGTGTGTGTGTATACATCTTTGTCTATTTTTATGTTTGTCTTTTCACGTCTATTAAATTTTTGTTTAATTTCAAGCAAATGCTGACGTGTGTCCGAAAGAATCTCAGTCAGCGTCCGGAAGCGCGTTCTGCATGCCAAGTGTATAGCGGCAAAACTTTAATAAAATTCATTTTCTCCAAAACGGAGACAACGATTTTAAAAAACGCTGATTCGCTAGGCGAATTTCGTATGATATGAGCGAATACTAACCCTCAGAGTTGTTGATGTAGCTCGAAATGTATAATTTAAATAACTTCTCTTTTTTACTCTTGTGTGACAGCTAACTGCCTCACAGTGTTGTTAACAGTGTCATTTTTATAAACAGCAAGTGTAATTTGACGTTATCTCCACCTAACGCAAAACCGGCTTCTGACCATAGACTGACGCAGCACCGGATGTAACTGGGCGTGCTGAGACAAACCCGGAAGCGATCGTGCATAGAGGCTATTTAATAAAACGTATTACTTAGGGCTGCTTTTTGCAATTGATCCCTATTTTCAATTCCCTGTGATTCACAAGTTCACCATTCTGATTCACATACGACTCAATATCAATTCAGTTTGAAATCCTAAAATTGAAATTAAGTTTGTTATGTGAACTATATACTGGGTGGCAAAATTTGAAACAAGGCTTAGATTTAAAGATCAATCCTTACCTTTAGTTATAGACATTTGGCAATGCAAATATAATGTATCAGAATGTAAAATGTCTTGAAGAGTCTTGAAATTAAAGGAATCCCCTCCTTTTACATCCTACTTTCATGACTCTGTGTTTTTCCACTCTCCGCAGCTTTGCATATGCATCCTCCTCTCCTAGGCCACCGTTTCAATCTTCATCGCTAGATACAACAAACATTACATTTACATATTGATTTCACAGTTTTAGTCAATGTAAATAAGCTGCCATTACAGTAAATTTGGTCCTCTGTTAACATAAGCTTGTCCAAAGCTCCTCAGATTAAGGCGCTGGTTGCATAATTAATGTGTGCGTTACATATTAATTCCCAGACTCTCCTCTTCCTGACTGCTTTCATTCGAACCCTGATTAGCCGGCAGGCTCGCCTCTAAGCTGTTGATTCATATTCACACACACAGACGGAGAATTTGCTCAAAGCGCTACTTAACCCCCATCGTTTGTCATCAGATGAGGCCTTCTCTCCTACAACTCGGCACCACGGCTCCCATGAATCTCAAAGCCGTCACCCTCGGAGCGCTGACCTCGGAGCGGACAAGCGGCACTAGCCATCTTGTCCTTTTGTGTGACGTTTACAACTCTTAGCTCCAATCGATAGCTCCAGACGGCCTTACTGCTGGTGTGCGGCCCATGCCGTGGCCCTTGGCTTCGCCCTGGCCTCCCGCTATCCGTGCAGAGCAGTGGGGTGGCACGGGCTTGTCTGAGCCCTGGGGAGACTGAGACGAGCCCTGACTCGTCCACTGCTCAACTCTAATGCTCCTCTCTCTTTCTTTTTCCCCCTTCTGCCCTTCCTGCCGTTTAGCAGTGCCCAGCAAGGGTTGTCGAATCAGAACTACCTGCTGGTCATTAGCCACCGTGAAGCACAGAGAGATTACAGCCTCAACTTCCCCGCCAGCAAAACCATCCAGGAGGTGAGACAACCACACACCTGTCTGTCACCTAGCCCCCTCTGTCTGTCTGTCTGTCTGTCTACTGCGTTTCTGCCCGTGTTCTCTGAAACTGCTCTCTGATTTTTAGGTGAGGCGTCAACTTAATCATTGGTGACTATTATTTTAACATGCAATAATTAAGGGCTTCATTGGGCCAAAGCTAATTATCTCTCAGTTGAAGCTCTTGCTTTTCAGAACACCCACCAAACTGTCGACTTTGTGATTACATCAAAATGTCTGATCTCAACTGCGTTTTTTTTGGTGAAACTATTCATAATATTATCATGTGACCAATACATGTAGAAAGGAGCCATTATGTACAGTACATTTTCTACATGGCAGGTATTTAAAGCAATTTTATTCAGGTCTACAAATGTGTATCATGCATTTTGGTTAATTATTAGCTAGAGATAATGAACTTTGGCTCAATTTGGCTCTATATATTAGGGGTGTAATGATACCATCATGTCACGATTCGATACATATCACGATGTGATATTATTACGATACTTCAAGACATATGGTAAAAGGTTAACAAAAAAATTAACTGTTGATTAAAATGCTAAATTTGATATTACATTGTGGGTTTAAATGAATAGGCTTGGACTTGTTGCTTGTAACCCAAGGACCATGGTGACACCAAAATAAAAATATTCATGATTCTGAAGCTGAATCTATGCTTGATCTCTGTCTAGATATATTTAAAATAATGTCGGACACTTTTTACTGGTAACATCAGACATTTGGCATTATCAGAACTCGCAAATATTTCCCCATTGCATTATTATACATTATAAATAGTAGTTTAATGTAGTACTTGCACTAAAACTCTGAAAACTTCAATTTTTTCCTCACACAATAATTTTTATTTTGGGGGACTATCCACGATACGTATTGTTACTATCCACGATACGTATCCACGGCACCATATATTGTTATACCCCTAATAAATAAATATATATATATACACACACACACACACACACACACACACACACACATGAATGTAGAAATGCGAAAAAAATTATATCGTGGCCGTGGATTACGAATTTGTTCGTGCAACTTACTAATATGTCAGCACGTTTTCATTCCGTCGTTTTATTAAATCAGGCTAGGTTGTAATAATTTGTTTCCTTGTTTTATTTAAATCAAAATGAGGCCACAATTTACTCAAATTAAAGAATAAATTAGTTCAAAATGGCCACGATTTGCAAAAACATGGAAATCAATTATTACAGCGTAGCCACAATTTACTAAAACAAGGGAACAAATTCTTAATTTACAATATATATATTTTTGTCCATGTCGTGTGTGAGGCTCTCTCTGTGTGTGTGTGTGTGTGTATGCATATTATATACATATACATCTCACACACACACAATAAAATAAAAAAATCCCTGCATTTCATGTGCAGGGCTCTATAACATATAACTAATAGTTATATGTTATGATGTCAGCTTATATGTCAGCATACTAATTGCTAATGTTCCCTCGTTTTTAGTAAATCGTGCGCATTATAATCATTTGTTTCCTCATTTTACTAAATCATGGCAAGGTTGTAATGCTGAATTCAACATTCTAGAAGACTCTGGTCTACTGTGGGTCTTTCCACTTATCACGGTGTCTGCAATAGCCAGAGCTCAGTATCAAGCAGCACAAACCCCCCTGTGGCTCATCAGCTCCTTTCCCTCTCCCATCAGACCTGTGCGATGCCATTCTTTTCATCACTCTCCTTTTAACTACACTGTGTTGTATTTAAGGTTGGTTTGTGTGGGACACAAAACCCGAACGCTTCATTCTGTACACACACAACCCCTCCCAGACTCCCTCGCATTCTCCTCTGCCTGCCCCAGTAACCTACACAGAGCTTTCTGGAAATGGCTCCATTAATTATTCACAGCAGGTAGCGTGCACCACGTCAAGTGTAACAAGCTCCCCGTGGACTGACAGCGCCACTTGAACCCCTCCCTCAGTGCTAGGGGAGTCATGTTGGGCCTGTGCAGTGCCGTTTTGAAGAAACAGACATCTGTGATGTTCTTTTTTTGTTTTTAAACTTGTATCCTCTTGTTTAACTTATGCAGCTTCTGACTTAAAATCTGCATGGCAAGAAATCAGATTAACAAGATTTTCTTATTTTCCACAATCTTTGGAATAAGATTGATTTACTTGAGGAGCAGCACTGCACAAGATATAAGACTTGTTTTCTGAGAAACTGTCTTTATTCTTAATAAGGATTTGTGTTATTTTCCACTTAAAATTTCAAAAAGAATTCTTGAAAAGTTTAATTTGCTTGAGAAGTAACACTGCATATGATATTCGGACATGTTCAGCCTTTTTAAGAAAAAAAAAATACAGAAAAAGGGTGCAGATCTGGATAATTCAATTTTGAAAATCCATTTATTTGTATATTATTTTTGTGAGGAACTGTTGTGACTGAACTTTCCTCCTTAAAGGAAAAGTAACCAATAAATGAAAATGATACTTTATTTATTCACCCTCATGTCATTCTAAACCATTATGACTTAAGGTCCTTGCACACAATTTTCGAACGTTAAAAAATAAATACGACCCCACTTATGTCAATCACACTTATGTCAATCCATAAAAAAAAAAATATTAGGATCAGGTCGATTTTTTGCATCTGCAGCAAGCATTTTGATTTTGACAAATCAGAGATACTGAAATAAGAATACGAAAAACGCATACGAAAGTTTCGGACTAAGTGTGCAATGAGCTTTATTTTCCTTTGGGAAACATTTAAAGGTAATTTCTAAAAGAAATGTATGTATCATTCCCACTCTTTTCGATAGAAGGGCATATATTATGCAGAATTTGGCTTTCAGGTTACAAAATTGCAAAAAAAAACACCATAAAAGTGTCATTAAAACGTAGTCCGTATGCTGTATTCCAAGTCTTCTGAAGCCAATCAGTGTCTGGGGACAGGCAGATTTAAGTCATTAACCATTGGAAATCTTCCCCTCCAGTGAGCTGTTACTAATGTTATGAATAACACTAGGTTGAGTAAATGATGACCGAATTCGTCATTTTTGGGTAAACTATTCCTTTAGGTAATCACTACATACTTTAAGTCAAATCTTTTTTAACTACAGAAACGTTTTTCCCCACCTCGGCTATGTCCACGCAATCTCAGAGTCCCTTTCCCGGCGAAACTGCCGCCTTGATGGCGCTGGTCACCATTACAGTAATCAGACTACTTGACAGGTTTGTAATGGTGCTAATTGAAGAGATTAAAGTGAGATGGGTGAGCGCTCTCTTTCCCTCAGCAGATGGTTTTGATGAGCACCTACTGTGAACCTTAAGTGTTTCTGCCGGGATTACAACAACTGGAGAGTAGAGCCCGCGGGGAAGAGAAAAGAGGAGCAGGAAGCGAAGCTGTTGGCTTGGTAGGGGAGCGAGTGACTGGACAAAGCTGAATCAAATGGACCGCTGCGGCCCCAACCGGCCTGATCCTCAGGCGTTCTGTTTCTTTCATCCTAAGACAGAGAACGAGGGGATGAGAGAGAAGATTTGTTTTCTAAGGAGAAACAAATTGCATGCGATACAAACTGTTTTTGTAAGAGAACACCTTATTGGGTGCACGTCACTTTCTAAATGGCTCTCTCTCAGAGTTAGTTTAGTTAGCTGTGGAGTTCATTAGTTACTTTGGCTCCACTGAAAGATTTTTTTTCCCTCTTTTGGGATGGGAACATTTTTATCAAGCGTGTCCAAGCACTTGCTTTTGTGTCCGAAATGCTAGAAAATAAAAGTGTGAACGGAAAATAAAAGCTCTGCGGGGATCCACCGCGTTTCTTCACAAACAACTCGTTGGGAAAAGTTACTAACAAGTGAGAGAAGTTTTTGTTTTACAGTTGTGGCCCTTAAAACCGAAGGCCTGTGTGAAAATGCAACAAAACAGCAACAGAGAGCTCTCACAATCTTCCCTCTCTCTTTTTTTCCCCATTCACCCCCTCGCAGCCACATATGGAGAGGACTCCTCTCCAGCCTTTCTTTTTCTGCTCATCTTTTGTCTTTGCTGAAGACCAGCCGATGCTTTTCTGCATGTGCATATCAATAGGAGCGGCAAAAGAGAGAGAGAGAAGAGAGTCCCTCAGTGCTATCCCGTTGTTTGTCTTTGCCAAAGGCTCTCGCTCTGCCTCCAGGCTCCCAGGGAACGTACCCTTCCACTATTCGGCCCCGGGCCCTGCTCTCCTCTTCTGATTGGCATTCCCAAACCGAGTTTGGGGCTGCGCTTAAGCCTCAGAGCAAATGTTTGTCAGGAAAGTGGTGGGGAGAATAGGGCCGTCCGATAGGGCTCTGCCGTCCGTGACCAGACGACTCGTCCCAGGGATTTTTGCCGGCCCCACAGCGTTTCTCTCCGCAGCTGGAGAGATGAACGCAGAGGAAGAAAAGAAGGATGGAGAGTAAAAGAGTGTGAATGAAAGGCATCTGGTGCTGAAGAGCTTGTGACTGTTTAATGGCAACCTTTTCTTCTCTTTGATTTCTCTCCAGCCAGGGATTACCAGTACTTGGCATTTAGAAAGATTGGATCATTAATGTGCGTGTGTGTGCGCATGTTTGTCTGAGAGCGCGTACGTGTTTATTGACGTCCAAGTCATTTCATTTTGATAGTATAGATAGATAGATATTTTTTTTTCAAGCTCTTGGACCAGTCTTTTTGTCTTTTTTTATGAAGATATTAATAACATTATTGAATTTAACAATAATATTCAACATTATCTTCCAGACGGACAAAACTGACACTGTTTAATTCCTAGTTCAAGATTAAAGAGTTCAATGTTATATGTGTGTGTGTATATATATATATATATATATATACATCTTTAAATTTAACTTTGCAGTTTAGGTTCTGTCAGTAAGGGGGCAGCAATACACAGATGCCTTTCATTTTTTGTGTTTCTCAAATGCTATTATTTATCTCTGTTTATTTTATGCAGTTCATCTACTTTCCCCTCGTAAAATGTATATTTCATCTATTCTACACCATGGAAATGTTTGTTCTATGGGTGATATATACTGTAATATCCATCTTATATGACAACCACACTGGAGAATATATAAAAGAAAATCTTTTTAAATGAAAGGCGCTGTTACATGCAGTCCTTAAGTATATAATCCCGGCAGCTGAAATGTCTTTATCCGTGAGATCTTCTCGCATTTTCTGATATAATGTCAACATTATCTGCTTTTTTCCCTCCTCCTTTTCACAATAGAAGTCTGTTCCCTGATGCTAAAAACTCTATTGTGACATTTAAAATGAAATGTCAGCGGAACTGGATTTAATAGGACTGAGTTTTTTCCTTCGTTATTTAATCAAATCTCTTTGTTCCTTATGGGCAGCGGTTTGGGCAAGACAGAACAAATGTCAGCCGCTACCGAACATCTTCAAACTCTCTTTACTTTCTCTTAGAAATCAGTGGTAAATAAACTTGTTATTCGCTGGATTTGTTTGTTTATCCTTTCCGTGTATATATTTTTTCTCATTTAGTTGGGTAATGTTGGCTTTAATTTGCAGACCCCTGGCTGCTAAGAGGAGGAATTCGTAGCTCATGAATAGGTAATGACACTTGTGTTTGTGAATATTGCAGCAGTATGGGGCTTTCTCCTCGTAAGTCAATTATAATTCGCAGTAGTTGCAGAGAGAGCCCCTCACCCAACCAGCCATCTCTGATAAATGAACTTTTATACCACTTATTCGTTGACAGGTTTGTGTTTGTGGTTTTATTTGCTATTTTCTTTTCTTATGCGCCAAGAATGTTCACATCTCCACCTTCCAATATAGCTAAATCTGTTTTGAAGTCAAATAACTCTGAATAGCTTCTCGTTGCATGTTTGTCAAGATGGGATGAAGTCTGGCTGAAGTACAGAGGGGTATAGGTGTATTGACAGTAGGGCAGTGCTCATAAAAAGACCCAATGAAGTAAAGTGGTGAAATATCAGATTCTCGTAGAGGGACGATTTGTTATAGCAGCTAAATGCTTCTGTCTGGTCCTTGGTGATGCGGTTACTTTCTACTTTCTCTTGGGCTACGGTGCCATTTGACCCTAAATGGTTCATTACAGCCAAGAGCCGGTGTTTACGGCAGCCTGCCGGTCAGGCCTGGGCGGCCAAATCCCTGTAGCCCTCTGGTCAAACACAGATATTACACTCTGTAATAACATTGGCCAACCCAGCTGACCCTTGCTCGCTTCAATAAGAAAAACGCACAGCCCAGTGTGTGGGCTCGAGGATGTTTGATTTTGTGCGTGTGCGATGGTGCAGTCTCCGACTTCAGCCGGCTGAGGTGTTCTTGTCAATAGCTAAATTTGTTTCCCTTTATTGAGTTTTTGCCTGACCAAAATGGTCTGGAATCTGACTTTATCCATGGTTCTTTACTTATCTATATTATTGCAACATTAAAAACTTTATTGTCTGTCTGAAAAACCTTTAAATAATTTTTGCATCCTTATAAAAAACATCTATAAATTAATGCAGACAGTGGTTCTTAACTGGTTTTTGCTTGCTTCAGGACACAGATTTTACATTTGGACCTCAACAGTACCAAAAGTAAACAAAAATATCTTTATAATGAAACGTTACAAGTTAATATATTAATATTATCATGAACTGCATGAACCCAACAATGTGCATGGGATAAATCGGAGTTTTGATCATTTTGGTATCTAAATGTCTTAAAAATATATATATAATCAACCATTACAAGTAGTTATTATTATTACTATTTTTAAAATGCATTTTGCATTTATTAAATTCATTATTTGCATTAGCGTAGTTTCCCCCCCTCCTGTGAAAGACACTATCAGTACCCTGATACATTTTGGGTCTCTACCCACCTGTCTTATTGCATTCATAAATAATCATATTTTTGTGGTTTTGTTTTGGTCAACATAAAGGTTATGATTGTATCTGCTAATGGGTTTTTAACCCTATTTCTTTCAATCCTGCTTCATGTCCTTTGTTTTCACAAGCATCTTGCGCCCATCGTTTCTGCCTCTGTGGGCACGAGTCCTCAGTCTGGCAGAGGATACATGTCCACTCAATGCGCTGGCGGTGGGATTTGGCCATGCGCTTGGAGGGCTTTCTGCCACAATGGCTAGTTTTCTCTGCCTCTGTATCTAGCGCCGCGGGGTAGTGCATTCTCTGGGGATAATGCTCTAGAATCTGCGGCCCTACCAGTTCTGGGCAACGCCCGCTTTGATCACCCCCATCCTCCGCACATCAGCCTGGCGTTGGGCTTTAAACCAACAGCGGTGTTGGAGCAGGGGCCAGCGTCAACTGTTTAAATGCGTGCAATGTTAATAAGTGCAGTTACATGGGGGTGAATGGCAGAAGGGAAATACTGTCCATTTTTCTAGTGAAGGGCTGTTGGCATTGGGCATTAGGACAGGCATCTGTGGAATTTTGAGAACACAGAGCTCTTTTTTCCGCTACTTGCCTTTTCTCCCTCCCTTTGTGTACTGAAAATGTCTAAAGAAATGTTTCTGCTGGAGTTTTTAAAAATGAATTTGAATGTATTCATTAGTGTTGTATTCTTATATCTGTTGTCTGATCTTTTTGTCTTATATCTCAGGTGAAAAGGAACATTTCAGACCTGACAAATATCCCTGTGCGGCATCAACAGTGGGACGGCTGGCCTGCCTCTGCCTCAGATGACTCGGTATGAATTTTTTATTTATTTATAATATATTCTATTATATAAAGAATAAGTTGTAAAATCAGGATAATTACCAACAAATGTAAAAGTGTCATTGAACTGAGTTTTTGTCCTTACCAGACACAACCACAAAGATCTTCTTTTTATAGTAAAATCTCATTAGCACCAAAATCTATTAACTTCAAGTTTGTTTTACTTGGTTATAAATGTTAAAATGACAAATTACTAGATAAAAATTGTGCCTTAGTTTGCATGTATTGTAAGAAAGCAGAGTTTGGCGGTCATTTCAGCTTTTCTGTAGTGGTTCTGTAGCATCACCCGATGTGAAAGTAAGATGTTGGTACTAATTAAGATGTCACAGACCAGCTCCTCTCCCTTGTCCTCTCTGTGTGGACACTACAGCTCATGTAGTGGGGGGTCAGTGACCTTTCTCGCCCTGTTCCATGCTCCCAGCCTTTCAGCACGACTCGTTCACGGTGATCAGAGAGGGCCCTCACACCGAACCCTGTGGAACCCCACCTCCCAGCTTAGACATCCATGATAATCATCCATACAATAACCATGGGAACTTTCTCTTTACTTATCACTGATCATTGTGCTTATCATTGTACTTAACCTTGTGCTTATGATCAGTTAAGCATGGAAATCGCCCTTGTGTTTTACCCATGAAAGGGTAATGTGTTTCTTAGGTCTATGCTTGTCATTGTGTCTTGATTTTGTGTTAGGTGCCTAATTGAGCGAAAGTGTTGTTTCAAAGGGAGTGTCCTGAAGAACAAACACGTTTTTGAGCACTGTTTGTTTCAGGTGTTGACACCCCCCACAAACCCACACATACACTTTATGAATGAGAAACCATTAAAACATTTTCTGAATCGATTAATATGGTCCACTATTTAAAGAACATTATAAAATATAAAACCCCATGACTACTTAGTATTTCTGAGTACCATAACAAAAGACTCAGACCCCATTGTCAGTAGCTTTATGAGTAGTTTCAGAGCTCTTCTACAATGACTGCATTGTTTTTTTTTCAGTGTGCACTCGTAAGGCTCATGTATCTCACCCGTTGCATTTAGCTCATATTGTTAAAAGGGCGGTTGTAGAGATCGTTTCGTCCTTTAGCGAAAAGCACAACAGACGCAAGGTCACTGAATTACACCCTCTCACCACAGACTACCCACTTGAGTCGGGCCACTTCAGGGTTGAAGTGCACTCACCGAAGACCTCAACCCACAAACTTGTTTTTTGATCAAGAGGGCACTGCTCATGAATACTCTTTAAGGCACATTAAACTGTTAATGCCCTAGAAGTGATTGGTTATGTGTGGTCGCCGTGCACTTGGCCACGGACCAGCTTTCCACCTCAACTCGTCTTGGCTTATAGGGAGGGACATATTATTAAAGCGCCAGTCTTAATAATGGTCCCCAGCCCTTATTGAAACGGCTAGCTGTGCATTAGATGCAAAGCTCTTGCATGGCGGTCGGGCCATTTTTTGCGCGTATCTCATTAACCTTCCCTCATCTCCCGGGATTTGTACCAATAAACATGACAGCCCAGGCTTAGAAATACATTTACCAGCAGTCTGAGTCAATGCCTGCTCTTCTGTGCTTTCATTACCCTTCGCTTGCTCACATATAGCGAGTCTTTCTGCACCTCATAAAGGAGAGAAATAGAAAACTAATCAGTAGTCAGTTTACATTTCGCCGACTGAGTTTTTAAGCATATTGGTTTTGAAGGAGCCAGCGACCGAGGTTTTTTTTTGTCTGCTTGTACTGTCGAAATGGATTGAGCTTAATATCTGTTTCAGATGGCTCTCATTGCATCTTCTGTATACTTGTTTTGTATTACTGTCAGGGAGTCCGATGAAGAAAATATGATTTGATTTTGATCCGTTTAATGCAGTGAAACTGTTTAACCAGTTAACATTTAAACAGTGCAACCATTTTAACTGGATTTGCAATTAGCATTGCAAATTTGTCTCTCGGGAGAAAGGGATTACATTGTAAAAATCAGCGTACCTTCTCATGCCTTTGAATCAGTGGGTGGATCTTAGCGGTTGTCTTGACGTCCCTATGCAGTGTCTGTAAATTCAAAGGAGGCTGTTTACCATAGTCATGTTTTTTCCCTTGTTTGTTTGAGTGGGTGTAGTCTGGATGTGTGTGGTGTGTTTGAGGGGCTGACACAGGCTTCTTCATATGGCAGGCCACTGGAGGACTGCTGTTTGCAGGCTGTGTTTGGCATTAACCGCCCAAACTTTGGTATGTTTTCTGCCCAAACTTAGTCTGCACTATGTGAGCTCATTTTTTGTTGTATCCTAGTGTAATATTCTGAAGATTTTTGAAAGTTTGTTTCTGCACACAGTAAATAATGCCACTTCATCACTTTGTTTTATTATTGACTAGTTTATTCCAAGCCTTTTGTAAAGGAAGTAATCAGAATTTTTTTATTATTATTATTTTCAGCATTTATCGGCTGTGCACTGTTCCTTTTGCTGCTGCTATTAGTACTAATAGTAGCTCATGCTCTTGTTTTATTTTATTTGTTCTCTTAATTTAGCCTTCTAATTGGTCCATTTCCCACCACTCAGTTCTCTCCCTCTCACACACATATCCTGAGCCAAAACTCTTTTGAGCTCTCTTCATATTTCACTGCCAACCTCGTGCAGCACCTATGGGAATGATTGACAACTTCTGGAACGTCCTTATTAGAGTCTTTTCCCCCTTAATTGCTGACATTTATCCAGTGTTTCTTGATGTTTGCTAATGTATTACTGCTGCTGCTCTCTGAGGGTCTCCGTGGCCCACGGCTGTTATGGGCTTTCAGCATCACAGACCTGTGGAGGCGGCTTATTGGGCCTGTTGGTTGCCGTAGCGACGAGGCTCAGCTCTAAGCCCGTACAGAGCCCCTTGAGAGATTGCTGTCTGCAGGTGAAGTTCTTCCGAGGAGAGGTATATACACTCTTATATTGCCAATCATCTGTCTTCAGAACCGCCAACTCTGTCTTCAACAACCGTCAATATACGCTCCCTGTCCCTCACTGGGGCCGTCTGACATAAATCACGCTTTACATGTTTAGATCAACACCCTGCTGACTATCCCGGTGTTGTATTTAACAGCAGGTAGGCGTGTTCTGTCGTTTGCAGGAGAAATGGATCTGTAATGTTTGATCTGGTGTAGGAAAATTTTTTCCCTGTCAGATCAGTTCTTCAATTTGCATTACGGGTAGAATTTGGAAACTAACTTTTGAAACTCTAAATAAAGATGTTTTGGGTTTTTTTTGGGGAGGCATTATCTCAAAGCGTATTTTCTTCACTCTCTGGACCTAGTTACATAATTATAGATCCTGGACCTACATAACTATATAATTAAATTATTGTTAGATGCATTTGTTGTATTCTGCCACTGACATCTGGCAAATCGTAGCAGTTACAGATTACACCTTAAACAGGTGAAAAACATCGCCTAGCCTATTCACACTTTTTTTTTTTCTCCCGAAGGGTTTAGTTCTGAAAGGTTCACTAGGCTTTTTGAACACTGTATTTGACCCTAGATCTTAATCAAGACTGCCACCTCTTCAAACCCTAACCTGAAAGGGTCCAACAGGTGTTTAGGGTGGGGCTTCTTATTTTTCTTTTCTTTTCTGGACTCCACACTCTTGCTTTTTTCGCGCTCTGTAGCTCTCTTGTCCTCAACTATCAAAGAAGGCAGGCACAAGGTGCAGCTTGGGGCTCTCGGACGACTAGAGCAGCTGTCTGCAGTAATTATCTCCTTCACAGCCTGAAAGATGGAGAACGACAACAAATAGCTGAAAACAACCAAGAGGAGAAGAAAAAGAGAAATATGTTTAGTTAATGGTGGACAGGGAAGGAGAATTCTTCTTGGACGAGAACAGAGAAGGAGAAATGGAATTCCTCTTTTGCATGGTGCTCGTTGCAAGGGCTTTAATGCAAGTGTTAATGAAAGGGGTCCAAAAGAGGAGGATTTAGTTCTTTGTTTGGAGGTGGAGAAGGGAGGTGTGGAAAGATGAGGGGGTGACCTCTCCCCTGTAGCCTGCGGCTCTGACATGCACACACATATGCAACCAGGCATACTCATACCGTTAGGCGATGGGGTCAGAACATTGGCGTTTTTACCACTTACCTGAGACTTTAAGTGCCCTAATTCTATCTTTCTTCAAGTGTTAAATGGGATATATCATGTAAAGCAGGATTTACATTGTTTGTTTTGAGATAAAGGGGTTATTTACCATAGATGTACTGTAGCATTTACAGCCCTGGCCATTTATGAGAAGACACAAAAAACACATTCTTTTTGATATCATCATAGTCGTGAGCACAGTTCGCCCAGAAATAAAAACTGTCATAATTTGTTCACGTCATGTATTTCCAAAAACTTTATGACTTTGTACTGTATAGATATTTGTTTTGTCTAATCAACGAGTTATTGGGGTGTTATCCAGGGTTTGACTTTCTAAATATCTTCCATAGAAGTCATACTGGTTTAAAACAACAGGTACATGGTGACAGAATTTTTATTTTTGTGTGAGCTATCCTTTAAAATTAACTGTCCATGTTTAAATATCAAAATCAATTCAGTATCAAGCAACTTGACCAACCTGTTGATCAACAGTGTGCTGGTTCACAAAGATTTGCATAACGTAGGTCATTTACATATTATAATATGTATTGAAGGAAGGTACAGTATTTTAGGTCAGACAGATTGTGAAAACTGTTATTGAATAATAAATTATGACTTTGCATGCACCTTCAATTTACCCCACCCCCTGTGATTTCTTCTGAAATGAGTTCTACATTTTCTCTGGCCTTTGATGTTCTGATATTGAAAATCTGATTTTTGGACATATTTCTTAGTTGTTACCCAACAGTAATGTACATTGTCTCCATGTACATGCAGTATGTCTTTAATTAGTCCTCGTAGAAGAGAAACACTGTGATTTCTTCTCTCTGTGTGGGCCATCACAAAAAGAGAGAAAGTGTTGTGTGTTTTGGGGGAGTTAGCACCCTGTTAAAGTACTTGACACTCTGAAATCCTCTCTGAGTTGCATTATGATATTATGGTGCTTAAACCAAAGCTTCTTTAAACCTAATCTGTTATGTCTGTTAATCAATACCAAGACGAGACATCAGTTTTGGTATGTCTTCAATTTGTTCATTTCTTTTTGTAGAAATTGTTTCTAAAAAGAAAGAAAAAAAAATCTGTAAATTATGTGCCTACATTATTTTAAATGTGTATGTTGTAATGGCTTGGCCATGGCAGCTATTTTATAATGATTTTTTTTTTTTTTTGGTTATATTAAAGTCAAAGCTTTTTAACTGATGCCTGGTCAAGCAGCACTAGTTTGTATTGAGGAAAATTACAGATAAAAGATATTGTCATATTTTACAGCTGATCATTTTTGTTTAAATGTGTCAGTTATTATAATAATTGTGGTTATCGTTATGAAAATTTGTTTTTTTCATACATTTTATCTTATCTACATCTTACCTACATGTTTTATCTTATCAAATTGTTTTGCCATCTAAATGGTCATAAATAATTTTTTTTTCTTTAACTTTTTTATTAGCTTAAATTGGGGTGGTGATGGCGCATTGGATAAGACACATCCCTTTGATGTGAGAGACCCAGGTTCGAATCCACTGTGAGACACCAATGTGTCCCTGAGCAAGACACTTAACCCCTAGTTGCTCCAGAGGCATGCGACCTCTGGCATATATAGCAATTGTTAGTCGCTTTGGATAAAAGTGTCAGCTAAATGAATAAATGTAAATTGCAACATGTTTTTTTTAAGAATTGTCATCTGTTGTTTAAAAAGTTGAGTAATTCATGATAACAATACTTTAAGTAATTTACTTTACCTGTGAACACAGTGCTGTAATGGTGTTGTTGGGTGCCATTTCTTTAGAATCTCACTTAATCAAGCCATTCATCTGTATATCAGAAATTGAAAAGTTGATTTAAGTAGAAAGTATAAAATTCTTCCTCAAATCAAACCAAAAATCTCTTAAAAGCACCTCAAAGTGTTCAAAGTATCAGAGCCCCCTGTAGTCAGGTATCCATTTTTCTCTGTGTAACTTGTCTTTATTGCTACCTGCCTGGTTAAGTAGTACAATTATGATTTCCTTTACTCTTGATTTGAAGTATAGATTGCTATGGCCATTTAGGTATCTGAAATGAATATGTAAAAACAGACAGTGATTATAGTGTGTAATTGGGAATGTCAGGTAAGAGTCGAGAGAATAAAGCTCTATGCTGTCGCTCCAGGGAGGTGTGTGTGTGTGTGTGTGTGTGTGTGTGTGTCTGAGTGTGTGTATGGGGCTGGTCTGTAATGAGTCCCTGTAGTGTGGAGTGCTGCTGACATTTCCACTCTAGCCTGAGAGTTAATGAGGTACTCAGGCCTTCACCAGTAGCTCACCGCATGCTGCATGTGATGCTCTTTAGAGTGCCAAGCATACAGAACCTCTATCCTGAAACCAGAGAAACCCTGGGAAGATGAATATCAGTCTGTGCAAACTTTACTGGGAAAAGACGTCTTAAAGGAATAGTTCACCCAAACATTCTGTCATCATTGGCATATCCTTATGATGTTCCGATATGTGTTCAAATATTGTTGTGGACAATAGAGGGGGCTTGAAGTCAAATTTGAGATTCAGATTGAGATCCAAAGCTTTAAAATGTCTAATAAAGCTGTTCTGTGATTGTGTAGATGACTCTGGCCATCAGTGGAATCAGTTACCCCTGCCACCACCTGACTGTGTGCAGAAGATCTTCCTCTGCGCTCACGGTGGACCAGACAGACGAGGTAATGCAGAACAAACAGTCAGACCTACTGTCTTTCACTTTTATATAGTTATATTTACATTTATACATTTCATTATTGCTGTTTTTGTTTTTAGGTTTTCGACATATTGAAAGCCAGCTTGTGAAGCCACTTTTGGCCATTCTAATGTTTTGTAGGATTTTTAATTAGACCGCTCCACTCAGCCAAAATGGATTTTTATCTTTAATGAGAGATTCGTTTTTTGGAATAGAAATGAAGTCCTGTTCTGAATTGATGAAGTAACATGTAGTGGGCACAGTGATCGCTGTCGAGTTGCCAGGCGCAACACTGCAGCCAGACTTGCCCCTGCATTTCAAGTCTGATGGCAACCTTTCAACAGATTTGCAACTATTACATTCTCTGTAGTATTCATACTAGGTTTGTTCCCCAATGTGTAATTAAAACAGGAATTATTTTATGAATTATTATTATTATGCTCTTTTATGGAGTTATAATTGAATGAGCACTGATATAAAAAAATGAATGGCTGTTGCTTGTTTTTCTTATTGCCAACATTATATATCTTTTCCATTTACCCTGATTTTAAACATGGATGCTTTTCACATTAAGTGAAATTAAGATTTGAAATTAGGATTAAATAAATTTTCCGATATACAATAGAATTTTTTTTAGTAATTTTGTAACCTTGCATAAAAACAAATCTCAAAAGGCCTTTTACTTTATAAATGTGTTTATTCATAACTCTGTAATGTAATATTCAATATATACAGTATATATATATATATATATATTGGAAATTTAAAACATCCATAATAAACTCACAAAAGCAACACTAAAGTCAATTAAAAGCTATTTTAAAATAAAGTGTTTTTAGACCAGATATAAAAACACCCCGGTACTCCCCTAATGTCAGATGGAAGAGAATTTTACAATTTTGGGGCGTAAAAAACAAAAGCCCTGTCATCCAAATAGAGAAAACCCATGTTTTAGGGACAGCCTAAGAGACCACTCTGAGAAGAACGCAAATTACTTGTTGTTATATAAAAAAAAAATGTCTAAACAACCTCATGTTAACCATAAAGCACTGCTTCTTGTCAAACTACCTTTGATATTAGACCTTTTCCTGTAATGATTTATTGGTACTGTCACAGTTATATTGTGCATCTCTAGTTTTTGGCATATTAAGTGTTTCTTATTAAATTGCCTTTGTGTGTTTGTGGTTCAGGTAACGTAGGGTACGTTACAAATACATGATATCCGATATCCTTGTCCTTGTGGGGCAATTGTTTGGTCCCCATGAGGAAAACAGCTTATAAATCATACAAAGTGATGTCTTTTAAAAGTGTAAAAATGCAGAAAGTTTTCTGTGATGTGTAGGTTTAGGGTTAGGGAACAGAATATGCTGCCTGTAAAAAAATCATTGTCTTTAGAAAATCCATGAAAACCCAACCTGTGTGTGTGTTACAGTGCACAGATGTCCACATGGTCAGTGACAGTGAGGGGGATGATTTCGAGGATGCACCTGAATTTGGTGTAGACGAATCCGAGATCTTTGGCATGGGAAGCTCGACTTGTCGAAAGTCTCCGATGAGTAAGTTCTAGTGTCATTTCATGAGGCGGACCATAAGGATCTATTCTGATATATTCCTTCATCTTCCCTCAGTGCCAGAGAACAGTGAAAATGAGGGTGATGCCTTACTGCACTTTACTGCTGAATTTTCTAGAAGGTGAGATCTCTTGACAAAGTAACATTTGTAATCCAATTTCACTAAAGAAAACCAAACATATGCTGCATTTCTTTGTATTTCAGTATGTGATGTGGACACATTTTTTCCAGCACTGCTTGCTTTGAAGAAGTGATTTATTGTTTGAAAATAGCTACTCTGATATTTGGTATTTACTCAGAATCAGCACACTGAGGTTTGCTTTGTGTGTTTTGTAGATATGGCGATTGCCATCCTGTGTTCTACATCGGCACCTTGGAAGCAGCATCTCAAGAGGCCTTTTACGGCAAAGCCAGAGATGTGAGTATATACTGAACTCCAGAATGTACCTATCAATACATGCATCATTTCTATCATTTTATTAAGTGTATTTTTGTATTAAATATTTTAGTTTTAATTTAATTTTATTATAAATTATTCTTTTATTTTTGAATTGAAATGAAAGTTGGAGGTGGTACTGGAAATGAAAGGGAAAACAGTCAGAGGTGAGATCAGGAAATGACCTGAGCCAGATTCCAGAAACCTATGTCACCCATGTACAAACACATGCGCTACCAGGTCACGTCTCCAGCATTTCGTCATACGTGTCATACGAACGGACATAAACAACGCTAAAGGTTTGATTGGCAGTACTGGCCCCCATCATGATAAATCCCCATCAAATTTCCGTTTCCCATTTGAACAGCTGAAGCTTTATTTAGAACAGCTTTATGCTGGTTTTCCCGCTGTGTCCTCATAAGGAGGCTTGTATCAACTGACAGCTTGTGTGGATTACAGTCTTATTAGACTGGGAGGATGCAGCAAGATGTTCAGGGGGTTTTGAGCATGAGGAGCGGGCTGGAATGGCTTCCTGCCTGCAGCCCAGCTGATCTCCTCCTCTCCTCAGCACAGGCACAATATGGCCGCCGCTCTCCCCAGAGGAGACAGTTCAGTGTGTCAGTAAAAACAAACTAACGTAAAAAAAAAGAGATGACCTACTGTGTTCCTCTCATCCAGACAGTCAGTGTTTTTCTTCACGGGTCATACATTATCCATGTGCGCTTCTCTAGTATGTTATTTGCCGTTGCAGTTTCCTTTTGGGTTTCAGCCAGAGGAGTTATATCTAGGATAGATTTAATGGGACACATTTATGGCATGCATCATTAAAAGTACTTTTTACCTCCGCAAAAGTGTGGGACATTTTCTAAAAATGGGGGGACAGGTCTATTGGGAATGTTGTTCTAGGTCTGCAAAGTCCCAAATGATTTTTTCTTTCCCAATGCACTAATTTGTGGTATTAGTTAAAGATGATTAAATTTCTGCCCACTAACACCATTAAGAATGGCAAAGATACAAAAAGAATTTGTTTCTCAAATGCCATCTCAATCTAGATAATCCCGCTACTTCTGCCATTGGTTGAGCCAGTGTTCACCACCCTTCAGTCAGCTGGACTTCTCGTTAAGTGAACGTTATTTATCCACGGCTGTGAACGTTTCATGTGCACGTGTGCATGTGTGGGATGGATTTTTCTGAGGGCACTTGTGCCCCTGTCTCATATCCCTGAAAGGCTAATCACTAAGTAAAACACTACATGTGATGAAGTGTTTCTGGAGTGGGAGATGCTCCCAATCCGTCCTTAATGAAAATGCCGGGGGCCCTGGAGTTCATCCGGAGGATCAGCGGAAGACTCTTGAGTCAGGCCACCCATCAGCACACAGGCCTCATCACAAATCCCCTTAACATCCAGCTAATCACGCTAACCCTCCTCTGCCACCCGCACAAAGATGCCCATCAAAATTCAAAGCTCCTCTGCGCCCTTCATGGGTTTTTCATGCATGAGCTTTATGGCGGGGCCTCCGTGACCAAGTGATTTTTCGGCCTGCAATAAAAGAGATGTTTTCTGATACCTAAATGACTTCACGTTGCTGAGGCTGCTATGCTAACAGGGGAACTGAGGAAAATTAACTGTCATCTTAAACATTGATTGAAATAATTTACCAATGTGTTAGTAGTTCTTTGTACCTTTTAACACAACATTGATGGTGTTTTACATGTTGCTTAATGAGCGTCAATGTTTAGGTCTTTTAAAGGAATGAAAACTGTCATTTTACTTAACTTTTTTGTTCTAAACCGGTATGACTTTTTATTCCACTGAACACAAAAGAGTTTTTTTAATGCTGTGGACACTCTTTTCCATTCAATTGAATGAGCACTGAAGCCTTCAAGCTTAAAAAGGATCCAAAAGCAACCAGAAAATTATCACAAAATGGTCCATTCGATTTAGATGCTGTATTCTACGACATAAAATACCAACATATCTCTCAATGGTAAATCTTTGAGAGAAGTAACAATGTCACATTCCTTAAGGAATTTTTCTTGTGAATCAAATATTTTCTTGACAACCCAGTGATCAATGATCTAATCCTAATGGTTCACTTGCTCACTGGAGGGGGATATTAAAATTACTATTATAATTTAATAATTATATAAAAAGGAATTGAATTTCATTGTTCATCTCAAAACTATCAGAAGACTTAGAATATAGTGCACGAGTTGAACGAACCACCTTTATGATGGTTTTGCATCCTTTTTAAAATTTGAAGTAAACTGCATAATAAACATAAGAGAAAAAAAATAGTTGTTCCCTGTAAGAAAGAAAATTCATGGGTTAGGAATGAGATGAGGATGACAAATTAATGACTGAAATGACTACAAGGCAGCTCCTAAAGTTAAACTCTAATTATGCAACAAGATTATTATTATTACTAGATTATTGTTCAGTTTTTGTGGGAGAATCTCTCATAGTATTGTAAATGCCATCTGTTAAAGCAGTCCGCTACAGGTCAGAGAGAGCAGTAATATGAACTCCTCATTTCCCATTGTTTGCTTTCCTACAGCCAAAAGAGGATGATCATTTTCTCCATCTCTCCCCCTCCAGCACATACACATCGCCTGTAATTAAAAACATCCTTTCACAATGCTTTTAAAAGAGACGTATGGCTGTCTGTGTAACTAGTGTAACTCTCACAGACGCGCAGGTGAAGCCACCAACTGAATGTGTTTTGTGAAAACTCCCAAAATCCTATTTATTCAGTCTGTAGATATAATTATTAGACAAAACCAGCTGCTTCTTACATCCTTAGATAACGTGATGCTAACATCAGGACATTTTGCTTGCTTTATTTCTATTACAGCTATTTAGGTTTAACTGGTAACTCCACCCACAGTGAAATCACATTGGTCCAAATGACCTTTTGATAGCTGTTTATTAAAGTTCCGATGTAATTTTGTAGAATAACAGTTTTATGCTTTGCTTGATGTGGTTAGTAGTTTGACTCGGTGAATTTTGTCTCAAGTTTGATTCAACTAAATGACACAAAGTAAAGAAATGTTTGCATATTAAATTTCCGTTGTCCTTCAAGTATCGATTTCGATTCGAAAATTGGCTTAATATTTGAATGATGACTATTATTGTTTAGATTCATGTAAAGGATTACAAAGACATGCATTGTTTCATTTTAAAATCCTGTAATCTTGTTTTACGTGCCAAAAAAAGTCCTGCTTGATGTGAATAGGCCTTCAATTAGCAGGTAAACACTTTGTCTTTGTGTTCTGCTACAACACTGACTCACATGTCCAAAGTTAGCCTGGGAATTCCTCACTTTCTGACAACTGTGTGAAAGCTAGTGCTGTCCCACTCACATGACAGATCAGCTTTCTCTCTCCCTCTTCTCCCATGTTCCTCTCCCTTTCCTCTTCGCCATTTCAGGGATTCTTGTCCCGAGCAGGTGGGGGACGAGTTGAGGTGACAGAAAGAGCTTTTGGGTCAGTTTCTTCCCCAGAACAGACCCAGTAATTTGGACTGAGCGCTAATTTCTGCAGGCTAAGAAAAGCACCACAAAACAAAGGGAACGAAAGGAAGAGAAAACAATGGGATGAAAGTAGAGAGGTGGGACTGTGGGTAATGGAGGGGCGTGGAATGAGGGAGCTGACCAAAGACTGTTATTAGCGAGAGTAGCTTCTCCCCACCTCTTCAATGAAATCTTAGAGGCCTCAAAAGGTCAAAACGTTTTCGCAGCTTGGAGCGAATACGCTCAGTTAGTGCTGAAACAGCAGTGTCGGTTTTAGGACGGACTGCGAGAGAGGAGTGGAAAAAGTTCATGTCTCGTTTTCATCCGCCCCCCCTTTCGGTTTTTGATGGGTAAAATCTCTCCAGGTCCCATTTGCTTGTCTACCCAGCGTGAGTGTTTAATCTTTTCAGGGCCTTGAATTGGGCCGGTGAAAGAGGCCTGAGCTCTCTCCCGCCAGGGGCCATGCGGCTCATTGGAGAGCTTTAATCACTGTGCAAACACAGCAGCGCTCCTTCAGCCCTCCATCCATACACACCTCCATAGAGCCCAACTTTCTCTCCTCCGTTGTCACCCTACTTTGCTTCTCTCCCCACTTTGTTTTCTGTTTTTCCTCCGTCGGGCTGTCGAGAAATCCCTCCTGCTGCATTCGACGAACTGTCGGGGGTCAGAGCTATAGGAAATGTTCAGAGTTGTTGTGTAATTCGGTGGATTTTATTCCCCTGCCTTGTCTGGCAAAACCTTTCATGTTTGTGGTGGTGTGCTTTTTTTTTTTTTTTTAATTAGTAGTTGGGTTATGCGAGTGAGCGCCATACATCTGATGGTGTAAATATCTGTGGATTTGGATGTGCTTCGACATCAGCGGCGCATTTCTGTGCTAACCTGCGACGATGGGAGGAGGGCACTGGCATTTGATGCAAAACAAATAAAGCGATTTGTTCGTTTTTTGTTTTTCAGAGAAAGTTTGATTTATCCTGCATCAGTTTGATTTGGTTTGGGTGTTTGCTTTGCTCAGGGATTGCAGGGAGGGCACTCACTGTCTTCTTCTGCTCGTTTCACCCTGGTAAAGCATTAGTGGCCTTAAAGCTCTCAGAAAGCCTGATGGTGAATCATGAAATAAGGGTGGATCAGTGAGCCAGGATTAGATGGGTTCTGGCTTCATAGATAGTGAAATGGCCAGTGAGGCTTCAGTTTTCATCCTTTTCCCCCTCCTGCAAATTAGATGTGGTGATGGAATGACTTGTGTGTGCATTGGTTTGTAAATGAGTGAATGTCTTTTTTTATTATTCTTTGCAACTATTTGAAGGGTTGGGAAAATCATTTTTCTTGGGGAAAATGATGATCTTTTGAGTTTTTAATCTTTTGGGTTTTTAAACTTTTGGATCTATTAACAGTTCTCAAGTAATGCATTCTTCCGCTGATGTGAATTGATAACCAAGCTAAAATACTCGGACAGTGTTTCCTGCACTGCTAGTCAGCTATTGCAGTGCACCAATATTGAATCTCACTACATTTTGTGTCTAGCTCAAAATTATAAATAGAAAAATTGTATGTAAACAGCTGTATTTGTATAAAAATACCACTTAAACACTAGTTACACTGAATACATTCATATTTATATAATTTTAAAACATTCAAATATTTTATATTAATTATATTAGTATATCCTTCTGTGCCACATTCAAAAGTCTCTGTAAGAACCTTTTTGAAATAATTTTATAAAATTTGGTTTGATTTGTTTTATCCGTTCTGTTGAAATCTGAAATGATCTCATCTTGTTGGCAGCAAGCACAATAAGAATTACATTTCCGATTTCCAAATATATCTATTATTAGAATTAAGGAACCACAATCATCAAGAATCTTAATCAGAACTAGAATCTTAATCCATATGCTGCATATCCCTAACTGTTTGTATATGTGTGTTTCTGTTGTTTAGAGAAAACTTCTGGCCATCTACCTCCACAACGACGAGAGTGTCCTCAGTAACGTGTTTTGCTCTCAGATGATGTGTGCGGACTCGATAGTGTCATATCTCAGCCAGAACTTCATCACATGGGCCTGGGACGTTTCTAAGGAAGCTAATAAAGCCAGGTAGCACTTTCATTTCTCTCATCGCATGCGCTCACAATGGCAGTCAAACCATCCAGAACGGTGTGGATCGGAAGCATTTTCACACTCAAAATGGATGATCTCTTAATGAGAGGCATTCCTCCCTTCCCCCCCTCTCCTCTCCTGACTCTCTCCTCATAGAATGCTTTAACAAAAGATGTCGTGTTTGCTCACTGAGGCCCCGGTAGGGCAATCTGCACTAATCTGTCCCACTAAAGGGTCAGTTAGACACACAGCCATCATAGAGCACACTCCTCAGAATGTCTTCATTTCAGGACGCCTGTTACGGAGGTGGCGAGGGTTTTACCTTTTATTTTTGTTGTTGGTGAATTGCAACTTTTTGGCCCTCAGAGACAAGAAAAACAAGATCGAGATCCTTAAATTAAGATCGAGAAAAAAAAGGAAGTACTATCCTGCCTTTTTCAGAAGTGCTTGTTTCAAGACTTTCAGTAAACTTTGCGAAGACGTAACCCCGATTGCTTCACGTGGAAACGAAGCGAGAAAAAATGAAGATGGAAGACCAAAAAAGGAAATGAACAGAGAGAGAAAGGAGGAGAAGCTGGTCAGGCAGCAGATGGATTCTTGATTGGTCCCAGCAGGCTTTGCTTCTGAGCAGGCCTCTACTTTTCCTTCCAGTAGGCTTCACCCTAAAAGCCTCCCTCCGGAGCAGACAGAGAGAGAAAGACCAGCCAGTGACCTGCTTCTGCAGGGGCTCCTTCAGTCCGGCTCGGCCTCTATACCCCTCTCCCTCCCCTTCTGCTTTTTGCCCCAGCTGAGCCTTTCTACCACAGATTAAAGGCGGGCAACATCTGGGGCTATTCATAATGCCAACAGACACACACACACAATCCCACATCCTTATACCCTGACAAACTCATACACATACACACCACACCGTATTCTCACGCTCCAGAGCCAGGCCTAACTGATTGTGGATGTTGACTGGCAGTGTTTTTCAATGCTTACCCTGTGAATGAAGCCTGTGAATCGCTAAGCGCCGACACCGATCACATAGACTCTCAGCATAATTGTGCATTAATCCAGAGCCCAAATGTAATTAGAGTGAATGTAATTAGCACCCACAGGTGCTACAGGTGCTTTTTGTGTCTGGTATAAGTAAGAGAAAGCTGCAGGTCACAATTTGATCGTGCATTCTAGCAGATATGATTCATTCTGGGGTTTTTTCAATCCATTGTATCCTGCTGAATCATATTGCTTATTTATTAAGCAATGGTGAAAATCAAATTCTTTCTGACAATATTTATATTTTAATACTTTTTTAGAGGTACTTGATATGTTTCCTTTCAAGTTTCTATATGGAGATCTTTTTTATTTGACAAACAGAATTCAAAATGAAGAAATGAAGAATGTTTGTCTTTTTATTTTGTTCTTCCTAAGATACATTGAGGGGAGTGTTTAAAGATCAATATGAACAAAACCAAAGATTTACACCCCTAGATAATAGTATTTAAAGTGTTATTGTTACTATTAATTATTCTTTTTTGTGTGTGTTTTGGGGCTTTTTGCCTTTATTTGAGAGCACAACTGAGAAGAGACAGGAAGCCAAACATGAGTTGGAGCAGGAAAGGGCCACTAACCGGCAGTCGGACTTTTAACATGGGTTTCTGCATCACTTATGTTTTAAATACTTTTTTGGGGGGGGATTTGTTCCAAAACACCCCTGACATATTTTAGCTGGCCTGTCACCTGACTATGAGAAGCGAGAATGGCAGAAAGGAAATGTGGCGAACATTATTTTGAAAAATCACATTTAAGAGATAATAAAATTGTTATTGCTTTTTCACCCAAAGCACTGTTGAACTACACAGTATGTTGTGCACTGTCAACAATGTCGTTTTTTCGATTTGATCATACATTTTGTTAGATTCTTTGGAAAAATAACATTTTTGTGTGTTACTTTTCCTGTTTTGTTACAGACATAACACCTCAACTTGTCGGACGAGTGTGCTATTACCTTTTGTAATAACCCAGGCTATCAAAGTTTTACCATGTTGATGATAAAATGTCCAAAAAATCCGGTAGACTTTGAGTGAAGACGATGTAAAAATCTAGTTTGAAATTGTCGTCTGAAGTATTTAGAAACACCAGTAAAATTATTTTAATTCTTTTATTTGTTGTTGCCGTGCAATTGTGTCTTTGCATGGTTTTAGTATCATGATCATTTTGATCAAGAAACTGTTTTCTCAGGGAAAGAGCAGTGTATGCCCTGTGGCCCCAGCAGATGGTCTGATACTGTGCCACACCTCTCAGTTCAAGCCATGGGGAAATATTAAGGTTCACACACTCAAGAGTGTGACGTGAGCGAGGGATGAGGAGGAGACGAGAGCTTGTCACTCCAATTATGAAGCCGTCCTTGACGAGACGCTTGAAACACCTGGTGTTACTAACTAGAAAATCAAAAATAACTCCCCCGAGGTCCTTTGAAAACTCTTAACATTCTTCAAGATTTGTTTACGCATCACTGATGTGACAATGAACTGCCAAGTGCAATGCCTGATGGCACCTCTGGAAACACAAGCGTTAGTTGTATGATGTTTAATATTTTTGGCAGTGAAACAGTTCTACCGAATCATCTGTAAAACTGCACTACAAGTTACACTGAAGATAGCTGGCTTGTTGTCCTGTTAGTTGGGAAACTTGCACATACACAGACATACTCACACACACATACACACCGTATTCTCATGCTTTTAGTTGGCACTTGTTTTTTGTAGTTTACCCTACAAGTAAGTTTGTTAATTAGAGCACTATATGGTTCGTGTAGTTTTAGGGATGGCCGATACCAAACTTTTTTAATTTGATACAATACCAATAATACTTTTTGTGACAATTTTATTATTTCTTAAATGGGTATGTGATTATTATTTTTTTTTTTTTTCAAAATAATTACGTTTCTTTTCTGCCATTCTCGCTTCTCATAGTCATTTGACAGGCCAGCTAAATTATTTTTATTAATATTTTATTAATAACCCCCCAAAAAAGTATTTAAAACATAAGTGATGCAGAAACCCATATTTTGTAATAATATAATTTTAATATCTAAATATTTTTTTAATATAAATCGCACCATAGTTCTTTTGGAAGCGGACCAAGACCCGTTTTTTAGGTGGTGCGCACCATGTTTCGGATGACAGCATTCTCGCATTTATACTTGTTCAAATTAACTGCACTAACAGAGCAATTGCAGCAGGGTTTGTTTTAAACTAACCAAACCTGCCAAGTGTGAACACACCCTAAAAGAACTTTGAGACATTGGTAAACACAACTATGTTGCAAGGAAACTTTTTTCCCCTTCAGAACACAATGCCAGCTTAATGCTTACTGCTACTGTGCAGTATGTGTCGTATACTGCCTACTATTTTTTTTAATTATATGTGAAATGCAGGGAGTATAAAACTGAAGTATGCC
This sequence comes from Pimephales promelas, assembly GCF_988280905.1. Taxonomy (NCBI): domain Eukaryota; kingdom Metazoa; phylum Chordata; class Actinopteri; order Cypriniformes; family Leuciscidae; genus Pimephales; species Pimephales promelas. Next base: position 27,230,778 of record NC_142782.1, read on the forward strand.
ACGTTTTGCATTAGTGCAAAATAACCATGTTGTGTGAAAAATATTTTAACTTGACTAACTCTAGAAATGCATCAAATAAGTCAAGAATGAGATAACGGTTGAAATGACTGTACCTCTGCTTTATTCATCACATTGGAAGGTCAAATGGAGTGCTTTTAATTGGGAATACAGTATTCCATGTACCGGTAAATGAAATTATAGGCAGTATGCTGGTCTGAAAATACCTAGAGTGCATAGCTTGCTTGCTCATCCCCTCTGAACCAACTTTTTTTTTAAATAGTTCTCTGATAATAGGGTTAAAATTGATGTGGGAAAAAAAATCTCCAATTTCTCTTTTCCACACTGGCCATGGACCCTCACTATAGTGTGTTCCATCTCTCCTCTATTTTACTTTCCAGTTATTAAAGCCGATGTTATTAAAAGAAGAGAGAAGCTAATCTATATTTGCATTTGCTCTATAGCAATTCATTAATATTATGACATTTACTGCGAGCTCTCTGAGTCTGCCTGCTACCCTTTTCCTTCAGCGAAACGTTAATTTAAAGTTCTGTCTTTGTAATGGAATAAGAAATCCTCTCTGCCCTATCAAATTCGGTGTGGCAGGAGCCGAATACTAATTTAAACCAGGGAAGTGTTTGGAGAAGAACCATCCTCCGAGCGGAGAGCAGAATTGGTTTTAAAGTCTGTTAATATAATGAGCTGTGTACTCTTATTAAGCTCAGTGATTGTTCAGTGGAGTTCCACTGGCTGTCTGTCCACTGTCCACTCAAATTACTGACTCTCTCTTTCTAGACTACTCACGATGTGTACAAGGCACTTTGGCAGCGTTGTTGCACAGACCATCCGGTTGTACAAGACTGACCAGTTCCCATTACTCCTAATTGTCATGGGCAAACGGACATCAAATGAAGTTTTAAATGTCATTCAAGGTAAAATACAGTATATGTAAATGAACTTCTAATAAAACTGTACTGTTGGTAGCAGATCTTACGTAATGCCTACCATGTCAAAATTTCACAACAGTTCTGATTATTTGAATGTACTTGGTGTTACCAAAAAGTCTGAAACCACTGATGGATGGATGGATGGAGATGGATTTTAAACTTTTTAGTATTAATGCGTTCACAGTATTCCATAGCATCAAGTTTTGCTTATTAAAAAAAAGTAGTCCAACACTATCTCATATCGTGCCATGATGAGCAGTCATTTTCCACTTGGTACATTTTGATATGAACAGTACAAGTATAAAAATGCTTATTGAAATGACTCCACCCAATCTGATTATTGTTTTTTTCTGTTTGAATGATGAAGGCAACACAACAGTGGATGAACTTATGATGAGACTCATGGGAGCCATGGAGATCTTCACTGCACAGCAACAAGAAGACATCAAAGATGAGGTGACCCACCAGACAGATATGCTCCACATATTATATTGCATTTTATAGGTAGACTAGATATATTTTGAGTTTTTTGCTCAATTTCAAACCCTAATCACCAATCATTTCCCTTCATATGAAGAAGTTTACGGCATCTTTGGCACACTTTAAATACAAAAGTAGACAACTTAATTATGTTGCTTCCTTAGATGCTTTGTTTAAAACAAATTCTAAGGTATCACTTCATTGAGAAATCAATTCCATGATTCATTGTGACGAACTTGGTACGTTCAAAAAGTAATCCAATTGTGCAATTCACATTACTTGTAGTGCACTACACCAGACACTGATGAGCACAAAGAGGTGCTTTTTTATAAGGCAGATTCAAAGTCATATTTTTAGGCCGCAAAAAGGGGCATGTTGGGACAAATGACCACTCATTGTCTGACTCATACAAATCGCCCTGCCACACAGGGGTAAGAATAGATACTCCGCCTGTGTCTGTGTGTTTGTCTGGGTTTCAGACAAACTGTGGAAGCAAAAGCACAATTCACTGGCTGTGTAATGTAAGCTTGCGGGGGCCTGTGCTTATGAAGTCGACACAAAGCTGGCAGGATGCAAGCTCAGTGTGTCATGTCTGCATGCGGTATTTGATTGTTTAAATCAGTGCTTGGTCTGCAAACAAATGCATTTACAAAGAGCTGAAACAAAATGTGTCCATCTGTTCAAATGAATTGGAAACTTAATAATAATAAACTGTCATATAGCATGAATAACATTGGTATATCTGAGACTTAGAGTTTATTCTTAATAGTGGATCTCTATATGAAGAGTTCAGATGCAAAAGCCTCTAAGTGCCATTTGAAATTTTCTTCATTTTTATCAAGCTTGTATATTTAAGTTCAGTGATTTCACTCAAATTGCAATGATAATTACCTATTAATTGTTATTTAAGTGAAATTACTGAACTTAAATGTACAAGTTTGATAAAAAAATCATCATTAAAGAAGAAAATTTCAAATGGCATTTAGAGGCTTTTGCATCTGAACTCTTCATATGCCTCATTGCAAATTTCAAGAGGACATTAAGTTCCAATTAAAAAGACTAATTATTAATGTTGTCACATTCTCATGACAGATCTGTCCATACTTGCCATGAGTTGAGCTAATTACTCATCCATCCTCACCTGTGTGTGTTAAATGTTTGTGTCTGGGGTTTGGTGGGAAATATTCAGACAGCAAACACAGGTTACTGTCCCCCTGAGGCACATTGATTAGATGCAAGTGATTTGATAAGTCATGACATTTCTTGCCTCGTCCCAGCATTCTCCTGTTCTGTTCACACCCGTGCGTGACATGCTTCAAATGATTATCAATTGCAAAAAGCAACAGAAAATATTTATGCTATGTCATAAGTGTCAACATAGACCTTGCCATTGTCTCGGTGTGAGAACACTTCTGCTAGACTCAAGGTGTTTCATTCAATCTCCTCCTGCTATTAGGCCGTTTTCCCGGCTCAGTGAGTAAGTTCGGTTAAAAACGTTATTTTCGATTTGTATCTGTTCCATTAGATCCATTAGGCTGTGAAATTTCTGCTTCCCTCAGTCAGAGCGCTTGAATAACTCTGACATGTTGATGGATTTCTGCTGGAAGCTCCTTGACTGTTTGCTCCTCGTGGCAATTAATGGCTGTAATATTTTTGGCTGTGAAGGAAATGTGATGTGAATGGACACAACCAGGGATTCAGTGTTATTGAGGGTGCCAGAGGAAATGCAAAGGAGATATTTTCACTCTGTAGTTTACACATTTGGCCTTTAGCCGCCGAGTGACAAGTTTTCATTAATTTTCTGCTCACTGAAAAACATTCTTTGGCGGAAAAAGTGGTTAAAGACGTAGCTCACCCAACAAATATAAATAATTATTTACATAATAAAGGTTGGGTTTTGGTACACATTTTAATTTAACAGCTCTCTTTTCCACTTTTCCAATTCAATTTATTTTGAGTGAATCACTTGTTCCACTGTATATTTCTGATTCGGTAAAGTAAATATTTCTGATTCAACAAAATGAACCAGTTCACAGAAGTCATTTGTTTGTGAATTGGACAACACTGGTTGCTGTAAATGTTTTGATTCACTAAAAAAGAACCAGTTCATGAGAGTCATTTGTTAGTGAATTGGACTAGTTGCGCTGAATATTCTTGCTTCACTAAAAAGAAAAGATCACCCAGTTCAATCAGATTATGAAAGGCTTTGAATGGACAAAGTATTGTAGCGTTGAAAAATGTGGTTTTAGATCGAATGTGTTTGTTTAAGTGCGGCTATGAGGTGCTGATGATCATGGCGCGTTTCAAATCATGGGTGTGACACTGGAATCCAAACCCTTTGTTAACCTTGTGTTTGGACACAAATGAGTGAGCCACCTTAGACATGTGTGGGATTGTTTGAAAGCATTTGTTGTGCCACCACTAACAGCCTGCCATTTGAGGCAGTTTAGGATTGCCCTTTAAAGTTCTTAGCTGAAATGTCCCTGAGTGTGTGTCATCCCTGCCCCATACAGTCAGGTGACTCATGGTGACCTGTGTGTATCTGTCCCTCTGTATGGATGGACAGACATACACCCCTTATATACACTGTCTGGATCAACAGACAAACTCAGACAGCACACACTCATCCACCAAGATCACACCAGCATTCCTCTGTGTGTGTAAGTGACATGACCTGGGGTTGTGCAGTCAGGGGTAAAGTAGTTATCCGCTTGCTCCATCAGCTCCAGTACAGGTCACAGCACTGACTCACTGTATGTAGAGTGTTCTAGAGAGAGAAAAACATGGCTTGCTCACCCCGTTTTATTTATTTTTTCACCTTAGTGTTCATGTAGAAGGATGGCAATAGAGTAAACAGATAATCAAATTGGACTAATTAATTTAAAGAGTTTTAAATTGGCCATTAACTTAAAGGGATAGTTCAACCAAAAATGAAAAATAAGTCATTAATGACTCTCCCCCATGCTGTACCAAGACCTTCGTCCATCTTTGGAGCACAAATGAAGGTATTTTTGATTAAATTTGAGAGCTAGATCACTCCTACATAGGCTCCCTAAAGGATTGAAACTTCATTTTTGGGTGAACTATCCCTTAAAAAAAATAATAAAACAGTTTTCATTAGATTGTGTTCTGTGTGACATTGTAGAGCACATTAGTCAACTTGTGTTGTTTTAATTGTGCCATATATAAATAAAGTCGCTATTGCTATAGATATGCCATGTTTTATTTTACGAGCCTTTTGCTTGCATCACAGCCATGAATTGTAATTTACTACTTGCTGTTGATAATTAGAGGCATCGTATAAATAATTGTATGAAATTATACATTTTTGGTCTGTTTTCTGAAAAGAGACTGACTGCAAATTTTTCTGTAAATGTGTATACCTACATGATGACCAGTTATGGCACACTTTTTTTTATTTGTTTGTTTTGCTGTGCTCTGCTTTGCTTTGGGTTTAGATTGGTTTGGTTTGGTTTTTGTTTTATGTTATGTTTTATTTTATTTGTAGGTTTCCGTTAGGGTAATGAAATGTATTTCTTACTTGAAAAATAACTCAGTTTTTGAGTCATTGATCATTAAATAATTGATTTAACAGCTCAATCTTTCATAAGTGTGTTGTCGTAATAGCATCAGTCCAGTAAGCCATGAGAGGCCATTACTTTTTTAAACCATGATTTAGAGGTTTTTAGTGACATGCCTTATTGTATCTAACAATACTTCTTATCTATAGAAAAATCAGTGTAAAGTGCAGCCTCTCATGACTAATTGCTTTATTATAGCAGTGGCTTTTGAAAGTGCTTTTGAAAGTGCTTTGAAAGGTTTTGCCTTTTACTAGCAACAGATTAGGCATTTTTTCAAAAACCATAGTGTGTTCAGAAAAGTCAGTGTATATTTGTTCTTATTTCCAGCCCTCAGATAAAAGGTCCAGTTGTTTGTAATCCCGATTCTCCTGAATTGTTTCAGTGTTACGACATTACAAATAGAGACCCACACACATCAGCCCACAGACTCTTCCTATACCACAACATGGTTTCCACACACTCTTTTACAGCTCGTCTGAATAGAATTTGAGGATGTATCTCTGCTTTGATCAGCCTCTGTGCTCCATCCCTTCTTTCTCTCCTCTATCCGTGCTTTTCTTCTCCTCTGCTCTGTGTAGTCACAACTCTTTCACATTTCCACACAAAGTCCAGCCAGGAGAAAAGACCCTTAGTCCTAAAAGCGGCCGCAGACAATCGCACGAGCCTGACTGCACAAAAGCAACAGTAGTTATTCACAGTCGTCGGCCTCAGCAGGTAGACCTGCAGCTGGGTCTTAACAAACAGGATACACACACACACAAACGCACACACTCACAAGAATAAAAGAGCCCTTCTATTGTATGTAGAGGAACTCCACACATTCACTTCTATAAGATACTCTTTCAGTCGTCCCCAGTTAGTGTGTCTGACAATACAATAGAATTCAGTATGTGGCCATTACTGCTGACAATGATGAGGAACCATCTCATACGTCAAAGATCCAGTGGGATTGTTATCTGCTATGTGGATAGACATGCTCTTATTGGCTATCTGGTATAGGATTTAGATAATAGAAAATATAGTGGTCTGAGAGAACTACTAAAATGCCCCTTTTCTCCAATAGTGCAACATTCTATTGCTCCACAAAAATAAATAAATAAATTTTAACCTTAGTATTGTTTTACTTTTCTTTTTTACTTATTATTAATTCTGTCTTCAATGTTGCAAAATCATGTTTATTTTTTTTTCAAGTTTAAATTCATTTAATTCTAAAAATTAATTCTTTTAGATTCTACTCTTTATAAAATGTAAATATTAATATTAATGTTCATATTTAGAAATTAAACATTGATTTTGCTATTTTAACCACTTTTACTTTTCTTTCAGGATGAACGTGAAGCCAGAGAACTGGTCAAGAGAGAACAGGATGAAGCTTATCGTTTGTCACTGGAGGCTGATCGTAAAAAGGTTTGGCAAGATTTTAAATTTTCTATTATTATTATAATTATTAGGACTTCATACATGAAGTGCTAGAAACTGTATTGTTTTTGCTGTGAATATTTATTTGCTGTAAATATTGGAAGACTTCAGATGCAAAATCCTCTAAGTCCAACTGACATTTTTCTTTTAAATGAGCAAACAAAATTTGTTTTGGTTCAGTAATTTCACTTTAATGACAATGAAAAGGTTGTTAGTCAGTTATTAAAAATGCCTTATTTTCAAAACTGTCACGGATTAGAGTGACATTTAAAAGAAGAATATCAGACAGACTTTTGCATCCTAAGTCTTTATTTATTAAAGTTATTAATTTTACTTTAGGATGATAGTGGAATAAAAAGTGCTGCATTTCTTATGTGAGGTACTTTAGTATGGTACGTTGCTAGTGAATTTGATATTATATATATATATGTGTATTTATAATGGTACCATTTTTACAGAGAGAAGCTCAAGAGCGAGAAGAGGCGGAGCAAGTTCGTCAGGAGCGAATCAAAAAAGAGCAGGAGGAGGAACGAGAGGTGAGCTTTGTTTGGTTTCAACAACCCAGTTTATATGACAAGTGCAAAGGATGATGCAAAGAAAAGCTGAGAATGGCCTTAAATAATTCACTTTTAAAGTGGCGTGACACAAGCCACGTAATCATGATTCTTTCCTATCTGGAGTTCTCAGAAATGTACTAGTTTCCTTGTTATTTTCTACGTAGATCCCAGCAAAGCTTTGTTTGACTGCAATATATGACTGATTTCCTGCATTGTGTTACTATTTCTTTGCGTTGCATATCAGTTCCAGTTAATGCTTTTTGAAAACGTCTTAAATCTTTCTCATCCAGTGAAGCAGAAAGTATGAACTCAAAAATGACACTGATGCTCAATGCTTAAATTGAAACCTGCCAATTTCACTCACTGGATATTCCAAACATGCCTCTTAAATAGGATTTCATGCCTCATAAACCGACAAATAGCAGTGACAGTCATAAAGCTGCATGTCCTGTCATAACTGCTCTTATCATACACACAGTTTACATTGTTACACAAATCACATACATATTTGCGATCCGCCCCCATGCCGTGTTTGCGCTGTCGCCCTGTATGTGAGCAGTACAAAACGACAGGTGCATGTCAAAGCACTGACACTCTGACAAAGACAGCCTCAAAAAGTGTCACGGAAAGTTAAATCTCACCTGTAGATGTAGGAGTGTGCAAATATACCTGTTCCCTATCAGCTAATCAGCAGAATACAATAGCACTGTATTAACATTCAAATGTATTACAGATGGCGCTGTCGAAGTGAACCTGTTCATTTAGTGTGCTTAGAAGTTCAACACACACTCTTTTTAATAAGATATTTGCTTAGTTAAAAAGCTTGGCACGCTGGCGTCTGTAGATCATCGTCTGTTTATTCAGCAGTAAATACTAACCGGACCAGCTCAGGTGAAACTGCTATATGAGATAATTTTGCACATTTAGGCTTCGACAAAAGCATGTAATTAGTTCAATCTCCTATTGCCATGGTACCATTCATGTCAGGACGATGTGTGTAGGCTACAGTATAGACCTTCAAACATACGATACCCTACAATAGCATTTAATGAACAAAGCTTTTAATTTGAGACATTGTGGAGAGGTAAACAAAAAGACGTCCTGGAGGCGAAGTAATTGTGTCAGAGTGTGTGTGTGTGTGTGTGTGTGAGAGATGTTAACTCAGCAGCGGCCTTGTGTTTTAATGAGAGCAGGGTCCAAAGTTGTTCACCTAATGTCTGTAATGAACCCATGGGGAGAAGAAGCTTGACACAAACACACACACACACACACGTTTATACTGATAAAATCACCTGCACTGAAGTCCAAAAGACTGTTATTTATGGTTTTTCCCTCCCATGCTCGTCTGTGAAACGTCACGCCTTTGGATGTGAATCTCTAAGCCGTGAAACGGGTGAGAGGTCAACTGTTAAGTTTCACGACATCCCGATGATGTTTGACTTGACACACAATCGTAATTAACCTCTTGCTATTGAAGGGATAGATTAGATTTAAACCTGCGTACATTCATTTCATGCGATTCTCATCAGCTGTTACGGTTTGACCACCATATGTGCGCGTATGTGCCATTTCTTTCTGTGCATCATTTTTGCGACTTTGTGTGTGTGTAAACAAAGCAGTAAGATGCTCTCCACCTGGAGTCTATCCAAGCACGCGCTCACACTCGCACCCGCCCAAACCACAGCACCTCGGTGGGTCCGTGGCGACAATGAGCCCACTGGAGGGAAACAATCAGCAGAAGTGTATAAAGAAGAAGAGAGGGGAAATGCTTTGCGAGTCGGACTCTTTTGTGACCCGGACAGGGCATGAAAGGCAGAGGGGGGAGTGGTGATGTCATTATTCTCTGCCGTCAGGTGCTACACACATGAACACACACTCTTGTTTGTTTAGCGCAGTGAAAAGGATGCTCCTTAGTGCCCTTTGTGCGCAGGGACCAGGAAACACACAGATACGTACGTGCACGCATACATCCTGAGCAGGGCTGGGGAGAGACGCCGTTCGGCCCCCAGAGGGCTTTTTACACGCGGCCCCTACCTAAGGGAGCAGGGCCGGCACGCGCTCGCACAAGCCACCTGCTGCTAATGAGCTACTGTTGTACACTTTGATGAAATATAATTGCATTATGGTGTGTAAATAAAGCCTGCGTGTTTTGTCACAGCATATGCTGCCCAGTGTCATAACAGGAACAACAAGCTGGAGTTGAAAAGCCCAGAGGAGCGGCAGGTCGTGCTCTGTGTCACTAGAGACGCCGCAATTCTCTCATCTCTCTCTCTCTCTCTCACTTTCGCTCTCGTTCTCTTTCAACGTGTATGCGACGTCTCACTGTTTCCCTCCCCATCCCTCGCTTTATACTCATTTTGTGTTTTTTTTTTTTTTAACTGTGTGATTTTTCTATGACGTACAAAACGGAAAGATTTTGGTGTTGTTTTAAGTAGCACGATCAAGCTGTGAAGGAGTGCTAAATTTAGGACCTTTGACGCACGACTTGCATGTTTTTTTTTCCATAAGATCTGTGCAGATGTATATAATGTGCTTCAGTGGTCATTCAGCGTTTAGTTAGCCATAAATCTCCAAGTTTAAAACATAACTGTTATGAATTCTGGTTAGTTCATGAGATACATCTTGATTGTTTTTCTGTAATGTTACTCTTTTGCGTTCCCTTGCGCAGGCTATCCGTCTCTCATTGGAGCAGGCCCTGCCACCAGAGCCCAAAGAGGAGGGCGAAGAGCCAATCAGCAAACTGCGCATTCGGACGCCAAGCGGCGAGTTTTTGGAAAGGCGGTTCCTGGGCAGCTGTAAACTCCAGGTCCTCTTCGACTTCGTCGCCTCTAAGGGCTACCCATCCGATGAGTTCAAATTGCTCACCACTTTTCCTCGCAGAAATGTGAGTTCACACATGCACACAAACATTTAGATTTATATAGGTTTCAAAAAATCTTATAATTTCCATTTATTTTGGCTCTCAACATTTTTATATATGCTATTTATTTGTATTGTGTATATATACACACACACACTTTAAAAAGTGTAATAATCAATAGGATAATAAATGATAATATTATATGGTTACTCATGATTATTGTAGCCACAGCTATTATAGATGTAGGTACAGAAGTGCACACACACTCCCGCCTCCTTCCTGTTCAATATATTTTCTGTGGGCATTTTTCCCCATGCTGGAACATGACTGATATTAGTCTAGAGCCCCACTGATGGTGAATATCTTTTAATTCCTGTCCATCTGCGGTGCACTAATAACTGTGTGTGTGTGTGCGCAAAGAGTGTGTGTGTGTGAGTGTTACAGCCCAGCAGGAAAAATAGAGTGTATAATTGGCTAGTTAATCCCAGCGTGTGGCAGAAGTTTGTTGCTCATCTCAGTCTATGTGTGTGTGTGTGTGTACTGTACAAGTCCACATATAGTCACACACCTGCACATTAATTAAAAGCCATGCGTGGTTAATTAGTATTTCTTTTCCTCTTGTGTATTTTATTATTATGTTTTTATTTTTTACATCTATCCACAAGTGCATACATAATATATGGAATATTAATTGCGGCCCTTCATAAGCAGAAAGGTGCACTGGCTACTTCGGATACAGTCAGCAGTTCTCTTTTCTGTGTGTGTGTGTGTTTGTGCACTCTACAGCAGGTAGATAACAAGCGCTGCTCTTAACGACCTGACTAATTAACAGCATGGAAACAGAAATGGGCTTTCCATTAATCAAGAGATGTGTGCAGGCCTGCCCAGACAGCATGTCATCCAAACCCTTTGGGGATGAGCGCTAAGGCCCCCCAACAAACGCACACTTTTACACACACAAACACAAAGTGACTTGTAACCCACATAAACACTTGTTCTCGGACAGCCTCACACACAACAAACGCCATTTCACACGTTGCATTGCATTTATTCACAGTCTCTGTTTGGAAACCAAAAGAGAATCGAGTTGCGCGTTTCTGCTGAGGGTGAAATGTGTATCCAGCAAAATGAGGGAAGCGAAAGCAGGAAAAACAGGCTGTGTTTGTGACTGTGACTACAGTGCTTGAGTTTAATCCTCTCTCTCTTTCTCTCTCTCTCTGCCTCTTCTAATTAAAATCATCTCTGCCACAGACTCTCTCTATCCCTCCCACAGGATTAGGCCATGAGCACTATTGCATTTGTAATTCTGCACAAATGTTTAAACTTCATCTCTCTCTCTCTTCCCCCCCCTCCTCGTCCTCCTCATCTCCGCATCCAAAACCAAGATAATTGCCAGCAATAAGAGAGTGATTAAACAGAGGAGTTTAGAAAGCGAGAGATGGAAAAGTGTCTGAAGGCTTTTGTTTCATTTGCGGCCTGCGAGGGTTGTGTTTGTCAGTTTGTTTGTTCTTTTCTTCCCTTTGATGGACAGATCCAATGCACCTGCACTCTTCTGAACGAGAGTGTGAGGAAGGATTAGAAAGCAGCCTCAGGATTCCCTTTCTATTCATAACACTCATTAATGTCATGGCACAGTCACATCTCCACTCACACCAGCGCTTAGAGGACCTCCAATCATCTGATGAGCTTGATTTCTTTTCCATTGTTTTTTTTGTTTTTTTTTAAGTTATCCAACTCAGGATACATGAAGCACATCTCTTGGACGAGTAACTTAATCTTGTGTGTGTTGCGTGTCGAACAGTGGGGTGAGACTCAAAAATGAATCACAGGTCTGTTCTGAATAGAGAATATAATGCTAAATGCAAATAATAAAATAAAACTAAAACAAAAAAACTATTTATGAAAGGAGTAAGCTTTATAGATTTGTATTAACAGTATAATTTTTTCTTATATCATATATTATTAAATTTATTTTTTATTTTATATATATATATATATATATATATATATATATATTGAAACAATACACTGAAATCCAATTTATTTATTTATTTATTTTTATAAAGCACACTTGAATACAACAACTGTTGCCCAAAGTGCTGTACAAAGAACTTAAATATAATACTAATGATACATAGAACAAATAATACAACAATAGCATACATACAAATAAATAAATACAAAATTCAAAGTAAAACATGCCTCAGCACCTAATCAGGATTAAAAGCACGGGATAGTAAATGAGATTTTAACTCCGTTTTAAAAATGGATATTGTTGGAGCCTTTCTGATATGCAAAATTAATTTGTTCCACAGTTCAGTCGGTGCAGCGACTGAAAAAGCCTGATCACCCCTAAGTTTCAGTCTAGATCTAGGAATCCAATCTGGATCCAATAATTAAATATAAAATTAATTGATCTGCAGCCTTTGTAAAAGAGAAGTAATCATTAGTATATGTATAAGATTTAATGCAATTTGAGCCATTGTGTGTGTGTGTGTATATTATAAAATTATTATATATGTGTGTATATACAGCACACTAAAATGCAATAGATACATAAAATTATTTATTGTGTGTGTGTATATATATATATATATATATATATATATATATGTGTGTGTGTGTATATATACATATATAATATATATGTGTATATAAATATACATAAATAAACTTGGCTACATAGTACAGAAAACTGTAATATATATATATATATAGTACAGTTTTCTGTACTATATAGCCAAGTTTATTTTTTATATATATAGCTGTGTAGCCAAGTTTTATATATGTATATCATGTATAATATTTAGTTATTGGATTTTAGTGCATTGTTCACGTAAGTGCAGTATTTTTTGTATTGGTCCATCATGTGACGTCCAAAATCTGGGTACTAAAGAAAAACCAGTTGAAAACCAATACTTCTGTTTCTTTCAATCCTTAGAGTGTATTTGTGGTTTCTCATCACTTACGTCAGCGCCTGGCCTGTCTGCATTTACGTTGGCTTCTTGCCTTTAGACCCCCCCTTAGCATCCCATGGTCATTCTAAAGACAAGCATGGAGCCAGAACTGACTTCTCCCCAGAGGTGGGAACAGTCCCCCCCTCCGTCTCCGTCTCCAGCCCTTAGCAGAGTCTTTCTCCAACACTGCGAACGCTAACGCCCTCACCGCTCCTACAGGCAGATAATGATCTCCCACCGCTTTCCTAATTGGCCAAATAAACACTCTACAACACAGCGCTAACACAGACCTAGCTATTGGGTTTTAATTAATGGTAGAGAACCCTAAATGGCTTCATTAGAACTGCGTTGTTTCAGCTGTATTTTTTCTTTCTTTCTTTTTCTGTTTTTTTTTTCCTTCTGTTTGGAAAACCACATCTCGCGTGTCTGCTCTTTATTTTCCTTCTCTCTTAGCCGCTTATTGCAGGTCCTTTTATTAGCGCTAATGAACAGCAATATTTATTTGCCTGGCTTTTAAAGTGGAGGTCTTCAGTTTAAACAAGTCTCGCATCACATCAGCGAGAACTGACGTTCAGCTTATTACTAATTTACTTAAAATGTTTTGACTGCGTGATTCGGAAGCCAGACCTTAAAACCTGTGTTCTTAATTTATAATAATGCCTTTAGTTGGTTTACTTTGCCTCGGCCTGGTAACATACACCTGCTTTATTATGAAACTCTGTATTGTCGTTTTAATGAGTTTTTACTGTGTTATTGATCAGGTTAATCCTTAAGTATACTAATAATGAAATTAATTAAAGTAAACTGGCAGCTGCAAGTGACATCAGTTAATCATTCTCTGAGACACTCTTTTATTTTGTTTTCCAGTGAACTCCGTATTAATTCCCTCAGGACTTTTCAAATAGTCTGGATGTAGAAATGTACACAGGACAGTCAGTGATGTTCTTTTCTTTTTAATCTAAAAGTACAGCTCAAATTACACATGAAAACATATTTACACTAACAGTGCTGGTAAACGTTGCATTCAGCTGCCCGTGTTTTTAATTATTATTGTACATAGGAATTGAGTAATAGAGTAGCTATTTAAATAATATATATATATATATATATATATATATATATATATATATATATATTGAGTACCACAATATGTGTATGAATTTTGTTCCCCACATTTTGCCCTCAGCTGCATAGTTTTTTATTACACTAGCACTCTGAAATTTGAATAGTTTAATTTAGCAAAGATGCATTAAATCGACATTTTATAATGACAAAAAAGACATTTACAGTGTTACAGAAATTTTTTATTTCAAATAAATGCTGTTCTTTTGAAAAAATATGTACCTCTGTTTCACCAAACTATTAAGCAACACAACATTACTCACGACACCAAATCACCATATTAGAATTATTAAGGATCATGTGAAAATACATCTCTGCCATCATAGGAATAAAAAAAAACATTTTAAAATATATTAAAAAATAAAAAGTTATTTTAATTTGTACAATGTCACAAAATTATTTTTTTTACTAAGTTTTTACTGTTGTTTTTTTTTTTTTTTTGATAAAATAAATTTAGCCTTGCTGAGCATAAGAACCTTTCAAAACCTTTATTTAAAAATCATACCGACCCCAAACTTTAAACTTTTTTTTGCTACTTTTAATTGCTTTTAAACCTTTTTTTTAATAGGTGCCATAGTCAGCGATCCGTTTAGGGCTCAAAAGCCGAGTAGAACTTTTCGTGCCCCTTTTTCTCTGGTCATCTGGTAGGCTGTCCTCTGTGTTTGTTTGGTGACTGTGTGGGGCCGTTGAAGATGAGTGTGTTAAAGGTTTAACAGGATTACCTGCCATCAACATCATCAAGGCCCAAAGAAAACAGCCGCCCGGGCCTCTCCATCGCACGGCCACTTCTTGCTTTAATAAACCTCTTCAGGATTACGGTGATGAGTCTCCACACCCTTCTTCTTCTGTTTACTTTGGAAGTCAGAGAATATATTGTTCATCAGTGGAGATCACACTACCCAGGGCACGTTTGAATTCATTTGGTCTTAACATCCCCGGTTGGAAAGAAAACGGTTCTCTACAGGGTTTTAATCGTACTTTAATTTTATGACTCTGTGTGTGTGCGTTTGTATGTCAGCCGTGTTGTTAGAAGCACCAGCGTTGCACAGAGAAGTCTAATTTAATTCGGGAGAGCCAAAGAGAAAGTTTCTGAAGAAACTAACAAGTGCTGGGAAAAGAGGGAGGGAGTGAGAGGAAGAAAAAGAGCGAAAGACAAGGAGAGTGGAGGAAAACAACAGCTTTGTTTGTTGACAGATGCTTCTCCTCTTATGGTTTGTTAATTGGATAACAATGTAAACAATCACCCATGGCATCTGTCTCCTGCCATTGGAGTGCCACCTTGTTTCTCTCATTCCCCTTTAAAAGAGAACAGTCATCAACACAAACACGGGTACACATCTGCGCCACGCTAGAACCTCATTTACTTCTACCAGATGATGTGGTGTTATAGCAGGTTTTCATGTTCATTTTCATTTGAAGTTTTCTCTTCATATGAAAGAAATGGAAGGTATCCTGCTGGGAGCAACGTGTTTTTACAATGCTCTCCCTGGTACTACCCCCCTCCTGTGCCCTTGGGTCAGATTGAAAAACAAAAGGCATAAGTCACACACTAAAGTAAGGTTTGGGGCAACACAGCTAATGTGTTGAAGCGGGTGTGATATCGGTACAAACCATCCCCCCCGCCCCCTTCGAGATGCCAAACTTGACGACAATACGCTTTCACTTTGAACTTAGGTGCGTTTCGAGGCCTTTACCTCAAAGCTGTTCATCTTTTTAATGTAAAATGTGTTTTTTAGACATTAGAATGAATGGGTTTGTATTATGGATCAGAGTTCTAATTAGGTATCATAAATTAACAAAGAAAAATTGTTTTGCAGCATTAACTGTCAATACACTACCGTTCATAAGTTCATTATGATTTTTTTTTATTAAATTGGTACTTTTTTTTTCAGCAAAGAAGCATTTATTTGATCAAAAGGGACAGGAAACAGACATTGCTACAAAACATTTCAAATTAATGCATTTTTTTTTTTTTTACTTTTTATTCATCAAATAATACGTTTCCAATAGAGCCAGACCGATATATCGGCAGACCGATATTATCGGCCGATATTAGGCATTTTTCGAACTATCAGTATCGGCAGTTATAATGGCCGATAAATTAATATTTCAAAAATAAAATAAAAACGGGCGAAACACGCTTGAACCATGTCATGAGTGTTGGAGTTGTATAGTTTGTCCACCAGAGGGCACTCTACACCGTTCCTGTTGGCAACACTCGTTGAGTTAGTCACGATACATACATTGCTTGAATAACAATTAAAAGAACATCCCCATCAGTTCTCTTCACTCAAATAAGCATGACAAAATTTGTGACTATCATGTCCAGTTTCAAATAAATAAATAAAATATCGGCTGAAATATCGGAATATCGGATTTTAAAACCCAAAAATATTTGTATCGGTATCGGCCTTCAAAATCCTTTAAATATCGGCTGAAATATCGGAATATCGGATTTTAAAACCCAAAAATATTTGGATCGGCCTTCAAAATCCTTTATCGGTCGGGCTCTAGTTTCCATAAAATGACAAAAAAAAGTAGTACAACTGTTTATCTATGGATGATAATATGAAATATTTCTTGAGCTCCAAATCAGCTTATTAGATTTCTGATTTCTGAAGGATCTTGTTACACTTATCTGGACTGCAATCACAGGAATAAATTACATTTTAAAATGTATTAAAAAAAACAGGTGTTGTAATAATATAGTAATAATATTTTACTATCAAATAAATACAGCCTTGGTGAATCGTGATAGACTCAATGACCCCAAACTTTTTAACAGTAGTGTATACATTTCTAACAATTTAGTTGCTGTAAAATGTGATATTCATGGTTATTTCATGATATCTAATGCATAAAAAACATATTTTGTGACATGCTGCCGATTACGAGCGAAAATGATGATTTTCAGTTATTCCTCCATTTCTCAATAAATAAGCTTTGCAGGACTTTTTTTTCCCTCTTTAATGAGTAAGATCTCAACACATTTGCAACCACATAGAAATACTAGAATCAGCATTTTAAAATGAAAAAATCGACTTGATTCTGCATCATTGTGATGAATGAGACATGGTAGGGACTAAGAAACTCATTTCAGATAACGCAGTTCTTTTTCCCATGCATGTTTTTATTCGGCTTTGTGATGCCCTGTCCACTTTCACTGAAATTACACAATACAGTACGTGAGCTTTATTCTCTGACCCTGTCACCTTCTATCCCAGCTGCTTTCAGCTCTGTGTTTTAATTACGAGCACAGAGAGCTGGAGAGGTCTACTACAGAGTAGAGAATAGGCCTTAATCAGAGCCCTGTCACCAGGCTGCAGTTAAGCCCCTGTCCCGAGCGCTGTGGCCGCGCCGTGTGCGGACACCCAGGTGTGAGCAAAGGCCCCGTGTAACAGGAGAACGCTCTGCTATTAGCTCACTACAAAGCAGCCATCATCTCCCGCTCTCCTTTTCTCTCCCGGCGCAGGATCGCATGCCGCTTACACAAGCGCTCGTCACTCCTCGTCGTCTGGGAAAATCCCGAACTGAGATGTGGTCACAAATGTCAGTTAGTTTGCTGTTAAAAGTGTGGCCAGAGATTGCAGTGCTCTTGGATAATGAAGTCGGAGACCCTCTTATGGAGATTATTGCTGGCTGATGAGTTCTCACCCAGTCGCTGTGGCACAGCTATTGTGTTTGGTTTGGATCGGTCCATTTGCGATAACAAACAGCAACTATCTCAAAAGGAAACAGGACACGTACCTCACACAGGGACATTATCACATTACGATGTTAACCAATGACATCAGATGGCCAGACCCCACACGTCGCATAGTTTAGGAGGAACGGCCGGTCTTAGCCCGCACACCTCATGAACTGTTTGTTAATAGATTACATTCTTAATATTGCACTTTTTTTTGATTGATTAAGCAATGGAAAACATCTGAAATACACTTCTTTCTACTTTGTCTCCCCAGTTTTCACAAAAATATTAAAGCAGCATAACTGTTTTTTCAAAATTGGTAATAGTAAGAAATCTTTCTTGAGCAGCAAAGCAGCATATTAGAATGATTTCTGAAGGATCATGTGAGCTTTGCCATCACTTTATGATCTAATGAATGCAGCATGTGAGCATTAGACTTAAAAAAAGAAAGTAAAATCCGACCCCCAAATTTTTGAACACATTTTTTGAATTTTGAAAATTCACATTTTTGAATTTTTATCAACAGTATAATCGTTATTGATTAATAAGCATTAACCCCGTGCTGTAAATAATACTATTTATTATTGCAAGAAAATGTGCACTTTTTGATTGCTTAAGCATTGAAAAATAAGTCTCAAATTGACTTCTTTTTCCTTTGTCTCTCCCCAGATAACGCAGTTAGACCCGGCATGGAATCTGTTGGAGGCTAAACTCTTCCCTCAGGAGACCTTGTTCCTGGAGGCCAAAGAGTAGGACCTATCCGAGACGTCCCAAGGCAAACGAGAAGAATAAGCAAAGAACTTTTAGCATGATGTCCGACCAGATACACATACACACACGCGCACACACACACACAAGCCTTCACACTTTCACACATGGTGCGTTGTATATGAATGCTGAGTGTACATTTTATGCACACGGAGGCCTTCGCAAGCACATGGATAAACGATCACTCTCCTCACATAACTGCAGTGTAATGTTTTTTTCTCCACCCAAAACGTAAGGTAACTGAAAAAAAAAAAAAAAAAAAAAAGCGCAGAGGTGTGAAATTCTAAAACAGCCAGCCTCACAGACATGAACTTCTCACGACGGCTGCTCTTTAGACATGTTTTGTGTTGAAATGAGAGAGAAAAAAAAAAATCAATTTAAAAATGACAAATAAATAAAAGTCATATAAAAAGAGACATTTCCTGGAGAACGCTGGACCATTTCCTTTCCCAAGGTTCTCAGAGTACCTGGCTCTCAGCGTGGCTCATCATCCCCTCAGAGCCCGGCTTCTTCCCGATAGCCAAATTGATGATACTTGGTTTTAATCTCATTTGCTAATGTTTATTTTTCTCCATTTATTTTTCCCTTTTTAAGTTTGATGCTGTATTAGATTTAGGTTGATATACATTATATAAAGGATATATGAACATGCATGTCTCTTGCCACTCTAAATTTATTTTTACCTTCATGTGTGAATGACTATATCATGATCATGGCATCATCAAACCAGCACATGGTCTCGTCCTGCATTTTAATATGCGAGGTCAATTTAAAGGATTCTGATATAGTATTTACTAACCCTCACGTGTCGTTCCAAAGCTGTAGGGCTGTTTTCAAAGAAGAAGAAAAAGTGAATTGATTTCCAAATCTGGATGGATAGTTCGAGGAACTTCAGACATCTCTGATCAGTAAAATTCATCATTATGCCTATTTTTTCCCCAATGAACTTTAAAACGCTTACTGTAATCTCTACAGCTCCATACGTTTTAATGAGAATGATTCAATGACAATTGAAGATGGTTGGTGGATTTTGTTGAATGTATTGAAAGCTAAAGAAATTGATCGTTCTGAATGTTTTATGTGAAGTACAGTTCCTTATGTGCACATGACATTGTTTGCACTGGAAAGAGTCTAACCTGCAGGCTGTTTCATTTGTGTTGCCTTGCTGTTCTCACGCAAGGAATCTGAGCGTTTAATGTGTGCATCCAGTCATACTTCCACTACAGATGATGTGCCCTTAGAAGACATGAATCATTCTCTGTCTCACACATACACTGCATTTTAAACTAACTCAAACGTTGTGTTGTTCTGGTCATTGAGTTCAGTATTCATTCCAGACAAAGGAGAAAGCAACCTTATTCAAAGTGACAACAACAAACTAAATTACAGCTCTCTTGTGATCCTTCAAGCTTGGTCGGGTAACACGATTCTCTGAAATCGGCTCTTGTGTTGTGTGTCCGTCAGCCGCAGTGTGAGCATTTGTAAAATGTGAACACTTCTTCTTCTTCCTTTGAATGTGTGACCTCTCGCTAACTTCATTAAATGAAATGTTGTAAAATGCCTGTGTAAATTGGACTTAAATGTGTTTCAGAATCCTGCTATCATGTTTAGTTTGGCCTGATTGATCTACACCTGTGCGTTCAAGAAAGAGCAAGTACTGAAAGGTAAGATTTTTCTCATTCTCTTCAAGTTTTCATCATGCTAAATCAGGTGTGAAAGACTGGCAAATCCAGCCTGAGGAAGAAATGCTGGTTATGCAGTTCTTGTGTGTGCGTGTGATATTACTGTTTCAATGACTGAATGAGGAGTGATGTGCAGGTCGGAAATGCTGTCATTTAAATAGTGAACTGATATTTATTTCGGCTTGATCCGGCTTGTCTACGCTTTATCATCATTGTTCTTTTGGCAGGTGTGTTCGGAGCAACATGAGAAGAGTGCAATAATTCCCACAACTGAAACAGTAGTCCTGTTTGAAAACAAGAGAGAATTATTACACTTTTAGACTTTATATCAATATTTTATAAATGACATTTTTATTTGTTTATTTGAGATTAATGCACTGTAAAAAAAAATATTTTCATGATTTGTTATCACAACATTATTTCTTTTGTCAAATCAACTTAAATAATTTATGTAGTTCAGATAACATAATATTTTAAGTTTCTGATGATTAAATCAATCACCTTCATTGTATTAACTCAATTTTTCCATTTCAGTGAACTTTTTAAGGCAGCCAGGTTACTTCATTTTTTAAGTTAAACCAACAATATTTTTTTACAGTGTGGTTGGATAGATATGTAGGTAGGTAGATGTATTCATGTAGAATATATATATATATATATATATATATATATACAGTATATACACACTATAAATAAAGATGCTGTCTTAAATTAAGGAACTTATTCAACTTGGATGTTTTAGTCATTTCAACTTAAATTGCATTACACCAACTTAAAAAAAAATTGTTGAATCTTGTAACTTATAAAAAGATGAAAAATGCTTAATTTATTTTAATACCATACCACAGTAAATCAACATTTTTAAATGTTTGTTAGAAATATTTAGTTTTGCATATTATGTCATGATTTGATTTTCTTTTTTCGTCACTTGTCAGAGCTGTGACGTCTCAATCACTGACCCTGAATTGTTGCTGCTGTCAATCAAGAATCTGTTTTTCCAATGCCATCATGGTTTGATCCCAACTCTCTACTTACGGACAATAGTAATTTTGTGGCTTCCTGTGACACAGATTCTCCTCTGGCAACATCAGGTGGTGACTCCATTCTTCAATAACAAAAGGGAAGCGTTCAATAATGTTTGACTAGTCTTTAAGGGTCAAGAATGCTGCTGGCCCTTGGTGAGAGAAGAGAATTCTTGATGCAAGTGATCTCTTCTTTGAAGCAGTTCCTGATCCCACAGCATCCACTCACCCAACGATGCTGAAATCCCAGACTAAACTAACCTGGAGGGTCACTCAAAGTTTACTTTCTCAGAGACGCTAGAGAAACAGAATCTATGCGGCTTAAAGAGTCGCCCGAAAAAGGGGCTCATTTGTGGTGGGCATTGTGTGCGAATGGAGTGAGTGAGGCGGGAGGGGTTGGTGTGAACAGAAATAGTTTTATTGGCTGCAACTAAAAGAAATACTTAAGTCATCCTGACGGATCTCCAAGAGTTTTCAATGGAGATTTTATGTCTTTGAGTTTTAGGTATTGTGACCTGAAGATGATCAGACTGCATATGCAACTTTATTTTTGACTTCACAGGGATGATTCATCAATTAGGGTACCTTTTTAGGGAAAAAGATTTGTGCTTATTTCGTTTTTCCCCTAAACTTTTTAAATCGATTAACCTTTTTTTGTGTGTCTCTTAATAACTTAATTAAATTTGCCTGAGTATCTCTTCCCTTATTTAATGCATTGTTAAAATTGCACTTTTTCCTAATCAAACATTTAGTTAATTTGATATTTCTGTTCACTTTGTTATTTTTTATAAAAAATTAAGATATCTAGCCAGTACTGTTTTTTTGAGAACAATTGAATTTAAAAGGGTTGAGTTTCTGTATGGTAATGAAAGAAATGAGCAGTGGCATGATAGCAGCAGGCTGAGAAATATCGTTCAATTTTTATATTTTTTTAATTTAGTGATATATTTTGATGAGGTTCAGTATATGAATGAGTAGATCTTAGTAAATGACAAAATAGGCTTTCTAGCACTTATTTGGCCATTGATGTATCCATTTTAACCCCAAAAATAATACAAGGGGAAAACTCTGGTATCAGAAATAGTTGCAACTTTATTTTATTTTCCAGTAAATCACAAACGCCCAGTTTTGTCCTAGACAAAAAAAATGTAAATATTCATAATCTATTATGAAAATGTCAGCTGTCCTTCAAAAACATTTTACGCAGCAAAGAAAAAAGGTAAATGTTCAGGATAAACTGTTTTTAAGCTACTTATGTCCAATACTTTTTTTGCATTGAATGAAAATATGTTATACTTTTACAAGAGCTATATTAATAATGCAAATAGGCATGATATAATGCTATTCAAAATGTCTTTATTTTCAGTGATGTTGTGGTTGTATTTGACGAAATAGTTAATTGCCAAAAAATGTAGATCTCAGAAATTTCGCAACTAGCTATAAGTAAAATTAACGGCGCCAAATAATAGTTTTCAAGGCCTAGTTGCAGAAAAGTTAAAACAGGTCAATTTATTAAATATTTCACGTAGTGTTCGGCAGCTTTCAGCGTGACACTGCTCATTAATCTTTCGATATTAAGAAGTTGTTCGGAAAGTAAGTTGACACGGCCATTGTCCAGGTTAGCACAAACCCCGCTTCCCACTCCTGTCTCATAAAAAAAATTCTGCAAGGGAGAAGAAAAAATAATAAAGCTGTGGTATTCGGATTATCGTGGACGAGGATAAAGCATTAAATGGGGCTAAAGGGGCCTGAATAGGTGCAGTGGCGTGCGAAGAAAAGCAGAGTAATTATTGCTTCATAATTGTGTTCTTTTTCTTTTTTTCAGACAGCATCTCGCTGCAGAGCCCCACTTGGAGCGGTTGTGACATTTAGGAGGCCGGTCTTTGTGCTCAACACTTCAAGTTTAAAAAACAAGGCCAATTGAGTCGGCGCAGCTCAAAGCCCGAACCATTGTGAGGGACCACATTGAGTTTGGATTTGGGACAATGGTGTTTCTCAAATTTCTTGCAAAAACCTATACTCCATCTGTGATCTCAATGAGCGCTCTTTCATTGGGTCCCTGCTTTTCTGTTTGATTCGTTTGTAAAGGGAGGCAGATGTGGATGGATGGAGGCCGCATTTTAATTGGCTGCTGCCTGAACACACACTCACATCATCTGTCATCGAAGATTCCGCATCCTTGGTGTAAAAAGTGGAAATGCGTCTATACAGTAAGATTACAGTAATAAGTTTTTAAAATGGCCTGTTACATTTGGACGCCTTGATAAAAATCGAAATTTTAAACTTTTACAATTTTCAGTTAGAACAAAAAAAGAAGACCAAAATATAACTGTAAAAAAATCTTTTTTTTTTTTTTTTTTTTACAGGTTAAATATAACTAGCCTAACTGTAAAACTAACTCTGAAGAACTGAAATTTTTGGCCCCATCAACTAATTTTTAAACAGTAAGTTTAATTAAATTTAAGTTGAAATGTCTTAAACATCCACGTTGATTGTATACTAAAAAAATTAAGAGAGAAATTTTTACAGTGTTGCCTAAATAGTGCAGACCATTAGCCTACCCACCAGACCACGAACAGATTGAATTAAGATTTGAAATTAAGTAGAAAGCGTTTCTTTTCGTCTTCCACGAGGATTAAATAAATGTGTTTGGTAATATTCGCTAGGAAATATTTAGTTTTATTATAGAAATGCACTAAGTACACCTTATCTTTGCATGAATTAAAATAAGTTCACTACAAAATGAATATATAGGCTAAATAAATAATTATTGAAAAAAAAAATATTTTCAGCACACGGTATCGAGCAAGCGTCCATCCCGAGTAGGCCAATAAAAGCTTATTTTAACGCAGTTATTTTAAGCGCTTTGTTCTGTGCCTTTAGGGGAATGCCATTGCTGCGCTCAAGGGTCCTGCGCGGCGCGGCAGCTTTTCATGTGAACAAGAGGTTAACAACCTAATGAGGACTTGGAGACGAGATGAAGCGTGTAAATACACTGGTTTTTGTAAAAATCCGCGCGCTCGGCACCCTCATTCCCCTTTTTATCTGCTACTCTAACCTCTGCTGCGCTCTGCGCACTCAAACCAATCCAGCAGGAGTTCCTCGGGGAGGCAGTTCGGGTCCAGCCGCGCTCCGGCCGGGTATCAGCGGAGAGAAAGATCCTTACAATAGCGCTCCGGGGTGCTGGAGGAACAGAGACATGCTGTTACATATGTCGGGTCAAGCATCTCTTTTGTGCCGCTTTAAAAAGGTGTAAAACTCAGTCAGCGGTGCAGATTCTAAAGGGAGTGAAAGACTTGTATGGGTTTTTGATGCATAGGTCTGATGAACTGTTGAAAGAATGTTGAATTTCCTAAGTGCCCACAGTCAGTTTTAATTGCCCGGGGGCATTTAATTGGAATTCACAGAGACGCCCATTCAATGGAGAGGTTTTCTTTTTCAAGTAAAGTGTGTTGAGGGACGAAATCATTATTTAAACTACATAAAAATATAGGTTCTGCATGAACAGAATTAGTAAATGTAGCCTACACACTTAAAATAAAGGGGGTTTCAGTGTTTCTTTGATAGAAGAGCCACCTATCAAAGTTGGCTCTTTGGATGTTCTGAGATTTAAAAAGTTCTTAATGTTTAGATAATACGTTGTTTAGATCAGTGGCTAAGAATATAAGTTAATTGTGCTGCTATATAATTAGCTTTAATGTTTCAAAATGCATTTGTTGGTGTTCTACATTCTACCTTATTTTTTGGCATTAGCTTATTTTTTAGTTTGTTAGTGTTTGTTAAGTTGTGACCATTGCATGATGGCCATCCATCGACAGAACAGCAACACAAAACCGGCTTACTTTTCATATCTGTCAAAGATCACAATTGCTCGGAGTTTTGCTTTCATCATCTCTCAGTTTATGAACAATCAACGCCTGCTTGCGGTTTTGTAATGATCTCGGGTTGTCTATTTTCAGTCGCGTGAGATCGCTGCCGAGATAATGACTTTGAATGTCAAAAAGCTTTAGTTTAATATCGTCTCTATTAGTGTGCTGGTTGGGTAATTAAAGGTGCAGATGAGAGCGGCGGGGGGACAGATGGCATTTGCTTACTGTGATTGAGTGTGTAAACAATGGGAAACAGTGAAGGCCCACATCACTTTATCGAAGAGTGCGTGAAATTCAAAGTCCAGGTACCAGAGATAACAGCGAGAGATGACAGAAAGCTGCTTTACATTTTTGGACGAAGGCAGAACTTACTCGGACAGAAAAAGGAATAGGCCTAATATTCAACTGTACGCCTGGTGCTTTTTAGATGTAAGCAACAACATTTTTTTTTTTTAACATATAAAAAGCATTTTATTAAAAAAATAAATTAGGCCTAAATAAAGAGTGGAACACAAAGAGTCCTTAAATAAATAATGAATAGGCCTATATGAATACATTTAGTAGGCTAATCCTTCAGTAAAGAATTTTCAGTGAATATTTCAAGAGGTTTTAAAGTGCATAAATTTCTTGTATAAAAGAAATTTATATTTATGAATTAAAATACGATGCCTACTGCACGACCAAACAAATTAAAACATTGCAAAAATAAGCTAAAGGAATCTCGTTGGCATTTTAAAACCTGGCTAATAGCCTACAATAATAATCCTCGCTTTTATTCCTTGGACGTTACGATAAAATTTTCTAATTTAATGATTTAACAACAACAATAATAGCTAGGCTACAAATCGCACTTTCCGTCGATTTTCGTATTTTGAACGAATGTATGAAGATCTTTGAAAAATATAAAATAAAGGCATGAAATATCTTCGAGTCACATCAAAACCAAGGTTAAGCATGAAGAACCAGCTTACAATAATTAATACGATGCCAATGAGAAATAAAGTGTTTTAATTATAGATGTTACACAAATATTACAGAGAAACAGATAGCCAATACAATATTCCTTCTATCGCGTCAAACCATGAGAAACTGTCATATTGAGCGGTACATATATGAATAGTGTTAATTTAATTTAGCTCAGATAATTATCAAATATCTGTATATATATAAATATCAAATATCAAATAAAATGCCTGCTATCAAATATCATCATTGCCTGTTTAAATCGATAAGAAATTCCAAGCATACACTGAACATTTTTTAGTCTAATAGCCTGTTTAATTCAGGGTATCTTAAAGGCTAAGTTCTAAATGAATGCTACACACGAATGCCATTTTCAAAAGACGAAACAATGTTTACAGCACACAATTACAAACAACGAATTGCCCTTAAAATCTAACGTGACAACTTACCGTTTTCCGTTTATCGATATTGACGTCATTCTACGAGGCACTGGCTCTCCACCTAGACAAAACCTTTAGAACAAAATCTTGTCTGTCAAACGTTAAAAAACGTGTTACTTATTCAGGCCAAAATTCAGTTGTGAAGAAAATAAATAAATTTGTTTGCTGTTCAAAGTCTAGAAAATCCCGTGATCAAGTTTTAGACCGCTATTTTGACTAAACTGCAAAGCCAAATCGTTCAACCACGCGTTTAAAGAATGTATAGGCTATAGTAGCAATAGTCAATTGTCTTACAGGATCTATTGCCTGAGTTTTAGAAAATAATATCTTATGATAAAAGTTTTATGTTTTAGCTCTGCGTGATGCTTGTTATTTGAGAAAAGAACGCAGGTGGACACAGTTGAAAAAGAGACAAGCCAATCAGATCGCTCCTTCCCCCTTTGGCCAATGACAGGCGCCACATTGTTGTCAAATTTGTCTAATGAAAACGTGGGCGCAACAATAGATCGAGAGGGATCTGTATCCACTGAAGATCTCTCGAGGAAGTTAGTGTCTCACACTGGCTCCAGCAGCAAACTCTGCTCTCTCAGACTCTCGGCTATCATTGAGTTTAAAGTTAGTTTCGCATTGCATTCGATGGATTTTTGTCTTTTAAAATTTGATTTTATTTGTGTCAAACGAAAGTCTGATTTCTAAAAGAAATAGTTTGTTTGGGCTGCTTGAGGACTGCGGGCAACAAGTTGAAGAACTCACTGGAAAGCGGACTTTCATAAGCAATCACTTGTGTTTTCTGATCTCTTCTTGGACATTGGCATTCGGGCTGTGTTCTTCGTCAAGTGCTGAGCTGAAGAAATTCGCCGGGTAGCAATCGATTCTACCCAATGCTTATGAAACATCTCCAATCGAAGACTTCGGTTGTCCACGCATTTTAACCTATCGATCGACTGTTTGTTGATTCGGAGAATATGGATCTTCGTCCAGAGATCCCACCTTCCTCCCAGGCAGGTTCGCAGGTTCATCCGGGCGCCGCTGCCGCCTCCATACCGGTTTCCATGGCCAGTAGCCTCTTGAGGGGCCCGCCGCTGTTGCTTCGCGCTACGGAGAAGTATCCACGAACGCCCAAGTGCGCCCGGTGCAGGAACCACGGGGTGGTGTCTGCGCTGAAGGGCCATAAGCGCTACTGCAGATGGAAGGATTGCATGTGTGCCAAATGCACTCTGATCGCTGAGAGACAGCGCGTCATGGCCGCTCAGGTTGCGCTCCGCAGGCAGCAGGCGCAGGAGGAGAACGAGGCGAGAGAACTTCAGCTGCTCTATGGCACAGCAGAGGGTCTAGCCCTGGCCGCTGCCAACGGCATCATACCTCCCCGGCAAAACTATGAGGTCTTTGGCCAAGTTTCCAACGAAACAAACTCTGGTAGGTGGATAGACTCTTCTCATGTGTAGCCTATATATATTAATTCTTAGGTTCCCGTTAGAATGTATATAGAAATTATTTAATGTGAACTCAATTTGTTGATCTGAAGAACCTGTAATGAAACGAGAACTTTTTTAATCTAGCCCAATTTAATAATATATTGTGCTTCAAAGTGCCATTGAAATTTATTTTCAAAGAATATATACTTTAGGGTGTAGGTTCATTAAATTTAATTCCTTTCACTCTCATAAATATTAATTTAATCTACTTCCAATCCGTAGGGGGGAAAAGCTATCAGTGTATGGCAATTATTGACGTGCATCAATCTATTTCAGGAGAATCAAACATCCAAAAGTTCGAGTTGTTCAGCAAGACGCATTTACCAGGATCGATGACCTCACAGCAAGCGGCTGGAAAGTCCGTATCCACAGACACCGAATCCGTTCCAGGAATGTCGTCTCCAGATATGCGTCACGGCTCGGGCTCGGAAAACGGTGATCGAGAGTCCCTCGTGAGTTCCCCGATAGCCAAACCATTAAAAGACGGCTCGGAGACGCCAGGCTCCATCAGTCCACTTGGCTCAGATTCCGGCTCGGAGACGGATAAAGACGACCAGGAACCCTCGCCCTCCTCCACAGCATCGCGACAGATGAACGCCATCGACATCCTAACGAGGGTTTTCCCCAACCACAAGCGCAGCGTCCTGGAGCTTGTGCTTCAGGGATGCGGTAAAGATGTGGTGCAGGCCATAGAGCAAATCCTCAACAACAACAGCGGCCAAGCCAAGGGCCCAGAGGAGCCCTGGACTGCGGAGCGCATGCTGCAGAGCGCACAGTCACACATGTCCTCCACCCCGCGGCCCGTGTTACCTGGAAGCATGACGCTCAGCAATAGATCTGCCTTCTCCCCTCTGCAGCCCAATGCGCCACACTTTGGTTCCGACCCAAGCACGTATCCTCTCAGTACACATTTGGGCCTGAACCCACTCCGCCTGGCATATTCGGCTCACAGCAGAGGCCTGGCCTTCATGCCGTACTCCACCACAGGTCTGATGCCAACACTGGGCTTCAGGCCGCCAATGGACTATGCCTTCAGTGACTTGATCAGAGACAGGACTCTCTTGCATAAAGATCAGAGCTACACCAATGGACTGTACGGTCCTCTAGTCAATAACACTCCAGAGAAACAGTGAGAGATAGTGTTTTCCAAATGTAGACAAAAGTGTTTAAGACTCCCAGACCTGAAGATTCCTCATCCCTAAAGACTCGGGAGGCCTTGTGTTTCTGTACATAAAATATGTCTAGTAAAAAAATAATGTCTTTGGTGGTCGTGGCTTCTTTGAAGTTTGTGATTAATCAAAAAAGAAAATGGTTACGTGTAAAGGTTAAAGTAGTGGATGGCGTTACTGACACTGCCACAGCGCAAAATGACCCGGGGGTGAATTATTTTAGACCTTTAGCAGAGTAACCATAGTATTTTCAAGTAATGTAAATTGTGTATTTTAAAATCCTTCACGTTTGTTACAATCCATTTAGATTATTTACCGAACGGATTACGCCCCCCGTGTGATGCTCGTACAATACCTAGAATAATTTGCTTCATAATTTGAAAAAAAGGGACTGTTCTATAGCATTATTGTTATTGTGGAAAGTCTATAATCCATATTTTTTCTGCTCAGTGTCTGTAAAATCGTGCCATGTTTATTCAACAGAACAGAAGTTCTTTTGGATTCAATATGGTTACTGGCTCAAGTTGACATTTGTGCTCCCCTTGTGAGTGATATATATTGTGTTTTACACTACGAAATAATGTATATTGCATTTCTTGATGATAAAGTCATATTTGTCAAAGTCATTTTCTCAACAACATCAAAAAAATCATCAAAAGGGAATCTAAAAAAGATGTAAAACGATTGTTTTTTGGATGAAATTGCTGAGTTGAGACGTGTACATTTCTCTGTGTAAAGTTTGCAGAAAATAAATGTTATTTTATTCTTACGTTTTGCTTGTTTTGTGTATTTAAAATAGTTTCTTGATATGCTTTTATTCTATCATTTGGCCCATTGTGGTATTTAAATGGCTATTTGCAAAATAGGTTATCTAACCAACTTTAACAATAATAAACAATTTCATAATTATACCACAACAAGATTTTAAACAAAATTAATAATAATTTAGGCTATTTTTTAAACAAAACTTTGGCTTCATAAATGGGTATATTTTCAAAAAGCAATAGCTAAATATTTAAAAAGTTGCTATTTTTAATAATTTCAGAACAACATGTCTACAATTTTTACAGTCGTATCTGCAGTGAGCTAAAGAGATGATATTTTAAGCTCTTCTCGAAAAACAGACAGTCTGAAAGCAGGAGTACACTGTATTTTCGCGTGGAGTGTAGGCTATAGCTGCACTATTGAAGCGGGACGCCATGGAGACATAATCCCCTCGCCAGAGCTCAAGTGTTTACTTTTTCCCCGCAGATAAAACAGTGTAAACAGCAGTGTCGGATTGACAGTGTGCCTTCATTTAACGGAGAAACCGAGCACTCCAATGTTCATAAAATGCACATTTGATGAGGTGCATGGAAACACATGCCCTTCTCTCGGTCTGTTTAATATTTACATAAATATGTTTCAATAAATTTCAGATAAATTCCAAATTCCTCTGCCCCGATGCTTTTTTCACGACTCAGTTTTTATTTAGTGCGGTGTTTTTAGGCTTCTTATTTTACAGTCCGGAAAATCATACAAAATTTTGGTAGCCTATATTGTAAAGCGAAAAACACAGAATTGTAAGAAATAATAAGAATAGGCTAAATTATTTAAATGTATTAGGCCTAAAGTCGTAGACAAAATCATAGTTTTAAACGATTAGGCTAAGTGTAGGCCTATTTCATCTAAATACAAAAGCCTGGGATAATTTTATATTTTTGCAGCAATTTAAAAAAGATAGTTTAAATGCTGCATAAATGGAAATATGTCAGTGTTTCAGATTGGCCAGACTGATGCCAAGCAATCTTACAATTTTATGTAGGCTATTTTTAGGCCTATAGCCTATCTACTTTGAATTATTGCACAAAAAATAAACGAAACGGATATCCCTGCTTGTCTAATTTGTTTTAATTCTAAATAGACAGAACATGCCGTTTTAGACTATTTTTTTTTTCTCAGACTATTAGTTCATATTTTAATGGTCCTTGATGCAACGAAATATTAATCGATATAACTGTGGATTTACTTCTAAAAAATATTTAATATTAGAAAAGTTTTTTTTTTTTTTTTTTTTTTTTAAAGGAAGACAATTGCTTTGTGTGTGTTTTTTTTTTAGAACAAAATAAAACAAGATGGTCTCATCGTTACAGATACCAAAGGAGTTTTACAGTTCGAATCTAGAATACAATTAACACGAATTAATTTAAAGAGTAGGCTAATTAAAAACATCAATAGGCTACTATTGTATTGACAATCAGCATTGTGAAATTCCCTCATCTTGTAATTGTTTCAGAATTTGTCCATCATGTTAAAATTCTGACCTTCACTACAAGAGTAGCCTATGTCGCCCTCTTGTGGTAGAATGTGGGAACAACCAGAGACGGTCCTTGGATTCACAGGTGAAGCTCTGAAAAGCTCTGTCTTTGATAATGTCTCCACCTTGTGGTGAAATGCATGAACAACAGAAACAGAGGTACCAAACAGGTTCCCTTGTCATGCGAACAGTGCAGAGGATGTATTTTTGGATAATGTGCGGGAGGTGTGAATCTTGGTTTGTAATAAATACAATAATATTTATATTGTGTTGCTATTTTGAGATTGTCATACGTTCTTTCTTTGTTAGATTTCTTTATTGTTTATTGTAATAAGAAAAAAAAAAAGAAAAAAAAAACATCTGTTCGGATATGACGTCAATTTATTGGCCAAACCGGAAAATATTTTCACCACGAGTTACCGCTTGAATTATGGACCTTTTAGAGTAGGCTAGCGGCTATCTTTTTAGGAGTAAAATAAGGTATGTGGTTAACATCACTACGAAGATAGACTACTTTCTCAATTTGTTCTAAAACACTAATTTGACTAGCTACCAAGGGACAGGTGAAATGTTTGGCCTTTAATTTTTTGGTTGGAGACATTTTGCAACTCAAAAACGTCTTCAGACTAATAAAACATGCAACACAGTCAGTATTTTTTGTCTGTGTTTTTATTGTTTATAGGACATGTAAAAGATGATTTTAACTTTTTTCATTATTATTCGTTTTTTATAAAGATATTTTTAACTATCCTCTTGATATTGTGGACAATATGCGTTTATGTTTTTAACTGAAGAGATACTGTAACATAATTAAGCTAAAGCTAAATTAACAGCACAGTGATACTGTGTGTATTTAACAAATAAATTCATACAAATTGTATAAAAAATCATGTAAAATAATTATATAGGCTATACAAAAAAAAAAAAATATTATACAGCTTAAATGATCAAATTCATGAAGTTTGTTTCCGCAGACAGAGGATGACTTCAAACCAGTTGCACGTCATGTGTCTTTGATTTCAGACCACGAGGACATGACTCCATTCCATCAAAGATCCCTACAATCGGTGAAGGTACGTGTAACTCTGGAAACCCAAATCAGACTCAACTCAATCTTTTATCTTATGTTTTTGTGTAAATACGTATTGTTTCAAACTGTAGTATAATTTATAGAAACATTTTTATTTAATTTGTATCAGTTATGAATTTGATCTGTAGCACCATCTGCTGGACTTTTTTGCATTAAAGTCCAAACAGACTTGATTTAATACAATAGGATTCATCATACAATCAGTAAGAGAATATCTTTATATTGCCTTTTTTGATTCCATTTGTTTGCACTGTGAAAAAAGTGCAATAAATTGTTTTTCTTTTGTCAAATCAACTTCATTTATGTGGTTCAGATAGCATAATATTTTGAGTTTCTGTTGATTAAACCACTTTTTTTATTGTATTTACTCATTATTTTTTTCTCATTTCAATGAACTTCAACTTTTATGTGAATACCAACAACGGCAAAGATAATTATGCTTGTACACAATAGGATTTTAAGTTTTGAAGAGTTAATACAACATATACTCTCTATATTATTTCAATGTCCTTAAAGGGTCACTTCACCCATTTGCATTAAGCTTTGTATCTTTAGAAACCAAGTCATACTTTTGAATGGTCATGGTTTATTCCCTTATTTTCCCCTGAGATGGGAGAAATAAGGATTTAAGTGTTTTTAAGGTGATCTGTAATATGGCAGCCAGGGTGGACATATAATTACTTGACATGTTTTATAAAAGTGATTTCTTAAGTTATTTACGCCTTTTGGCTGTGTACGGACATTGGTTTTTGCCGTTATTTTGTATGGAAGTCTATGGGGAGTCTAGTTTGTTTGGGACAGAAATGACAGTTAAGTTCCCGGATGTGCCGGTTGTGCGTATCAATATCCGCCATCTTGTTTGGAAGCTAAGCTAACAAGCGCTCTGTGGAGAAAGTAAGTTATGACAATGACGGAAGAAACTAAACAGGATTTTGAAGTTCTGCTGCTCAAATCCGATGTTTGTAGCTATCTTTTTACGAGTCGCAGAATAGTTTAGAGCTGCTGAGGCTGATGGAGGAGCAGGAGGCGGCTGCCTGTCGGTCGAGAAGCCCGGACTGGGTCGAGCTCGGCGGCCTGCTATTACGCGTGCTACGGCCTACGAACACAGAGTCCGTCTGCTACAGAGAATTTCAACGATGGTTATTTCTCCTGGAGGAAATCTCTAAATCAGATGAGCACACGGACGTTTGTGTTGTGATAGTTTCGCCTGACAGGCCATCCACGTATCATGCAGTAATTCACCATACAGAAATAAATACAAACGAGGAGTAATTCACTAATGAGTTTGCCAATGTAACGTGAACGGGGTTTGTTGTTGTGGGAAGGAGGAGGCAGGAACTGGCGAACATTTAAAAATTTTAATAGTAAAATGAACAAATACAAAACGAAAGTATAAACCAGCAGCCCCTCATTGATGACTGCTGTAACATTACACACAACAGAAACAAAACATCATATAATCAGGCCTGTTTCTCTCTCGATCTGCCGTCGTCGCTTCCCGTTTTATGCTTTCGCTCCTCTGTGAGAGACGCGAGACCCTTTCATTATCACTCACACCACCCCGTCCTCTTACGTCTCTCACCCTCGATCGCCCTGCTCGCCACAGCCAACTAGACATTTTGAATTTGAATTTCAAACTCTGGTGACAGCTAATGTTAGCCTTGTAGCCGGAAGAGTGAATTCGATGTTTGTAGTGATGGCAAGATGAGGCTCCCTGAATCACTGAGACCTCGCATTACTCGAAGCTTCATTCAGCATTGCTCACTAGTGACACCTAGCTACTGTGCAAAGAAATAACAGACAGATTAAATCATTCTGAACCAATGACCCGCCCCCCTCCCCCTAATGACCTGATCTGATATCTGCCTTCACTGTCTCTGAGGTAAGTGTTTTTGGATGCAATATTAGTAATATTAGGTAATATTAGTGTTCATGAGAACAGTAACAGCTTTAATTGTCCAGTTTGAAAACGTATTTTAATATAGTAGGCCACAATCAGTTCCTTGGTAAATAGCTGAAACTGCTTGTGAGTGTTGTAAACAGAAACCAGACATTGCTGGAGGAAAAGCAGGTATTATAATGTCAGATGGGATGAGACTGAAAAAAAAAATCACCAGTGGCAATTCTTTGAACACAGTTTGACATAACCTGGTGGCTTCATGTGATCTGAGGTCTTGTGTTATTATGTTTGGAGCAGGAATACCTATTAAATGGTGGTCAAAAGTTAAGAATAAGTAACATTTTCTTTTAAAGTTTTTGAAAGTCTCTTCCGCTCACCAAGGCGGCATTTAATTGATGGAAAACACAGTAAAAAATATAAATATATAAATGCTAAAACACACACACACACACACACACACGTTTACTTATCTATCTAAATGGGGACATTCCATAGACGTAATGGATTTTATACTACACATTGTATATATTCCATCCCCTTACACTAATGCTACCCCTTAACCTACCCATCACACAAAACTTTCAAAAAAAAACAAAACTTTAATCACTTTATTTTTTATATCAGATTTACAAATGAGGACCTTAAAGGGAGGTTTTTGTAGATTTTGTCAGGTTTTGGTCACTTCTGGGTACAAATTTGTAGACACCCACACACCCCCATGCACACACACTGTATATATATTTAAGTTATTTTTTAAATGTAAATATTGCATAATATTTTTTTTACCTTATTTTGTAATAAAGATAAATTCTTCCTGGGATTCCATTGTGAGGAAAAGAGACTTCTTTCAAAAACATAAAAAATAATAATTCCAAACTTTGACCGCCAGTTTATGTATTGTAGGTTGAGTTGTGCACATGTAAAATTCATCAATAAGTGTGCATGTGAAGCATGTGTTGCTATAGTGGCATTTTCCCAAGGCATTTAGGTCATCAGATCTGCCCTCTGTGGCTTATTCAGAAGACAGAATAAAATACTCATACATTTGTCGCAAATTACTGAATTATAGCCTGAAAGCAAATGGGTAATGAATTCTTGTTTTCGCTTTTGTTCATGATTGGTTTGTCTCTGTGGGCTTTGGGCTTGTGTCGCAGGGTTCTTGCTCTATTACACCTGCACTCTATTGACTTTGTAAAACCTGTTCCTTCATATGAATTATTTGCTTGGCTCTTTGTTGGTTAAGTAGACACGGGGAGCAGCAGCCATTTGTTTTTGTTGTCTGAGTGTGTATTAATCTCTTGTCAAATTAATTAGGCGTAACTGGTATTGTTTATTCAGTACATTGCCTCCATTCACACAGTCTTGTTCAGTCTCATGAAGCCCAGAATAGCTTTGTACCACAACGTTCCTCTGAACCTGGAGGTAAAGTCAGTGTTGCTAAAAATGGATAAATTTGAGGTTAAAATCAGAAGCAAGCAAACATTGATATCGATTTGGCTCGGCTATCAGTGTTAGCTTGCTAAGAGACCCCGTAAAGAGCATGTAGATGGTGTCCAGAGCCTCAGGTTGTGTATCAGGTGGTCTTTTACACTAGATGGCAGTCTTACCACAGATGTTTCCCATCACTGTTAGTGCATCTTCTGCAGTGGACACAAGGTCAGGGTGTACTTCTCAGATATCTGGTGCAATGTTTCTCTAATCCAGGTGGACCGTTCGTAGAAACCAAATAAGAGTCACTTACTTTTGTTGTCCTTCTAAATTTGAGACTATAAATCATCAGAGTATTATGTATTAACCAGCTGTAATTTCAACAGGCTGCATAAGAGCTTTTGGATGCTGCATGCTGACTGTCATTTTGTTGTTGATGTTGTAAAAAAAAATGTCTGCTGTAGTTGTAAAAAGAAATACCGAGGCTTGAGTGAGCTTTAAATAATTGCATTTGGTTGACTGCATATATTTTTAATTTCCTAACTGTATATGACATTAAATTATATTATATTAATTTACCATACATTTCGAGCTATTAAAATGGGTCTTTTGTGAAATGTACTGACTGATGATCTGAATAATGGAAAGTTGCTTGATAATTTCAAATTCAAATTTATGACATAAATGTGTGACTTATTTTACTTAATTTTAGCAGTATTTTAAATATTTATATGTAAATACATTTGTATAAAGGAATATAGTGCACTTTTATATGTATGTACTTTTTTGCACTTTTCTCTTCATGGATATACAATACTGTCCTAAAGTTTGGGGTCAGAAATTATTATTTTTTTTTTTAAAGAAATTAATACTTCAATTCAGTAAGGATGCATTAAATTGATCAAAATTGACAGTAACAAAAATTCTACTTAAAAGAAAATGCTGTTGTTCCTTCTATTCATCTAAAAGTCCTGAAAAAAGAATGATCACGGTTTCCATAAAAATATTAAGCAGCACTTTTTTCAACATTAATGAATAAAAAAATGTTTCTTGAGCTCCAAATCAGCATTTTAGAATGATTTCTGAAGGATCTAATTACATTTTTAAATACATTAGGAATTTAAAAAATGTAATAATATACATTATTATTACAATACAAAATACAATATTCTATTTTACTTAATTTATGAGCTAAAACATATGTATAATATATTATTAGTGTATTTACTTTACAGTAAAATTAGTAAAATTACAGTAAAAATGTTTTTACAGTATCAAATTAATTTCACTAACATATTTTACAGTGCAAAAGCCAGTATTACTCAACACTATATCATTCATTTAATCAAATTGAACTTTCAATCACATTTAATAGATTAAAATTAGAATCATGAGCACGTGACTGCTCTTCTTCAGGCAGTGAGATGTCTGTTTCTCCATCTATTACCTCACAGTGCTTTGTGTTTTTGTCAGCATGACAGCTATCCTGCAGTGAGCGGATAGGTTTGTGTGATGAGTTGGGCCCCTGCGATTAGAGAGAGTGTCACAGTGAAACCACTGAAGGGCATGACTGGACACAAATGTCACTGCTTTGACATCAGTCAGATAAAGGTGAAGGGTAATTATGAATATGAGAGAAAGTTGTCATCAGATCGGAAATGGTTAAAACGAGGTAGACGGCAGTGATTACAGTACATGCAAATGCTTTAGCCAGCGCAACACAAGTTCAACCTCCACCTGTGATGAAAACCATTCAGTTAATTTCTTTCTCCTGGATGCTGTTTGTGCATTTACAAATCAGTGTTTCTGAATATTTTCCCAGCTATCAGCTGCTTGCGGTGGGCGTCTCCTCTAGAAGCTCCGCTGGAATGAAAAGCATTGAAGTGCAAGAATCTTTTAAGAGGCGAAAGCAGAAAGTAATTTTGCTAGCGCTTCAGCGCCGTTATCTGACTGTGTGTTTTTGTGAGTTTCCTCTGGCTGAGCTGTAATGAATAATTAGTGGAGGGAGAAGATAAATAGCCATGGGGCTTCCTGCTACTGAGGAAATCCATTTAGGTTATTACTCCTTACATAAAACTCATTTTCACTCTAAGAGCTGCCTTTACTGTCCATGATAAATAACAAATAGAAAGTGCATAAACAAACAAAAGAATGACAATTACTTTTCCGCTCAATAGAGAACGCTGGTGAACGGTTTTTGGCTCCGGGGTGTGAGGATGGTGTTTGGTTAAGATGGGATGCAATCTCACAGGGGTGGAAGGGTGACACACTTTGGCATTGGGTTTATGGCTTATGGTGCATTACCTATGCGGGGGTCAAGGAAAGGCGTTTGACCCGGCCCAGCAGGAGTGGATTGAAGATCAGAGGCAGCCTCAGGTCAGCAAACTGTGCATTTTTTGAAGGACCACCTTGAGGATTATTGATTTCGGGGCGTCATTTGATACGTTGATTTAAGGGAGTAATTGGATGCAGTCTGCATGTAGAGGGGAAGAGGAGTGCTCATGTGACCTTGGCATCTGCCCTTTCAGGCCCTGTTCATGACCCACAGGTTAGTGTCATGGTTGTGTGTAGTGGGATTAATTGTCACGATGCTGTAGACGGAGACCAGTTTTATTTTTGTGATTGCCTACATAGTCAAATTTGCATCTACATGTGTGACTTGTTGGGCAATCATGTCGAGTCTTACATGTGAAATATATGCATACAATTAATTTCCATTTATAGATATATAAATATGTATAATATATTTATATACACATAACATTTAAATATAATTATAATCATTTTGCTTTTATTTATAGTTATATATAAACATAAATAAACAAGCAAAATGATTATAATTATATTTAAATGTCATGTGTGTGTGTGTATATATATATATATATATATATATATATATATGTATATACACACACACACACACACATAACATTTAAATATAATTATAATCATTTTGCTTTTATTTATAGTTATATATAAACATAAATAAACAAGCAAAATGATTATAATTATATTTAAATGTCATGTGTGTGTGTGTGTATGTATATATATATATATATATATATATATATATATATATATATATATGTATACACACACATAACATTTAAATATAATTATAATCATTTTGCTTTTGTATATGTTTGAATTATGTAATTATATTTCAATGATATTTAGTTATTTACTTTTAACAAGTTAAATAAATGTATATAAAAACGAATTGTGCATATGAATGATGTATGGTGTGGTGTATTGTGTATGGAATAAGATATATTTTATTGATAGACCAAATCTGAGTCAAATCTAATCGAAAGTTGTTGTAAGAACCAAAAAACACAAAGCACAAATTATAACTGAACAGTTGGTTTGAGCTATTTGGTAGAGTTCTCTATGTTTTGTGGTGTGATCCGTCTTCCTTGGTTTAGAAGTGTCAGAATCTCTGCGGGAGGAACACAATTCACGTCTCCCACACAGTTTTACCTGAACGATTCGCAGTCTACCGACTGCATCTTTTTGCCTTGGAAGAATTTTGGAGCAAATAGCTTCATTTGCTATTTCTCTTGAATCGGTCATAAACACAAGCACAATGGTGTTTTTGTCTTCCAAAAAACTGACCACAAAAAGATTATCATGTAGAGAGTAATACTATCACTTTGGCATGTTGATTTAGTCTCAGTAGCTGCTCCAGCCGGTTGATTCGATCTGTATGCGTGGTGGTAATAATTCCCTGAAGGTCTCTAGTGGTTGGCTTCAGAAGAGCTTGTCAGGTTTTCAGTGATGTAAAGCATTTTTTTTTTTTTACATTTTATGTATCATCCTATTAGTGGTCAGGGAGGAAAGTTTAAAAGGAGGGCAGACATACAGTATTGTGTAGATCAGTGTGGTGGTTCTCAACAATTTTAACTCCAAGGCCCCTAATTTACAATTTTAATAATAACACATTTTATTTATATAGTGCCTTTCAAGAACCCAAGGACACTTTACATAACATTGACAAATAACACAAATAATAGATGAACAAGCAGTCAGACGGTGATCATATAACATAAAAAACTAAATAAGTCTGGAACTGACAATAAAAGTAAACAATCAATCTGTTAAAAAAAAACATGATTTAAATAAATGAGTTTTAAGTTCAGTCTTAAAGGTCTAGAGTGAGGAGACGGCATAGAGGTTTCGGGGCAGCTTGTTCCAAAGCTTAGAAGCTGAAATGCTGCAACAGTAGATGGTTTCAACTTCTGTAATTCAAGACAATTGTCAAAACTCTATCTAAGAGTACGGGCAAGAACATAAGGGTGTACTAATTCTGTAAGATATGAAGGTGCTAAACCATGTCAGGCCTTATAAACTAGGAAAGTATTTGGAAATGAATGCAGTAGACAACAGGGAGCCAGTGCAGTTTCTGAAGGATGCGAGTGATGCGCTTGCTGAATTTTTGTAAAATGTAAGTGCACAAGCATCTGAGTTTTGAACAAGTTGTAAGCAATTAAATGCTTTAGTGGGTAGGCCACAAAACAGAGTAGTCCAGTTATAAAAGCATGGATAACCGTTTCGGGATCTTTGAGATTTAGCAAAGGTTGTAAACAATGTTGCAAAGGTGGAAAAATTAAGATTAAACAAACAAATTTAGGATTATAGAACAACACCCAAGAAGCTTTTATAGAATTTAGGATTAACACATTTAGGATTAAACAAGCTGGTTGATATGGAGTTTAAAACATAGTTTAGAATCAATTAGTACCACAAGATTCTGTAAAATGGGAGAAGAATTAACTGTCTCTGTCAGTATGAATGGAGATGTCATGTTGGGAAGAGACGAGGGATGGAAGGGGAAGGAACAACAGAATTTGACAGATTTTTAATATGGAAATTAAGAAGGATCTGACCAAGATGAAGCTTATAGAAGTGGACCAAGAACAGATCCTTGAGGTACACCATGGGAAGCAGAGAGTGAGGTTTGTGTTTATTAAAGCTAATGAATTGTTGCCTGTCAGAGAGATATGAAGTGTGCCACTAAAAGGCAGTGATTCCGATAGCAGTAGGTTAATAGACAATATTTCGTGTGGTACTGATTTAATAATGGTTTAATGTTCTCAGAATGCTTTCAATATGAATTAATTATTACATACTGAGATTTCACAAGTTTCAAGAACACAGTGTTCATTAGACAGTGTTCTTGCCAATGTTTTTTTGACCAATGAATTTGGTACCTTTTCCAGTGATTACAGGCATTCTTTCCTCAAAAAGTGTAATGTCTACAGATTAAATATTTTTAAAACAATGATATACTTGAAATTCCCATCACTTTTTAAGATTATAATAATTTACATGGCTATTCCTGGTCTTGAAATTACACAGGTCTATTGAAATTCCGTCATGTATGCACTATATAATATATACAGTATGTGCTTTTTATCAGTTTAGCTGTAGTTGCTGATATGTAGACAAAGGCCTTGGTTTGCCTTCCCGCCTTCACTATGTATTCCCTCAAAAGTCTTCAGATTTAGCAGACACATACATCTGTTCTCACTCACAGTGTGTGATTGTTGGATCAGTTTGATATGCATCATTTTGAGCAGCTTTGATGTTTTTAAACATAAAAGTTGAGACACAAAGTGCTTGCTATTAAGTGTGACTGTGCCAACTCTTCTATTACCCTCCACAACACCCCCCCCCCCCCTGTCGCAGTCCATTGTAGAGTTGGATGCTTTCAAAGCAAACGCTCTGTACCTTAGATGAGAGACAATCGACGTCTGATTGGCAGAAGTAGGTCTGTCTGAAACGTTGAGTCTACTATGTTGTACCTTCTCGATATCTCTCGATATCACAGAAGCATACACTCGCCCACTTTTTTTTTCTCCCTGTCACTTACTACCTCGTGCACATTTTCATTCTCTCTCATGTTGAATTATAGCACAGCGTACAAGTATGAGAGTCATCAAATGAAGATTAAAGACAGTCCTGTTTCTCTGACAGCTCCATCTCTGGGTCTGTCCTTACGCCTCTAGGGAACAAAGACAATTACATTTAAAATGGATTCGTTCAAAGCATTGAACAACTCATTAATTGCATATTGCAAACAGTACGTTTCAGCAGAAAGTACTGATGAGGAACAGCAAGAAGCCATGTAAAAAAAATAGAGAGAGAGAAAAAAGAAGAACCATTTGGTTATGTGCCTGATTTCATAATTAGAAATTATAGGCATCCATTGAAGGGATTGAGTGACTAGTGTTTAGCTGACCAGGAATCAGCAATACCATCAATTTTCTTTTGCATTTAAGCACTGTGCGGTTAATATTATAGGAAATACAATTTTTAAAAACACAAGTTTTAATTAATAATGCACTATTTTATATTAATAACATTTATTATTATTATATTATTGTATACAAACATTAATATTATAAATTATTATATAGTAGCAAATAAAATCATGTAACGTATAGCCGTACATATAAAGTAAACAACTTTTTCCAATTATCAATCCTTTATTAATTATTTTAATAAATAAAAAGAAAAAAATATAAAGAACAATGAGTGTTTTTCTATAATGTTGTTTGAAATGTGAACAATATTAATCAGTCAGACAGCACAGTTATTAAGTTGACTTGGTACTATGCGTATGTCTTTATTTATGTAAGTATTGACTTGGTGACGAATTATGGTATTTTTGACATCCCTACACAGAAATATAAGTTCGAAAGTGAGTTAGCCATGTCAGCTTCTTGGACAACGATAAGCTGCTAACAGGTTCTCCTGAACAGACAGCCTCACATATAGCCATTGTCAGTTACACTCCTGACCATTAGATATCAGATAGCAGACTTACTGAAGAGGGCAGTTTGTGTCCTGACAAGGCATATGTTGGTCTGCCAGTGCTGTAAGCAGCCCATCACAAATGTATTGTGACTCACAGGGCTTCTTCGGCATCGTTCTGAGAGAGAGTGGGAGAGTTTAAAAAAAAAAAACCCAACAAGTTGGAGTTGCACAGCAGGGGCTTTTGGAGTGGGCACTCTTCCAAAGTTGTTAAGGGCATTAATATTTCAAGAGCCCTTTGTTTTCCTCCAGGGCAATCTTTACCAGCAGCCAATTAGCGTCGGAGGAATCACGGAGGCCGGTGCGGCTCCTCCTCGTTGCCTGTAAATTAGCGGCCGTACAGTTTTGGAAGGGACAGCTGTGTGTGTGGACGCCTCGTAAGACTCTGGTGTCTGTTTGACCAAAGCCAGTGGGGAAAACATGAATCCTACTTATGGTAAATTAGTTATAAAGCCCATTTAAGACGCTCACTGATTTCGAACGCTCCCCAGTTCCTCTTTGGCCCGCAGTGACCCGCGTTGTTGATTGGATAATCGCGCCCCGCACACGGCACATACGCGAACGAACGCCTGTGTGTTTGGAATGGGGAATTGCAGCCGGCACAAACAATGGTTAGCATAGTACTGGGACTCAGTGTAAATTAATTAACAGCATATCACTCTGTAGAAGCAGTGGACGCAGCTGAATGCTCCGCTAACCCGCCGAGCTGCGTACTGATTCCGGTTC
Organism: Pimephales promelas; assembly: GCF_988280905.1. Lineage (NCBI taxonomy): Eukaryota > Metazoa > Chordata > Actinopteri > Cypriniformes > Leuciscidae > Pimephales > Pimephales promelas. Next base: position 27,274,030 of record NC_142782.1, read on the forward strand.
CCCTGATGGTGGAGAGGAAAACGGGGAGAAAATACACACACATCTCTGAGGGGAAATGCTGTGAATCCATAATAGCCTGCAGGAGAGACAACTCAGCACTCTGTACTTTTGTTTAAAGACATGGCTCTTCTGCTGCCGCTCTTTGACGGGTAGTCGAACTCTTCTGATCGACTCTGAGCTGGATGTTAGCAGCGACGACTTGATGTTATAACCTCTTATTTGATGTTATGAAACAATGTGTTGTGCATGTTGTGACACCAGAGCAATTTAGCAGCTAATGTGTGATGGAGATCAAAAATTTACACCCACCCACTGCTTTAATTAAGCCAGTAAAAGCAAATCCCAGTAGCTTGAAGGAGATGGGAAACGTAGCCTAGAATTAGGAGGAGAACTGTAAACTTTCCGGGAAAGTACAGAGGGTTACAGGCACGACATAACTCTACAGCCCAAAATGATATAGGAGAGTACAACTAGTCCTGGAGAAGAAAAAAGTGAGAAATATGTCACCTGGTTGTGTCTTTCTTTGAATTTGCCCTTGATTAAGATGGTAAATCTATTCATATCCTGCTCTGGTCACCGCCAGATCTGATGCGTGACATTTCAGCAGCCCATATTTTTGCTATAAATATATAAACATAATGAAATCAGTCGAATGAATCACCCTGCAGACTAGTTGCTCTCATTGCAAGCCTAATAGGGGATTTTGTTTTCACTATTTAGTAATGGATATAAGTATAGACCATTTCACAAGATGTAAACAACACTGGTCCAGAAGCACTTCCTGTTTCAGTTTTTTAACACTACATAAAAGCTGGGATAAAATACAACTAACAGAACATTTAAAACTGAATGAAATAGTTAAACAAACATCTTTAAGATGTTTTCTTTACATGTGAAATAAAGAAAACAGTTACAAACTGAAACAGGAAGTGTTTCAGTTTGTAAACAACCAGCGTTGTTTACATCTTGTGAAATGGTCTATAACCACTGGATGTTTGATTTACCGTAACTGAGTAGTAGCTAAAAAACATTTAACTCACAAGTTCATTTTGATTCGAATGTGTGACTGATGGCAATATCTTAAAGGGATAGTTCACTTTGAAATTCAATTTTTTTTAAATGAACTATCCCTTTAATGGGGTTGTTCTTTTTATAATTATCTTGTTTGTTTTTACCAGTTTAACCCCATTAAGGTCTAGTTGTTAATTTGATAGATATTATCATACTATTAGAGTGACTGGGTTATCAGCCGATCAAAGTGGCATTTCGAACCCAGGTTCATTGGAAAAACATGCAAAATTTGCAAAATAAAAAAAACATGCTTACAATTTACTGCAGTTTCCAGCTGAAATTAACACTATAGTGGGAGTAAAACAGACACAGACAAACCTGATTTTTTTTCTTTTCACAAAAAAATATTATTTGAGTGGAAGATTATCGATTTATAGAAATTTTTAAAGTATAAACTTAGAAAGACAACCAAAAATATAACTAAATAAATATTCAATTTAAATTTTAATCATCTCCCAACGAATTAGAGATTTTAGCACCTTGGCGGACATCTTCATCTGTTCTATAGGTTTGTTAGAGTTTTCTGGCGAGTGAGAGAGTGGGGAAAAGTGGTGTGAGAGAAGCCAAGAAGTGCCTGAACTGGGTCAAAGAGAGGGGAAAAGAAAGAGCCAGTGGCCATACTGTCTTTAATGGCCTCCCTCCCTCTGACCAGCAATTACAGGGACCTAAATGATGATCTATACAGGCAGAGAGCAACGCTTCGGCCAATGGAGACAGATGGGGTGAGAGGAGAAGACTGCAGATTGATTATTGATTTAGAGGACAATGATGGATCGCGATTTGAAGGGGAGTGTGTGAGGAGAGAGAGTAGGTTGAGAGGGAGTTGAGTTTAAAGGGATGTGTGTGTGTGTGTGAGAGATAGAGAGGTTGGGCTTTGAAAGAGAACAGAAGTGATGTCTTGCAGTAGGTCTTCCGACCTTTAGAGGGAGCTCTTCATGCTCCATAAAGAGAATTAAACAGCATCTGATGAAATTTGATAGAGATAGAGTGGTGAGTTATTACAAGATTAGGTTGTTGTGGATGGTTTCTGTGAACACTATATTATTTGTGCAGTGTGCATTCTGAATCACAATTTTATGTAGGCCTGTTGTAATAATAAAAGGTCAAATTAAGTTTGCTGTCATTTGTGATTGACCCAAAAATATACCTATATTTGTTATATTGACCCAAAATATAATGATATATGTCATATAACAAGTGAAAAGTTTGGAGACACCAAATCATTTTGAATATCGCATTTTCGAATAATAGTAAAACAATTAAAACTTCAGCAATGCACTTTGAAGGATGGAGTTATGTTGTGACCACAAAATAAATAAATAAATAAATCTAATCAACCTATCAACCTATGAATGTCAGAATGGGAAAGAAAGGTGATTTAAGCATTTTTTACGCACAACCATTTCTAGGGTTTACAAAGAATGGTGTGAAAAGGGATAATTACCTTGAGGCGGATGGGTTACAACAGCAGAAGACCCCACCGGGTACCACTCTTCTCCACTACAAATAGCAAAAAGAGGCTACAATTTGCAAGAGCTCAACAAAATTGGACAGTTGAAAAATGTTGCCTGGTCTGATGAGTCTCCATTTCTGTTGAGACATTCAGATGGTAGAGTCAGAATTTGGCGTAAACAGCATGAGAACATGGATCCATTATGCCTTGTTACCACTGTGCAGGCTGGTGGTGGTGGTGTAATGGTGTGGGAGATGTTTTCTTGGCACACTTTAGGCCCCTTAGTGCCATTTGGGCATTGTTTAAATGTCACGGCCTTCCGGAGCATTGTTTCTAACAATGTCCATTCTTTTATGGCCACCATGTACCCATCCTCTGATGGCCATTTCCTGCAGGATAATGCACCATGTCACAAAGCTTGAATCATTTCAAATTGGTTTCTTGAACATAAACATTGGTTTCATGGAACTTGAACATTTAGTTCGCTGTACTAAAATGGCCCCCACAGTCACCAGATCTCAACCCAATAGAGCATCTTTGGGATGTGGTGGAACGGGAGCTTCGTGCCCTGGATGTGCATCCCACAAATCTCCACCAAATGCAAGATGCTATCCTATCAATATGGGCCAACATTTCTAAAGAATGCTTTCAGCACCTTGTTGAATCAATGCCACGTAGAATTAAGTTCTGAAGGTGAAAGGGGGTCAAACACAGTAGTATGGTGTTCCTAATAATGTGTGTGTGTGTGTGTGTGTGTGTGTTTAAGTGTGTCAGTTTTGACTGTTGTGCATGTTTTGTAATTTTCACATACTTACTTTGAAATAAATTCAAAGAATAAAAATGATCTATTGCAAGAAGCTTTTAAGCCCAAGAGTACCAGCATTTGTTGTCATTTGAACACAGTAATATATTAAATGACTTATATCTCCTCTATGAATGACTCTTTATGGAGCTTTTTTGCTGTTATCCATGAATAAGTCAGCGTGTTTCAAGTTTCCTTGCATTTTCTTGACAGTCTTTTCATGTATGGCTGGGTAAAAAAAAAGTTGGTTTTAATCGATTCTCATCTTGAAGAACTGATATCGACTCTTAAATCGCAGGAATCGATCTTTCAGTCTATACAGTTTTCAGTTGATGAATGAACAAATCTTGCCATGTATACCTGAAAGGCATCATGTAATCGAAAATGAATCGAATCGCAAGCTTGTGAAGATCGAACCAAAACGTGAAATTTGTATCAATGCGCAGCCCTATTGTTGACCTATTTCCTATTTCAGCAAGAGTTTTAGATGGGACATATCGAATCAGCCTGTTTCTTTTTGCCAGCAGGCTTTAGTTATGCCTTAACCTTATACTATGATTTAATAATTTCCAGTCAGTCAGTGGCTGGTGGTAAATAAGAAGAGGGACTATTTATTTTATTTTGTTGTCAACATTTAAAAAAAAAATACACTAGCATATAGATGGCCTCAAACTCAAAGCTCTAATTTAGATGTCGTGGAGTCTTTCATGTAATCTTGTTCTGCACTCAGCATCTGAACAGGTCACTCACTGTCCACTCTGACTGCAGTCCACACGCTTTGATGTTCTGTCTGTGTGTTTGTTTCTGAACAGATACATTCAGCTGTTTCCCTCCATAGCTTGAATGTAGAGGATTCTAAGAAGAAATGACCACACAAAAGCGCCTGTGAGACACTGCCTCATTTGATGAGAGGCGCTGTGATAGCCAAGCTTCAAAACACCACTTTATATGTGTGTGTTTTCTTTTCAAATCTTACATTTTATGAGAAAGACCACAGGGAATTGAAAACATACTGAAGGCCCTTAGACAAATCACGTTCCCTTCCTATCATAAACGGGAACCAGTAATGCTGGAAGGAAACCCTGATATCACACTCTCATTAGAACACACAGACAAAAATAATGTTTCTGCTTCCTAAATTTACGTAATTAAAATAAGCTAATGCGACACAATATAGATTTTGTCACTGTTAAACGTAATTGAGTGCAATCAATTAAAAGTTAGAAATAGAAGTTTACTTAATCTATTTGCGTTTGGAAGGCATGACTAATTTCAACTAGCGTTGGGAGTAAATGTTTAAATGATGTGTAATATTATGTGTTTTTGCACAAAGTGAAAAAAGAGGGGGGTTTGCTCATTTTTAATGTTCATTATGTAGGATTTAGAAGAATTTCTGTTATGTTGACATTTTGGGGAGTACCATGAACCCTTTACACAGACTGTGATGACACGTTCCCCCCAGTTATTAACATTGTAATTTAAAAAAACAAACAAACAAACAAATTTACATTTAATACACTCTACTTTGTACGTTGGCATTTAAAATGTCAGAAAAGTAGTTCACGCTGCTGTAAGAGTGTTTCTTGCGCAATGGCTGAGGGAGTGATGGTTAATTTGACATCTTTCTCCCATCTCATCGCCGTAATCAGTGTCTCAGATTTTTTCCTCTTTTGGAAGGTCATAGAAATTATTTTGTGGTTTTTTTTTTTTTTTTTTGCTATTGGAGCAAATGTTATTTGTTGTTACTATTCACCGCTATAGATGTTTACCCAATTATGACGACTACCACTTCTCAAACAATGGACACTTTGTGAAAAGTGCAAAAAAAAGCATGTTGCTGGTGCGAATGCATTGCAAATATCAGCTGAATGACTAGGTGTATTCTTCCTGGAAATTTGATCTCATAACTATCCGATAATAAAAATTCATGAAGCCTAATGTAAATACCTACAGAATGTCAGAATGGGAGTCTGATACTGCTCCATTGAGCTGTGATTATGGGGAGTGTTTCAACCGAACCAGGAAAAAAAATGCCTTGGCACTCAATTCGATAGACCGAATCCCATATGAAAGGATGGCAAAAACATCTTTCCGATCGACAAATGCCTTGATCGCTGATCTCTGTTCCTCATTTAAAATAAATGCGCTGTCAACATCTTCTAGAACAGATGCGATGGCCGTCATCGTAAAAAGCCCGCCTTGACAATTTGATTGGTCCGAACAGCTTTGATTCGGGCATAACTTGCTTCTCAACAGATTAAGTCCAAAGCGAACTTCCAACGCATTCTCATCCCAAGGCGTCATATACGACACTTTTGCCAAAGCGTAAACATCCAACGCGTCAAATGAGACACTTCAGTTATGGTAGGTTTAGGTATGGGGTAGGGTTAGGGTTAGACCACTAGGAGGCGCCTTCTGCCCCATATATATCTGCGTCTCATTTGACGCTAAAGGGTTCTATGTGATGTTGGATGTCTTTGGCTAAAGCGTCGTACATGACGCCTTGGGATATTGTGGGCGGGGCTAAGTTCAGCTGGCATCCAGGCTAGTAAATACCCTCTTGATTTGTTTCATTTGATGCGTCTAATTTTATTGTGTTTACTCAATTCCATTCAAAAGGTTTAATTTAACATCAGTAAAACCCATTTCCAATGCGTGGAAGTGCTGTCCGCGATCGGCAAAAAATTCTTCTTTGTCATAACAGTAAATCAGGATTATATCAGTTTCCATCTGACAAACCCCATCTAATGAAATTGTCCGCACTCTCCACGTGTTACAAAACGATGAGGGCTGGTGGGAGGACATCTTGATCTGGTAGATTCTGTCTATTTAGGAAAATCATTTTCTTTTGAGAACTGTACGTTTCACCCCTCCTCCACTTTGAACTAATCACTGGCAAAAGACTGATGAGGGCTGAATTAATGCCCGTAATGAAGCCATTAGTGTAATTATAACCATGGCAATCAGCCTGTGTTTTGACCATTTTTTTTTCAGACTTGGCGGAAAACACCTTCGTGCTGCATACAAGTGCTCTTAAATCTGCCACATGTCCTTTCCTCTCTGCAATACACCCCCACACTCACACTCGCATCACAGATACATGCACAGGATACTGTCAGTCTCCAGGGGGTTTATGCTCTGGTGGATTCTCTATTCTCTCTCTCCCCCTCCGTCGTGTGCTCTCTGCCCCATCGGGACTTCCTGTGTGGGAGGAAGTTGTATGTGCCAGATTCTAAGTGCATTAGCGAGATTTTGCCTTCAAGGCCTGGGCCGGGAAAAGCCACGTCTGACCTCCACCTTCACGGAATAGAAGACAAAGAGAGAAAAAGTGGCAAACTTGTACCAGCCTTGAGGGAATCAGATCATGTAGAGAATTTTTTATTAGTGCCTGTTGCTAGTTTTGAAACAGTTTTGGGTCTGGATTGATCACTACATTCAAGTTAACTAAGATGATTAGAAACTTTGAACAAAGATGGCGAGAAAAACCTGTTGCATTATTTGTATAATGATTTGGATAAAAGCATCTGCTAAATTAATGCAAAACGAAAAACTATGCAATCTTTGCTGCTGTCTTGAGCAGTTCATACAACACCAAATATCTGCCGATTATTACAGATTTTATTACATTACAGATTATATAAATGGTTTTAATAATACTAATATAATTAATTGAATAATGTAATGTATAATATAGAAATCGATAATAATTATAATACCTAATAATAAAATTCATTGTTTTCTAGTTTTAATTGTGTGCATGCTAATTTTCTTTACTTTTACATTGCAAGTAATCAGCAACTGTAATCAACAATAATCAACTGTAAAATGTTGTAATCTCTAAAATCGTGTAGTATTTTTTTGTAGGTAACACTTTACAATAAGGTTCATTAGTTAACATTAGTTAACTACATTAGTTAGCATGAACTAATAATGAACAGCACTTATTAATCTTTGTAAATGTAAATTTCAATATTTACTAATACTTTATTAAAATCTTGTTAACATTAGTTAATGCGCTGTGTACTAACACGAACAAACAATAAACAGCTTTATTTGTATTAACTAACATCAACGAAGATTAACAAATACAGTAACAAATGTATTGCTCATGGTTAGTTCATGTTAGTTAATACATTAAATAATGGACCTTATTGTAAAGTGTTACCTTTTTGTATTTATTGTTTTATTTTTCATTTACACAAAATAATTATAGAATTCTAATATCAGGCTTTTACTCATCGACCATCCAGCGTGAAAATGGTCCATCTAAGTAGTATCACCAGTGCATCCCTACAATATTGGATAGCCTCTCATACTTTGAGATTATTTCTTAGACATAGTGTGGTTGTAGGAGCTATACTTTTGTAAAGGAAATTTCTGTAAGTAAAGTGTCCTATAATGACTATCAACGACGATAACAGCTAATGGTTGCATGATGGTAATACACAACCTCTCATTGCTTGTTTATTTTAGGGTTAGTGGTAGTCATTATAATTAGAATATATTAACAACAAGTCCCTGCATAAGGTGTATATACAGAGTAGTGCGTGTATGCGTTAAGGTCAGAGTACCAATGAAGTGTGAGCACGAATAGCTCTTTAGGAGTTAGCTGATGTGTGTGATGTGCCGTGTTGCCTACAGTCCTGCCAATTAGCCTGTTTACGTCTTTAAAAAGCTCTTTTAAGGCACATTAAGCATGCACATTTCACCACATGGCTGTGTGGCTCTGAGGTTAATGAATTTTCTCTTCAGCAAGGCATCAGAAATTAACAAGTGGATCTCGAGATGGCAGCCTGAGAGAGGTTTTTACGTGTAAACAAACGGCATCTGAATCCTCATGTCCACGCACACAAACTCATGCATAAGCAGTCTTGCTTAAAGGAACGTTCTTTTACTTAGATCACAGTGGGTGGTCCGTCTTTCCACTGTGACGAGCGCAAATCGGTGAATGAGGGCAAAACAGGGACTTGGTAAACAGTCATGAAGCACCTGTTCTTGCTCACCACTTCCCACCTCAAAAACCTCCTGATGGTTATATGTTCATGTCTGAAGTGTCGTTTCAGATTCTGTCTCTCTATTTCTACAGTCCTTGACTGGATGACTGACAGCTTTGGTTGAATGAAAGTGTGTTTGTTTTGGGGATTGTTGTGTTTGTTGTGACATCACAATATGCCAGAGGATTAGTTCATGAATATTTATTAGGTTCTACACCAACAATTTAACTTGATGATCTATTGTTTAGTTTAATTTACCATAAAAAAAGTGTTGTTACACTTTGTTTTGAGAGAGCAGTCATTTTTGCTTAATAATTCAAGTGTTCAAATGAATGTTCAATGTTTCATTTGATAACTTCATCTCTACATCTGTGACTTCCATCAACAATTGATTGTAAAGTATGACACATTGGCATTGCGGTTATGTTTTTGTTAAGAGTATTTATTTAGGGTTTTATTTCAATAAATTAATATCATAAATATGGACAGATTTTAGTTGTGATTTCATTAGAAATGGAACTTGATAGATGGGAGAGTGTTTATAGCTCATAGGTTGCTCTTTAAGTGCTCTGTAGGGACTTAATGAAGCTCTTAATTATGTTTCACTTAAGTATCAGATAGACACAAATGAAACTGTTGACATTCAGCAGTAGCGTAGAGCTATAAAATGGATGTGTGAATGGAGCCTAGCCTTTGATGAGAAATGAGAAATGAGAATTTGATGAGAGTTCATTTTAAAATGTCTGACTTTTGATGACTTTGGTATCTTAGCAACTCCGAGTAGTTTGTGGCATTGTTGAGATCCCCATCTGAACTCTAGAGTAGACATGAAATTACTAGGGTGAGGGTCTAAGAAGTAGTAGAGCTTTATGTGAAGTATGTAATTTCTTTGTTTCATACTGAAAATAAAGTTTCCCAAACACTCCCCTGTCTGCCACTGGTCAGACTAACATTAAATGCTGTTTTTCGAACCAGTGAGCCACAGTGTTGACCCTTTTCAGGTAATTTATTCTACAAATGGCTTACTTATAGTTGTCTCTGCATATTATTTTGGGATAAAGTAATTTAACAATGAAAACAGTTACAGCCTTCACATTTTAAGTTTGCCGGAAATGAAAATTCACTGCATGTTATTGATCTTACTGTGAACAATTGGGTTAGTCCACCTCAAAATGAAAATTCTGTAATTAATTACTCAGCCTTATGTCGTTCCAAACCTGTAAGACTTTTGTTCATCTTTTGAACACAAATGAAGATCTTTTTGATGAAATCTGAGAGCTTTCTGTCCCTCCATTGACATCCTACGCAACTACCACTTTCAAGCCACAGAAAGGTAGTAAAGACATCATAAAAGTAATCTATGTGACTCCAGGGGTTTAAGCTTAATTTTATGTAGTGATGCGAGTGCTTTGTTTGCCCAAAAAATATAATTTACCTCTTTATTAACAAAATATTAATCTCCATGTTCACGACAAAGTGGTAGTTGCCTAGACTGTCAGTGGAGGAACAGAAAGCTCTCAGATTTATATAAAAAAAAAAGATCTTCATTTTTGTTCCGAAGGTGAACGAAAGTCTTACGGGTTTGGAACGACATGAGGTGGCACCAAGAAATGGTAGAAATTGACAGAAATTGCATTTTTGGGTGAACTCGCCTGTCTTTTTTTTCCTTCTCTCATACGTTGGACTACAATTGTTTAGTCCACTTATCCCAATTTTTTATTTTTTTTTAAAATTGATTGCAAGTTCGCATCCAGTCATTCTGCATCAATACAGCCAACAACCAATGGACTAAAGAAAATCAATTATACATTTAATTTGGATGTATGTCAGAGTAAGGAAGAATAGACCTGTTGATATTTCTGTCAAGTCTTTAAGCAAGAGTCTCCCTTTACTTACTGTTTACTCTCATTGCTGTCTAGGAGATACAATAGATATATAGAAGAGATTTTTAGTGTGATTTTTTTTTTCTTGTCAGTGTGTTAATGTTATCTCTGTTGTATTTACAGTCTCTGTGATGTACGTGTGGTGTGGTCCTGCCACCGCAGAGAGACCTACTATGAGAGAGAATTGAGAAACCATTTCATAGGTGGTTCATTTTCATATTAAAGACAAGAGGTAAAATAATTGTGAATTATATCACTGGCCGCTAAAGTCCTCTGCTAAATACTGGACTAAATCCCTCAAGTTCTCGTCAAAAAAAAAAAAAAAACCCTCAACAATTTTGCACTCTAGTAATCTTCAGATTTAATAACCTTAAGCTTCCCTAGTTCTATAAATCTGAGCTTCCAACACCCTCCCCTCCTCCTCTCCTCCACCACCACTACCCTCTTCCTCCTCCTCCCTTTCTCGCTCCCCCGTGCTCTCCAAACGGCTGTGCATTTTATCTCTGTAATAACACAAAGCCGCCGTCACAGCCTCCCGTCAGGCAGATAACAGAAATTCCTGCCCATATTTTAATAGCTTCTGGCCGCTATCTCTCGCTCCCAACTCCTAAGGAGCGTGCGCACTCACCTTGGAAGCGCAAGCCTGGAGGAGATTCCCCGAGAAACCTGCGACTGGTGTGCTCGCGATCGGAACGCCACCGGAATCTTAATGCCGGGCTCTGCTGTTGCCATAGCACTGCCTCCGAGTCTTACTGTGTTTCTGTAGTGAGTCGTACCTGAGAAGGGCTGGAGACCACAAGAGTCTCGCGACCCTCAGGGGCCGACGGAGAGCGAGATGCTCTTGAGCAGCTCAAGCTGGGCGGCCTTTAATGCCTTTACTAAAGACCGTGTGATTTCCCTGGAGTCAAAACATATTCAAAATGTCTATCAGAAGGAGGCGGGGTAGATATTGTCGAGTGCCATTACAAGATTATTATATATATGCACTGTAAAATGGTGGAAATGTATGTTATTTTCGAGGTCTGCAGGAAGGAGGAATTCAGATGGTATTCAGGCCCTAGCTCTTGTTTTGTTTTAAAAAGCATAAAGATCTATGCCACGTCTGTAGTCATGCATGTGCCATTATGAAATGGGTTTTTGAACAAATCTGGAGCACAGACCTGAATGAATATATTAATTTTAGTGGCATGAATCCTGCGTGTATCCCCCCGACGCTTCACGCCAAATGCATGGGAAACTTCACTGAACATGCTAATTACTTCCTGTTCGGTTTTTGACATGTCACCGGGGACCCGGGCTACGGAAACGGGGCTCGTTGTCGCGGAAATCTCGGTTGAAATTGTTTGGCTCAGCCCTGGCAGAAAGGAGCGCAAACATGTCCTCATGACTTTTAATCCTTGTGAGTCAATAGAGAGGTGTTTATTAACTTTCACTTGACGCTGCCAGAAATATCTGACGGGATTATGCATTAGTCCATACGGGGTGGGAAAAAAATGGGAAAAAGACTGAATTCCTGCACACTGGGAAGGAAGCTGTTGTGGTCTGATAGGATGGATGCCAGCTGGAAAGAATGTGGACTTGCACACACATACACATTTTCACCTCTTTATGTTGTGGTATTAGAATACCAACTGTAAAGTTACTGTGACAGGAAGCTGATGTCAGCTGGTTGCGTGTGTGTTTGTCTTCCCAGGGTGTTTTCGGTTTACTTCGGTTTGCAGGAAAAATACTCAGTTTGTCCTGGCAGATAGAAAGGGTCTATGAACAGAGTATTGTATTTACCTCAGATATGAAGTGATCAGGGGGGGGGATATTGTTGCATGGGGTCTGGAGTTGTTGTTCACAATTGTGAACCTACAGATGGCATACTCAGGTGAATCCTCAGGTGTTAGCGGCATTAGCTGTCCGTCTGTGCTGCTTAATCTCTGTGGCAGTGAGGATTAAGAGATGTGCTGTGTGGGATTGTGGGATTGAGTCGATGCTGTGTCTGTGTGAGTCAGTGTGGAGATGTGTGTGGCAGTTGTGCTTTTGTGTGCGGCAGGGTGATGCTGTGATTCTTTGTATAGCTTGGTACAAAAATGTGGATTTTTCCTATTAATCATGATCTTAATTTGAATGATATCAATATCAATTCCCAAGATTGATCCTTTGGGAACAAATTATTCATATGAACTGGTTCTTTTTAAGGATTCAAATCATGAACAAATTAACCCTTTGAGCCAGTTCTTTTAATGAATCATTCAGAAGTGTTTTTGGTTATCGCTGTGTACAGCATATATTACCGTCCACTTTTTAATACACCGCGCTTGTATACCCAGTTGGACCCCATTTCGCCTTCAGAACTTAATTCTTCGTGCCATAGATTCAGAGATGGTCTCTTGAATACCTTGGTTGTAACAAGAGGTTATTTGAGTTACTATTGTCTTTCTATCAGCTTGAACCAGTGTGGCCATTCAACACTCTGGCACCAAATTATAGGCATATTATTGATGATTTTATTCATCGTCTGGTGTCGTTTAAAGCCATTTGAAGCTGCACCGAAACTCTCATTTGGACCTTGAACCGTTTGGTTCCCATTGAAGTCCATCATATGGAGAAAATCCTGGAATGTTTTCATCAAAAACCTTCATTTCTTTTCGACTGAAGAAAGAAAGACGTGGACATCTTGGATGACATGGGGGTGAGTAAATTATCAGCAAAAGTTTTTTTTTAAAGTGAACTACTCCTTTAAATCACATTTCTTCCCCATTCTGATGCCCAGTTTGAACTTCAGCGTCATCTTGACCACATCTGCATGCCATTTGATTGGCTTATTAAATATTTGGGTTAACAAGCAGTTGAACCGGTGTACCTATAATAAAGTGGCCTGTATATATATAAATAAATATATTATCAATATATAAATATGAGTATATTACAATATATGAATATATGCTAATAAAATGTATATATCCTTAAAATGGTATATATGGATATATACCCATCTTTATGTCAGTATTTGAGGTTGAGTAGAATTTTGTTTATCAGTTTGTCTTGCTATGTGTATCTCAGTGTGTTGCAGTGTGGTTGTTGTGTAAGAGAGCTAACAGGAGCAGCAGCGGCTGGGATTGAATTAATACCGTTCAGAGCGTCTCATAACAGTATGAAATATACAACACACCTTCAGGGAGCGCTTGGGGTCTGGCAGCAGCCTCTCTCCCTCATTTTCTTGCTTTTTGTCTGTGTGTCTGACTGTCTGTCTAGCACTCTCTCTCCTGCACTCACTCTCTAACTTCCCATTTCCTCCCAGCTGAATGGATTTACTGTATCTTCACCTCTCTGGGTTTGGTGTAATAAACTCCTGTATGCCGGGCTCCTGTTTGCTGTACGACAGAGAGAGGATACGTGATTTGTCTCTTAGAAGCCCGATGCTGGAAATGTCAGGGACAGTCATGTTCAGTAGAGTCATGTTGGGAGAAGTTTAGTCTGTGAATGTCACTGTGAGAGGGGAAAGCAGGCCATATTCATCCCTGTAGCGATCGAAAGTCCTTTTAAACTCCCTGAGAATTCTCACGGAGCATTAGACGTTCTGGCATCAAGGCTGGTGACTGCACTTCCTATGTGTCACGGCACGCTGAAAATCCCCCTCGCTTCAGAGTGATATGCTACTTTAAATGTGGTACATTTCACAGCATGGATGATATCGGTGTGAAATACTTGGGACAATAAAACGGCTCAATTTAAAGAGTCTCATTAGTGTGATGCCACATTTAACTATGACTTTAGTTGCAGAAACCCCTCAGAATGCCACCAAACGGCAGGGGCCAGTGGGTTGTTGAGAGAGATGAAAGATACTTGACCTTGGTAATCCATCGCCTGAGGACGTGAAAAGACGAATGTTTCGCTCTAGTTCCATCCAGCTGTCTCCGTGAGCGTCATCTCATATTGATAGAAAGAAGCTAGACCTTTGAGATCTATAAGACGGATCGGCCTTCACTGACAGCCATCCATCATCGCAGTTGAAATGTGATTAATGGTGCCGAATAAAGGGAAAAAATAACAGACATTAAAGTTTAGATCTCAAGTATGGCCCATTAAGTATTTTGCCAGTTGCATTTATGGCTACCTTAATCCTTTTTAATATGGCAGGAAATCGATGGCTTCATATTGGTAGCCTAGGTTTTCAACATACTCTATCAAATCCACAGAGGATCTGTCGATAGACCTTGGGCTACTCTGTGAGGTTTGTTTAGTGCTCATTGGACATGCCACTGACCACAAACACAAAGATTGATGATTTGTGAGTAATAAATGAGGGATTACTGTGTCCGAATCCTCCTTTTCCACCCCCTTTTTTTTACTTTTGTCAAAGGAAATGATCTAATAACAGAGAGGTCACTGATTGTATGTTACACTGACAACTGTATTTATGTCATCGTTATAGATTACAAATTGCATTTTAATGTAACTTTAAAAAGTAAGGCTGCCAAATTCAACGTGTTATCTTGTTTGAAAAATAAAATTAGCAATTTGTTAACAACATTAGTTTAACATGCATTAGGTGTCATTAACTAACACTGAAGAATTTTCCAGCATTCATTATTATTGGCTAATTAAAAAAAATATACTATTGTTTATCATTGATTCATTCTTACTACAATAGCTAAAGCCAATGTATACAACTTTAAATGATAAAAATGTATGAGACTAAGAGAAAGAGACTGTATGCATGAACTATGATAAATCTGATATGATTTAATTCAAGAACACTCTACAATAATTGATATATGTTAAAATTAGTTAATGGAATAGATAGCATTTATTTACCTCATATTTTGCCTTCAAAATATTGAATGTGACTTAATCAAACCCAGTTGGCAGATATTATTGGAGCTTCAACTCTTTATTGCACAAAGTTTACATGCGCAGGTGACGCACATGTAGAAAATTGTCGCATTTATTGTTTTATAATGTATTTATGTTTAAAAAAAATGTTCATGGAGGACGTTATCAATGACTTCAATCCTCAGGTTTTTCAAGCTATTGAAATGGTGTTTCAGACACGAAATGAAATATTTAAGGTTAAAAACTTAAAATAATTACATTGCACTGTGTTAGATGAGTAATTTTATTTTTGTTATGGTCTTCATCAGAGAAACGCTGAGTGCTCTTATGTGTTTATACTTTTTTTTTCTCTCAGAGCAAAAAAAAACAAAAAAAAAAACGCTTACCATCTGTAATCTCTTGGAGGGAAGAATTATCTCATGCTATGATTATAGAGAAGGTGAGACTTTCTTCATATGTTCAGATCTCAAAGAGTCGAGGAGAGTATGTCTTTCTTTCTCACTCTCACATTTTCCAATCCTCTCACTCTGTATCCTATTTTCTCCCTGTCTCACTTATTCTCCATTTCTGCTCACATTCGCACTTTCCTCTTGTTCTCTATAGGCTGGAAGTTTCTCCTAAACCCATAGTGAGACCCTGATTATCTGTATTCATAAGAAGGAAATAAGTCTGTAATTCCAGCAGGGCAGGGTGCTAAAAGACCTAATTTGACAGAACAAGTCCAACTATAAAAAGTCTTTATGTGATCATGTGCAGGATTTAGCATCAAACCAGAAAAAAACCTGGAGTAAAGTGGGTTTACTGCATCCCTCTGCAAGAACAAGGATTA
Source organism: Pimephales promelas (assembly GCF_988280905.1). Taxonomy (NCBI): domain Eukaryota; kingdom Metazoa; phylum Chordata; class Actinopteri; order Cypriniformes; family Leuciscidae; genus Pimephales; species Pimephales promelas. The sequence goes on from NC_142782.1 coordinate 27,289,886, forward strand.
TTACCGTCGCCCTGTGAGTGAAGCTTGCTGATAAATTCTGTATTAAGATGTTCCAGTATATTGAAATTTCTCCTGCACACGCCGGAGTCGGAGCAAAGAAAGACCATTACAATGGCGAGCTATTTATTTGTCACGATATTTTTCTCTCTCTCTGAAATAAAAATTGTATCGCTTATACGTTTTTTCCCCCCACAAGGCCATTTTCTCCTTAAGGCACTGGATCAGGCGGATGGTGGCTGTTATTTGTCTATGCAGTGAGGCTGAACGAAGGAGAGCTGCTGTGTTTAAGACTGCTCTAACACCTCCGTTTTCCTGAATAATTGCCTCCATCATAGCTGCCGTGATCCACAATGCCCTGTACTCACAATCCTACTGCTGAAGACTCTTAAAACACTGAGACTCAGGTATACATTACACAAAACAAGCTGGCTTTTAAAGGGTTCGTGCACCCAAAAAATGAAAATTCTGTTATTTAGTCATCATCATGTTGTTCCAAACCCGTAAGACTTTCGTTCATCTTCGGAACACAAATGAAGATATTTTTAATGAAATCTGAACCATTTCTGTCCCTCCATTGACAGTTACGCAACTACCACTTTGATGCTTCAAAAAGTTCATAAAGTTTTAATAAATATTTTGTTGAAGAGACTCGATCACTTTTTATGATGAACAGATTGAATTAAGGCTTTTATGCGCTGTGAACTAACGTGAACATGAACATTTTTATTAACTAACATTACCAAAGGTTAATAAATGCTGTAAAATATTTTATTATTAGTTCATGTTAGGTAATAACTTATTTTAAAGTGTTACTGAAAAATAACTAACTTAAATGAGTAAAGTAAATAACTTAAGTAAATAACTGAAAGAAAGACCAATAAAAGAAAGTTTAAGTACTAAAATTACCACTGGTATTTTGACAACCTTTAACTGAAATAAAAGTAAATTAAAGAAATATTTCAAGAAAAAAAAGACTAATCAAAAGTATAAAAGCTCATAAAAAAAGTTACTTAAACTTTAAAATATTGAAAAAAATATAAGTTTATTAAAAAAATCTATAAATGTATGCAAAATAATGAAGAGCAAATAATGTAGTTTGGTTGCAAAATAATTTATTCTAGAATTTTTTAAATAAACTTTTATTTTGATATATATATATATATATATATATATATATATATATACACAGTGAGGAAAATAAGTATTTGAACATCCTGCTATTTTGCAAGTTCTCCCACTTAGAAATCATGGAGGGGTCTGAAATTGTCATCGTAGAAGCATGTCCACTGTGAGAGACATAATCTAAAAAAAATCCAGAAATCACAATATATGATTTACAATATACAATATAACTATTTATTTGTATGATACAATTGCAAATAAGTATCTGAACACCTGTCTATCTGCTTGAATTCTGACCCTCAAAGACCTGTTAGTCTGCCTTTAAAATGTCCACCTCCACTCCATTTATTATCCTAAACTACAGTAGATGCACCTGTTTGAGGTCGTTAGCTGCATAAAGACACCTGTCCACCCCATACAATCAGTAAGAATCCAACTACTAACATGGCCATGGCCAAAGAGTTGTCCAAAGATACTAGAGACAAAATTGTACACCTTCACAAGGCTGGAAAAGGCTACGGGAAAATTGCCAAGCAGCTTGGTGGAAAAAGGTCCACTGTTGGAGCAATCATTAGAAAATGGAAGAAGCTAAACATGACTTTCAATCTCCCCCGGACTGGGGCTCCATGCAAGATCTCACCTCGTTGGGTCTCAACGATCCTAAGAAAGGTGAGAAATCACCCCAGAACTACACGGGAGGAGCTGGTCAATGACCTGAAAAGAGCTGAGACCACTTTTTCCAAGGTGACTGTTGGTAATACACTAAGACGTCATGGTTTGAAATCATGTATGGCACGGAAGGTTCCCCTCCTTAAACCAGCATCTGTCAAGGTTCGTCTTAAGTTTGCCAATGACCATTTGGATGATCCAGAGGAGTCATGGGAGAAAGTCATGTGGTCAGATGAGACCAAAATACAATTTTTGGTCATAAGTTAACTGTGTTTGTAGAAAGAAGAATGATGAATATCATCCCAAGATCACCATCCCTACTGTGTGAAGCATGGGGGTGATAGCATCATGCTTTGGGGGTGTTTTTCTGCACATGGGACAGGGCGACTGCTCTTTATTAAGGAGAGTATGACCGGGGCCATGTATTGTGAGATGTTGGGGAACAACCTCCTTCCCTCAGTTAGAGTATTGAAGATGGGTCGTGGCTGGGTCTTCCAACATGACAATGACCCGAAGCACACAGCCAAGATAAGCAAGGAGTGGCTCTGTAAGAAGCATATCAAGGTTCTGGTGTGGCCTAGCCAGTCTCCAGACCTAAACCCAATAGAGAATCTTTGAAGGGAGCTTAAACGCCGTGTTTCTCAGCGACAGCCCAGACATCTAGAGAAGATCTGTGTGAAGGAGTGGGCCAAAATCCCTCCTGCAGTGTGTGTGCAAACCTGGTGAAAAACTACAAGAAACAAATTTGCAGTTATAAAATCATATATTGTGATTTCTTTTATTTTTATTTTTTTTATCGATGTCTCTCACAGTGGACATGCACCTATGATGACAATTTCAGACCCCTCCATGATTTCTAAGTGGGTTTTCATGATTTTGAACTTGCAAAATAGCAGGGTGTTCAAATACTTATTTTCCTCACTGTATATATAAAAAAACATACAGTATTCTTATACAGAGATTAAAAGGTGCCCGTACACGTTTGAGATAAAAGTTAGCCTATCCAGTGTAAAGAATCTAGCAAGATGCTCTGTGATTGGTCCATTGAAATAGTCCCGGCTGTGCTTTTGGTGTGAGCTATTCTTTAGCATTCAAACCTGACCTTCATGAGCCTTTTCATCTACAGTGTAATGCAAAAGATCAGGTTCAAAATGGGATTTCTTTTTCAGGAACTTGAATGCATTTGTGCGGCATGGCATTTTGCGTCACATGTGCAGTGTTGTGTACGTGTGGAGTGTTAAATATGGGGTTCTTCCAGCCTCTGTGCGGTTCTCATTTCTCTTTGCCTTCATGTTAATGGAATCAGGGGAGAAAACCAATTGTCCTTAAGGAACGAGTGAATGAAATGCACTGTAAATGCCATCAGATGACAGATCGCAGAGATTGGACAGACGCGAGAGGGAAAGAGAAGGAAACGGGGCGAGGGGGCGGAGGAGAATAAATGGTGTTTCTGCTTTTCATTTCTAGCTGTGCCGTATCCTCCCATTTCCCCTCTACCGAGCTACAACCACACATTAACCGCAGCTTTACAGCCCAGTAGTAGATGCGATAGAATAATGTGGGTGTATGTGAGCCAGAGGAGGCTTACTGCAGTACATTCCCTTTAATTAAAAAACACCATGAACCCAGACCACGAGGAAGAGGTGGGAACCTCAGGACATTCTGCTGCTTTTTACAGCCATCTACAAAGTATTTTATCCCTCTGCAATGACATGTACCCATGCTTTTATGACATGGCAGTAAAGAGAGACTCCTGGGATGGGAGACCGAGGGTCCCACATTTACTAGCTGGTGAATTATTACCAGTATGCTGTCACGGATCAGCCCAGGTCCCGGGTGTCCCCACTGTGCAGTGAAATGGTTATGTGGTTGTATGATATTGTTTTGTGTCTCGACACATCTATTGCTTTATACTCTATATTTAAGTAGGTAGATATGAACTGACTGCCATAGAACACAGATGCTTAATCTGTTTTTGGTCGAGATTAAATGCTTGTTTGCATTGTCTTTGTGACACTTAACCTTATTATATGGAAATTTATTTGAACAGACATATTTTTCTTAATTATTGCGTTATAGAGCCCAATCACTTGACGCAGCGTGGCTAATTTATACATTTTATTTACTTTTTAATAAATTAAAAAGTGGATTAATGATTACAGTTTTTGTAAGACTAAATTCGAAATCTTCAACAGATGCTGAAAGGGTGTTTAATGGATTATTAGCTTGATTAGCTCATTATTCATGTTGTAATATATTTTAACCAAGACTGACACAAGATATTGAATCCTCTTTGATTGTTTTTTTGTTTTTTTTGCAGCAAATATCCTCAATGTTTTATCTGTAAAATAAAGATGGCTTGATCGGAGGATAAAGGATACTGTCTATGATTGGGTTCAAGGCTCTGGGCCACTCAAGGACATTCACAGAGTTGTCCATAAGCCACTATAGCATTGTCTTAAAGGGATAGTTCACTTTGAGATACATTTTTTTCTATGTTTTAGCTTACCTTAAGGTCCTCCAAGACGTTGGTGTCTTTGTTTCCGCAGTAGTTTCAATTTTGATATTTTTAGGTCAAACCATTCTTGTCTGTCAGACATCTAAATTAAACATGATTTAATGACTCGTAAATGTAAGTACACATTGATGGCCCAAGACACAAAACAAGCGGTTTGTGTGAGAAAACGAACAGTTTTTTTTTATCGTTTTTACCTCTTGTAATTACAGCCATTTCCAAGTGATCTGAGGGAGCGGACGCTTTGTGGCTGTAGTAATCAATGTGTATTTACATTTACGAGTCGTTAAATCATGTTTAATTTGAGGTGCTGACCATAGACCTGCATTATATGACTGACAGACAAGAATGGTTTGATCTAAAAAATATCAAAATTGAAACTACTGTGGATGCCCTTGAGGTAAGCTAAAACATACCAACATATTATTTCAAAGCGAACTATTCCTTTAAGCTTGTGCTTGGGGTCATTGTCTTGTTTGAAGGTGAACCTTTTTCCCTTTCTGAAGCTGAGTGATGTGGACTAGGTTTTTATTATGGCTGTCTCTATTTTGCTGTGTTGAGCTTTCCTTCTACCTTGACGAGTCCCCCAGGTCCTTTCGCTGAAAAACACCCCCACAGCATGATGCTGCTATCACCACACTCTAATGTTGGGACGGTATTGCGCAGGTGACAAACAGTGCCTGGTTTCCTCCATACATGATGCTTGGAACTGAGGTTCATCACACCAGAGAATCTGGTTTCTCACAGAGAGAGTCCTTTAGGTGCTTTTTTTTTGGTGCAAATCCCAATTGGGTTTTCATACGTCTTCACTGAGGAGAGGCCTGAGTCTGGCCACACTGCCATAAAGCTCAGATACGTGAAGTGTTGCAGTGATGTTTTTTTGGTCAGTTTCTCCCATCATGGAGATGGTATATCCCATCATATATATGGAATATGATGATGGAGGCCAACACTCTAACTAAGGCCTTTTGTGAACTTTCAATTGATTTTTTTGTAGTTTTCCCCAGTTCTTGTGTCTTGACTAGGGTTGGGTATCGTTTGAATTTGAACGATTCTGATTCCGATTGCGATTCCTTGTTTCGATTCCGGTTCCTAACGATTCTCGATTCCGATTCTTTTAAGAGGCAGGGTCAAAAAAGTTTAGCTAACCTTGCTAACCAATGGCCCTTTCTGAAGGAAATACTCCTTTTGTCACAAATTTTGCATTTTGCCAAGATTTCGTTATTTTTAGAAAAGTGAAGCCACACTTTGGACCGCCGACGTAAGGTACTCATGTTCGACTCACACGGTTATGCCAACACTTCCGGTAGACCCTTCTTCGCTGGTGTTGTTCAGCTGTTTCTTCTTCCGCTCGGCAGACTGTGAATATATCGAAACTAGGAATAGAAATTTTAACTTTTGAACGATTCCGGGAAAAACAAAAAGTTAGTCTCGGTTCCAATCGATACTCGATTCTCGATACCCAACCCTAGTCTTGACACAATACTGTCTCTGAGCTCTACAGGCCGTTCTTTGGACCTCATGGGTTGGTTTTTGCTCTGATATGCATTCGCTGTGCCTTTCCAAGTTCTCATACCCATTCAATTGAATTTGCCACAGGTTAACATCTACTTGTGGAATCTGATTTTGCAAATAAACACATAAACAAACAAACAAATAAATAACTAAAAGCCACAATCACCAAATTTAAAATACAATGGTCCCAAATCAAAAGCAAATGACCTTGATAAATCTTTCCCAAAGCCTGGAGACATTCATAAGGGTCACAAATCTTCACAGAAATTGAAATTGTCAGCACATAAATTGTTTTCCTTCTCTCAGCTTCTATTCTTATTTTTATGACACATTTGGGTACATCCATTTGACAGTTCTGCCTGCAGATGAGAGTTTGATTGGTAATGAGAAAGGACTTTGATTAGGGCTGATCCAGTAGAGTTTGTGCTTCAACTCAGGAGAGTCTGACACTCCAAACAGGCTGCTGGTCAGATTTGTCAATCAAAATTAGTCAAATATATCAGTCCTCTTGTTATTCCAGACGAGTCTCTGTCATTATAATTGCTTGGACCTTTGACCTTATGGCAATATCTGTAATTTCATTCCGTGCCCTGGACCAATTTAAGGTTGTCAGAAATCGATGACAGATTACATAATCAGATGTCTTTAGAATTGAAGAATTCACTCGTGTCATCATTATGCTGCACTTGTGACATTATTTCCTATGCTAAAGGTTTCAAGCACCAAAAATAGTTAGAATTTACTTTTAATTTTTTTGTCAATAGATCTACATTTGTACGTAAAAAACAGCATCCTATACAAATCAAGTGTGGAATCTGTTACAAGGTCATACTTTAAATGACCTTTCTAATTCCTGAACAATGAGACTTTAGGAAGGACTAAAGTTAAGAGCTTTGCAAGGACACTGTGAACATACGGCTGAGCCTGGCAGATGTGCTCTCTCTCTCTCTTTCTCTTTCTCCTCAACACTTTTTTTTTGCTCTTTTCTGAACGCAGTCATTGTCTGCTGTACGGGACATTGGGCACGGAGACTCTCATTACTCAAGTAAGGAGGTCTCCAATAACAAGGGCAGCTAGCGGACGATGTTTGAACACATTAGCTGTGCGGTAATGCATAATGTATGACATGGTGTTTGCGTGCACGATGGTCTTCACCTGGCCTGTGGGCCAGAGATTATAGGCAGAGAGATGGGGCGAAGAGATGACATTATACTGAGGGAGAATTTCAGTCTATTCATCTCTGCACCACGACTGCTGATGGGACTCGGGCGCAAGAGCCTGCTTACGCCAATGCGGTGAGAATACATTTAAAACCATCCAAGATCCAAGAGTCTGCGTCAAGAGTGGAGTGTTTTTAATCATTAATGTGGAAATCATTCATCTGTTCTGTGAGTTATGACTCTTCTGTAGGTACAACGTAGTTCATCCAGTGCTGTGATGAGTTTAAGTTTCGATTATTTCGTATTAATTGAAAACAAACTAGTTCCAATAAAACGGAGGGTTTTGTATATACCCAGGCACTTGCTGTGGTATTCCGCCATACATTATAGTTATCCACGCATAGAAAAGCGCAATGTTTTATTTTGTGTCACCATTCTTGGTTGAGTTACTCTACTCGTGTAACTGTATTTAAATAGGGAAAACGTGGAGGTGTTTGGTCGCTTCTCCTCTTGGATCCTAATGAATGAACTGGGCTAGTGAAGTGCTATCAAAGTGTCTCGCGCGCCCAAAAGCCCAAAAGGCTCCATATATAACCTTTTTCCAGGTTACAAAGAATTGAAGAATTCTTATTATTGAACCATTTAAAAGGGTTCTCTATAGAACCTTTTAGGGGTTCCAAATACGTAGCGCTGATAGAACCTTTCTTCTAAGAGTGCACACTTTAATATAGGGTGCAATTCTCACTTTTCCTCAATAAACTCCTAATTACTGCTTATTAATAGCTTGTAAGGTCATTATTAAGTTTTATATTAAGTATTGGGTAGGATTAAGGGATGTCATGCAGAATAAGACAATAAAATGTGCTTTATAGGTACTAATAAACAGTCAATATCCTAGTATGCATTCTTATAAGCAACTAGTTAAAAATTGAGAATTGAACTAAAACTGAAGTGTTTCCATTTTGTCTAGCCAGTAAAAGAGATTTTTTTCTCCCCAATATTAGAGAAACATTTTCAGTTCAATTCTCAATAAAATCATTCCAAAGCAATATTTTGTCACAAAAATATTGCACCCAAACCCCACTTTGAAAACCCATGCAATAAAAAACTCAAAGAGAAGGTTTGCTCTCTTTCTGTACATTTATAAATTCACAGCAAGCAGAATCTTATAAAACTCCAGAAACACATCTCATGTTGGAAACTCATACATTCTTCACAATGACACAGTTGCCATCTCTCTGAGAAAAAGCCTGGCTTCATGGAACGCCAAGTAATGGCATTAAGTGAAAGCAAAATCATAAAAAAGACTGAGGTGACTCATAAATTGTCATCGACTTGCAGCATTCTCCTGAGAAAAATGGTTATCTGTTTCTGACTTGACAGTTTCTGATGGATTCCGCCTTCTTATAGACATTAGATCTGTTCCAAAACTTAGTGAGCTGCCTCAGCCTCACATGGTACACGTTGACTCCCAATTTCAATTGAGTTTGACATTAGAATGTTGCAAAACTAACAGCAGGAAACGCATAACGCAAACATTGGAAAGAAAGTTATCTCTTTAATTATACTGTACTATTATTTATAAGCAACTTTTCTCTCACCTCATCAATCCAGAGCCTTTTGCAGTGCATGATTGCCTTCTCAGCATAGGATACATGTGATTCTACCTCAAATTTTGACCCCAACAAGGTATCCGAGGCAGCCATCACATCGGGAGTGCACCTATGACTGGGGTGATGTATTGCAATCTTAATGAGTATTTTCTTATTTTATTTACATATATACTGGATATGTATATTTATATATTTATATATATATATATATATATATATATATATATATGTGTGTGTATATATATTTTATATATTTATCTATATTTATATTTTCATTATTTTACATTTTATTTATATTTGTATATTTTTTTTAGAATGACATTTTTTAGCATATTTTATTTTACATTTTTATTTACATTTTTTTTACATGAATATTTAGAAAAAAAAGCACCATTCAGAGCAGATCCATGCCAATGCAAAATTTACGGTTGTACACACACAAGTGAGTGAAAGATCACGTTATATTCCAGATTTGAATAACTATACACCGAAAGTCCCAGTATTAGAGTATCATGAGCCAGATAACAATATGATTTTGTATCGCCAGGTCCCTGCTGATTCCCACCCCTGATGCCTCGCTTTAATATCTAGACTCCGTAGGCAGCTCATAACTTTTTCGACCAAGCAATTTAGAGAGCTTCATTTGAGAGCGCGTAATGACTATACTTGTACATTAAGTGCAAAGGATTTGAAAGTCATCACAACAGATCCGACACGACTCAGCCATGCCAAGCCGCTTTTGTAGTGGGCTTTTTTTGTTAGTGGGGTCTAAACGCATGAGACACACGGTGGTTAAACAGCGCTGACCGAGCGAGTGAGAAGAAATGACTGGGCGGCTGAACTCGCTTCTGCTGGGGGCTGTGCTGTTCTCATTAACTCTCTCAGTGTGAGGCAGTCCAGAGCACTCTCATCCACTCCCCCCGTCCGACTCTCACTGTTACCGCGTTCAAACAGTGTGGGCCTTCACAGCCTGATAGCAGAGCTCCTGTCATCAGCCCATCAGACCCATAATTCACCTCAGATGGTCGCGCAAGCCGCCCGTGTGGTAAGCTGCCCACACTGTTTATATTTAGCCCTCCTGTAGCACTATGTCAGTGCCGCAGGATGAGAGATGCCTGTGGGCCTTTTACCCGCGAGAGTGTGTGTGCTGCGGAGAACACACGCGCACACATGCTGTGTTTGCTGTGTTAGAAGCTCTTAAGATAAGACCTAATGAGAATCCGTGAGTGGAGTGACAGCGGTAGTAAAGGTAAAGTTAACTCTGTTATCATATCACACTGTTCAGAGCTAAACAACATAAAGCGACACAGATGGACCTGAATGACAATGCTGACAATCACAGTCGCATGCCACATTTCTACGAACTGCATCCTGCTAATTCTGTGCAAGCAGTATGCCGCTGTTCCAGTGGGTATGTAAGCACTTTCTGTGCTGTAAAGTAGTAAGAGGGGGATAAAATTCAAGAAAACGAGTCTTATGAAACCAATTTAGTCTATAATCCTTAGGAAAAGAGAAAATAAAATCGGTCTACGCATGCTCCAAATGCTCTCTAGGTGAACGTTCCCATTTGTAAAGGACTGCACCTCCATATTTCCTGACAAAGCAGTTTTATCCTCTGATTAATAGACCGGTGAGAGAGAAAAAAGTGTTTTAATTAGAGCTGAAAATCTATCATCACCTCCTCAGGATAATTTGCTCCGACTGACAAAACCATTATGAGTAACAGGGTGTGAGTGGAAATGTGGTTACCTACAACAGCAGGCTGTATTTTAATTAGTTGTTGTATTAACAATCAAGAAGCAAGATCAATAGGGTTTTCCCGTAGTTCACAAATGGAAAAATGCAACGCATAAAATCCTGGAAATACAGTAAATAACCAAAACATATAAACTAGTGGTTCAGTTTAAGTGGGATTATAGCTTGCAATTAGAATTGTGCTTGTTTCTCGAATAAGGATATATCATATGAGGGTATAATCATACATATATAAATATGATTGAGTGAATGTGTGTTGTATTGTGCGGTTTTTGTATAATGAAGACAATTTGCCCAGGAACAGATGGCGGGTGTTGATGCTCTCGTTGACAGGTAGCATGTTGTCAGCGCTTGGTGTTGTTATCATACAGAGAACAGCAGCTTTGAGTCTTAATTGGGACCCAGAAGGATTTTGTTGGGCGTTGAGGAAGAGAGAGATGGATAGAAAGAGAGGCAGACATACAGAGAGAGCAAGCGTGAGAGATAAAGTGAAGGAAAGGGAGAGAATCTCAGCCAGGAGAGGAGTCAGAGTCGGTATTAAAGTGAAACACATCAAAAACTCACCAGCTGGCCCAACACATTCCTGAAAAGAGGAAAGGGATTTTTTTTCTCTTCACTCCCTCTCCAAAGAAGGGTGTGTGCACAGGAGAAGCCAGAAACAGAGACAAAAATAGATGCCATGTGTGCTTTTTTTTATTTATTTAGCTATGTATTTTTTAGTACATGCTTAATGCCACATCAAAGTTCTCTTCGACTAATACCCTCAACGTCTCTCAATCTGGGCGTGAATATTAAAGAGCCGTTTTGGCTGTTCTCCACGCTTCCCCTGCAGGCACCTCGATGAGGTGGAGGCAGAAACGGGGAAAGCGAGAGCTGGGGTGATTTCAGAGTGACTTGTTGAGACCACTTCAGTCTCTTCCTCCACACAGGAGATCCCTGGAGAGGAAAAGACATTGCAAATGATATTGAAATGGTAATTTCTTTCGTCTGTATAGTGCAAAGGCATTTTTTACGTTCCATGTTTTTCCCCACCATCCACAGGCACCATGATGAACGGCACTTTTTTGCAAATGTATGGTTAAATGGTGGATGGCGGCAATTGGTTTGCACAGGGAAGCCTGGGTAATGGAGTGAAGGAGATGACAGCTGCTGGAACCGGGGAAATGAAATATCCGCGAAATTGTCCACTTTTTTTTCGGAGCGTTTTAGAATGGTAATTTGAACACCATTATGCGGGATCACATGACTGTCTCTTTGATGGATTAGTCCTTGTACATCTTCAAATTAAATTCTCTTGTGTACGTTGATCACAGAACACCCGAATGGGTAAAACTCTTGATTGGACCAACTGTAAGTTTAATGCCAATAAGACTTAAAAGGAGTAATTCACTTTTAAAAAAACTTTTGCTGATAATTTACTCACCCCCATGTCATCTAAGATGTCCATGTCTTTCTTTCTTCAGTCGAAAAGAAATTAAGGTTTTTGATGAAAACATTCCAGGATTTTTCTCCATATGATGAACTTTACTGGTAATGAAATGGTTCAAGGTCCAAAAGATCATCAAAAATTGAACAAATCTTTTTCTGACTCAATTCGTTCATTTCATTTGTTGAATGAAGCATATGACACGAAAAAAGATTTGTTCATTTTGATGAACAAGTTCGAACAGGAGTGTCATGAACATGTGACACTCCTGTTTTGCATCATAGAACAGAGCAAGGCGACCATTTGAGCTTATAAAACTTTTTTTTTTTTTTATGAGCGATCGTTTCGCTTGATAAGACCCTTATTCATCGTCTGGAATCGTTTAAAGCCCTTTGAACGGTTTGCACTGAAACTGTCCTTTAGACCTTGAACCCTTTGGTTACCAGTAAAGTGCATTATATGGAGAAAAATCCTGGAATGTTTTCATCAAAAACCTTCATTTCTTTTCGACTGAAGAAAGAATGACATGGACATCTTGGATGACATGGGGGTGAGTAAATTATCAGGAAAAAATGTTTTTTTTTTTGTTTTGTTTTTTAAAAGTGAACTACTCCTTTAAGTAAAAGGGATAGTTTACCTAAAAATAAACACTGTGTCATCATTTACATAATTTTTACCTTCATTTCTGGGGTTGCAAGGGGGTGGAAACTTTCCATGGGAAGATGTAAAACGTCAAATAGCTCAATAGCTCTGCTGTGTGGAATGCACAGGATAGAAATTCAACTGAATTTGCATTAAATCTGTTTGTTTTAACCAAGATTATGCTGCAAGATGTTTTTTTTTTTCAACTACATTTAAGTTCTCTTTTATAGGCTAACCTGCAAATTAGCAAATTTCCAGTTTATTCCCATTAATTCCTGTTAATTCCCATGGAAAGATTCACTCTTTGAAATTCCTTGAATGTTACAACCCTACACATTACCTAAATCTTCCCTTCAAACCTTTATATACTAGTTTTTGTTTTAATTCGTTTACATTTAATGTAGACTAGAGTATTTCAAGCTTTAAAATGGAACAAAAAACACTATTCAAATCCAACAGTTTCATAAAAGTAGTCCATACATGCCTGTGTGCTATTTTACCATTTGAGCCTAACCCTAACTTATTTCAAGAACATTAACTGACCCCAATCTTTTGATTGCTACGGTATACCTTTTGAATACAGCACACACTTTATATTGACTATTTCCATGATTCTTTTGCATCATTTTAAAACCCTGAAAGCACCAGCCTTCATTAGTTGCACCAAAAAAACTTCTGAGTACCTTCTTTTGTCTTCCACAGAAAATCACACAGGTTTGGAACGGCATGAGGGTAAGTATTTGATGACAGAATTTTCATTTTTGGTTGAACTATTTCTTTAAACTGGAAATAGATTAAAGTCATGCTCTTAGGTATGTTCACGTAGGTTCACTGCTGTTCTGACAGTCCTATTTGTCTAGAAATGTGTTTAAAAAATGTGACAGAAATCTAAATGTAATACATAGATCAACCCGAGAATGTTGTCACAGTGTGGTGAATCAGCTTTCTCTGTCTGACCTAGTGCTGGATAACAGCAATAATTCAAAGTTGGGGACTGAGAATCAAAGTCAGCCAATTGTCAGGCTGTAATCATTTGTGTTTACCTCTGTTCTGCTCATTGACCCTAATCCCACAGAGAGAAGTTTGAGAGACATCCTTCTGCTAGCATTGGGTGGATTCCATTTGAAAATCAGCCTCACTGTGGCCTACTCACTCCAGGCCTAGGCCTGTTTGGTTTCCAATATTCTTCAAAATATCTTATTTTGTGTTCAGCAGAAGAAAGAAATTCATATAGGTTTGGAACAACTTGAAGGTGAGTAAATGGTGACAGAATTTTCAATTTTTGTTGAACTATCTTTTTAATCTTTAAATTCCCTGTTAAGATTTTATAACATTTCATACAGGTTTCAAAATGAATTGCTCAGACACCCTACAGTCCAGTGAATACAGTGGACATCACAAGTTCAGTACGCATTAAGTGTGCCATTTGGGACAGCGCTTAGTCATCGAAGAATTTGTCCTTCATACACTCTGTATAAAATAGGCATAAATGCAAAATTTAGCAAGTATTCTTGCCCTAAAAGTGACATTACCGCCATCTGCATGATTCTTTCTGTTCTCGACTCGAGAGGACTTAACTTTTGCCTTTGCCAAAGGCTCTGTCGACAAAATAAATCCATTTACCGTCACAAGATACCATGCTGAAATGGTCTCATCTTTCTCATGACTTCCCACTGGTCTCTAGCCAAACAAGCAAAGGCATCCCATGACCTTATTATTGAGGAGAAAATGGCTGTTTTCTGTTTGTTTTCGGACCATATGGCTCCATTAGTGGTGTAATGACCCTGAGGCCCCTTGAGCGCTCCACGCTGCCCCCAGTGGCCACTCATCCACTCGCATTGTTGATGGTTTTTTGCATGCTCCAATTAGCACCCACAAAATGCTCATTTGCTGTTTATGATGTTGTGTGTCTGTTTGTGTACCTGTTGATCTGACTACAACGCTGGCTTTGCACAACTGATAGCAGATTCACAAGGTCTGAGCCTTTTGTTATGAGTAAAGTCAGTTCCCTTTAGTTTTAGATACGTTGCAGGTTTCAGGTTGCACGTGCACACAATAGGATATTTCTCTTTGTTTTCCCCATAGTAAATGAATGGGTAACTATGGTAACCTGAGTTTGTTTTCCGTCATGTCCTTGTCATTGTATAATTCTGTTTTATTAGCATTTTGCATAATTGTTAGCAATGTATCCAGGGAGACATTGAATTTAAAGTGTACATTTGATTATACATACTACTGAGCTACAAAGCACATATTTGGAAGGACTTTAGTAGAAAGATGTCAAGTAAATTTGAGTTTCACAGATATACAGTATACTGAAAAAAGTACATTTTACTCAAAAACAACACAGTCAATTTCTTGTTATACTTTGTAAGACAACATCTACGGATCAAGGTACCCCACCAAACTCACATACCCCAATACATTACACAATAATGGTGACATTCAATGGATAGTTTTTGAGTATGAATGGGTCATTTTGAGTAGAAAATTTGAAAATCGCTGGTGTTTCTGACGTAACAAACTACCTTGTGACCAATCAGATCAATGTGCGGGGGGGCTTTAGCATATCATTAATGGTGAACTACCTAGATTTAGCAATATAACGATGTTATGATGAACTATATGCCTTTATCCACTGATTTTCTGAGTTGTTCAAAGCGTCTCTGATGATTGTTTGAAGGCAGACTGAGATGGTGAACGGGAACATAGTTTGTGTAACATTAGAAACACATTATTAGCTATTTGATAATATAGTCAAGCAAAAGGCTAATCATATTAATTACTGTTATATGTCTGACATTGTGATACCATTGTGCAGGGTTTACCTCAGTGAGTTGACCAAGTGAATCTCTGAGGTGGTGTGAGTGGAGGCGGGGCTAATTAGCATATGCATTGAAAGCTATATTTTTTTTTACTGTGTAATTATTCACGCCTCAGTGCGTGATGGGAACACCAGTATCAGAATGTTGAGTAGGTTTTACCTAATATTATAACTTTGATATTTACCTTAAATAATCATTGTAAACAAACAGATCCAAGTAAAATATACTTTTAAGTTGTTTTTTTTCTGTAGTATTTACTTCATCACTGAATCATGAACCACATACGAGTATAGCCTACTTGTACTGCGTGTATCATGCCTATAGTAAGATTATTAGATTGCTAATATGCAGTTCCGAACTCAGCAATTTTTGACTTTTTTTTTTCATTTATTATTTTCCTCTTGTCTATTCTTTTATATTTATTTATTTTTCTTTGAATAATTTGGCTATTTATTTTGAACTTTGTTTTATACTTTAACTGAAGCTCCATTTTTCATTAAACTAGCTACATTAAACTTCATTAGATTGAAACCTTTTTGCCAACTCTCTCATTTTAATAACTCATCTTCTTATTTTAATAGCCTTTGTGATGTATGCATTGAGCATACATGCTTTCTGTGCTAATACATAAAATTCAACATTTAGATATCAAATTCCTTCCAAATAGTGTTGAAGAGTCTCAAGACAGTATATTTAGTAACTTTCATGAGACTGATTTTTCGAGCTTGAGTTTCCATCTCTGTGGGGTTTTTTTTTTAAAAGAGATATTTCAGAATATTGCGAAGCCTCCTCAGTCCCCTCAAGGGATTTGAACATGGCCTTCAAACATGATTTGATGTTAATCATTAATTAGTGTGTGTTTAATGAGACCAAATGCTTTAGTAACAAGCTGTGTAGTGATTCCCCTACAAGCCTGGCATAAGCAAGGTCATTCTACATGACGTTCAACGAGAGGAGAATCAAAACCAAAGCTCTGGCGTCATGTCCATAACAAAATCTGACTAAGTCTGCATGCACAAGAATAGGATTCACAGTCAGTCAGCATCAAGAGAGCATGACTCACCTGTCTGCTCGGTTAAGTGGAGTGTGGCGTCCTCTCACATTCTCAGGTGTGTGCTGCAGGTTAATGAATGGAAAGCCGAGAGCTCAAGGGTGTAGTTTGTTTTAATACCTATTTTGATAATAGATATCACGAAGGCTCTTGGAAACTCAGACCAACTTCTCTTCAAAGGGATAGTTTAGCCAAAACTAGTATCTTCCAAAGTAGTATCTGGTCTTTTTGTAGCTTGTAAGTGTTTGTCCTCATTCATTGGAAATGATTGACCAGCACAATCTTCAGAATTTCTTCTTTTGTGTTTCATTAAAAATAGAAATCCATATATAGGTTCAAAAGAGAAGATAAGTAATATTTGACTGAATTTTTTATTTTTGACTTAACTATTTAGCACTTTGCTGCTCTCGATGTCTGCCATTGTTTTGAGAACTTCAAAAGAACAAAAGTTTATTGTGGGAAAAAAAAAAAAAAAAAAAAAAACGTTTCTCTGGATAATAGATGAAAGATTTACTTTTTGTTTCCAGTATTTCAATTAATTAAACCCTTGAAAGGTAAATTGTGATTGGCATTAATTTCCCATTGTTTTTGATATAACAATGGAAAAACTGTCAGCAAGGCTTAAAAACAAGTTAATACTTCATGCAGAGAATGAGTTATCTGTGATTTAAATGTAATAATCTGATGCGCATGTGAGACAGCTTAATTAAATCAGATATGATTTGAATATCGTCTAAAGGATGTCTTTTGTAATGAAGGCATAGGAAAAATTGTCAAACGACAGTAATTGCTGTAAATTGAAGACTTTGTACAAGAATATATTATGGAAATTGCGCAAGTGGTCAAAGACCAATGAAAATCATTTAAAACATAAACTTAAATTTTTAGTCTTTTCCATCTCTCGCAGCTTAGTCATGTGCTGCCTAATATCACAGGGTTTTGAATTATGAAAATATGAAGAATGCAGGCAGTGTGCTAGTATGATATGAAATATCTCAGGCACGTTTTTAAATCTAAACTGGCAGATCCATTTATAAACGTTATTATTTCTTGTAAATGCCATTATATTTATTATGTATGTTGCAATTGTTATTCATGTGTTAAGTTTTGATTTAATTTACAGTACATTAATTCACTTAGCTGACACTAAATGAATAAATTAATGTAATGTAAATGAAATCAAATTTCACCGAACACATTTTCAAGGCTCAGCAAATAGTGCTTCATAATTATTCAGAACTACTCTAAAGATCTGGTGCACAGAAACCTCAGGAGGCGAGATATGTCCAATGGATCCTGTCAGTACCGATCTGGGTTTGGAGATCTGCTTTTGTCCTCTGAAGGCAGTGGTTAGTCCTGTTGTTTTATTGACATGTAGCTCCAGTTTGGCAGGTTCCGCTCATTTCAGCTCACAGTTTCATTAATGTTGTTGATGCAATGTAGTGGTTGTGGCCTTGGACAGAATAATGTGCTGTGGGCAGAATTGGTGAATTTACAATCGGTGTGCAACAGAGGCTGGTCTTACTGATCCGATATCAACCAGTAAGTTTTTAGAATAGTGGTATTTTTTATTTTGTTTATTTTGTGGTTAACATTATATAATGAGACTTACGTTTTTAAAAAATAAATGAAATGCAGGCATAATTCAAATGTATAGTTTAAAACCTACACAATCTGTTAGTATGAAAGAGCCAACAACACATCAGACGCTCGCAGACGTGTCATGCTAGATATCCAGAGCTGTTGCACGGCTCAATTTCAGTGATGTCATGAGCTATAGCCAATCAGAGCAAGGCATGGGTAATGGGTCATGGGTCACCGCAGGTAAATCTTATTTTTTCTTTTTTTGCATTTTTTTCTGAGAGCAAATCAGTTTGCAGCACTAGTTTCTGTCTGACGTCCAAATTTGCGTGATGTGTTCTTCTCTTCTTCGCTGGCCGAAGTGATTTCGTCACTTTGTAGTAGCCTACAACCCGGAAGTTAGCGGCACATGGGTTCCCTCGACCGAAAAGCTATGCATTTTCCCCATAGACTTCTGGAAAATCGCAAAAAATAAGATCCGTGTTTAACAAAGAGTTGTTACCCTCACACGTTTTGTCTATCAAGATAATCTTTACAAGTTAATCCAAAATTTATACATTTTGAAGCCTATATAAAGTTTTTAAAAAACACAAGCAGACACAATCAAGTTTAAAAAACCACAAGCAGGTTATAACTGTGTGTTTTATGTCATAGATCAAAACATGAACATTTTTAGAGGCTTTGTTCACCACAGACCTTATTTCAGACGGTTTAGCAAAAACCCATTCAAAAATCCCATAGACTTTAGAGCGAGGGAACCGGGAGTGCTAAAATGCTAACTCACTTTCGCGTTTTGGCCAACAGAGTGACGTCAAACTTCGGCACTCTGGCGCGCGTGCCGTTTCGTGTCATTTTTCAGTTAATTTTTTCGCTTGATTTTTCGTGACAAAATAGAATCGTTGGGTGACAAGAGTTGTTGTCAACTTGTGTAGTGCGTTAGCTGTTGTGGATTAATCATGTTGTGTCGTGCGGTGCAAACAGCTCAACAACTTGAACACTCCTGATTTCACAGAGAGCAAGTCATGTTGTGTGAACCGCACAGTTCAGCCTGGCGTTTTAAAATCATGTAGTGTGAATTAGGCTTTGGCCTAGCTAATCCCCCACGATTTGCATGCGATAACACCCTGACCTGTTGGCGAGCTCAACAATTTGCAAATCGGGCTTAAAATCCTGTAGTGTGATCTTGGCTTAATGAACTGTTTACAAACGTAGATGTGACATTTATTATGTATTCTATAATGTATTGATGAATTAGGTTTTAATACAAAGTTTTGTAGTTTGTAGCTTATAAACATTAAACCAAAACTTTAGTCTGACAATTTGTAGTTTAGGCCTGTTAAATCTTAAAATTCATGGCTTTTAAACGTACTGTTAAATGAATGTATTTACTCGTTTTATCCACAGAAAACAAAGTTGAGTTGTGGTATGAGTGTCGTTTACAGTGTCCCTGATTGTACATTATATCATTATATATACATTTAAAGGGATACTCCACTTTTTTGGAAATATGCTTATTTTACCACTCCCCCAGAGTTAAACAGTTGAGTTTTACCGTTTTCGAATCCATTCAGCCGATTTTCTCATATTTAGAAGTATATTATTTACCAGACAGTTTCTGGTCTCGTTGACTTCCATAGTAGGAAAAAAAATATACTATGGAAGTCAATGAGACCAGATACTTTCTGGTTACTGATATTCTTCTAAATATCAGAAAATCGTCTGAATGGATTCGAAAACGGTAAAACCCAACTGTTTAACTCTGGGGGAGTGGTAAAATAAGCCTATTTCCAAAAAAAGTGGAGTATCCCTTTAAAACAAAATAAGTTGCATTGGTCATAATACCTATACCAGACTGCTACAATAAGCGCTTACAAGGAAAAAACATGTTGGTTAAACCGCCTCTTTCCTTTCTAATAGGTCAGAATAAGCGTAGTGTTTGGATACTTGAGATTACTTAAGCCTAGATCTTTAGCTAGTAAATGTCACTTTAGTTCGCCTATATGCCAGAGTCCTGAACTCTGCATTGTGCTGGTAACACAATATAAACATTATGTAACCGTACTGACCCGACAGTGCTCTTAAAACACCCTCCACCCCCTTGTGCTGTAATTACTGGATATGCAAAGCCAAGCAGATAAGGCTCGGAAACTGTCTAATGTTATTACAGAAGGCCTTTAATAGAGGTAATGGGAGGCTGATTGGAGAGCTTTGTTAGGCTGTGGGGCGTTGGTGTGATGACCTGTGATTATCCAGGCTGTGTGTTGACTGGAAGGAGACCCCCTACCCAGCAGCAGCAGCCAGGGAAGCCCACCACATCATTACAGTGAGTTGTTTTGTCATGGAGGTAGAGCTAGTCCCTCATTAGAGCCTGCCTTTCCTCCCTCTCTTTCTCTCTGTCTATGAACTGTGTGAGCTCTGTGGCTCAGAGTGCAGTCCTTATCCACTCACCCACACACACATCCTCTTACTACACCAATAATCACTTAGAACAAGACAGATTGTAAACATGTACTTTTTGGGATGCCCAAACTAACCTGTCCACTCCTGTATGCATGTTTTTTAATACAGTTTTTGATTATATTTTTAGAATGAAGGTTTTATATTGTGTTATGTTTTGTGTCAGTCAGTTTTGGCCCGGGGCCTCTGGGAGTGTTTAAGGCCAGTTCATGGAGCTGTCACCCAATTCAGCAAGTGCAGTATCCATACGGTATGCATGTCATGAAAACAGTTTGTTTTAAATTTGCTGATTTTAAACGCATGTCATGAAAACAGTTTGTTTTAAAAACGCTGATTTTAAACATTTCGCCATGGTAAAATTTATTTGGAATATAGTCTAAATGAGTTGCTGAACCCCCTGAGATTAAACATTAATTATTATAAGCTTTTGACAGAGCTAGTTTTTAATTAGTCAAAGGGGTATTTGATGCAAAGGCAAAGATGTAAATGGAAAAATAACGTGGCAAAAATGTTGATTGGGAACTTATTAACTTTGTTGAGCACATTTACACCATCAACACCTGAGACAAATATTGATGGGGATCAAATCTGACTCACACAGAGCAAAAGTGTGAATGATGAAAGAATGTTTGCATACTTTTATTTATATATTTAAATACATAGGCGTCATTTACGGGGGGAAACGGGTGGGACATGTCCCCACCACTTTTTGCCAGGGTCGATTTTGTCCCCACCACTTTTGAAACATCTCGCGGCACAGATGTACCAATACAAATAAAACATTTCCAGTTAACAGCATTCGTTTCATTTGTTTGTTAAATAACAGGCGATCTAGCTCTGAAATGCGTTGTCTTCTCTCGGAAACGCCCTTCAATCCGTTGCGGAGATTCATTCCGGTGAAATCACAATTCAAAATGCACACAAACGTGTCCCTATTTCTCATGGGTTCTAATCCGCTCTTGTATATTTTTTCCCCCTCATCAAAACATATACAACCACTGATAAACATTATATTAATTCAACCACTGATAAACATTATTGGTTTTGATGACGGGAAAAAAAACTATACGAGTGTGGATTAGAACCTCGAACCTCCCGAGTCCCGAAAAATTCTACCTCTGGACCATCACTGTACATATGCAATAAAGTGGGGTATATACTCTATATACTCACTATACTCGGACATTGTGCTCATTTTTATTTATGTACATCAGGAAGCTACAGGACATCGTCTTTCAAAACATGACCTACTCGAAAGAGAAAAAAAAAGAATGAATGCGTCATTGAACCCAGCACTTTTGAAAATGCCCTTCTGAGTACGTCTCTGTCCCCAGCACATTTCAAACCAAACTGACGCCCATGTTTAAATAACATATACACTATGTGATCAGTTGACTTAACTTAAAAAAGTGAGAAACCAGCTGACTTAAAAATTAAAGGATTAGTTCACTTTTGAAAAAACTTTTGCTGATAATTTACTCACCCCCATGTCATCCAAGATGTCCATGTCTTTCTTTCCTCAGTCGAAAAGAAATTTAGGTTTTTGATGAAAACATTCCAGGATTTTTCTCCTTATAATGGACTTCAATGGGAACCGGATGGTTCAAGGTCCGAAAGATAGTGTTAATAACAGTTTCAGATGCAGCTTCAAATGTCTTTAAACGACACCAGACGATGAATAAGGGTCTTATCATGCGAAACGATCGGTTATTTCAAAGCTTATTCCAAAAATGTAACTTTTCTAAGGACAAATGTTAGCCTTTCTCCATTCTGTGAGGCGCGTTGGCAACGTCACGTAATACGTAATTACGTTCAAAAGGTCACGGGCGACGTAGCCAGAAGTACAGAGTCAGAGTGTTTACAAGTTGAACGCATAGGTTGATCGTGAAAACTAACTCAAACGCCGTTTACAAAAAAGGAATTAAAAGGTAAAACAACGATGTCGGACGATTTTGATTCTGTACTTCTGGCTACGTCGCCCGTGACCTTTTGAACATAATTACGTATTACGTGACGTTGCAAACGCGCCTCACAATATATTACAAGGCTAGCATTTGTCCTTAGAAAAGTTACATTTTTGGAATAAGTTTTGAAATAACCGATCGTTTCGCATGATAAGACCCTTATTCATCGTCTGATATCGTTTAAAGACATTTGAAGCTGCATCTGAAACAGTTATAAACTGTCTTTTGGACCCTGAACCATCCGAAAAATCCTGGAATGTTTTCATCAAAAACCTAAATTTCTTTTCGACTGAGGAAAGAAAGACATGGACATCTTGGATGACATGGGGGTGAGTAAATTATCAGCAAAAGTTTTTTCAAAAGTGAACTAATCCTTTAAGTAAATAAACCATGTAATTGAAAAAATTAAGTTCAAAACTTAATTTTTTCAATTACGCATAAAGTTTATTACTTAATTTTAAGGCAACGGGTGTCATAGTTACTGACATCTGTTAGTCACTGATCATCTGCACTACATGTCCCATCATCGTCTCCGTCTCACACCTGCACTCACTCCACCATGACCCGCACCTGCCAGCGATCATCATCGTCATCTCTCAGCGTCTTCAGCTGTTGTCACCTTGTCTTCACTGATTCATCTGTGTATTTAAGTTCCTCTCATGTCAGTGTTCAGTGTCGGTTATTGTTTGTGTAATAATGAGCACACTGTATCATGTCTTTGGGATAAAGCTCCTTATTATTTGTATCCTTCGTGGTCTTCATTGTCCTTTGGGGAACTAGCGTTACAACGGGTTCCCTCACTTTTTTTTTTTAAGTTAAGTCAACTGAAAACCTTTACAGTGTATCAGGACTGTCAATAGATTCAATAACTGAATTACCTAAGATAACCGAGTTCCAGTCTAAGGAAAGAAAAAATATGTTGGGTTCAGTACTTCATTTGGACAACACATGGTGCAGAATATATTTGCAAATTGCTTCATATTTTTCATTTTCTTTCCCCATATTTTATTGCTCGATGGGCTTAGATAAATAAATTACACAAATTACTTTAACCTTTAAATGGAAAGGGACATGAAATACCTCAGAGAATTTAATTTACTTCTATTTTCCAAAACATTTTAACTCAAGTAATTGTTTCACTTAAAGGTATTGCTTCCAGTTTTACAGTTTGTATCTCTGGAAGAAATTAACATTTATGATGATGCCGTATGATCCCATGTCCTGAAATGTGTGTTTCCCCAGAATACAGAGCGTTCATTTTGTTCAACATCCCATCTGGATTCGATTTTTGGATAAATTATAGAATGAAACGGTTATCATGAATGCCTGTAACCCTAATGCACATACAGACACACAACATCAGAATGCGACTGCGCTCTACTGCCAGGCACAACAAATTCAGACTCCTATCAGCTGTGCTGCACAGCTTGAAGCAACAAACTGTAAACTCAAACCATCCGGGTCTGAGAATACATGGTCCAGAAAGCCTCTGTTTAGCAATGGAGCGTCGACACGTGCTCCAGTCCAGTATGGTTTCCGATCACGTGGTTTGGAAGGAATCTTTCAGTGCTTGCCGACAGAGGCTTTAGCATTCTGGGGTAGCAGGGTGTGTCCCCCCCCCCCCCCCCGATAGGGGCTCGGTGATGGAGAGTGGCTGGCCAGATGCTGTTTCATGCTAGATTAGCCCTCCTGTGGTCAATTTGCTTTCCTAATGTCAGCTCCCCTCTGCTGTCGCCTAGCAACCGCTGCTGCAGCCAAGAGGCCCAGCCATGCATGCAGAATTCCACCTGCCATTTGTAAAGGAGCCCGTGTGTGTATGTGTGCATGCATGTAAAACGGGGCGCTGTGCATGCTTGAACTGGGTCTAAATGCCTTCCAGACTTGGGTACACTGAGGTAACCATACAAAAGTATAAAGAAAAATCTCGGATGAGGAATTTTTAATGTTCGTTCCTTATTCCAACTCTCCTCCCGATACAAAAAAGCAACAGAAAGTCACATTCCCCTTGTTTTAACACACTTCTTAAGCGTGTGCTGCTCCCGCTATCTTCATTTGTCTTACGAAGACGACTGAGGTGTGATAATATATTGGCTGCTGGAATTTGCACGTATGTGTCTGTATATACGCAGGAAATAGCGAGCGAGCGAATGAATCTTGATTACATTTGCAAGGCATGAGCTGAAGTGAAGGTCTGAATGAGATGCTCTGCACTCAGCGTTAACGGCTCAGGAGCCTGATGCTCCTCTGAATGCAAGAGAAGCGTTTTCTTTTGTGAGTAACAGCAGCCACGTCAATACCAGCTCAGCCCTCCAGCTGTACAGAGCTCTGAATGATTCGTCACCGGGACGATGTCGATCCAAAGAAAATTATCTCTGTGTTACGCCTCAGTCTCAGAAATGTGTTCTTGAATACTCCAGATGTTTTCAGCAGCACACTTGTGTAGTATGATGAAACCTTGTACACACCCTGCAATGTTAAGAGAATGTGTTTTTGTGCTGATACTCTGTCGGTGGTTTGGTGGCGTATTGGCGACCCAAACTGCCATAAAATTGTTTCACTTAAAGGAGTGGTTGATTATGATTTCACTTTTCTAACTTTAGTTAGTGTGTAATGTTAATGTTTGAGCATAAACAACATCTGCAAAGTTACAACGCTTAAAGTTCAAAGCAAAGGGAGATTTTTTTTTTGTATTTTAAAGAAATTGGACTACAACAAACGGCTGGTAGGGACTAAACAACATTCCTCCTGGGTTAGTGACATCACTAACCCTAAAATTGACAAACCCCGCCCCATGTGTACATGTATTGTTAAATGTACACTTTAGCAAATCTCAGAATTTATAGAACTTTAGAACTGTAAAGACATAAACTTAAAAAATAGCTAGACCTGTTTATTTTGTATGAATAGTTGTATTTATTATTTGCATCTACCATAGTTTCCCCCCCTGGCACTGCTGACCCCATCAGAACAGACATGTGACCCATTTGTAGGTCACAACCCTCTTGTTGAGAACCACTGCTCTATGCCGGCGTCCTAACTATCCTCTTGTTCAGCAATGCATGTAGTGTTCTTAATCCAGCACCCATATCAAGATTCCGGGCAGTGCTACAGGAGGGGGTCAAGATTTGAACTCTCTTCTCAGCCGCTCGTTCAATTTGATTATAATTGACCGGCAGGCTGAGAGGCAGTGAGGTAGAGAGAGAGCTGGTGTGCAAAGCTAACAAGAGCTGATTGTAAATATAGCATCAGGAGAGCCACGTGTTTGCCCGGCCCTCTTCAGCCCGACTCGGGTAGAGTGTTTTAAAAGCACTGGAGCATGGGCCACTCGCCCATGGAGCGGGAGCCGAGAGCTTATGATGGGGCAAACCGGAGGTTTCCATCTGCTCTCATTCTCTTTTTTTTTCAGAAGCACGAGTGGCTTGTTCACACCAATGTTCTGGCCTGATCTCTTAAAAATGGCCACCACTTCATCAACCGCCCACCTCTGCTATTAAATACATCCGAATATATCCTGACACCACTTCGGTGCTCATAGGGCACTGAATGCAGAGAATTCTGTACAAGGTGTTTATAGAAGTCTCAGAGCCTTCACTAGATTTGATTCTGAAGCTTCTTACACTTGTTTGAAGGATCTTATGATTTTATCATAGTTTTACTGTATAAGCAGAAGGTGATGGATGAATTTTTTTTTTCATAATATGACTTTGGATGCATCCTGGAATCATAATCGCATCATGTTTGTTCATTTACTCATAGGAGAACTGGTGCCCTGACTAAGCCCCGATGGACAGCCACGTAGTCCACTGAAGATAAGATGGATGGACCGTATCAAAGAAGATATGAAACATTTTATAATGCTGTACAAATAAAAAAGCGCTATGTAAATAAAGTTTTTCTTAATAACTAATTTAGTGGTTGGGATGTAATATTTTTAATATTTCAGGCTGATGCTACTTTCACTTTCTTTCACTACTAAATAACATTCACTACCAATTGCACTGAATCTGTTCAGAGTCTGAATCTGTCCATGAAAATATATGGATGATTATAGTGCAATATTTCATATTTGCGTCAAGAAGATTTTGTTTTTAAATCTTTCCCGTGCACCTGACTAGCTTTAAAGGCACACTTCACCCATTAAGCTTTGTATCTTTAGAAACCCAGTCATATTTTTGAATGGTCATGGTTTATACCCTTATTTTCCCCTGAGATGGGAGAAATAAGGATTTAAGTGTTTTACTTCCCGCTTATGCTGCGTTCAAGTCCTCCTGGGAAGTTCGTACGTACGAGGTGGGAAGTCGTGTTTACGACGTGAGGTGTGTTCAAGTCAGTTTCGTCGGAGCAAAATGGCGGTGTACCTTCTTTTAATGAATTACACGAAAATACAGCAAGGTTTGTTAACTCTGCTAATAAAAAAATGAAGAACAAAGAATGCGCATCAGGTGTGTTTTCTTTTTATTTTTTTTATTCGCTTATGAAGCCAATGTAATTAGGTATAATTTTTATATTATAATCATATCATATTTTGTGCAGAGAGCTTGCTTTATAAATAAAAAAGCCTTACAATGTCAATGAGTAAACATTGAAATTCAATTAAAATTTACCGTCAACAGACATTGAATGAACGTTTGTCGCTGACACGCCCCCAACTCGTACAGATCGGGGCTTAAAGAAAATCCCGAGCTCCCCACTGGTATTTACGACTTTGTGGTGGCGTTCAAGTGCGTTCAACTCGTAATTACGATCTATACGAGATGACTTGAACGCAGCATTATTATGACGTAAAATTTTGCGTCATAATAAGCAGGAAGTCACATTTCATTGAAAAGTGTAGAGACTACAAACATTAGCTCCTCATTATTCCACGGGGAGAGACCCACTCACCCTACAGGCCTATTACAGATCAGTGGGTGGGACTTCACTTGCAGATACTGAATCAATATATCAGCCATCTTGTTTGGAAGCTAAGCTAACAAGCGCTGTGAAGATAGGAAGTTATGACTATGAAACTAAACATGATATGGAAGAAGAGGATTTTTGTCCTGCTCGCCACAGCCAACTAACTAGAAATTTTGCGCGAAATGAATTTCAAACTCTGGTGGCAGCTAACGTTAGCCTTGTAGACGGAAGAGTGATTTCTCTGATGTTTGAGCTGTTCCGGATTAGTGGGAGTGACTTGCGGAGCCGTGCAATGTGGTGCATTGTGGGAGTTGTTGTCTTACATACAAATGCGCCCTAGGGTTATTTTCTGTCTTTTCTCGGTCTAGAGGGCACCAAATTCAAAATTTCTTTTACATTTCGACTACATATATGGCCCACTTTCAATAAAGATTAATGTTGAAATGGGTGAAAGGCTCCTTTAATATAGCACACCTGAAGAACAACTTAAATAGAATGGTGCTTGATGTGTGTGTATGCATGTGTTTGATTTGGAGGTGAGCAGGAGGTGTGCTGATGTTGACCCAGAAGTGAAGTGATGCTTGCAGGACAGACAGCAGTGACAGCAGGAGAGAACAGGTTCCTCAAAAGGTGAGAGCAGCTGCTGGTCCCAGCTGACCCATCCCTTCTTTGCATGGGTGTATTTGAATGACTATTTAATATTGTGTTGCATTATATGTATTATTATTAGTAGTAAAATTATTTTGTTAAAAAAGATACAGTACTGTGCAGAAGTCTTTGGCACACTAGTGTTTTCGCCTCAAAGAAATGGTTTTAAGCCAGTTATTTATATATATTTTGTGGTAGTGTCTCAGTAGGAAATATCAGTTTACATTTCCAGACATTAATTGTGCCAGATTATTAATTGTAATAATAATCCAGTGAATTTTTTGAATGCATAAGGATTCTGACAACAGCCAATGCTCCACACGGATGTCGGATCAAGTGCATCTGAAAGTAAATGAAGAAACAGAAAAAACAGAGACTAAGTAACTAAGTAACGGCTGAAGGGCGTTGTTAGGCAAGACGCGAAGTGGAGTTGTGTCTTTATTCATTGTCTACGAGGCAAATTAAAGTTATTTTTGTGACTGACACCCAACTGATTTAGAACTTTGCAAGCTTGGCTGCTGATTGGTTCCCCGCAGGCCTGCCACAGCAGTGTCAGGATACAGGACTCTGTGTGTGTGTGTGTGTGTACCTGTAGGCTCCTCTGATATTTACAGCAGGGTCCGTTCTTTATTTAATCATTGCCTCTGGGTTTCTCTTGGATGTTTTGCCTGCAGCAACTTTAGACAGCTGATGCCATATTTGGTCCTTACCAACAGGTCTCCCGTTCATGGTACTCTCAACTGAGACAGAGGATTCAGGGCCGGACTAGCAGTGTTGACAGGTGTGAACCCCAGGTACAAGAGGAGCAGGGGTATGTGTGTGTGTGCGTGCAAATGTGTATGTTCCTGCTTGCTCACAACACATATCTTATCTTACCCTCAATCCTGCACATTTACGGACATAGAGGAATAAATATCCTTGTTTGGATGGAAAAAAAAAACAATATCACGATAGAGTACGGAAGATATATTTTCTCTTTCATCCGTCTATAAAATCCCAAGGCTTATAGAGAAATAAGTGGGTATTACTCTGGAGATAGTTTGGATATTATTGCACAGAGTAGGACAAAAGATGAGCATATGAGAGTTACATATCTCCAGCTTTACACTACAGGCCTCATTTACAGCCCAAGCTGAATGCAAGCACATTAAAATTTCTCAAGCTTCGTTAAACTTTATCTTCAGGACAATCTTTTTATATTAATGTACTCGTAAGCACCGGCTTCATCAGCAATTTGGAGACTTTCAATAACATCTCTAGTTCACTTTGACCTGTAAAGATTCAGCCTGTTTAAACACAACTGTGAAATGAGTTTTGGACAATATACAGTATTTTGGGTGTTTTGATGTTTTAATGATGTTTTCTTTCTTTTTTTTATTGTTGTGGTCACTTACAGACATTAAAGCAACGCTATATAACTTTTTTTACCTTAAAATAATGTTTCCAAAATCTTATCAGTGGTTCATCAAGTCATAACAGGGTGAAAGGCACTTCTGCCATAGCCTGATGGGGTCTGTATTGCTTTTACTGGCACTACAAAAAGAACTGCAAAATTCGACTGCTTTAGGTCAATCGCTACAATAGTCATTATTTCGTTTTTCTTCGTTTCTGATGTCGCAATACATCGTCCTTTCATGAAATCATGTAACATACTCTATCTTGGCTGTGGACATTGTTCATTTCAAAGCCGGTGCTGGATAAACAATGTGAGTGTGTGCGACAGTAGGCTGCAGTAGGCTAACTTATTTACGACAATTTCGTTTCCAACCAGTAGGGCAACCGCAGAGGAAAAGTTCCATGATGTTGTTTTAAAGGGGTGGTATAATGCCCTTTTCACAAGATGTGAAATAAGTCTTTTGATGTCCCCAGATGTGTATGTGAAGTTTTAGCCCACAGATATTTTTATATAGCATGTTAAAATTGTCACTTTTTGAGGGTGAGCAAAAACGCAGCATTTTTGTGTCTGTCCCTTTAAATGCAAATGAGCTGCTGCTCCCGGCACAGGGGGTGGAGCTTCAACAGCTTGTGTCATTTTACCTCACACAGACATGCACTCAACATTTCAAAAACGTTTAGTCTTATGTTCAAACTGGAGTTGGACAATGATGGAGAGAAGAGACAACAGCATGTAGAATGCAACAGGATATTTCTGAATGGTTTGTTGATGAATTTATTTAGAATATGTGTAGTTATCTTCTAGTCATTGATTAGCATATTCTGTCACAATAATCTATAAATCGTGTTCCGGGGGCGAGGTTGATATAAATTTTAGGGTTAGTGACGTCACTACCAGTTTGTTGTAGTCCTTAAAAAGCAATTTCTTTAAAAGAAAATATCTCCCATCAAAGCAACATTACACACTAGGCTAACTAAAGTTAGAAAAGTGAAATCATAATCAACCACCCCTTTAATCACAAATATTGCTGTATGAAGTGTCTTGATTTCAGATATTCATTTACTTTTGTGGGCAGTACTATAAACAGGACAGTTTAAGAGTCGCACCTATTAGTCAGGGGTGTTGTTGGCGCCTTTGGTGTGAGAGACCCGGTTTCGAATCCTCTGTGAGACGCTTAACCCCTAGTTGCTCCAGAGGCGTGCGAACTCTGACATATATAGCAATTGTAAGTCGCTTTGGATAAAAGCGTCAGCTAAATGAATAAATGTAAATGTAGTTGTCAGTCCCAAACTCTGTCTGCGTGAACATTGCCACAGAAAAGCTCCATTAAGTGGAGGAAAGTTTGATGTAGAATGTCTCAGAACTAGCAGGTGTGTGTCATTGGCTGAGAACCAGCTGGGTCCATGAACTCTGCTGACTGGCTGTGTGTGAATGATTTAGGAACAGGCTATCTGTCTTGCCCCAGTATGTGGTGCATGCATACGTGTGTGTGTGTGTGTGTGTGTGTTTGGAATACAGAGTGAGAATTCATGGGCTTCTGAATGGAGGTTTGGCTCAGAGACTTCACTGTTGTATGTGACAGATGGTGGAAAACAGCAAGTGCTGAGGAGAGATATTCAAATCTGATCTTGGAGAATGTGAAGAGGGTTTCTGGCCAGAGCAAAGCATCTTGCAGGGAGCGAGATTAAGAGCGGAAGGGGGAAAAACTGAGGTGAGATCAGACAGAGGGTGAAGGCTTGATCAGATTTGTGGAGAAACCAAAATTGCTTTTTTCGGTTGTTTCTTCGTATCCATTCAGAATATTCTGAAAGTGGGAATTCATTCTTCTGTCTTCTATTTTCACAATGATAGTTTGTAAAGCTGGTTTTACGGTTAGCGGAATCTTTACTGCACTCCCAAAAAACAAATGTATATGTGGTAAAATAAGTGGCGTAACTCTGTTTTAAAAAGTGAGTGTGTGTGAGGATGGCGGAATTGCTAATAGAACGCTATATCAGATATGTAAAATAACAGTAGCAGAAAATTATATTACGATCTCTACTATATATTGTTAGTCACTAGATTCTTCATGTCAGTAAAGAAATACATAGATTTGTGTGCACTAAGTCTGGTGGTAGAACATTTGTTGAAGGATTAGTTCTCTGAAAAATTAAAATTCTGTCATTAATTGCTCACCTCCATGCCTTTCCAAGACCTTAAGACTTCCTTCATCTTCTGAGCATCAATTTCATCTTTTTGATGAAATCTGAGGACTTTCTGTCCCTCCATTGACAGATATGCAACTGACACTTTCACAAAGAGATCGTAAATGAGAACCAATGAGGTTTGCACAGGCTATATGTGAATAAAAGACTAAAGCGATCAATTCTTTTCAGAAAATTTGGACTAAACCGCTCAATTCAAATGAATTAGTTTTACCATCTCTTTATGAACTTTTTGAAGAGTCAATGTGCCAGTTGCGTAGCTGTCAGTGGAGGGACAGAAATTTCTCAGATTCTTCATTTGTGTTCCAAAGATGAGCGAAAGATTGACAGGTTTGGAGCGGCAACTTTCATTTTTGTATGAAATAACCCTTTAAGCGATTCAGAAGTTCTGTTTTCTAATCCGCCCTTGTATAGTTTTTGTTCTCATTTAAACCAAAGATGTTGTATATAAAGGGTAGTGGGCTATTCTTCAAATAGAACCGTTCTATTTGCTTTCGACACGACACTTACTTCCAGTGGGTGGGGCTTGTGGTGTGATGATGTAAAACTATTAGTCTACTATCAAAATTACCATCATTGTTTGTTTGTTTTATAATTAGAAAGAATTATAATGGAGAGTGAAAGAGTACAACATTTATAAAACTCAGATCAAATAGTTTGTGTGTGTGTTTGAAAGAGAAAGATAGATAAGTAGGCTAAGTTTGGTGATGGTGGGCCAACTGGTCGGAGGCTGAAGATTGGAGCAAGTGGAGCAGACCTATGCCGTCTGTGTCCTAATAAACAGGCAGCAGATCCTGGGCCCTGGCCAGAGGGGAGCCCTGCCACCCAAACTGCCATCTCTCCCTCACCCCCGAGCCTAGCAGGGGGACCAACGGCCACACGCCGGCTGACAGAAAGACGGAGAGAGCAAAGCCAGCGGGCCATATGTGTCTGGTTGTGAGAGGAACTCAAACCACAGACTGTCCAACACAGAAATGCTGCAGCTGCCCGGCTCTTCCTCGTGGCACAATTAATGGAGTGCTCAGCATCGAGAGGGGGGAGAAAGTCACAACTAAACGCTACGTTGCCTTTGTGATTGATATGGGGTGTTTACATATGTGATATGTGGATTGATATGTGGTATAATGTATTTTTCTTTCATTGAATAGACTGTACATTTTAGTTCAATTAACTTTTTTATTATAGTAAATGGATCCGACTATTTAATCACGTAATATTTGGCTCTTTTGACACATGCACATTTTATGCGTGTTTTTTTTACACAGATATATTATATTTTATGTGTATTTTGTATGGAATTCCCTTTCCATGCTGGTTAAAAAAAATCATAAAACTAAGAAAAGTTTAATAAAAAATAAAAAAAAAATTATATATATATTAAAAACCACCCTGCAAAGTAAGAGCAATAAAATTGCAGCTGTGGGATTTTAAAATGTAAAGTTTCAATTAAAAAAATATAAAGTATTTACTTTATAATTTTTTTTTTATTCTGAGGAAATGGCCTTCATAAAAAATATTGTGTGAAATGTTTATTAAATTTGTGCCTACTCTTTGCCATATTATATTATTCATTTAAAAATATATAAAGCAAATACATTTATACAACAAGATATCAAAGCAAGAGCCATTTATTTAAAATATACATAGCACAATATACATAGATGTGGGAACTGCATCATTTGTTTGCAAATGCCACTTAATTTGATATTCATGTTAAAAAATGTAAGCGTGACTTAAGTGTCCAAAATATATCAGTATTATATGAGTACCTTTCTACAGTCTTTGGCACTGACTAAAGTATGAAGGATACCTGCTCTACAGGTGTGTTTATGTCAAGCGAGATCTGTGTAGCTGTTGAATGCATTCATGTTCATGTTTCATGGTGAATGACGCGACTCCTCGTCTTTTGAGCAAATGTATGTCAGATTGTGAGAGATTGAGTTTGCATTGCATAACATGCAAATTTGTCACATATGGCTTCGAGCCAGATGTTTGTGGAAGATGGCAATCAAGCGCGGATGTCTGCCTCTGCCATAGCAGATACCTCACCGGGTGAAGAAGTTATCAGCCCCATCAGTTCCATTCAGTGTCAGGTGCCTCAGATCTCCAGCCTTTGTTAGGAGACTATGGGTACTAGAGGAATTTTTAGAGAAGGCCGGATGACTCATGATGCCGATCCTCTACTTTCATGGGGCTTTTGCCTCATTAAATTCTTAACGGCGTGAAGAGAATTGGAACTACCGGATGGCTTTATCACACCCTCGCCTCGTCCCTTTCGCCCTTCAGCTCAGCATCAAGCACTGCCCACCCCAAGGACATAGACCACCATTAAGCCCTGCCCACCCCAACGCCACAAGACACAAACCGAGGCCAACCATCCATATGGTGAGTAAGAGCACCCACATCCATACTAATGGACTTTAATGAATCCTTTGAAGACAATAAATGCCCCAGCAGGCAAGCTACTTAAAAAGTGTTGTTTGTTGTTTTATTATGGCTGTACTTTTTGTTTCAAGGGTGATGATTGAATTAAATATGTTTGCACACTTTTAGTTAAAGATGCACTTCATGTGGTTCTTCATCCAATCGATTTCGGCTTGGAAGCTTGACGTTTGTTTACTAACTGCTTCTGCTTGATAACAAAAGCTGTTTATCTCGCTATTTGTTTCATTTTCGACTATTTTGAAGTTGAAATTGGCCTGGAAGGTTAATTGGAATTCAAATAATTGAAATTTGTAAAAACAGGTAATTGAATTTTGGGGAATTAAGTGTTCTTCCACGTTGCTTCAAACATCTTTTGATGAGGACTTTAATACCTTTATAATTGACATCTTTAACTTTACGACTTTGTGAAGCCATCATTCAAAGTTTTTCTTGTTAAAAATTACATTTGCATTGCAATCAGTTTATTTGGTTTTCAGTTCATTTTAATGATACTTTCGAATTGTAATACTGCATCTTGTCTGCTACCTCAAATCAAATTCAATTCCTTGTTTTCTTTTATTTTCTGCTTGTTTGGGCATTTTATTTTGTCCCTATAGAGTTATATTGTGTTGTTAGATTGTATTGTGTTTTGTTATTATAGTATTTTGCTTGTTCTATTTAGATGTACTTTAAAAATATCTTGAGCATGATCTGAAAGAATTATAAAACACTATTTATTATTGTCTTATTAATACCAGGACACAGGAGAAAACAGCTTTTTCGAGAAGACTAATATGACTGGAGTCTCCCTCTTACGTGAGTGCGCATCTTTTTAATAAATTGTTCTTATAATTGTTATTACATAATACAATTTCAAATCATCATGTGCATGTTTTTTTAAAGCAGAGATGCTTGTTGTAATTTGAAAGAGAGAAAGCTAATTCTCCAGGAAGGACATAGGGGGCGCTGTGCTCTCATGTCTCACTATATCACATCTGTCTGTTTTGTATTACTGCCTGTGAGAGGATATGCTTAATGTAATAACCCACTGGAAGTTTCCGTGCCTCTTTCTGGATTTCAACTATTGTGCGAGTAATAACGCTGGCATTCACGCTCATTGCGATAACTGATCAAACTCTTATCAAAAAGCTGCAGCTCATGTGACATTTGGTGCCTTCAGGTTCTTGAGGAAAATGAAACTTCCTGCATTAATTTCAAATATTACGGGAGTAAGTCGCTATTTGTTAAATCACCTTGTGTTACGTGAGGAGCAAACCTTTTTTTTTTTTTTTTTGAACATGACATTGCAGCACACAGCTTTCAACACCTTATTTTATTGTCCCAACATTCAAAAGTACAAATAATTCAAACACAACAGTTTTATGAAAAAGAAAAAAACATTTACAGCAAGTATTTTTTTCCATATTTTGTTTCCAGTTTCAGAAATGACCTAAACTAGCAAGGATAACATGAAGTCATTCATCGCAGTAATTTGATTCATAATAAGAATAAGGATAATGAGAATAATATTAATCATAGTAACAATAATCAATAATCGATAGATAAGTAATATAACGTAAGTAGGAGAGACCAGCTTGGTCCGGTGAACTTTTTTTTTTTCTTTTTTTTCATCTTTTTTTGTCTTTAAAGATTTATAGATTTTTCAGATAGTAAACAAACACATTTCAGGAGAAAATGAATTATGACAAGAGCCTTGTTCCTCACTTTGCCTTCCCTCCTACACTACTGGCTGATGGGTTCCTATTGGCAGGCTGCCACTATAAGGCGCTACAGGGGGAGAGACACTGCGATATGGGCACGCACCATAGAGCCTCGGCCCTGCGTTTCCAACACCCCCGCAAACTCTCACGCGTCCTAGACGCTCTCCCGTGCAGTCATCCACGCTCAGACACGCGGAGGGTGGTGGCATTAACCAAAAGAGGAGGACTTAATGCAGGAAATTTGTTTGTACATCAGAACAACATTCTAGTGGGGTCGTTGCATAATTCAAACTCCCAGCCGCAGCGGGGTTTGAGAAGGGCCGTGCCGCCGCCCCCTTAGAGACGGAGCAGAGGAGGATGGATGGCATTAAAGGTGGAGGAATGTAAGACTGCTCATGAACGTGACTTTATTTTGTTTTTTTTTGTTCTCCAGCATTCACACCGGTCTTAACAAGAGCCGAGCTCTCCATTCAGGAAGTTTACCTCTCAAAATAGACTATATCTTAGAAAATATATAACAGGTGTCATCTATCAAATATTATCTGCTATAGCTATTTTTGTTCAACCAGTACAATCAGAGTCAATGCTTTTTTTGTTTTTTTGTTTTTTGTTTTTTTTTTGGAGTATCAATGTGGTTTAAATGAAGGTTACAGTTCAGATGATGAGTCGATGAATCATACTAAAACAATGGACACAGATCACTCGATCAAATTAGGGCAGCAAAGCCTGACATGAACGCTGTCGAGATCCATGAGAAACTACATTTCAGACCCACATTTTTGCATAAAGTTTAATCACAAAGCAACGGTAGTGTGTGGAGGGAGGGCGGGAAGTGGCTTTTAAAACTACACAAACTTATCACAGGTTATATTGAACCAGAACAACTGTTATAACATTCTATTAAGACTAAACTTTATTGAAAAAGATTTAAAGATTTATGTTTAACAAGACAAGAAAAAAGCAATAGCAAATTGAACTATCGGCTAGGTTATGCATAGCGAGTAACTGTTTCTATTAATAAGGGAAGAGCCTCACCAACCCTCTTGACATTTTTTTCGTTTTTGACTTTTAAATTTTTTATATTGTAATTTTGATATATTGGTACAAAGCACAAACGTACTAAAATTTCTCAGTGCACAGGACTAATGGAAGAGCGTCTCCCCTAGTCGTTTGTTCCCTTTTGCTCAGAAAGACCCCCCCCCCCCTCCCTGTACCAGAATCACGCAAAAACACAGACAACATAAGAAAGGAACAAGTAAATAAATAAATAATCGAGATAAATAAATAATTTAATCAATGAGACAATCAATCAATCGATCAATAAATAAATACAGATTTTTCTCAAGAAGCTTTTTGTTCGATTTCTTTTGCTGCAGCGGTAAATCAAATAAATCGATCCAATTTTTCAGTAGTTTTTTTGCGTTTTTTCTTTATCTTCACAAGCGACATGACAACATATTAAACAGGATTCCTCACAAGTTTTTCTAAGCAACTGAACCATCACTTCATAAAGTTTTCATATGAAAAAAGACAATCCCAAACGAAAAACAGTGACAACTCAGATAGATATAGATATTGGAACAGAAAATGTTGACTATATATCATCTATTTGTACACAACAAAGAAAGACACAGTCGTAATAGATCCTTTGAGGAAACGAATACTAGACTAACAGAACTAGCTAATTATCGCTGAATTTCGACAAACGCTGTACACTCAGCAAATAACCTAGAAGGAAGCAAGCCAAAGGAACGACGTCATCAAGGCCCGAAATTGGTCATCTGGGGTTTCTCCAGACCATACAGCCTGGCCAACGACGACGATTTCCAAAGAATAAACGCCAACGAAAGAAGAAAAACAGCAGCTTAATATAATGCCAACATCGAAGTTTTCTTTTTTTTCTCTCTAAACAACACGAAGAACAACAAAGTTGGATATTTAAGATATGTGAACCATGTAATATAGCACCTACTGTTGATCGCTAAAGGAAGTACATCTCGAATGCGATATCACGAAATCATAGCGAATTAAACATAACCATGTACATGTCGTCCGAATGGAGAAAGAAGTGTGTGTGTGTGTGTGTGTGTGTGTATCTTTATTACTTATATCCCAAACACGGATGGTCTAAAGTAAATGAGTGGACGATGGGTGGCCTTGCTTTGGGCTCTTGACTGTGAAGATGTGGTCAGCCTGGGAAGACCCCTCTCCCTCTCCTATTGGGTATCGCTGTTGAATAATTACTGCTATGAAAAATTACCTGCCTGAATTTGCATCCCTTGATAAATTCTTCCATCTACAAAATTCTTCCATCGCCAATCCGGTTCTCCCCGAAAAACAAACAACCTTGGATCCTAAAAAGTACCACGGCAGAACGAACAAGACAAGGTGGCACCTGACCCCTCCCCCCGTCCCTAATTAGCCAGTCAAAATATTTTTCTCTTTTTTCAAATCCAGATTCTTGTAAAAATTCTTCAATAATTATTTTAATCATTATTTATAAAAATAGATCTTCTTTCTCTTTATTTTTTCATTTTTTCTAAACGCATTTTCAAGCAAAGAGACTTTCTCTTTGGCAACAGTGTGTGTGAAGTTTTTTTTTTTTTTGACGCAACGTGTCATCAGGAGCGCTAGCCCATCCCTTCCCTCGCCCCTTCCCCCTGAATCCCCTGTGAGGACAGACGTGTGTTTTGTTTGCAGTACAAAACCAAAACTATGCTAGAAACATCTTCTGCATTAGAGAAAAGGGATGGCCTCATCCCTGTCAATTCCTTGGGGTTCTCTAACAATTTACACCAAAACAAATGAATGAATGATCACTGATTTTTTTTCTTCTTCTTTTTTTAAAAAGAGCCCCCTCCCGTTCTCTTACCAGGGAGGTGTTTTTCTAACGACAGTGGATCCGGATTTAAAAAAGAAAGAAAAAATCCTGAATCGACACCAAGAGAGTTCGATCTAAAGAAGGACATTTTCTTCTTCAAAATAAGGGCGGTCTGGTTTTGCTACTGTTTACAGAGAAAAAAAAAAGAAAAAAAGGAAAGACAACCACGAGAACTCAAAAAGATATACAACAGAATCCCTGTACCACTTCCAGGGTCTCCAAATAATGAATATTCTCAATTTGTCATTTTGTAATACTTAGGCAACATTGGCTTATAGGTCCAAAGTTATATTATAAGCCATATCCAGTTCTTTTTTTTGTGGGTTTGTTGGTTGGGTGTGTTCCTGTTTTGAGTAGCTGAGTGGGCGGAGGTGGGTTTTTAGTATTAGAGGAGCTGTAAGGAGCTACACAAGTGATGAGAGGGGAGTTCAGGACTTGTGGGTCTTGTTGGTCTTGAAAGACACTTGCAAGACACGGTCACCCAACCGATACCCATTCAGACTGGCGATGGCCATGGCCGCTTCGTCGTAGTTCGTCATGGTGACGAATCCGAACCCCTTGCACTTGTTGGTGTTGAAGTCGCGGATCACCTTGACGTTGTTGACGGCACCGAACGGTCCGAAGAGCTGCCACAGGACGCTCTCGTCCGAGTCTGGGGACAGGTTGTAGACGAAGATGCACCAGCCCGTTCCTGTGTGACCGGGGATATTCATCCCTACTAGACTGGTCATGCTATCGATGGTGATGGGGGAGAACCTGCAGGACGAGAGAGAGAGAGTGAGAGTGAGGAAGATGTGTAAGTCACGCTGCCACTAGCCAAACTGATTCTTCAAGGGTTACGCTAGCAATCCACATATTTTCAATCTATCACTTTGGAGCCTAAATATCGGCTGCTCTTTTTTTTCAGGCGGAAGGCAACCAGAGGGGTTTTTGAATGCAGACTTGAATAGGCTGCGCTCCGGTGCTGGCTGCGGGGGGCCGCGCAAAAGTGT
Source organism: Pimephales promelas (assembly GCF_988280905.1). Classification (NCBI taxonomy): domain Eukaryota; kingdom Metazoa; phylum Chordata; class Actinopteri; order Cypriniformes; family Leuciscidae; genus Pimephales; species Pimephales promelas. Next base: position 27,329,346 of record NC_142782.1, read on the forward strand.
CATGCGCCAGGATGCAGAGCTCTTCCTGCGCGGATCTATTGGGGAACTAAATTACAGGAACTCTGCACATTAATACCTTCGAAATTCATCAGAGATTTCACATGCAACCGAGTAAATCTGCTCTCATTCTCCTTGTAATCTTTCCATTCTTCCTTTTTTTCCCCCTCCCTCATGATACAGAGATTTGAATGCTCAGTTGATTTCACTTAATTGCCTTTCCGCTTAAAGGAAATTTCCACTTTAAATAAAAGGTAAATTGGATAAAAGGTTCATTTTGTGTGCCACCTCTCAAGGAATGACTATAGGCATTATTGGGTGTGCTTTAATTGAGATTTCCGCTTTGCTGCCGCCGTCTTCGAATCCGTAAGGTTTGGGGAGGGGGATAGGAAGCTGCCAGCGAGCAGAAAATGGAAGCGGTGCTTTTCAGCCAGCTAGCACGGGGGAACAGAGTGTATTCCACCCACACCCTCTGCCGCTCCGCAGTGTGTGACTGTGATCGATAGCACTGCACGGACTACAGGGCCGGCCAATTCCCTGCTTCTTGTTCTGCCAAGAATTACTCAGACGTTTCATCTGCGTTTTAGCCTGTTCGTCCTGGCAGAGTCGATACATCTGTCTCCCTCTTTCGCTTTTGTGTTCTGTCGCTTGCGTCTCATTATGTTAATGAAGGGTATAATGGTAAGTCGGCTCACTTTGCACCGTGTGACAAGCAACCATCTCATGACTTCAATTACGCTGGTATTTCTGTGTAAATAATGAATCCGGTGCCATTATTCATCGAATAAACCGTCATGGTAATTTGGATGCCAGTCATCTGCAGGCAAGCGGGTGAGGGTCGGACTAGCGTATTGCTGACACAAAGGTGTCTGGTGACTACCAGGGCAGGGCCGAGAGCTGTCCGTTGGTCGAACTAAGACGAACAGTTGGACGAGGAGTTGCATAGCAACAAGCGGCTGACCTAGAGCCATCCCACCCTTCCAAGCTGCCCACCTTCACCTAGTGATGCTCACTTCTTCAGACTGGGCTTTGTTCGTTAATTACCTTCTACAGCAAGCTATGTGAGCACGACGCCTCCCCTAAATTGTCCCTCTCTCGCGGCAGACGGGCTTATTTGACAGCCGATCGCACCGAGTGTAAATGAATAAAACGGAATCTTTCGCCTCGTCATTTGTTTTGAAAGATCTCTTTTGCATATACTGTTTTATTGTTGCACTTCCTGTTACTTGTCAGGTTTTTTCTTTTTCATTACAATCGTTAGAATGATTCATTCTGATCAGCCAGCGCTGCAACACAACAGACTTTTCTAGAAAAAGAAGAAATCTAGTAAACACGGAGCCTTTAGTCTTTACAGAGAGCTATCTTTAAAAAAGAAAGAAAGAAAGAAAGAAACTTGCACAATGCGCAACCTTTCATGCTACTCCCTCCATCTTAGCCTTAAGTCTTTGGTGTTCGAGGGACATCAAAGTGTTTCAATAGATACTAAAATATGCAACAAAATGTCATAAGCACTAAAACATGTTCAAAAGAAGCCTTTTCACTACATCCACAGCAGCACAAAGCAAAAAGAACATGAGCAAACCCAACTGATCAGAGGCTCCTAAACCTGCAGTGAAACACTACATTTCCTGCAGGGATCCAGGTGAGCTGTCACCCCCTCCGTCTCGCTCTGGACCAGCTCAATCCAACAATTAAAACAAAGAACCTTCTATCTCATGCCTTTTAGCTGTTAGACTGTTAATGCATTGGGAATATCCATAATTTTGTCCAATTGTTGGCAGTGTGTAACCCCGAGCTGGACGGAGGTACGGCTTCAGCCCCTGAATCCTGTGGAAGCCACGCCTCAAAACAGGAGCTACACACAATAAAACACAAAATACCAAAACGGAACTCATAAAAAAGTCATGATCAAACACTACAAATTATAAAAGATACTTACACTTACTTTTAAGGGCTACTGACTGGTAGATTGAAATCAAAAATAAAAAAAGGAGGTAAAGCAAAAGAACTAAAGGGAAAGGAAGAACCTTGAACTGAACTGAATGCATGTGATTTTCAAAAAGAAGGGAAAAAACAGGATAGAAATCATACTGTCAACATGGACATCTGGCATTCGGTGAAGTTTTAATTACCTCTTAACGCCATAGGCCATATTAAGCAAATTGTCCAGCCTGTAAAGAGAAGGAGGGTTCTGGGGTTAATGCCAGGCAGATGGTTGACTCACTCAGTGGAACTAATGCTACATCCCTGCCTCACTGAAGGAAGACGCCCATCTAGCGATGGGCCATTACACTGTGCTGCCCCATCAGGCATCTCACAGAGTCAATCATACATCCAAAGAGCAGCAGACTTGCAGCAGCACTAATGCTAACAGGAGGCCACTTGGATGCCCACCCGTTTAGTTTAACAGCGCTGCAGTCCTGAAATATTAGTCACTACATCATTTAATTGTATTGTATACTTCATCATAACGTATAAAAAATCTCATAGGTTGACTTGCATGCACTAATTTTGATTTTTTTTTTTTTTTTAACAATGTGGGGAGGGGAGTTGAATTATAACATGATTTTGAATGTACTACCATTTATTGGTGTGTGTGTGTGTATATTTTGTAATATGATATGATATGAACTTGATGCTTTGGGAATATATTTAATTTTTTTTTGTCGGCAGCAAATAATCCGGAGCTGGACTGGGGTGCAGCTTCAGCCCTTGAATCCGGAAGCCACACCTCAAAAACAGGAGCGTAAATTTATTCAGGTAAATTGGGCCATGTATTATTGTTTTCATCTCTCTTACTCTCTCTCTCTCTCATACACACACACGTTGGGTTTTCATGTTTTGGGACATACATTTTTCCAAAAAAAACATCACCTTGTATGATTTATAAGCTGTTTTCCTCAAACGATGTGGGATGGGGGTTGAATTAAAATGATAATATTTTTTTCTAATGATATATTATGTTTAATTATATATGACAATTAAACATAATTGTAATGTAGAAATTTGTACTTTTCTAAATATGTTTGAATGACTTTTGTCATTGAAAAGAATGTCTATATTTTGATTCTATATTGCAATGCTGTGATGTATTTTCATAGTGACATTTAAAGAATGATTTAGAGGAATATGAGCAAAGTGAAAACAAAACTCAAAAGAGAAATAAATCAATCATACAAACAGATATTAAAAATTCCATATTAAAAATGAATCTTAGTGGCAAAACACGTGCGGATAATATGCTAGTGTTATGGATGAAATTGGTCTGGGGCCATCTTTCAGCTATCTGAAAACTTTAATATAAAATGACATTTCAATGAAGTTGGAGGCTGGATGTAATGCCGCATTAACTGGGAGTGCCCTTTCTTCCACTTGCTGTCACTTTCTTTTGCGGTCTCTCTATTAGCCCCAGTGACCCACCGGGCCGGTATATTACGTTTTCCTTCCCCGTCAGTCATTCTCATTTTGGGCTCCTGTCTGTTTGGCTACTCTGCGACCTCCGTCCCTCTCTTGGCTCGGCCCTGTCTCATTTCCTATTAAAGCTGTAGCAAGATGGCTGGCAAGGCTAATTACTGCTTTCTCACATTTCAAACTGAAGTTCCCCTGACAAACACACACGTACACATGCTCCCCCTCCTTCCCCGTGGTGGGTCAACAGTTGGTGACTCTGCCTTCTGTGAACTTGGAGAAAAAACGCAGCCAAACTAAAGGGAGGACATTCAGTGTATCGAGTCATTAAGATGCCAATTAGCCAATTAGGGAGGCAGGTTGCTTTGTGGGTAAATGAGTTAATTGGAGAGAGAGAGGGCTCTGAGGTGCAAGAGCAGGCGACGTGTTAGAAATATGCAGGAGTGTCTCCACCCGGTTCGGTCCGTCCTACAGCTTTTCACACTTCCTCTCCAAACACACACACAACACAATGAAGCCTTTGTAAGGCCGACTAATGCATGCAAATGGGACTCATCCTTTTCAGATCTCTTCAATAATAAGTGCTTGTGATGTAGAAAGAATTCATTGCTGATTTCTGTCATCAGTATTGCCGTGCAGTGCTAATTGCTTGATGAGTCCTGTTTGTCTAAACAAAGGATCTTTGCTTTATTGCAAACATCACACTGACAGTTCATGCATCTAGAGGAGATTGTAACTGTAACTCATACAAATAATTTTTTATTTGTGATCAAATTGAATTATTAAATGTTTTGAATGGTTCTCATGAGCTGCACACGTCAACTTCCATTCATATGTGTAAACGTAGCAGTTTGGTATTTGTATAGTGAAAAGGTGTTTGACCAAAAGAAGCTAAAAAACATGTTCACTTACTATAAAAAAATACTAATGTATGGCAAGCTCTTTAGATTTTTTTTTTTTGTAAAAAAAAAAGTGTAGATAATTTAACATTTCCAGTTGATTAATATATATTATATTATGTTATTGATTTACTCTAGTTTGGGGTCAGTACAATTTTATGTTTTGAAAGAAGTCTCTTATGCTTACCATGTTACTTGTACTTACTGTAATAATAACAGTGATATATGCATAATTGCATGCAAACCACAACCAAACCCTATTCCTAATCCTACCCTATAATAAGTACATGTAGTTAATTAAAATGACTCAGTACTTAAATGTAGAATTACACTGTAACAAGGACACCAAATAAAGTGTAACCAAGAATACTTTTGTAGCATTATATACATTTCTTTACTGTAACTTTTGATTAATTGAATGCATCCCTGTTGGGAAAATTTTTTTTTTTTAAATAATATATTATTATTTGCCATTCATATATTTTTTTCCAGTATAGGAGCCCTGGAACATGACATCAAATCCTGTTGCCCATATTTAAACTAAGTTTGCATGTTAAGTCTAGTGTGATGCACCTATAAACACTGCTTCCAAAACACATGTTGTAGATTGCATTGAAAAAAACTAGAGCTTACTACCTAGATATGTCTCAATCTGCTTTTATTTTTGGAAAAATGTATTAATTTTGTCCTAAAAGCCCAAGTAGTGTATTGTATATGCAAACTTTTAAGTTTCACTAAGCTAAATGGCTAAAAGCTATCACTATTGATCCTACATCCAATGTCAGCTTGATTGTGAGTTGATATCCGCCACTTTTCAGCAGTAAGCTTTCACTGCAAGATGGCCTCATCCGTTTTGGCAGGCTTCGCCAGCTTGAAACTCATAAGACGTGACTCATAGTTAATGTGAATTAGCCTCTGAGGAAAAGAGATCTTAAACAAAGACCTAGCAAGTCAACGGCTGGGTCAAAAGGTGTTGTTATTGTTCCCTGTGACTAACTATGTGTAGAGAAAATTTACTTCACATCGCTTTTAAAAAGGTTGAGAAGCGCTGCCCAAAGCCGTAAAGGTGTTAGCTGCCAGAGTGAAGTTATTGCTGGCCTGCTGAACTGAAATGAAAGGAACAGATGTGAAATGAAAGAAGGGGAGGATGGCAGATGAGAAAAAGAAATCAGAGGGACATTGTGAATGACAGAACCCCACTGTCTCTTATCAGTCCTTTGCTTCTGTTTCTTTTCTGAATTTCATTTTGTTTCTGCAGATTTTTTTGGAGCAGCTATTCCTCGGTGGTGACGTGACACACACAACTTCAGCTCAACAGGTAACAGTTTCATAATCCAGACACCTATTTTGCTGTTCTGTTCCACCAATTTTGAAAGAAAGTTACGAAAGAGACACAGATTGTTATTGCAGGCTTGACTGTATTTACCTGAACCTCTGCGCTTGGTGGTGGAGGGGTCCTGGGTAGCGCCGGTTGGGGGATTGGTACAGCTGCGACAGTAATGCCTGGCTGGTCTTCTGGCTTGGGTTGTTGGCAAACTTCACCGTAATGGGCTCGGCGGCACCTGAAGGCTTCTGTCCATTCAGACCCTTGATGGCTTCCTCCGCTTCTATCCTCTTATCAAAGCGAATAAAGCCCACACCCCGCGAGCCACCTGTGGGGCCAGCACACCAGAAACAACACACCATACGTTTACTGGCTTTATCCGGCCTGCAACGGCAACACAGACCTAGTAAATCTAGATTTTTTTTTTTTCATTTTTTAAAAATTACTAATGCTGCTGTGACAGTGTTTCTCTCTTCTGACCAGTGTAATCAATCTCTTTCCTCTTTTGGAAAGTTCTAAGAACAAAATGGGAATGCAAAAATAAAAAAATGTTTCTTCTAAGTTCCGTTTATCAAAAGATAAGTTTGACTTTCGCTTCTGAGAACCCCGGAAATGTGACATGCACATCCTGACTCACACACCTTAGTTCGCAATGATGCATTTCTATATTTAGAGATTGTCATTTGTCGACGGCGAATCATTTTCAGAGATATGCTGCCTGTGTGACGGATCCTATTGCTGGTGTCACATTATGCAAACGAGGCGAGATGGAGCAGGGAGATTCTATTGGCCGGCCGGCATTCCAGTGCTGTCAGGCAGACGTGTAATTTGTTTTCTTTTCTTCATGAGAGGATGACGATATTGTGTGGAGGCTGTCGCCCGCTGGTGTGGAAATTGAGCGTGTGTGTGCGACGGCCTCACGCTGTGTGGATTGCGCCAGCTGACGGCCACACGCCGCCTCGTGGTATGCGGCGTGTCGGCGACATTTCCATGGTTTCCAAGGTGATGGTTTTGACCGCTACCTGAAAGTAACATTTAAAAGAGCCCGGCTTACTGGGAGGTCTTTTGTTGGGTTGGTTTTTAATGAGACGATCCTTCTACTCCGGGGAGGTGCGTGTGGAGACGACTTGCCAAGAGGGCAATTTGCATAATACAATGAACACGTATTTGTGTGTGTGTGTGTGTGTGTGTGTCTGTCTGCGCTCTGCTTTCTATATTGTCAGTTCGTTCTCCTCTCACTCTCTCAGCTGTCACCCGCTAGTATTGATGTTTTCTGTTGGGCTGCCTGATTGTCTATTCAAATCAGTGTCTTTTGATACGTTCCATTCTGCAAACAAATATTTGCACACAATCTTTTCAATGCAGCGAGCTTTCATTCAGACTGCGGCTGCATTACTCTCTTTCCCTCGCAGCATGAGTCATTCCTGACAGCTTTTCACTTTTCCCTCTCCCTTCCAAAAACCTACTCTCTTTAATTAGAGCGTCAGAAGTAAAGGCTCGAGGAAGGAAAAGCATGCATTATTCCAGAGAGTTTAGGATGCACGGTTAGCTTCGTGCTCACCGTGGAGTGATGTTGAGGTCAAAGCAGAATCCTTCGAAAGTGGAGCAGACAGAGGAAACTGGGAATGACACCTCCTCTCTCTGTTCCTCTCTCTGTCTAGAAGATATTTGACATGCAACAGCTCAAGTATCTAAAAATACAAGAGATTACACATTCCGTTTCATAAAATTTTGATCCAAAACTAGACGACTTTTTGCTTCCGTCTGTCAGTTTAATTGTGCAGGAATGAACTGATGGATCTGACATAAACTATATGCTATCTGCTTTTGCTTGTTTAGATTGTAGTACACAAACACCGTCTGAGATCGAAAGTGGGGAGGGGAAGGCATCAAAACAACCTGTCTATAATATAATGCCTTAAATGCTTTTGAAGGCAGCAGAGATTTATCTTTCACAAATCTCACAATGCACGGTTCGACGGTTGGTGGAATAAATAAAAACTACAGTAATTTTTTGTTATAAAGCATATGCCTACTTTTCTTCCTAGAAATAAGTATTGTGGTCACTAAATACTTGCTTTAAAGCTCTCTTGAATTTGTTTTAGCTCATTAGATCTGATGTTATGGTGACTCATACTACACAAATCACTGCCTGTCATTGCTTTACACAGAACCAGAGGTAAAAGGTCAAGCCCTACCAGAACTATTATACTGTAAACTCATTCAAGCATACTACTTTATTTCTGGAGTATATACTATGCACAGTATGCCAATTTTCTGTATGCTTGTAATACCCTAATGATTTATCAAAAAAATATGCAGTACAAGACACAATGTAATGGTGTCTTGGCTTCCATTGCATTGAAATGGATGATCCAGAAGTTATTAAAAAAAAATCATTTCTATACAAAATTGAATACAAAAATTAAAGTAACTATTTTCATTTCCAAACTGGACACCAATCACACTTAATTTAATGAGGTTATGCAACAACAACGTAGCATGTTGGAATGTTTACCATTAAATCATGCCTACGATATCATATAAACTTTAAAAACAAATATTTATAAGCAATATATATTTCTTATAAAAATTGCAATTAACTTCATATTCGCCCACCATGAAAACTTCTTTTCCCAGAATACCTACCACATTTTGAATTTATTTCAGTTGCAATTCATGCAATTCTTCCTGTTATTCCAATTCAAATTTCTGATCTGGCACATCCAACTCATTAATTGAATGGGAGCCAATTCTTAAATTCAGAATTTTGCACAACTCTACGTAGCATTATGAATTATGGGACTGATGGCTATTAAACAGCGCATTAATGTTGTAAATGTAATGTCCTTTTGTCCTCTGCAAGTCTGTTTTGTACCATACCTTAAAAAAAACAATGTAGGGCCGTAGGGCAGGTAATCTGTAGTATGATTCAATCCAGAGGGTTTCAGCACTGTGCTCTAACACAACTATAATGAAATCGTGATGGGATCTCGGTTTCCCCGGGTAGAAATAGTGCTGACCAATGTCGTTCAGGCTGCAAACGGCTGACGATCTATCAGATGCCAGCAGAATCGCTAAAATTGCGGGTCCGTAAAATACACTAGCAATTTAACAGTTAAAAAATGCAAATGGTAGCCTTAATGTTGACTGTGCTTTACTTTTTTCTTTTTCTCTCGCTTCTCTGACATTACCATAATGAGCCTGCAGCCGCTTCCATAACAGGCTGCCTAAACAAAGCGAGCGGCCGGGCTAAAACCGGAGACACTGGCACTGCTAGCTCTTTTTTAGCGCTTATCATGAACCGAACAGAGTTACAGCTACAATGTGCCGGTTAACAGCACTATTCTCCCCAGTAATCAGTCCTAGCTTACGTAACTTTCTACCTGTACTTATCTCAGCTCAGCACACATGAAGCTGGAGAATGCTGAGTTTAATAATAACCGTGACACACAGAGCGAGCGCACAAGAAACAGTGGCAGGAGACCGCTATAGCCGGCCTGACAAAGCGCTTTCCACTGCACGCCCACTGTTCTGGTCCTCGACACTTACTGCGAGAGAGAGAGAGAGAGAGAGAGAGAGAGAGAGAGAGAGAGTCCTCTGGGGAAAAAGAGAAAGCTCAGAAAAGCTTGGCTGTTAATGAAAGCCTTCTCTCCTCTGTCTGAACATAAGCACCTCTCCGTTGTCTCTCATTCTTTCACTTTTAAGTGGTTGTGCCAACTATATGGAACATTTATTAAACTAGTGCGCTAAATATATTATGAGGAGAAAAAAAACGTACACCTCTCCGCCGTAGCCTCTACCTAATCAGAGAAAGGAGAGCAGCATCCTCGTTTTATGTAACTTTTAGTTGCTGCCGCTACAGATGGTGTTTGAAAAGGCTCGGTAAAGGAAGTCTTTGAAGACTCTCTCAGCACTTTGTCTGTTTCTGCCGGCTCACGGCTATAAATCCATCTGTTTGTCCTTGTGTAATTAGAGGCCAAGGCAGCGGTGTCATGGCATGCTTTGCAATGTCTGGTGGAACATCTCGATTCATTGTATACATCACGGATCCTTTGTGTTCTACAGGCCTTGATTTGGAAACTCGTCGTGCAACGTTGGCTCAAATGCACGTGGACGTCGTGCTTCTAACCCTTCCTTACGTCATGCTATAGCTAATGGGATTCAAGTCATGGGAAAATATCAATGAGCGTGAAAAGAAAAGGAGACGGAAGAGGAGAAAGCGTAGCAGTTTAAAAGAGGGATTTCCACAAGTAGCTCAGTCAAGGGAGTAGTTTTTCACTTAAGAGGCGCAGCTTGTTGGAGGCGCCGTTTTGGATCAATTGTATTTGCTCTCATTGATGGAACAGGCTCTGAATATTTGACTATTGATCAAAAAACCTATCATACTTCACTTAGGTTACATGCTATGTGTAAGTAAGTAGTCCTGGCATGGATGCTCAGAAGCTTTTTCAAATCCCTATAATTTAGTCACGTTTTACCAATAAACTGAAAACAAACAGACACAACCATAGGGAACAAGTTATATAAACAAGACATGTGGGAAGAGGACTTCCACAGCAATACATTATCCTCTCTGTGAGGGTGAACAGAGAAAACGCTTCCCTAATTGTTACCAATAAACTTTTGACAAGGATGTATGATGTGTTATTATTTCAGAAAGGCAAAGCCACTGTTAGTTTACCATGCCATATGTGTTTGTTTTTATTAATGACTTTCAGTGTTATTTCACGATATTGTATTTTTCTTGATGCTGAGGGGAATATGACAGAATTAGATTTGCCTTAAAAAAGCATTTGGCAGATGTTGAAATGTGTGTGTGCATGAACAATCTTTATTGACATTATGCTAGCTTTTAGGTATGTATATTTTTTTTTTCTATATTCCATGCTGTAAATGAGTGGGTTGACAAGAAACCGTTTTTTATATTTCACTTGCATGAAATCAATATTTTGATATTCTGTGTGGTGGTGCTAATGTGGGGCTTGGCATGATGTTCCAATGATTGTGCTTTTTGATTCTGTCATAAAAACAGTGGCCCATGTAGCCAGTGAGTTAATCTCAATTTTCAACATTCATGTGAGATTTAAACTATTAACTGCTTTTGAGTAACAAGCCCCTTTTGACTTCCACACTTATTGACAAATGCAGAATCCCTGTTTGGCTTTCGAGGCTTTTCAGAAGAATTGTAATATTTGCTAATATCTCTTTATGGCAGCTCTCCGATTAGTAGCTTCAAAAAAAGAACGAAAAAAGTCACTAGCAACTCCAGTTTAATTAATCATCAAGCTCCCTCATGCGGACCCTTTTCTCCGGGGGAGCCTTCATAGGGCCAGAGGAAGGATCTGTGTCAAGAGAGGAAGGCCCATGTGTGTGTGTACATGCAGAATTCCTCGGCAGTTCTTCCGAAAGGGTTCTGCACCACTAGAACGTGGAGTACATTTTCCTGTGCCTAACGCGATATTGTTTGCATGGAAAGTGCCGATATGAATTATGCAGTTGGAAAAATATTGAATGTGTAAGAAATTCAGCTCCATGACCATTTATATCCAAGTTTGATTTATTCATGATGCTGGAGGAAGGATAGGCCAAGGAGATGGCTGGATGCTTTAAAATACACTCATCAGTCATTCCATGTCATTCGATCATCCTTAAGATTAGGATGCTTGGTCATGATCAAATGCAAACAACCAACCAAACCTGCATATAAATGTACACACAGAAGATGGCTACAAAATTGAGTTTTTTTGTGTAGTTTCAGTACATGTTAAGTGCATTTACATGCACTTTAGAAGTTCTATTTCAGTCGGACTGAAGCAAAAAATGTCATGTTAATGCTAAAATTGCTCTAGTCTTTTTTTTTTGTGAATTCAGACTAGATAATGCCATCTTAGTCTGGTTTATTCTAGCATGGCCTTATATGATATACAGCCAACAAATTACTCAAAGTAATGCAGAATTCCTTATATTTTGGCTTTATTTGTACTGAATGTATTCAAGAGGCTTTTAGTAGATTGTGCGATTGTTTATGTGATTTAAGAGCTTTTTTTGTTTGTTTGTTTGTTTGCATGCTACAGGGTGAGAGAAAAGCGGCCCCACTGATACCTGTGACCTGGTCAACGAGAATGCGGGAGGTGATTATCCGTCCGTACTGAGAGAAAAGCTGTTCCAGCTCCTTTTGGGTCATGGTTTTGGGCAGCCCACTCACGTACAGATTGGCGTCACGGATAGAAGCCGAGCTGGGCCGTGCATACGACACCTGTAAGACAAAAAAATACTTTGAGAATTCATTGCACTTATCGAACTATATTGGTTGATGTGGTCAACTCCACTTCCATATGTGCTTGTTGAACATTTCATTTCACTATTACTTTTGGAGGATATCTGTTTAGGCAATTTATAGCCAACGTCTTGCATTGGCAATATACAGCATTCAGATGCCAGAGGTCATCTGTGCACCTGTTCTGTATCACACTGTGTTGGTGGTCTGTATTCTTCCATTGACCTGGAACAGCTAGAGACTTCAGAAAGATAATGCCCCAAAATCCCCCACTTAAGAACAATGGAGAAATCCTTTCAACTTATAATATTTTCAAAGGCACAATTTGCTGCAAGGGATTCATACTAATTCACAGATAAGGGATATACACGTGACATCCAAAGAGCTTTGCAAATGTCTCAAAGGAGGAATGGAAATGAAAATTCAATATTAATGTGCACCACCTCTAACCCCATTTCTGAAGAGAAACAATGTACCCAAGAAATACACCCAAGTGCAATGGTTGAAGTTCATGAACCCTTTAACTACAGGCATAATTGTGGTCGATTTTGAAAGAAGTTTTGATGGAGTTTGCAGTCCTAAAATCAGTCATAAATAAGAACTAAAAGAAATATAGCATATTTTTTCACAGCCTTTATTAAGTATAAATATATATATATATCTCAATAATTCATGTTTAAACAACTTGAAATAAAATTAGAATATATATAGAGAAACTTTTTTTACAGCATTACCTAATGTTAATGTATAGAACCTTATTGTAAAGTGTTACCAAATCTAGAAACACAATGATGTCATAACCACCACATACGTGACCATGTTATATTTCTGAGGATAGCTCTTAACCTTTTAAATAAACTGAAGTAACGTTACCAATGTCAACAGTAAATCAAAAATATTCAAGCATGGATTTAATTACACATAATTGGACAGTTTCAATTTCTTCTCTACAGTTGTACAGATTTAGAATAAGGTTCATAAACCTCACTTAGAGCACACAGCAGTAAATGATAAAGGCTAATTTGTTTTCAGAAAACACACATGATGGAAGAGCTTGTGTGTGTGAGAGAAGGCTGGCTGTCATCTGTGCTGAATAACACTTTGGAACCTTCTGTTTGTGCCTAGAGTGAGAGCCAATCCATCTATAGCTCCCTCTCACCCTCGCATTCCTCACACGCTCTAATATCAGCGCGCTGCGCTTACTAGCACCTTGGACAGCACTCCTTCCTTCATACTCTCTCCATCTATCGCTCACACACTCACACGGCACATTCTCACCTCTCTCGACTTGTCAAACTCGGCAGCACCTTGGACAGAGTCTGCCACACTCTAAAACACACAGTGCTTGTTTTCAACTTCACATCCCAGTCTCGCTTTTTTCTGACTCACATTATACAGTTTTCACCCAATGCACTCTCTCAATCAAATGAAGGCGTTGGCAAATTGAATATACTATAATGTCACTGAACTTTTCACAAATGCAAATCCTTGTGGGAAACTTCAGTGCTGTGGCTCATGCTGGATTATCATAATGATAATTATATCTAAAAGGATAGTTCTCGCCAAAATTATTTACTCATAATATCATAGTCCATATTCATACAAATATAATTTATTATTATTGAAGTGATTCAATGAAAAGATCCAACTCAAAAGACTGATTCGTTCATGATTCAAACATTTGTACCCTTATAAGCGTACCGCAAGATTTTCAGCACATAATTAATTAAATTTCAGTTTGTTCACGACACAAAGCTGTCATATGTCTTTAGAAGACTTTGAATATCATGTGATTTATTCTGTTGCTGAATTTTTAGTTTTGCATGTATTTCATGCATTTATATCTTCCTAAATTTGAAATGAGAATAATTTATAATGCTTTAAGGTCCCTTAGCAGTTTTCCTCCACAGTGTAATAAATTAACGTTTGAAAGCAAAGAAATCCATAAAGCCATAAATATTAGTATTTTATTATTTTATTTTATTTTGCAGTACAACAGTATTAGCAATTGTAATATATTTCTTTATTGATTTAATTTTTATGATATAAATAAATTATTTTTATTATATAACTATTTTTATAGAGAAAAAAAGATTTTCTTTTCCCTATTGTCCTTATCTTAGTAAATACTTCAAGTCATATGAATTATTTTATGATACTTTTTTGGAACTGTATTGGAACAACTAGTACTTTCTTCAAAATGTCTCCTTTTGTGTTCCACAGAAGAAAGCCATAAGGGTTGAATCGACATGCGGGTGAGAAAATGATGACAAAATGTTCATGTTTAGATGAACAAATCTATTAACAGACTGAATTTTCTTGTCGACTCCACGATTTTTTTTGTCCGTCTTCGCTCTTTCCCGCTACAGTTCAGTTTTAATCCAAGATAGGGAGATGTTTCTATCTTCCTGCCCTTTTAATGCTCACGTCAATTTAATCTGTTCCCATTAATGGTTGAAGCAGCGTTTCCATCTCATATTTTCATTAGTTCTGACATTTGGGCAGCAGAGCCATCACAGGCGGTTACACTGCTACAAATGCTGAGCTAAACATGCTAAACACTCCGCTGTAATCTCCTCAAATCCACTTAAATGGAGAAGGCAAAAGTCATGGAACCCTGGCAGACTCTTCCCTCTCCTCTCTTCGCTTCTTTTCTTTTCTTTTCCTCTCCTCTTTTCTTTTAGTTTTTTTCTTGCCCTGTCAAGCAGCTCCAGATGTCAGATCTATCAACACCCTGTCTGCTGCGAAGTGTGTGTGTGTGTGTGTATACACGTATCTCACAGCACAAGGCTACGCTCTTCTCGCCCTCAGTGGGATTTCTCTCATCACACCTCGACAGGAAGGCAAAGCCGGAGTTTTGCTGAGAAACGGAGAAGTGTCATGGAGAAGTGTGTGTGTGCAACAAAATGATGAGGGTGTGGAAGTTATGACTGGATTGAAACTCCAATTCTTTTTTGAAATTTTTTTTTTTTTTTTTTTTTTTTTAAGCCGGTGAAACGTAGCTCTGTTGATCTGTTTTCCTGCATTAGCTGATGTCCCTGAACCTGACACTGGCATCTTGCCAAAGAATATAAACTCATCGTAAACCACCGCAGACATCTTTTCTCACTTCAAAAAACCTCTTGTAAACATATACATCATCAGCTTATTTCAGCAGGAGGGCCCTCATAAACTGCGTTTTTTTTGCTCCACTGAAAAGAGCAAAGAACTGCACTTCGGATAATTACCCTCTCCTTCTTTTTTCCCCCTTTTTCTCGCTCATCCACTCTTAGACACAGCTGTCTTTTGCTATTAGATGGTCTGTCTTCATCCCGGCTCGATGGGGGGTGGGGTTACGATGGAGGCTTTATGAGAAGGATGACCTTGGAACACACTTATTAGAAGTTATGAGATTGAGGATTTCACCTCTCTCTCTTGTCGTATTACAGCAGGAGAGCATCATTTTGAGAGGGCTGGAGCTGGTCTGAATAAAAGGTTTCATGGAGTGCAGAGAGAAAGGAGACCAAGCGGGAAGTGCCGCGAGCGTGAGAGGTGTAAAAGAGAGATCACAAGGAAGAGATAAAGACATCGGCTTCTCTGACCCACGCTGAGATGGACCGATGGATGAGGAGGTAGTAAATATGGAGAAAAAAACATCTAGTTGATTAACAAAGAGCTCTTCCATGTAAATCCCAGTTTTGTCTTTACCTGCTGTGACCACAAGGAACAACAGCGTATTTTAACGGTTGCTTGGTTTCTATTTCTGTAGCGTTACTCAGGGCGCCAAGACTTTAACCCACTCAACCGAACATAGTCAGCTGATATAAAAATATGTATGTCTTGCATTTATAGCACATCTGATAATTTGCAATTGTTTCGGTTAAAAAGGCAGATCTATCCATTTGACATAGTAAATTACCAGAGCGGATAGTCAGAATGTGCTTATTCAGAGACGAACATTGACAGTAATGAGTAGATGGAGAAATCAACGAATGTGCGGTGCTAAATCTTGATGCATCAAACCTACTAAAGTCAGTTTATATTTGAGTTTGTGTATTCTGCTCGTTTTGAGAATTAAGTTATTGCATAAAATTGGACACTTTCATTTGTGCTCATGAACTGAGCGGAAAAACTCTGAATGTCACAAATTACAGTGATTATAGGATAGCATGTAGAGTAACATGTAATCAACAACTATTGACAGTTTTACATTTTTAAATGAATATGTAGTTGATTTTTCACTATGTTGAACTTTTTATCTTGATGTTAAACTGGTGACATTTCAGTTTTGACATTTTAAAGATGAAACTTGAAACTGGCTTGATATTGCGTCTTATATTAAATCAGTGTGGATCATCAGTATTAGCTAATTAATATTCATGAGGTCAGCCTTCTTGTGAAGCTCCCCCTCCCTAAACTCACTCTGGTAGCACTTGGTTGCCTAGTGTGTTGTCTAGTGTGAAATTGGTCCAAAATTGATTGTCACTTTGCACATCTTTGGTTGTCTATTCCAGTATTCAAGTTTGTGTGTGTGCGCAGGCAAAAAAAAAAAGAAATCAATCGATCATGCATGAGATGCACGTGTGAACAGCACAGTGCACAGTAGTCTGCCTTTTGTTTGTGTACTGTATGTAGGCAGGGATAGTCACGGAAGACAACTCTTGCTTCATTACCCTTAAAGTCTGCTTTTGTTAGAGTATGTATGTGGCTGGAGGTGGAAATTCATCATGTATAGAAGAAGTATGCTCAGCAACATCATTCCTACAGGTTATGAGCATTATTTTTCTCCCCCTTCTGTCACCTGATGGAGATTTGGTTCTTTGCCACAATCGCCTTTGCCTTTTGGTTTGCTTAGTTGGGGACACTTACTATTCAACAATATTATTGATCTGCCTGCATTGACACCAATATATGAGAACTGAACTGAGCTGGATAATGACATCATTTTCTTCAGAGCGGCTATATTTATAAATGGACTAAATTAATAACTTTTTTACAACAAAAATGAATCATTACTGAACTTACTTAAGATGGATTATAACACTATTTTCTACTAGATCTGCTGCAGCAGAAACAAACTTTGTTACATTATTTTCCTTTTATCAGTGTAAAGCTGCATTGAAACCATCTGTATTGTAAAAAGCGCTATATAAATAAATGTGACTTGACTTGACATAACTCAACAACAGACAGCTGAAAATGTAGTGTTAGGCTAAATTGTGCCTTTAGGCCAAATCTGTTTGCACAAATCAGTATCAAATTTCAAAACATAATACCATAATACTAAACTTACCACCAGTCTTAAAATTTTAATATCATAATATTCTTAATGTGTATAATAAAATAATACACTCTAAAAATGCTGGGTTGTTTAACCCAACTTTGGGTCAAATATCGACAAACCAAAACATTGGGTTAAAAATGTAATTAAAAAATGTAACCCAATGGCTTGGTTTGTCCACATTTTAGGTTTGGGTTAAAACAACCCAGCAATTTTTAGAGTGTATTTTAAATAATATATTAAATCATATTTTTTTTATATTTTAAAAGTATATAATATTTAAAAAGCTAAATTTTAATACTCCCAATGCTTTTATAAAATGGTGGCTAAATCAATTTAAACATTTTTGAGAAACTTCAACTGTAAGCAATCGTACCAAAGTCTCACGATCCTCATTTCCTAATGTGGTTCACATAGGGTTAAAATCACATAAAATGTTGGTTTAGTTTGAGTCATCGATGAATGACAGCTATTATGCCCTGCAATTCAGTGAGTCAGATGTTAATTCAGTAACTGCTGGATTGAGTAAATTATTCTATAGAATGATTCAAACTTAGGAGGTTTTGACTGATTCACAGGACAAAGAAGCCATTTGATTTTTTTAGTTTTTAGTTTTTCTCTTAAAGGGGTGTGGGAGTTGAAAGGACCAACTCAAGAGTCATAGCCCTAGGATGGGAGTGAAAAGACTGGTGTGTTGGGCCAGTAAGTGCAGTGTTTTAGCGGTGTTTATGTATGTGTGTACCGCTGCCTCCTTTGGAAGTGTGTTTTGTCACTGAGAGAAGTGCCGCGTGGCAGGAAGCTGTGATGATCAGCAAATACACACAGAGTGAGTCATTCTGTCTCTGATGGATTCTTAGCTGATGCTGAAACCAGTACTAGAAACACTGCCGGCCAACACATACACATGCTGCCACTCTGGAAAACGCCCGTGTTTGTGAGTATTGTGCTGTGCTCTTTCAAAAACAGCCCTGACAAGTCTTTTCTTTGTCCTCTCTTTTTTTTTCTTTCTCTTGCTCTCACACGCAAATGCACAAACACACACACACACGTTCTTTTGCTGTTATGCTAAGAGGTACTGAGCCTCGCAGACTGAGCCGTGTTTTCATAAACAGGCGAAATCCAATCTGATTAGATTAGGGCGGATGTAAGTGAGAGGTCTGGGATTATAGGCCAGATGAAAGCACACACACAGCCAGATTATGCCGTAAGCAGCAGTCAGAATTTACTGTTAAAACCAGCTGCTGCTTCTAAATTAAGCACTGTTGAGGAAAATGGAAACCATCAGATTGTGGTAAATCTATTTCGTTCCATTATTTAATTTAATGATAGAACAGAAATGAGTAGAATGGAAAATAATAGATAAAATCAGTCATAAGAGAATAAAATGAAATTGAATAGAATGGAATATCAGAACAAAAACCATAGTAAAAATCTGACAACATCATAGAATAGGACAAAAGAGAATGGAATACATCAGAACATTAATTAAACCAATACAAAAAAGACAGATCAGATCTAAATTGAAATAAATTAAAAAATAAAATATCGACAAAAATAAAATAAATATCGATTAAACATGATAGAACGGAATTGAATGATGTTTTTTTCTACGGTGGAAACCAGACATATTTTAGATGTCTATTTAGCATGTCCACATTACTCTATTATACATGCTATTTCCCTCTTTTTGTGTGACTTCATGATTTGACATTTGGAGATTCATTTACATATCAATTACACTATTTTTCTCTTTTCTTCCTTCAGTTGCTTTCCTGTTTCCTTCTGCATCTTAATGAGTCAGATTTGCCCTCCTCTCTCTTTGTGCCGCCGCGCCTCAGCCCAGCACGAGGCAGTGTACGCCACATGTTCTAATCACTGCGGCTCCACTGGCACAAACGGTGACAGGAAACATTCAACGTATTGACTGGCGCAGACGTGAGAAATGGTGACTAGGAGAGCGCTTCCACCTAAATGAGATGTAGCTCATGAGGTACCGTCTCTGTTATCTGTTACGTTTAAATAGGTTCAATCCCAGGTGCGGGTGACCTGTTAACTGGAGAGGTACTGAGAGAAGCTTGTCAACTCTGTGCCCTTGAGCGAATGGCAATTAGCGTAATGTGGGTTGCTTTGACAAAAAAAAAGTGTTTGGTAAACAACAGGCAGGCAGTAGCCTAACAACATGTACCCTAATGCTAATCCCAACACTGAGATCTACATGTATACAGAAATGCAGCAATACAATGGTTTATGATTCTTACATGAATCATACAAAAATAATGTGGTGATACATCTGTTCAACTAATTCCTTAGCATACTCTCTAAAAAATGCTGGGTTGTTTTAACCCAATTTTGGGTAAAATATGGACAAACCCAGCCATTGGGTTAAAAATGTAATTTAAAAATATAACCCAATGGCTGGGTTTGTCCATTTTTTACTCAAATTTGGGTTAAAACAACGCAGCATTTTTTAGAGTGTATTATTTCATTAATTAAAGGTGCTATATGTATTTTTTTAGCGGCCTCTATCGGCGATGTTTCAGATTGCAACCAATTTTTACAACACAAAAATTGTCAGCGAGCACTCATGGTACCGGCCACACTGAGACTTTCAACACACCGGAGAAAGCATCACACAACATGCTGGAAACTCATGTAAACTCCCCCTGCACCGTTACAATTATCGGCTATTTTCATCAGCTTGACGTTGAACTAATGCTCCATACTCATACCATGATAACGTTACATTTGTGTTGTTATCTAGCATAAGGCATTTCACTAACTATTCATGTATGTTTCACAATCAGCAATGTCAAAATAGGAAAATGTATAATACGATCACGAAAACGGCTACTGAACTAGTGTTAGACTGAACAATTTCAGTGTAACAGTGAGATCGTAGGAAGTAACATTACTGTACTGAATGTGTCTGGAAATGTGTGTTATAAACAATATGATAGTAGTGGGATGAGTGATTTTAGTAGATATAGGACATTAGTTACATCCTAAAGCACATACTTTTTTTTTTCAAAACAGACTTTTGTATTCGTTTCATGTCTCATATATGTTGTAGTTTACCTTGCTATTTCATTACAGTTTACCATTATTTCAGCATATCTGAAAACTCGGCTCTTTTCGTCCTAAGTCGATGCGATTTCTACGTTTGGCCTGACGAGCTTCAGCAGACACATTTTTGTTTTGCTTATATTTATGTGGAGTTTTTTGGTGCTATCAAACTCCATGTCTTTAGTTGCAGTGCCATCGCATAGACTGTAAATAAAAAGGAGAGAGGCTCGGGAACGCGCATGCACGTCACATCCGATGAATTTCGCAGAAAATCCGACCCGGAGACTTCACATAGAAATAGGAATACTGGCCTTCAGAGGTAATAGCAAAACCCGACAAGTGAATCATTATAATGTGTGATTACAACCCCTTCACACACAGGCAATAAAAAATAATAAATTGATCAATTTAAAAATAAATTGAAAAAAAGCACATATAGCACCTTTAATAATAAGCTGTACAATAGCAATTCATAAAATATATTTTTAAAAAGCTATAATATTATGAAATATCACAATTTATTATATTTTTTCTATTGTGATATATTTTAAAATGTAATGTGATAGCGAAGCTGATTTATGCTTTAAACAAACAAACAAAAAAATAATAATCTTAAAACAATTAAAAATTCCTGACATGTGTGAGACTGGACTTTATGGTAGTAGTCACGTACCTTAATAGTTTTGGTCTGAAGTCTGAGTCCATTTAACGTGTTAATGGCTTTCTCTGCATCTTTTGGGTCAATGTAGTTGACGAAACCATAGCCAAGACTCTGCCCTGTAGTGAAGGAAAGGAAAATACATATTTTAGCTTAAAGCATTAAATTATTTTTAAAAATACATTAAATTGTGAAAGTGTTTCTTTTAACCACCCTTCCTTTGAAAGCCAATCACTTGTCCTGTGATAGCTATAGATAGCATACGTTATGAAATAGACGACATTAACGGTTAATGATATATGTATCATTCATAATGTATGCTAGCATTAGCCTAACTAGCAGTGACTCTGACAGAGTCTTCAGTGGAATTATTTTGAATTAACCTCTTCTAACCGTCGTCTGCTCCTCTGAAGGCGAGGCAGACATCAGCTGCTATTTGACTTAAATAGAAACCCTGCAGCTAAAGGCCTGTGTGGTACTGCTTTTTTCCTCTTTTTCCTTTCCGTTCTTCAAAGATCTCGCCACACAAGTGCAGTGGAACTCGAGAACAGCGCTGCACTTATCCTCATTAATGGAAACAGACAGCGCTAAGTCCACAGTGTACACACAAAGTGAATCATAAATGCGTAAGAGTGTTACACCCTGCGCCAAACAAACATAAGCTAAAGCACGCCAGATACCGTGGGGGGTGAGAACTTCTTGCTGCCCTCGCTTCAAACAGCACGCCTCTATCTCTTTCTCTCTGGATTATGGAGGATTACCAATCCCTCTGTCATTCATTAAGACTTAGAAGAGGCACTATTCAAAGCCTGACACTGATGATTCAAAGTTCCTTTAAATATAAATACTGTGATCCAAGACAATATTTTATTGCTCAGGTGATCAAAAGTGACAGTAAAGCCATTTTTAATATGACAAAAGGTACGTTTTATTTGGTTTTTTTATTTTTAAGAAGGGGAAAATATCCCTCAAAAAAGGTAAACAACTCATTATTTACTACATTGATAGTAATAAGAAATGTTTCTTGAGCCCCAAATCAGTGTATTAGAATGATTTTTGTAGGACCCCGTAACTGAAGACAGAAGTAATGATGCTGAAAATTCAGCTTTGCCAAGAATAAATGACATTTTACATATTTCAATTGTAATAATATTTCCCAATTTGGCTGTTTTTACTGTATTATCGGTGAGCATTAGGAGACTCCTTTCAAAAACATAAAACAATATTGCTGACCCCAAACTTTTGAACAGTAGTGTAATTGTTGATGTAATATATAATTGTTTTGGTAAAACTTTAGTTTATGGTCCAGTTCTCGCTATTAACTAGTTGCTTATTGGCATGCATATTGATATTGGCTGTTGGCTGAATTTTTTTTTGGTCCCCATGAGGAAAACAGCTGATAAATCATACTTAGTGATGTTTTTTTAAGAACATTTTCTGTGGTGGCAGGTTTAGGGAACAGAATAGTACAGTAGTGAGATTTGTACAGCATAAAATAATTTAGTCTGAAAGTCCCCATAAAACTTGGAAAGCCAATGTGTGTGTGTGTGTGTGAGAGAGAGAGAAAATAGAAAAGTAAAAGGTTAGTGTAAATGAAGTGTGTTTCCAAAGTGCTGTCATGCAGAACTTCAGCTCTGGATAATGATACATTCGGAGAACACACCAGAGAGAAGAAAGACACTGACTCTGTCTAACCTCTCCATTTGTCTTTCTTTGTCTTCACCATCTCAGCCTCCTTCCTTTGTGGCCCAGAGCGTTTGGCCCCACGTTGGCATGCCCCGTAATGCCATTTTCATTGTGTGTATTTGTGCGTGTGGGTGGATGCGTGTGTTTGCATGATTGTGTGTTTGAGTGTACAATAATGGGTTCATAAAACAATCTGTTTTGTAATGCCCCTTTGCCTGGTGGCATTTCCATAACGTCGCTAGCAGTTGTTCTTGCCTCCTTTGGAGTTCCTGCCCGAGGATAAGGTGAGGCCGACCAAGGCCGCTTCAGTCAAGGGATTTCTCCCACCAGTATAACACACACACACACACACACGACACACATCCCTTCTCCATCGCACAGCAGTGCGACAGTGGAGATCTCAGTGGGGGATCAGGCTGTTTGCTAAGAAAAAAGCACTAGCGCGCACACGTACACTTGGGTTACGAGGTTTGTTGTGGAGTCATATTCTTAATATTTTAAGAAAATTAAAAGAAGAACCCCTTAGTGAGTTCATTCATTATTAATTTAAGTGCATAATTTCATTAATAGACTTTGTAGTCCATGGCATATACAAATACAAAGAATAAAATCACCCTTCTTTAGGAAGCTGCGAGTTGTTTTGACAATCTCTAAGGCCCTTTTTTGGCAAGGCAATTATTTAGCTAATTTAATTTCCCCACAAACAGACACATTAACAGAACCTTAAACTGATCTCTATTAAATATCTCATATCTCATCTGTGCTCTCTAACAAACTGCAGAGGCACAATCGCAAAGAAAACATGTAATACTACACACACACAGTATGTCATAAAACAAACTTCAAACTGCTTATGGACATACAGACATACTAGATAGTCGACTAGTTGTCCAATAACAGACTACTGATTCTAATATTTTAGTAGTGATGCTTTAAAGGGTTTGAATAATGAGAGGCAACTCCGCAGGGAGAGTATTACCGTGCTAAAATCGCACAATAATTATCAGCACACTAAAACCGGCACTGAAGTTGAATCATTACTGCGATACTTTAAAAGAACCTTTGTTTACACTTTCATGTGAATTTTTACTTGAAATGTTTTGATTTAGACATTTGTAGATGCATTCAGAGAGTTTTTATACTCTTATGAGTTTGCAACTGAAACTATTGTTTTAATAACAGTTTCAGAGAAGAAATGCAATTTAAAGTTTACTAGTTAAAATCTTCAGAGTAGTTTTTGGTTGTGTTTAATGTATCATATTAGAGGGTTTCCTAGTTATCAGTATGTAAGCAAAATTAACATTATTACTGAAACAACCCCATTATAAATAAGAATTAATTTGAATAGAGAGCTAGTGAATCAGAATTTCATCAATCTGACCTAATATTTCGCTTGTTTATTAGTTCAATATATATATAGAAGGACTATGTTCCAACATTTAGTCTGTTATTTTTTAAATGTTAGTCTATGAAAAGACTGGGCATCTATTGCAGTGTTTTTCAGCATTCTATCTCAAGACAGTGTAGTTAGTTACAAATAGTTCAGCTTAAAAATGTCTTTTAAGATTCTTGAGAATCTGTCATTTTTGCAGCTGTGTTTTTGAACACGCAAAGTGTGTTGGGGCTTCAGTAGAGCTAAATAGTTGTTCTGACAACCCATGCATTTTTTTGCACTTAAAAAACGATACCTATACACGAGTATAAATATACTCAGTACTGTATACTGTATTTGGGCATGCATATATGGTATACACACCTACACGCAGAATATAAAATTCTGTTCACGCAACCAGATCATATACCCACGCAGAGACAGCAAATGAATGCAAAGCGCACACAAACACAATCTCTTCAGCACAGCCAGGGTTACCTACAATAGACAACAGCTTAGGTACCGGAGAGGGTTATAGTCAGGTCTGCCTCATGAATTTATTATTGGGTTATTGAATCACAAAGAATGTTTCATGGGAAAGTCAGCACTCTGCTATCTGCATCATACCTATTCTGAGAATGTTTCATGTCATGTTTGATCTATAGAAGTGTGATTTATATTTTGTGTTGTTCTGTCATAAGCATTCAGAGTGTGCTGTTTACGTGAATTTTGGCATAAAGCAAGATGATCGATACACATAAACTGTGTAAAATGTGAAACTGCGAAAAGATGATTGAGCATTTTGACAGAACCCATTATATATATGCATTAACCATCAAATGCCACAGTGAAAGAGAATTACCTCAATGCTGTTTAATTAGTATAATGGTTACGTTAACTTATATATTTTAATTGTCAATTAAAATTGAAACTGAAATGATGCATTGCGCTTTTAATGAGCTTTTAATGAGTGCTGATCTCCGTTTTTTCCAGCACTTTCTGTTCCCCAGCAGGATAGACGTGCAGTCAAATTTGGAAACATTGGAAAGGCTTTTTCAAAGACAATGCTTAACACCAATTAAAAGGATATTTTTCACAAATAAACAGCTTATGACTATTAGTGTGTAGGCTCCTGATGGGTTTTTCATTGCAATGGGATACGGCTAAAGCTGGAGCGTAATAGTAATGTGCGAGAGCTTGATGGAGACGGTGTGTGTTCTGTGAGTGTGTGGGTAAAACAAAGAGTAGTTTGGCTGGATCCAAATACATCTTTCTCCTTTGACAACAATTCAACTAGAGCCAAATATAATTGTATTCAAGCAACATGTATTACCTTTCAAAAGTTTGGGGTTGGTAAGGTTTTTTTTAATGATTTAGAAAGAAGTCTCTTATGCTCACCAAGGCTTTTGTTTGATCAGAGTAATTTGTTCAAATATTATTTCATTTTAAAATGACTGTTGTGTTCTTTTCTTTTCAGGATAATGTTCTTGTGGTGCCGGAAATCAATTGGGATTTTCATGATGTCATTTCTTGCAGGTTTAGGTGAATTTGGCTCAAAAATGATGTGCTCCCATGAGGATCAAAGATGGCCGACTTCAAGTCCATTGCCACCGACTAGCATCTACCACTGAGAGAAACAGGAATGGATAACAGGTATTATATACCCCCTGCTGTATGATTTGATAATCTGGGGTATATGTTTTTCATAAAAATATCCATAATATGCACAGCAGTATATTGCTCCAGAGAGACATAGCGTGTGTTGTCGTGTTTGTAAACCCGTGGTATGTGTACATGAAAAAGATTATTACTGTCTCTGTGACCGAGAGGATGAGGAAGATGAGGAAGGGCAGGCGTAAGCTAAACCTCCACCCCAGTATGGGTCTCCTTTAGCCCTTGAGGAACATGCTGAGTTAAATGGGAGGAATGAGATGTTTCTCTCTCGTTAAATTGAGGATGTTTGGAGTGAGAGGCTCCATTTGGAGGAGTCATATTTGAACCATTACGCCTCTTACCTCAGCAGCAGGAGTCAGAGTGTGTGAGAAGATAAAATGAGTGTGTCCGGTGGGTGTCCTTCCTCTCTTTCTCACACACGCACACATACAGTACACTTTTACTTCATGGTACATATCTTTTACAGAAACGCACTCACACACACATATTTCCCTGTGCTGAACATCATTTATCATCAAAGCGTTGCACATGAAAGATATATTTGACTGATTTTCGCTGTTCTGCTGCTTGGCAGTGAGGCTAAAAGTCTTCAGACTGGATTCTCGCTAATTTCACCCTCTCTCTCTACATCAATTGTTGATACATAATTTAAAGGCCCAGTGCTTCCATTGATTGAAAATGAGATGAACATTGTAGTAAACACAAAACTGCCTCCAGCAACACAAACCCTCCGGCAGCCATGTTGAGTCGACAGTTGCAGTTCCATTAAGCTTGAATCAGGTGGGAAGGCTGAAACTAGCATTCGTTTGGGAGAGAACAGCAGCACAGACGCAAGATGACAGTTCAACGAGCATCTGACGTTAACGCACCTTGATATCGCAAAGCTTTCTGGCTACGAACAGGAAAATCTGTTTGGTCAGACTTAAATTTAGTCACATTTAAGATGTGGAAGGGGGGAAAAAAAAGCAAAGACGAAAATCCATTTCGATTTGTCAAAACAAATGTATCACTGCTGCTTGCTTGCTTGACATTTTGCCCTTGTCGCTATAGCATCTTGGGACAGAAACATGTCTCTGCAGTAAAAGACATCTCAAAGACATTTTTGTTGGATTTTATATATTACAGAAATACACAGCAGCATCACTGAGGTCATCGTGACTTGTGTAATGCCAATAGATGGCAACGTGCAACTTTATGGCTTCATTTTAATTAGCTTAGTGATCTTCCATCCAAAGAGACAAAAGCTGACTGAAGTGTAATTAGATCATGTAAGGTGCAATGAGATAATCTCTATTCTTAATGCTGTTTATCGTTGCATCTAATAGCCTTAATTCGACCCATTTGTACATAAAACACTTAAGGGATGCCTAAGTGCTCTCTCCCAGACAAAAGCATCATTCTGATTGGATTTGCATTAGAGATTCATATTTCGCCTAAGAGGTTGTGTAAAACCATTAGCTTACCTTACCCTGCACAAATGTAAGGCCTGTTTCCTTAGGTGCCTACCTACTGTGTATTTTACAAGGAAAAGTAAATACTGCTTTTTTTCCCCTTCTATGTATAAAGAACTTAAATTAATGTTGGGTGAAAAAAGGTAATTGCGAGACTTTTAAAATAACCTTCCATTTTGGGATACAATACCACATGGTATTTTAAGTTGAAATTGGACTAATCTGTTATGTACACTGGCTTTCAAACTGGATTCGGTAAGATTTGATCAAAAAGCCTGCATTTATTTATTTATTTATTTATTTATTTATTTTGTCATATTGTGATGTACAGTATACAGAGTTCTGTCATGCAACTCGAGATGGGTCCTTAATGCAACCTGATGATAATTACATGGCACAAGCTGATGCCGTATCTGCAGCCAATGAGCTTGAGGCCCAACATTTAACTACCTTGTTGTAAGCATAGCAGTTTGCAACACTCTTTCCACCTTCACTAGCTCCAGCTGTATAGATTTGCACCAGGTAATTCTATGCTATTTGTGCTGGAGCAGTATGTCTTACATTCTCACAGCAAAGTATCAATGTATATATTGGCAGTTGCAAGTCCTGTACTTGCTCTGCAGCCGCAATAACCAACAACAGCAATCATCAACAGTATGGCAGAAGAAGCAGTGTAGCAGATCTTTTCAGCCAAGACCAAATACATTAACGTTGTTATATCCATTACCATGCTAAAAATCTTTTTAGAGTTGTCATGATAAATTACAATTTTTGTAATTATCAGAATATATTTACGGAATTTTCAATAACAAAAAAACAATCATAGCAATACAAAAAAACACACGCAGTCCCTCACCCAACTATAAAAGGATAAGTACAGTACAGAATACAATACATTACAACCGAATCATATGTAATTATACAGACGTAGGCCAAAACAAAAGTAAGCCTTAATTAGGTCCAAAGGAAGTTAATGCAAAAATATAGGAAAACCGAGGGGGATATAGGAAAATCAAGTCATGCGCATAGTGAATAATGTGTGCTACTAACTTGATGATACACAGCTCAACTGGGAAAAACAAAAATAATTGTGCAGTGTAGACAGTCAATCAGTCAATGGAGACTGTATCCAGATTTAACATGCTCTAAAAAGGGTAAACAAATTCTTGAAAATGGAACCATGGAACCATGAAGGCCGTGTTTAATTTGTTCAGCTTTCACAAAAAATAGGGCATTTTTCTATTTTTACGTATTTTAAAGTGTAATTTATTCTTGTTATGACAGCTACATTTTTAGCAGCCATTACTCCAGTATCCAGTGTCACATGATCCTTCAGAAATCAATCTAATATGCCGATTTGGTTCTCTAGAAACATTTATTGTTATCGATGTTGAAAATAGTTTTGTTGCTTAATATTTTTCTGGAAATAATTATAAAATTTTTCTCAAGATTCTTTGATGAATAGAAAGGTCAAAAGAACAGCATTTGAAATAGAAGTTTTCTGCAACAATGTAAAAGTATGTCACTTTTGATCATTTTCATGCACTCCTAACAGCAGTCTCAATTGTGAGATGAAGTTGCGATTAAAAATTGAAATTGAAAATCTCATTGTGTATTAAGTGAATTATATAAAATTGAAGACAATTGGATTGATAGATTGATGAACTTTTTGATTCCGCACAGATTCCATGTGGGCCGCCAGTCGAGAAACCAATTTGATCATTTACCCAATGTCTTTACCAACTCCTTCCCTTGTAAACCCTACACTGTAAATCCATCTGAAACTGTGCGTCTGTATTTTGCTGTGCCAGGCTGGCGACAGCTGGAAGACACAGGAATCTCCCGCCCCCGTTCCCCCACTCTGCTGTGCCGGAGCCTGCGGCGTGTTGGCGTGTAGCCTGCAGTGTGTGGGCTGTCTGGGAGGAGTGTGCATGTGGAAACGAAAGGAGCCCCTGTAAATCTGGGACACCCCAACGAAGCGACGTCAGACCCCGCATATTAGATGACAACACTGGCAGCCACCCCAGGGAATGCTAAAATCCCACGCTCTCTTGGAACTGCTGGAGCTGCATGAAGCCAGTGGCTAATGCCAAGCTAACCGTAAGGTAATGTTTGTAACTAACCTCAACAACACTTGGTGGGCTAGTAAAAATGCTAGGGGGGGGGGGGGGGGGAGAACAATAAAGTTTGCAGTATGTGCAAGATTAATGGAAATATAGTCCGGATTTCAGGAAATTAGTTGCCTGTTAAGCTTGGTTCTGGATCATAGACCATAAATCCACTTCCAGTCATTCCAATTCAACTTCCTGTGACCAATTCACATTTATACTAAATAACTAAAAGGGGGCCAATTCTTTAATCCTGAATTTTTCCCAACTTATTGTTGGAGCACAACAGCTAACCACAAGGCCACGGCTCCAACTCGGGTAAAAAGATAAAAGAGAGAAAATAAAGTCAATTTTTCCCCATGCACAATTTGATATGACTCAATAGAGGGTAAATAGCCTTAAAAAACAAAGCAGAAGGTGATTAGTTTATTCCTGTGCTCATGTTTGTCAGCAGCTTTGAAATGGTGACAGAAAGTTCATTGTCAAATGATGTAAATGAGGTCTGAATAACAACCTATCATTTACTTTGTTTACTCCAGGCTGAGCACGGAGCACATCACGGCACTGAATTATGTGAGGAAGGCAGTGTTCCCTGCAATCACTATGGTAGCTAATTCCTGCTATTCTATCAAACCTTTTCCCACTACCAATTTCAGCTGTACGCTTGCGCCATTTAGATGCTGTGTTGCATGTGTTGGCTGGATTAATTCGGCCTAATGCCGTTTTTAACAGGAAATGACAAAACACGGGAAATAGTTCATGTTTTATTTCTACAGCATCAGATAAACACGGCGCGTGTTTGACATGGTGGTTTTTCACACGTTCGCCGCAGTCTAACACTTACTGAGGTGTTTCAAACCTCAACGTGCTTTTGCAAACATCAAGCACAATGAATTTTTCATGCCACTACATCTGCTTTTCCCTGCAGTTTTTCATCAGTGTGATTGTGTGAGTTTCAGCACATCTGCGAAGGACTGCTAAGATGTCTTTCTGGTTTTAAATCACATGCCGTTCTTAATTTGCTGGCGGGCGGCGCAGGCGGCACTCTGGTCAGTGTAGAGACAGAAGCCATATACAGCTACATATTGATGTCGGCTCAGCTTGGCGCTAAGGTTAGCATGCGCTAGGCTTGGCAGCAGACAGCGGACAGCGCGTTTGGGTCGGGAGCGTGACAGATGGTTGGGTGCTCGGCGTGCGAGTGGGTTGTGTACCTGAACAAGTAGTCGCACAATGCAGCTTTGATGTAAGCTACATAAGTGTTAAACACAGAGCGAACTGATAGCAGCACCGCCACCTGCGCCAAGCCATTAAATACCAACAATGGCATCTGTGGATTGGACAAGAAAGGGAAAATAATGAAGCAAAATGGCAGGCGACGAAGTAGGCTGGGAGCGCTAGCATGTGCCGGTTGCTTTTCTGCTACACAGGGAGAGGCCCAAACCGCAGGGGGGTGGTGCGAGGGGGGTTGGCGCTGTTTCTCAGAAGCCATTTTTAATCGTGCGGTAATTATTTACTGCTTGAAGAATATGAACAGAAGATTATCTGCAGTCGCTCTTTCCCCCCTCTCTCCTCATCAGATGGAAAATCACAGATGCAATCAATTCACGTCCTTGCCCGAGTGTGTCCTTTTTCTGCCGTATCATTATAAACACAATTGTGTTCATTTTCACGCAGAATAAGGATCCGGCGTGTCGAAAGCCTGACAAGTATCCAATTCTTTTCCTCTTTCAAACCGCCGCTCAATCAGTCTTTTCCATTTTGCTTTGTGCTGATAGCCAGAAGCGTTAACACTTTCTTAATGTATTCCATTAAAAGTTTTCATTCAATATGATTCCTGGCTCACAAGAAAATCACCATTACTCCCTATGGGCTATGTGTTTATCCTCATTATTAGCACAGAACCGGGGTGTTGCTGAGGTGGCAACACTGTGCTGGGGATGTGTGCATTTAGAGTAGGGGATTTTCAGTTTGATATGAACCTTTAAAAACAAAAGCTTTCCGCTAAGTTAGCAGCATCGCCATCTGCTTTATTCTGCATCTCGACACAATCCTTGCGGTAATGACTTCTGAAATGCTTTCCCCACTGAGAGGGATGTGATAAAGCCGTTTCTGCTGACAGTTTACATAATCGCTGATAAATATTGGTCCACTTTTTTTTTTTACTCACAGAGTGTGAATTATTTTTTTTTTTAAAAAAGTTAAAAATTAAAAAAAAAAAAGTCAGAGATGAGTTTCTTCAGCTATAGGGAATTATAATTATATAAAGGGCATATTAACACTGTTTTGGAAACTTTACAGTGCCTTCATAATGTATTTTTTGCTTTTTTTTCAAGTGCCCCCACTTTAATCTTTTTAATTTTAATCTATTTTTCAATTAAATGTTTCATTTTAATTGTAAATTTCCCTTTTGAATAGACTATTTTTATTTTTTTTTGTCATTTACTATATTTCACACTATTAATGTGAAATATTTGAATAATGAAATATTTAATAATGTGTATTTAGGATAAATCACGTTAACTAATGAAATAAGACTTAATCCTAAAATGTTTAAAAGTGTAATTTCCATCGTTCAATGACTGTTTTTTTTTTTTTTTACTCACAGAGTGTAAATTATTCTTAGAATTATTTTTGTGCAATGAATGAATAATCAAAAAAAATAATCAGAGATGATTTTGTTTGTGGTTTGTAAGTACATTTGTGTATTCTTAGTATATACAAAGTTGTTTCTTCAGCTATAGGGAATTATAATTATATGAAGGTCATATTAACACTGTTTTGGAAACTTTACAGTGCCTTCATAATGTATTTTTTGCTTTTTTTCAAGTGCAGATTTTATTATTTTAATCCTTCAATCATAACCATGGAAAATTCACTATAAAAATATATTTTTCAGTTAAATGTTTCATTTTAATTGTAAATTTCCCGTTTGAATAGATTATTTTTATTTTTTGTCCTTTACTCTCCTATTAATATGAAATATTTGAATAATGAAATATTTAATGATGTGTATTTAGGATACATCACGTTAACTAATGAAATTAGCCTTAGCAAGACAAAGGAGTTGGCCGTTTTAATCCTAAAATGTTTAAAAGTGTCATTTCCATCGTTCAATGAATGATGGTTGATGCATGAAAATAAAATGTTGGACATTGGTAGTACACTAGGTTGTAAAGTATGTTTTAAGGTATTTCGCTTTCTAAAAGGCTGCAGGGCCAATAGTGCCCATGGTTGAAGAAACATCCATGCGTGTGTGACTACATTAAATAAAAGATTGAGCCGCAGGTCTCCGGTGTATTCAAGTACAGCTAGAGGTCAGAAAGAAGATGATGAGAGAGCATGTGTGCATGTGAAAGTGCAAGGAGAGGAAAGAGAAGGACGGATAAACAATCTGGGGTGGCACTTTGGCAAGCGGCAATCACCCGGGTTTGACAGGGCAAGAGAACAGTAGCCGTGGCAAACGGTACATCACTGCATTGCGTCTCATCAAAGCTGACAGTAGCGGGGGAAGGGAAAAAAGGAAAAGAGGAAGCCTGTCTATTACGTGCAAAGGCCCAAAGCTTCTCACCTTGTCGAGGGAGCCGTCTTTCTCTAGCTTTTCAAGTGCTGTGTAAAAGGCTCTCTCGTAAGTCAAAATTCTTTGAAAAGCTGAGAAGTGACTTCTCGTCGACGTCCAGACCCTATAGATGAAAGCCGAGCGGAGAGCTCGGGAAGGTTGATCTGGTCAAATATTATGACATCGAGGTTCAGATACAATCTCTGATGCCCCGCAATCTATTTTGAACCCCAGACAGCAGCTAATGACGGCAGCAGAGAGAACTCGCAGTCTCCTAGCTCGCTCTGCTTTTACAATGATCAAGAAGCGATTTGTTAGCTTAAAATTCTGAACTGGGAAATTGCACCCCTGGGATCCCAGAGCAAAGAGTGCAGTACAGGGAAGAGCCAAATTTATGATGCACTATGTGTTACCGAGCCTGAACAAGGACAGAGCGGTAAGACAGTGAGTGATCCTGGTTAACGGTATCTTTTCACTCGCACAAGCGTCAATTTAATAAAACGCGTTCCATTTGCTGTATGTGAGGATTTCCTGACACTTTCGTGAATCTCACACATGTAAAGACTGAAAAAGGAGCATGTGTCAACTCTCATGACGATGATTCTAATGACAATTCTCTTGCCCGACCATCTGACTGCCTGGCAATGAAATCCTACAAAACCTGTGGTCAAGAGCCAAGAGTCTCTCTCTCTCTCTATCTCTCTCCCTCTCTCCCCTTTTGTCTAAAAACCAGTGGCTTTAGGCCCGGCCCTGTTTTAATGAGATTATCCAGAGCGAAGTGTCACTAAGTAGGATATAAAATGGAGGCCATTATCTGGCATTATTTCTGAGCAGCTTCGCCATCCATCTGCTTACCACCCACATAGTCACTACGGTGGGATTAGAACTCTTATTAGCAGGGGAGTGCTGCTTAAACACCTCTATGTCCTCTTTCTCTCTCCTCCTTTCTCTCTGGGCACTGTAAACAAATAATAGCCCTTCTCATCTAGTGTTTCCAACTCTGGAATTTCCCTAAAATTGCGGTTTGACCTGTTACAACCGAGACCCAATGATTTTAATGTAAGACTTGATTATTAATTTCATTTGTCCAATTAAATATTCAACAGTGGAGAAATATTTGTGATACAAGGTTGCTGGTTTTGGATGGACCTTCAAAATGCTGAATATTCTAAATTGATTTTTTTTATTAAACCTAAAATAATTGTATTATCACTTACTTGCCTCATTTTTAAAAATATTTCTAAACATATTTCCATATATGCTATAAGCATATAAATATTTTAGTAAATCTTGTAATTAATGTGATTAACATTAATAGACAGCTGAGAAAAGTTATTGACTACTTCCGTTCCAACCAAAGTGGCTCCCATCCCAAAGGTTCCCTTTTTAACCTATAATACCCAAGACATTGTGCCTCTTCTGCCTCTACTGCACACCATTCATTATGCAAATCAAATGCAACTTTTTTTGAGTGTTATTATCCTTATTATTCTTATTATTACCTGTGATTTTGTCTCGAACCAGCTTGCAGGACTCAATCTCGCCAATGCTGCCAAAGAGGCTGCGAAACTCTTCCTGGGTCATGTTCTGGGGCAGGTAGTTGACGATGAGGTTGGTCTTGCTGTCGTCATTAGGGCCGCCGGTCTGCATGGGCGAGGGGCAGCTGCGGCTGTTGCTGGAGGGCCCGTTGGCCGTGCCAGAGTTTGGCCCATTCGTCACCTGAGGCTCCATGTTGCTGATTATCTGTAGACAAAAGAAGGTTTTAAGGATGTGGCATCTGAAACGCATCCAGTTTACTAATTCCTCAAAGAATATTATGATATTAAACCATATAGAAAAGGCATATTTTGGTATTTACAAATCAGATTTACCATATATATTGATTGCTTTAAGAAAATCTGTGGAGTTACTGACATCTGACATAAAGGGGTTTGGAATAATCTGGTGTATGTAGCTGCAAGTGCAACTATTAACTGCAAAACCTCACAGACTGACTCTAAATAATACAATGCATGACACACTTACTGAAAAACTGTTTATGCATCTCAAGACTTTCACTCTCCCTCCCCCTCGCTGTATTACTGATATCTGAGTTTGGCTGTGCGTTTTGATGGTTGGCTCAACCTGACAGGGTAACAATGTGAGCCCTTCAGTGTGGAACGACTGTCATGGCGAACAGCGTTTGCCACTGGTTTAGCTGTGCGCTTTTAAGAGCAGGTGTTTGAAGAGATGCTTGCTGGCCCTGGGGAAGAAGGAACAGAGGAGGCCCCAGTCTGTGCTGCTTTTCAGCCTCAAACTTTTTATTTCAAGATTGTTCCACACCGCAGTTAAATGTATTCACCCATTTGCATAAAGCATGTTTGTGTGTGAGCGCATGTGTGTTTAATTTTGTCACCCGACTCTATTCGAGGGGGCTGGGTGACATCTGGAATCGTGTCATATTCTAACTGTCACGAAGGTTGAAGATATGCATGCGAGTGAGCGTGTGTAAGCGAGAGCAGATTAGGGGGTACGTCTTCATGGCTGAAAAAAGCAAAACTCCATGAGATTTTCTCAGGGGAACAAACAACAGCTACATCACTCGCTTTTACACCTTTTATAACACTAGACTGACCTTCTCTGACTGTCTGGACAGCCATGGCAAAGCCTAAAACCGTGTCCTACTCAGACGTGATGTGACAAAGTGACACTATATTTTGTCTTCCGCTTGGTTTTTATTTCTGCGCTGTCATTTCGAGTACCCCAGAATGCGCTGTAATATTACTGGACCAAAGTTCTGCTCCTCGTGCATATTAAACATGGAGAAGGAGAGATTAAAAATCAAAAGAGGAATTTGGGGAAATCGTCTGGTTGGAATCTTTGCAGATTCTTGTCACATCGAGGTTAGGATACGGCATAACTCTGTCCCATTGTATGCTGTGTGCTTTAGTGTCAGTCTTTTAGGAACATTCCATGAATGTTCTCATTGGTAGACAAAAGTCTTAACAAACAAATAAGATTTAAACCAGCAAGCCTTAGCTGATTATAGCTTATTCCAAGCTGATTCTGTAAGTCAACCATGTTTAATATTCATTTTCTTTTCCTCTCCGACTGGATGTGGCATAATTCAGATCAAGATCTGCACTGAGAGAGTGAAGGAAAAGCGCTAATGTTTCCTGCTGATAGATTCAAGAGTGGAAAATAATAGAGATGAGGAGGAGAAAAAAAATGGATCTAAGCTGAAATTCAGCTGCACTTATTTTTAGCTCTTCAAAAAACTGCACTGCATCTGCACTCTGAAGTTTGACTCTCCTTTATCAAAGTGGGAATATTTAGAAAGGTTAACAATTTTTCCCCATCTGACACCACGCTCATGTTTGCACTTGGAGTATTTTTGAGAAACACTCAGGCACAGTAAATAGGATGCTAAAGCCAAAGGTATTTAGTTGTGTATGATGAGAAACCATCAAAAATGGCTGCAGCGTTTCTCAGTCTCCCCAAGTGATTTTTAAATTCAATGTAATATCAAAATTGACCCTATTTACTTCCTTCCTTTTGGGTCTAAATGAATGATTCATTGGGCATGTGATTCCAAATTTAAAACAATTCTTAAAATGTAATTACTGGCTCTTCCTGTGAAATTACTTTCCTTTTACTATGGCATCACTTATACGGCATGACCTATTAAAAAATGTTAATCAATAGCAACTATATTAAAGAAAAAAAGGGGGAAAAAGTGTGTATATATATATATATATATATATATATATATATATATATATATATATTAT
Source organism: Pimephales promelas (assembly GCF_988280905.1). NCBI lineage: Eukaryota > Metazoa > Chordata > Actinopteri > Cypriniformes > Leuciscidae > Pimephales > Pimephales promelas. The sequence continues at coordinate 27,365,852 of NC_142782.1, forward strand.
ACGGCTCTGTGAAATACCTGATTCTGATTGGTCAATCGTGGCATCCAGCGGTATGTTATCCCCCTTTATGCTTGCTAGGAACGGCTATTCCTTGTGGAAGTTTTGAGTTTGGTGAGCTAATATTTTGTGTACAGTTATTTAATTTTCATCCAGTTTTGTAGACTCGCTCTCTTGTTTCATACAATGCAGTTGAAATACCGTATAATAAGCGGTATGACTGTACCGTATCCTTAATGTCCGTCTAGTTTGATTGTCCGTCCGCTTGCTAGCAACTGCTTTCTCCACGTTTATTTTTAATGTAATTATTTACTTGCGGCAAGTAGCCGTGTAATAATTATGTGGCAAGTAGCTGTGTAATAAGTGGGAATAATGTTTGTCGAGGTTTATTTTGCGATAACTACTGGCTAGATGTATATATATATATATATATATATATATATATAGAGAGAGAGAGAGAGAGAGAGAGAGAGAGAGAGAGAGAGAGAGAGAGAGAGAGAGAGAGAGAGAGAGAGAGAGAGAGAGAGAGAGAGAGAGAGAGAGAGAGAGAGAGAGAGAGAGAGAGAGAGAGAGAGAGAGAGAGAGAGAGAGAGAGAGAGAGAGAGAGAGAGAGAGAGAGAGAGAGAGAGAGAGAGAGAGAGAGAGAGAGAGAGAGAGAGAGAGTACATTTTAATAAATATCATGTTTCACTTTATTACAAAAAAGACAGATGGCCCTATTTGGATCAATTGCTGTGCCTCTGTTTTTAGTCTTTGTAGACGTTGAGATTTTTTCGACGTGACAAGAAAAAAAGCAGCCTGCAGCCCATGGGAGGCTCATCTGCAAAGCTCTCAGGATATGCATGTAAATGGATCCTGTTCCGCACTTCTCTGCAGAAAAGGGGGATGGAGCGACACAAAGGGACAAAATAGCCATCGCCACAGCAGGTTTTGATTGATGTGTGTGTGCACATGTTTATTTCTGTGTGTTTTCATCTTTGTGCATGTGTGAGGGGAAAAGTATTAAGTCTGTTTGCAGCTCCTGCGGAGCACTGTTCTTTCAGGGGAAAAAGAAATGCTCAAACCTCATGGGATAAGAGCTTTGAATATTCCAGAGAACGAACCGATGGAAGTGGACACCTTTCATTCTGGTTCCAGGGACCTGTTGTGTCTCGATGGCCAATTAAAAACCTTTCTTTCCTTTGTGATCCTTTCACTAGCACTCATATGCTGCCTTATTATTTTCCTATAGTTGAACTATCTAGTTGTCATATTGAGAAGGGTAATTGTTCTTTTACATACTCACTATTGCTGGACATTTGCCCCAGACTCTGACAGGGGTCAGTGTTGTGACTTTCCTGTGGTGTCTTTCCTTTAACTACTGTTCCTGAGTACTTAAGATTAGATCGAAAGGCAAAAATAGCAATCACAAAAAATAGATTTTACTGTAAGGATTTTTATTTCAGTGATTCTTTCAGTAGGTGGTGAGAACTGTCTTTATGTGTGATTCACTGGGCAACATGACATCATGACTTTTTGCGTAAACATACACACCACTTTAAAGTCAAGTGGCGTGTTATCTATACGCATTTTGAGCTATTCGCGTGTATGCGTGTATGTCTACGCTGTAAAATGTCAGAGTAATTCCACTCATATGTAAACGCCGTTAAATGTCCGAGCAAAATGAAGCAAAATGTACATCTGGGGAGCGATATTTTTTTTTTCCTAGGATGGTAGGGGAAGACTCATAAATGGTATTAACCCCAGTGACGGGTAGGTTTAGGGACGGGGTTGGGGTAGGTCATATATTTATATATACAGTAATGTAACGTTAAGTCAACGGCGTTCATAAACACGCTGAAAAGCGATTATGCGTGTTGATAGCACGCCAAAAATGAAAATATGATAGGTTATTTATAGGTTTATAGGTTCATAGAAATAGGTTATTTAGTCAACTAATTCATTAAAAAATGCTGAATGATTCAGGAATAAAACATTGGCCTGTATGAGTAAATCATTGAATCGATCGCTCACTTAAGTGATTTGTTCAAAACACTAATTAGGCTAGGAACTATATTGAAATATATGACACATATTGGCTACTATATATTTATAAAACAGACTTTTTAATATAAAATCATATATATATATATACATGTATCGTATTTATATAGAGGATATAGTCTGTGGAAACTTTGCTATATTGTGTGCGTGAGATAAAATACAAAATATAGCAAAGGTTTCACAGACTTTTTATATTTATTATTTTATTAACCAAATTTATTAAGAGTCTTTCTTTCTGTAGAAGACATAGTTTGTGAAACCCATGCAATATTGTGCATTTTATCTTAGATGGTATGCTTTATTGACCAATCAGCATGACTTGAACTATCCGTTTTTATAAAATCTATTTGGATACTTTTTGTGCGATGTAGAGTAGCTTTTGAACCTGTCAGCAAACTTGACCATGTAAAAGGGAAGAAAGCAGCTGTGGTTAGGCAAAAAAAGGTATTCTGCTTCCCCCAACTCGCTCTTTTTTTGTTGCTGTTTACAGCAAGTTTTGGCTAGTTATATTGGGCCATTTAGTATGGGGATCATGTGTTAACTGAGCAACTGCCATTGATATTTGGTGATGGAAATGCTTATGAATAGATTTGTCTAGGTTTTGCAGAGTCTAGGGCTCTCACAGATTTCTCAGGATATCTATTTCAGTGATATCTGTCAAGAAGTAGGGAAATTTAATGAGTGGCACACACAAATTGTGCACAAACAGCACCTTTAACTGAACAGCACAGTATAAACTATTGTGGTTCAGATGCTAGCTAAGACAGAGCCTAGCTGGCTCTATCTGTTTATGCTTTAGCTGTGGAAGGCAGGAAGACAGTTAAACAGACAGACAGGCAAGGCAAGCAGACAGCCAGACATGCTAAGCCATCACAAAGGCCTTGGTGTCAGCCGGGGGACAGACATCATCTTCCCTTTGATCCAACGTAACAGTAGCCCCAGATTAAATTCCTTTATTTTTTCAAACGCAATGGCAGATATGCCGACTGTTTCTGAACGCTGCTCGGTACGGCTCAGGCTACGAGCGTGCGCGTCTGTGTATGTGAGTGTATGCAGGAAGGAAGAGGCTCTGCCACTCTGTCTTACATAAGTGCCTTAGAGGATGTCAGGACAGGGATAAAAATACAGGTTCAACCAGTCCAATGTCCCTGAGTCACGCAGAGCCAGAGGTGTGTGTGTGTGTGTGTGTGTGTGTGTGTGTGAGTATGTTCACAGCACTGCAGATAGATGCATTTCGGTGTGTGTCATGATACCTGCCATTTCAACATGGCACTTTAATGGCCTTATTAGCTAAGATGATAAAATGTCAGGCTACTATTCTGATGTGTGTTTTTAGTGGTAATGCTCTCCAGTTATTACCAGAGCCTTCTGATGCTAGTGCTCCTTCCTATAGATGTCGGCTCTTATTTATGTTGACCTGTGACAGTTAAATCTGAGAGAAAACAACACTGGGAATCATCTTCAGGTGAAATCTAGGTAAAATAAAGGGAAGAAATTTGATTTTTTTTTTTTTTAACATCTAAAGAGATTTATGTAATTTTTTCACTTGCACAAGACACTGAAATGTTGCACAGACATTATACATATTGACAATACAACATCCATCCAAAATATATCATAAAGTACCACTCCTAATAACAATTACAGTAATAATACTAATAATAAGTTTTATTTAAAACTTATCATTAGGCCTGTTTTACTTTTCCCCTGCACACACCCTCCCTCTCATAGCACAATTTCATAGTAGCAATATGTCTATTAATGGGGTAAAAATGGCAGTTAGTGGGCAGCAGTCTCCTTACCATCTTTGGCTGTGTCAGCAGTCCCTTCTCAGCCCAGCCCTGGAGCTGCGGCAGGTCTGCCTGACGCCACTGAGTCTCTGTCGATCCCTACGGGAGGGGGGCAGGGTCAATATTCAAACATGCCCATTTTCTCCATACCAAACAAACACTCCTGACGGTCTCCAGGCACACTAAAACACACAGGTGGCTTTGATTCGGACTCGAAAGACACAATCGTTTAAATTTAGTTGGGTTTTATATATACAGTGTAATGAAAACAGGTGCTATAAGTGCATGCAGAGAACGGGTGATATATAGAATAGCATATTTGCTGATGAAACGGAAGTATTTTTTCACACTCCAGGCCATAGACAAATTTGTGTAGGATATAGAAAGTGCAAGTTGGGAAAAACAGCAAGCCTCCTACTGTAGATTTAATATCATGGGCTTTCCAGCAAATCCAGCCTCGTAAACAAGACCTTAGAGGACCAATACCGAGGCTGCCGCAATCACAGCTTGAGCCGTGGCACTAACAGGGAAAACAGCCAATTTAGGAAAAGAGGGAGACACTGAGCGTGACCTTTCTGTTGGATGGATGGAATAGAGGAGGAGTGTAATCGGAGGCATCCAGCACTACATGATGGAGGAGACACTTCTGCATCGGAAGGGATGGAGGGGGCTGGGGCTGGGGGGAGGGGCTTGGCGTCCTCTGCAGATCTTTAAAATGTTCGTGTAAGCGTCCAGGTGTCGGGATCTAGAAAATGAACTGTCAGCGGAGGAGGGAGAGGAGCGAGGGATAGGGTGGACAGGTGGATTGCTGACAGCTCTCGGTGTACTGTTGTCTCGGGCATGGGTCTGTAATTTAAAACAGAGCCTCATCTTTTTTCATCTCATGTGCCACCTTGGTTTTAGTTTTAGTGAGGACCGCAGGGTGCAACAAAACACTTTTATTGTTCTAGTGATGAAACTTAAAGTGTACATTCAGCTTTAAATGTGATGTGTATATATTTGTTCTCTGATGAAACAACATATCTGCATGAACCAATCCAGAGCATTAGATCCACATGCTGAATCGTTCAGAAACAATAAGAAGCGGGATGACACAGCCAAATGATGCATCAGAATAGGTGCATCATTCACAGTAAGGTTTAAAAAGCTCTCGCTGTTACTCTGGTTACAGAGGACAGATCAATGTCCACGGGCGACAGAAGGGAGAGGACAGACTATAAATGAATTCATCTTCTGTTTTCACTGACCTTTTCTCAAAGCTCACATGAATCAAATATGGAATACGTAACAATGGAGAAATAGCTTTTTGTTCTCTTTCTCTCAGTCTTATTATCTCTCTCTACATTCTTTTTGTCGAACAAATAAAACTACTCAAACTGCTGTTGTTCATATCAATTAATATCAACAAACATGTAAATTAAATTAATGTTGTTTCTTTAAATCATTTATCAGATATGCCAGAAACGATTAACCACAAACGCAGGATGTAAGGTAAGATATTTGAAGGCTTTTCTTTTAATATATTTACTTAATTACATTAACTTATTGACTCTCTTTCTCTCTCTCTCTCTCACACACACACACACACACACACACTCACATACATAACACAATACACACATTAAATGTAGATGCTCAAAATATGCTGACAAAAAATTATTATTTTTAAATACCTACAAGTATTAAATGCCCCATGAAATCCAACTATTTCAACCTTTGTAGCTTTAGTCCAATGTTTTGAGGCCATCTATATGCTAATGTTCTCCTAAACATTGACAAAATGACTTTTAGCAGGTATAGGCATTTAGAAATGTCTATCTCTTCGTGGAAAAAGGACTCAGAATGTTGATATAAAATATATTAAAACATCCCTGTTGTCTGTTTATGTTGACACCTGACAGAAAACTGCGGTTTTCATCTTAAGAAAATTGCATCTCATCTTAGCTTAGCATAACTTCACCATTACCTTAACCACAGTAGCCACAGTACAAAAACCAATAACAGAGAGATGTCACCTCACCCCTTTGCGATCAAAAAAATCTCCCACGCTTTTCTTTTCTTTTCGCATGATGGTCAATAAATCAGCCACTTCATCCATGCCAGAACATTCTCGGTCAAGCAACCAATACTTCAACCCAAACATGAACCTCATGGACTTATCTCACTGAAGCATCTCACACAATCATTTCCATGCACCTACAGCCCAAATCACACAACCATGAGCCAGATAATTGACATTACAGAGGCTCTGTTAAAACAGAGAGCCTTCCACAAAATGGAGGTCACCCTCAGAAGCTATATATATATATATATATATATATATATATGTAAATGTATGTTCTTGTTGTTCATCGGGTTCAAAGCTATCTAAGGGAGAAATTCATCTTGAAATGTTCTTTCTTGCACTGAAATTTCTGTTTTTTGAGCTCCTTTAAAAAAATAGCAGGAGTGAGGTAAGTAGCCCTAGACTAAATCCCTTAAAATCATTCTCAGTTTGAGAAACAAACAAATTTGTATTTAAAAGTCTCCGGACGGAGGGTACAAGTCTCCTTAATGTTCACAGAGGTTGCTGCACTTGCCCGAGACTGCAACCCTCCTGTGCACTGAACTGCTGGAGGGGATGTGAGCTGTCAGAACCCATTCAGGTACGCAGCTTCATACATTTCTTGTATCTTAACGTCAGGTCAGTAAAGTTCTCTGAGTGTATTGATTTTTGTTTTTCTCTCCCTGTGTTTTGCGTGGGCTCCCCTCCTCAGTGGGACACCTCCTCCAGAGCCCTCGGGTCAGACTGCCACTCCGGCAGATCAATCAGGGCAGTAATGTGGGACGGCATGCGCCAAGACTGCTCCGCTCTGTCACCATCGATCCGCATCTACTTTACCAAATGGATTTTTTTTCTTCTCCGCCCTCCCTCCCTTCCTCCTCTCATTGAGTACCTCTCTCTCCCTATTATTCTTCCTCTGAGGGACTTCGAATAATAAATGCCTCAGTATAAAAGCAATTTTTCATTTAACTTTTGCTTGACACATTTTCTTCTTCCCTCTCTCGATGAAGTCCGGTTTTATGTTACGCCGGATCAATAGAAGCTTCCAAGAAGGTTCTCCCATAATTTCTTTGTCTCTCTCCCCTGGGTGATGGTGATGGGCCTGGTTGAGCCAGGACATTAGTGGAAAGCTGAGGACCACACCCTGATCACATTAGCCCATCATTAGAGCGAGCCTCATTTGATCAGTAATGAAGGCTGCTGTTCATTTGGCCCATGCCTCGTGTTCTTTCTTAGCGTCTGTTTGTGAGAGATTGGTTCCCTGCTCATATCTAAGACTCCAATGATATAGCTCTGCGGAATTACTCTGACCTTTTGATTTACTTCCTGGGGTGATTTAGGGTGACTCTATAATGACAGGTCTGTAGAGTAGTAGGTGAGGTTGAATACAGGCCACTGCAGCAACATGAATGCTGAAAGCCATGATTGCATCTTTTTCCCACTAATTAGAAAACGAAACTACCTAGTTTTGTTGTTGTTGTTGTTAAAATTGAAATAATTTAAGCTGAAATTGAAATGCCTGGGTGATGGAGAGATGATTGATTGTCTGAGGGTTTAATTGCTTGAAACCATTATCAGAGATTTTAAATGATGAAAATTACATGAATACAGATTGACTCATCAAAAACTTGAAATAAGAGAAATAAGGTACATAATCTTGGTTCTAGATTTCTTTAGAAATCAAATTGTTCGTCGAACTGTTCATGTATATTTCATGTAAAAATCTTTACATGGAAAAGTAGAAGATGAAAGCAATGGAAGGATGATATGAGGAAAACATGTGAGGGAGCATCAGTGACACGTGTTTTTCCTTTGGGCTACGGGTCTGGTGAAACACCTGCGTCTCTCCCAACCCACTCTCTCCAAATCTCACAATGTTGACCTCATCAGCTGACCCCACTCTCTTTCTCTCTCACTCTCTCTATCCACCGTCGCTCCTTTGCAGTCTCTCTCTCTCTCTCTCTCTCTCTCTCTCTCTCTCTCTCTGGATGAATGGCTGTATTTTCTCTCAGTGCGTGGGATCTCCTTGGCCTTAAATTAACCTCTCTTGCAGATCTTCTGTGGAAACGAATTAGCGCCCAACGTGACAGTGCGGCTAATGTGTTGGTGAGGGTTCAGCAGAGTTTTCAAATAAAAAAAGGCAAAAAAATTCTTCAATGCTGTGCTGATGAACTGCAATGCAAAAATGAATGTTTTCCTTAAGTTACACAACTGCAGTGCACGCTGATGAAGATTAAAAACAAACAAACAAACTAACGCAGCCAAGATTTCTTGACTGCATGTGCACTTTTTGCACGATCCACTATAGAGTCCATGCTGCCATGGGGCAACTGGCTCTCTTAGCCACTGGTAGCGGCCCAGCTCGCTGCTAAGGCAAGCAGAAAATTGGTGAGCATCTTGATTCAGGGATGACACTTAAATTTGTGTGGCTCCAGTGACCAGTTCTATCCTCAGGCTCCGGATGGAAATATGAGAGAGTTTGGCCCTCTGCCTGCTCCGGCAGGACTCACGTCCTTCAGGCAGAATGGGGCAAACAGCCTGCTGGGCCTGGCTTTGCGCACACATACATACACACCCAGTGGCACGCCACTGACATGGTCCAGCCCCTGGCCATCTCTGTGATATCTCCCATGGACACAAGCACTGCTTGTTAGGCCTTCGCTATCAGACACGAGGCTCTTGTGTCAAATCAAAGCAGATTTTATGGGTGAGGATTTGGTGGATGTGTCTTTAAAATCACTCAAATCTATATTATGAAACTCACTTTTTGTGGAGGGTAATGATCAAAGCGAGACAGGGGACGTCTTTGGGTGTGTGCACGTGTCCTTGACTGTCAACTAGCCCCGGACCACGAGTTGATTGTCAGTGACAGGCTCAGAGATACACTGCCCACCCCCACATGCTCTTTCTCTTTCACATACCCTTCCGCTTGCTCTATCCAATCCTACACATATTGCCTCCCATTCTAATGACTTCTACTTTAATACCACCCACTTACCAGACATGGTAATACCACCTTTATTCTAAAGTACTATATCAAGGTATAAATGATTGTCACGTAATGGTATAACAATACATCACATTGAATATTTATTGTCAAATGCCCCCAATCATATATTATTCCATTTCATATAATGATAGATAGTTTTAATATGCTATGTCATTAAAAGTCTCAAATAAAATCAGGCATAGCATCAGTTCTGACAGGTCACGTCAGGCATCAGCTGACTCAGCTGATCCATCAGAATACGACGCTTGTCACGGCATCTCTGTATAAGGCACCATACAGTATTATATGCAACGTTTTCATGTAGTTCATGAGCTAATAACCCTCTTCATCCCCAGTTTCTCCTCTCGTCCACAGTCAGGACTTGACCTTCTGATATTACTCTTCGAATAAGACTCTCACTTATCTTGATTTATGTTGTTACATTCATTTATTATCATTAAGAACGTTAATGACATCTGTAAAACATTTATGTTGGTATTGTTCTGTTTATAATAAGGGGGTTCCCTGCTCTTATCCATGCTATAGGATGGATGAATGGGTGGGGAGTTCTTGCCCAGAACATAACCCTACCCCCGATTATATAATATATTGTAATATTTATAATATTAAGCATGCCTTCACTTGATGAGATGCGCCATATAACCCAGCAAACAGAACGTTCCCGAATGGTCCCATAACCATTGGTTATTTTTTTGGGAACCAAACAAGAACGTTATAGGAACGTTCCATGTAGGTTATTTTTAGGTTCCATTTTGTATATCGTAAGGAGAATGTTCCGGGAACGTTCCCTCAACCTTAAGGTAAAGTTCTAGGAACGTTCTGGGAACCAAAAACTAACGTTCCCAGAACCTAAATTTGTTTGCTGGGAAATTGCTCCCATTACACTCACATCCACACAAGAAACAATCACCCGCAAGATACTTTGCAGAGAGGACTATAGAATTCTTCTTTTTAAATTTGTACTATCACATATATGTCTTACCACCCAGCCCTACACTATACTTTTCTCAGATGTCTCCTCTGTCAAGGTTGTGTGCATACAGTATGTGTCCAGTCTCTCTAGTTGTGCAAGTGTGTCTATGTGGTTTCCTTTTACTCTGTGCATGCAGTATGCAGGCTGTGTCAGCTCCAGGTGGGGTGTTGACATGGCTGTAGGTAGTTGGCAGGTGGCAGAACAGTGCCGCACCTGCGCCGTGCACAGCCTCATTCCTCCATGCCCTGGAAACTATGCATACTGTGCACTCCTGAACCTCTCCGGCTAACAAGCTGCTTTACCAACTACAAATCACATTGAGACTATATAGATGAGTTTTAAAGCTGCGCTTGGGAGCCCTTGGTGAGTACTGCAGTGAGTGTGGAGAGCTGGTGAAATGAGGATGAATGTGTTTTGTTATGCAGAGTGTGAAACCCAGCTAAAGACCTTGCACCATATATTTGTCTTTTAATTATTTCCTCTGTTTAAGCTTGTCATGCAATGTTTGCTCATTATAGAGAAACATTAAAAGCTTTACAAATAGCCTGAAAGTAGATGTGTGTGTTTGTGTGTGAGGGGAAAGGAAAGGAAGACAGTGTTAGTAAGGCAGCTAACTGCATCTCAAGTTCCTGAGAGGATGAGGTGGGCTTCTGAACACACATCAACTGAGCTTTCCCTTTCTCTCTCTTTTTTTACTCTGACGAACCACACACATGAGCTCTGGTTAATCCAATCTCAGCCTCCTCATCTTCCTGCAGCCTCTTTCTCAAAGTCCCTTTCTCCACACTCTCTCTTTTCTAAACATCATCTCTTATTTGCACATTTCCTTTCCAACACACAATTCCTCCATTATTATCTCTTCTCATTCTCCTGTGCTCTTTTGTTTTCCTTTACCTTCTACATGTTTTTAACCCTTCTTCTTTGGACCAACAAACATCTGATTTCTGACTCTTTTTGTTTCTACAGGGAAGAACAACAGTATCCTGGAATAAGTACAGGGATCCAAAATCCAATCCTATAAATGGGAACCATGATGACTGTTCTGTATATTAAACAATATTTTAAAATACACCAATATTCTAATTCTGGCTGATACAACAAGCTGGTAAGTATGTTTATGTTATAGCTGATAACCGCACAATGTCCAGAATAAAACTATACTATTTTGTAAAAAATAAATAAATAAAAACTAATTCTTGTGACTTCTACTTTAATCATACCACCCACTTACTAGACATGGTAAGTACTATAAATGATTGTCATGTAATTGTATAACAATATATCACATAGAATATTTATTGTCAAATGGCCACAAATGTATATACTATTACATAAATTAATTTAATCATATATTATTCCGTTTGATATAATGATAGATAGTTTAAATATGCTTTGTCATTATTTATATTCATTGGCATTCCATTTTTTCCCAGCCAAATAAATTATATTTATATTAGCTAAAATATCTGTACCAATACATTTTATCTTTAACCCAACAAAACTCACATCTGGTGGGAAAACATCTTTATGCATGAAGTCAGTTTGGTTATTGATTAAGTTTGATCTCATAAAAGAAAGTAGCTGCAAGACAGAGCAGTAACCCCACAGCATCTGCTTTAATAAGAGAACGCAGAGGTAATTGATGGAAGATTGACTGAATTACTAACTAACACAGGCAGCTAATAAATAGCACCATCTCAATATGAGAGACAACGAGGTGAATGAAATTCAATCTGTTAACCTCTTCATACATGTCAGGCCTATAATGCAGTCATATAGGCTCCAAAATGCAGATTAATGAGTGTCATTTACAAGAGGGCATTTCTTCCCCCTGCTCTTCTGCAACTATAGCGAAGTGATAGACTTTACTGTCGTCTTGTTTTAAAAAAACAGCAATGACCTAAACAACACTGTGTCAACATATCTCCAGGATGTCCTTTTCTCTTTGGAGGTGGGGATATAAAGAATGGCATTATGAGGGAGAGGGCGACCTAATGTGTTCCATTGCAGCTGGTTAGATAAAACCTCTGCAGAATATCAACGAAAGCAGCTGCAGCAAATGTGGCATGCATTCAAAAGAGCAGATTAATCTTCCAATGCCGGGGTACAGTGTAATTGAAAATGCCTACAGGGGACCATCTATGCTCATATATAATGTGCTTGAAAATATAGGGTTATCCTCATAGAATCCATCAGAATCAGAGTTCACAGATGATTGTGCGAATGCTGTTTATTTCTTTCTTGCTTTTTTTTTTTTTTTTGCATTCTGGTTTGTGCTTGGAATATTAACCAGTGTTTGTCTGATGTGCTTTTACTAACCATGGTTTCCTGATTGCAGGTTGATGGAGACCTAATGGAATAAATGCCTGGCTTCTGGGAAGAAGAAAAAAAAGGCAGGGTGTGTTTAAGGAAAGACATTTGCTCCCGGACAAGACAGCAACTTCTGCTAAAGGTCTGCTCTCACCTCTAATCAGTCTAACTCCTCTTGACAGCGAGATAACAATATCCACAAACCGAGCGGATCTACAGGGGCAAGATTTCACGCAAAGCAATTCCTTTGTGAAATGCCAATGGCTGTATCTATGGTTACTGTTGTGAGGAGGATGCGGGCCACCCTATTTGCCCTTTCTCAGCCGGGGTTTGTTGCGGGAGCTACTGTACCTCATACACTCTTACTGCTGTGACCTTTGACCTCTGGGCGCTGACATTCGTAGAGCGGAGCTATCTTTGACATTTATATCCAGGTTTCCTTTCTCGTCTCATTTGTTCTCCTCATTTTATCCCCTTTTAGTTTTCACCCATGGGAAAAAATGCACAAATAAAATCACTCCTCGAGTGTGCTCTTTTGAATGCCACACCAGACATCGTTATGCAATTTTTTTTAATACGCATCAGTCGTTTTTTGTCATATGCATTGCAAAGGTTTTAGAGGTTTCAAATTCCATGTGATTGCGCGAGGCGAGACGTTGCTATGCGAATGACCTTGGGATGTCCTTTAGCGTCACGGGAGGGAGGTCAGTTAATTGGCTAATGGGCAAGAGAGAAAAAGCGACTACGTTTGCAATAGTGGGAGCAAAGACTCGTCTGCTGCTGCTGTCTTTTCCTGGGGTGCAAAATGTAGATCAGAGAAATGTGCAGTTTGTGCACAGTCTCGAGAGAGCCTGCCACTCAAATCCGAACGTCTGTATGAATACCAAAACACACAGGCAGAGAGAGAGAGAGAGAGAGGGAGGGGGAGAGAGGAGAAGGAATGAAACAAAGAAAGCGGGATGGAGGAAGAGGTTGGTCGGAAGCTAGAATGATAGGGGATGAGAGCCAGCTTGAAAGAAAAGGGTGGTAATGCGCTTCTTATACCTTTCTCTGTTTTATGTTGTGATCAGCTCTAACCAACAATCAACGTTTGTGATGGAGCCTTTGCAGAGCATATTATTCTTGATTTATATATAGCCTATATAAATATGCAATGTGTATCTGGAGAGGCAACTCTCAGATTGCCAGAACGAGAGGTGTGTTGTGTTGGTAAGCAGGTTGTGTGTGGTGTGTATATTCGGCTGATTATCGTCTGTCTGTGCGTGGCACTTTGAATTTGCGCCAGAGGAATTATTACGCTTGCGGTTGTGAAGCCTGCTCACTCCCTCTCTTCTTCCTTCTCTCTCCTCAGCTTTTCCTTTGCAAGGAAAATGAGGATGAATCAAACTGAGAAATCACTGTGATGCCTATTAAAATGTAAACCTGAACGTTTTGTTGTTATTCATGTATATTTAGCTTTGACATAATAAAAGGCCTCTTTGCGAAAGCATATTATTACGATTATATTAGATTATTATTCATAGCACACTGTTTAATCGAACATGAACCTTATTAATGCATTAGGTGAAATCTTTTTTTTAATACAAATTTTACCCACATTTTATTTAAGGTGTTGTTAACAAAGTATAAACTTTTTCTCAGATTCTTTCTCCTGAAGATTATTTAGAAAAATAAATAGATAAACCAATAAAGTTAATGTTAATAATATACAGTTAACACCAATAATTTAATCTTGGAACAATTTAATCAGAGATGTTTAAGCTTTCTGACTTTTGATATCTTGCCACAACGTGTGACATTCTGTCTTTTGAAATGCAGAGTTTTCCCAGAAGCCAAACTTAAGAAGCAGGAGACTTACAGTCTCGTTGCCGTCAAAGGGGGAAACAACTGAGTTGTTAAAGGGATCTGATTTGCAATATCTCTTTCATATGGGCAGCTTTTATAAGAGCATTTCATTGAACTGGTCAATATTAATTCGACATGCACAGTTTCCAATGTTTTCTTCATAGGTTTGCTCAATTCTCATTTGAACACTAAGGGTAAAAGTCTCCCAGAGGTGATCCCAAATATGGAATGTGATGAAAGCTCACATTAGCTACTGAAATCTTCACTGAGTTATTTAAGTCTGAATGCGAGAAGTGTCTAATAAGCGCATTCTGACTTCACCTGTCAGTGTGCTCTATCCTCCCTAGAGCTGGATGTTCAGTTACCTCAGTAACTCTCAAGGCATTTTCTCTAATCAGTTGGCAGAGTGAGACTCATTCAGTAATTACATTCAGAGGTTACATTTGTGTTCTAAATCTGTCAGAGCTGTTGAAAACGATTAAGTATTAGGATACTTCTTCAAATCGGAATGAAGAGCATAGCAAATAGATTACAGAGGCTTGTTTGCTCTTTTAACGACACCATGTCGGGATAGCAGTGAGAACATAAAGACTTAAAAATGCCATCTGGCATGGATTCTAATTATAAAACTATAGCAAAGGCTACACTTAATGCTATTTATAAGATATATACAAAAGACTTTGGGCTATTATGTTGTCCTTTAATCTTAAATGTTAAATCCAGTGGATGAGAAATTATGACTGAGAAAGGATGTCTTAGTATCCCATCTTGTATCTAAGGTTATCTGATCTAATGTCAGTCAATTGTTGTGTCTTCATGAGCCGAGGAGTCAATTTACTGGTATACTAATAATTTAATCATCTGGCACATCCTCTGATTCCTATAAAGACATATTAAATATTAAAGAAACAACATTTCTTGGGCCAAATTGAGAGAGTTTCTTGCATTAAAAAAACTGAGAAACTATACAATCCAATTTGATTCAAGATAAATATCTTCTAACCTAGACAAAAAGTTCCAATAACAGAATTAATGTCTTTTTCTACAGAAAAGCAATCCTGAAAGTGCTATGTGCCTGAAATATTGAAACCGAAACTTGCACAACAAACCATGTTTTAAACTCACTCAGGTGGAAGCTCTACGGCGCCACCATCTGAGGGCTTGTTGCAAAAGCACGCCAAGGCAGTCAGTTAGATGGATGCTGCTGTTCTCCTTCAGCGAGAACTGTGAGGGATGGATGCAGTGGTGTCACACGCATCCCCGGGTCTTTGCGGCCAGAGGGGGGCAACCTGAGCCTCTCTAACTCTCAGAAAAATCAAGTGGCCCACTTTGACACTCAGCTGTCATGTGTAGTCACTCTGTGTGCAGAGGGGTGCAAACTCTTTCACCCAGCCATCACACATCCTGGGGCACTTTTCCCACCCCTGCTGCCCAGATTTCAGCATCTCGGCAGCTTGTCTCCTATTTTGCTCTCTCTCTCTTTCTCAGTTGTCCACCTGCGCCCTCATCCACCCCTTTTTAATATTCAGTCCAGCTTTAGCCTTATTAGCATTGATATGCAACCTTGGAGTCGGACAACAAAGGAGAAAGCCCTAAAGCAGAGTAGTAAGGCTGCTTGGAGGAGAAAGTGAAATTATGAGGAAGGATAAGGATGAAGAGGAGGTATGGGTGGATAGGGTGCGAGGTGAAAGAAGAGGAGACGTGGCCATAGTTCTGTGTAATGGCCGATAGTAGCAGGGACGTCAGCACTGCGGAGGAGGAGGAGAAACATATAGGCCTACAGTATGTGGAAGCTCTTTTCCGTTAACTCCCACACCTTATTTCCTCTCTCACTATAACTAAGCATAGTGGACAAGCCCCCTCACTGCCCTAATGTTTCTCTGCCTCACACAAACTGTGTTTCGCACAAAAGAAAGGGAGGCAGACGGGGATTCACTGTTGGGAATCACTCTATTTTCAATTAGCATTTTGATTGCATGTTAAAGCCCACACACAAACAGTCAAACGTTTGCCTGAAAAATGAATAATGCTGCCCACATTTGAATCTGAATGCCGCGCCACTCAGATGAGGAATTTGACAGTCGCTGCAAGTTAGTAAATACATATATCTGAGCTGTCTTGGCCGCTCGAAACGGTGCAGTTATGATGTCTTCCACCTTTAAATGATGTGCTAACGCAGGCCTATAGGATTTCTCTTACCCTGCTCCGTCTGTATGCTTCACTACTTCCCTCTATCTCTCTCTCTCTTCCGTTTCTCTCTCGGGGAGAGTTGGTTCCTGGCAGGCACAGTCTCCCACTAGCCTGGTGACAGCCGGGGGAGGCAGTCTCTGAGCCCTTAGTCAACAATGGACACATACACTCACACAACACACACACACAGTGCAGCATGTTTAGTGCAGCCTCCCCTACCTCTATCAGAGAAGATCTCCAGACGTGCTTGAACACAAACTACACTATGCACGGAAACACACCTTCGCACACGGCCTAATAGATTCTCATGCACACGTACACACACACGAGGTCACTTCATTCTCATTTACAAACTTACACTCTAGCATGTACGCTAGTACACAGTTACACAACCTTCTACGTATGCCTTGTAAATGTGATTCGTTTAGGAAATTGTTTCGAAAAATTAAATGCTCACCACATTACTCGATACGTGAATAATATGGCTGTATTATTTTGACAGATCAAACCGGAACGGCAGGTGTGAAAATGAGGGTGAAAATGGAAGATGAGAGCAAAAAAAGGTGAGCATTAAGATTCAACACTGCCTCTATATCGTAGAAGGGTTTTAAAGCGCACCATCTGAGAACCTGCTATACACCTGTCCTTTCTCTCCTCTCTTCTCCTCTCTTTTCCTCAGCCTTGTTCTCAAATAAAGCTGCTCTCATCCTAAGAGAAAGGGGAGGAGTAGCATGCAGAATTGAAAAAGAGGAGAAAGGAGAGAGAGACAGACAGACAGACAGAGAGAGACTCCAATGCTGCCACTGCAGCTGCAGGCAGTGAGACACAGCAAGGGCAAACACACACTCGTGCACACACACACAATTGTCTGCACAAAACCACCGCAGCATCCTTACCATCTTAAACCCGTTCCACTCCATTTGTGAGTCGGCGGGCAGAGTTCTTGCCTATAGCCGCGCTAATGTCTCCTCACTTGGAGATCTCTCTCGGTCTCTCCTCTCTCTCTCTCTCTCTCTGTATGTGTCTCAGCGGTGGCGAGGCAGCGTGCGGCCAGCGGGAGAGAGAGTGGGCATTCCTCCTCCGAGTGAGGCTGCTTGTGAATGCACGGGCTTCAGCATGAGCTGAACGCTGCAGCCCCACTCCCTGCCCCCTCCTCATTGGTGAGGTCAGAGTAGCCCCCTCCTCCTTACTTCTCTCACTGGCTGCCTCGGCTCTCCATCATCTGCTCTACTCTGGAAAATTAACACTTTCGCTCTGGCAGCCTTGCAGACGAAGGCACAGGCGCTTCGGCAGAGCAGAAGCCCTTTCAGAACCAGCAAAGGCAATCAATCGCAACCGATGTCTCTGCTTGAGTTAGAGCAGACTGATTGCACATACAGCCATTATGGTAATAGGGTCCCTGCGAGGCACAGCTAATTAATGCAAGTAAAGCATGCAGTGATTACGGAGTATGTTATATATACTGTATATATATATAGTATACATATATACAGTATATGTATATGCGTGATATCACATGCAATACACACAGGATGTATATATTTACAGATGGTCATTATTGCAGGTTTTATTCTGCAATAATGACCTGCTGACTTTACATTATCCCTTTTATAACAGGGCTTAACAACTTAACTAATGAATAAGGACATGAATGTTAAATGTTGAATTTAGTTTACAGAACATTAATACACCAGGAAACAAATGAGCAGTCAATTATTAAAACTTTGCCCTGGAAAACGGTCATTATTCTATAATATTTTGGTTTTTATATCATTTTTCATACATTTTACATTTATCTCTGTACATTTACAGTCAGTGCATTAATATCATAAACTGGACAAAAAAATTGTAATTAGCAAATGTGGGACGACACATGTTTTACTCAATAAACCACAATTGTTATGAGTATCAGGTTGAAGAACGCACAGGTTACTGAACACACACACCTGCTCTTTGTATAAAACCATAATGTATTCACTCACACCTTTACACAAAATGCGCACTCAAAAAAAAAACCCTCTAAATATCAATATTCTGTCTTCATCCCTATTGTCGCCGTTTATGTGCTTAAGAGAAAGGAAAAGAGCAAAGTTGGCGAAGGAGTATTACGAGGGATGAAGGGATTATTCTAAGGCTGCGCGTGACAGCGTGTTTCAGTGATTTTCACTACAGTGTAAATCTCTTTCAAATGCGAGCACATTACTCACCATGACCATTCTCGTGTCCGGAGATGAAGGTAAAAAATAAAAGAAAAAAAAAGCTCGTTATTTTATACCCGGTTAAAAAAAAAATAACGTTGCGCTTTTGAGCGGTTTTCTGGGGGAGTCGCTCCCTAAAGTCTTGAAGGAGAGGTGTCGCGTGGACCCAAGGACAGTCGGATGCAGACAGGTCGGCTGAGAGATATGGTGAGATGGAGTCGAAAACTTACAGCTGCGATCGGCGAGCGTCTATTGTTTCGTAAATTAATGTAGCTGAGGGGGGGAGTATCCAAAATAAAACAATAAAAACAAAAAATATCGGTTCCCTTGACTCTGTGGAGCTAGCAGTGCGAGCGTCCCTTTTTCCTCCACACCATTTATGGAATACAGTGTCAGGCTGGTGTGAGATCTGATTGGTTGAGCGGGGACAGACGGGGTGGCGCGCGCTGCTCTTGAGGAGACTGTTGAAGAGGGTGAGGCGCGCGCGAGTCACTGGGGAGCGTCGCGCCTTTGGGGAAACTGCGGGCTCTGATGGACAGCTAATTTGACCTTCGGTTACATGTGCAAGACAGGTACATGTGAAACGTTTTGGGTTTAAGTGAAGTGTCAAAAGCAAACGGTACCTGTGATGACTAGATAGGGATATAATTTACAATTTGAACCTGAGGGAAGACGCACGCGCACATAGGCTACAGTGTTTTTGTTTCGGTTTTTTTGGTGTGTGTTTTTTTAACTTCTTGGTCGCTATCAGTGTGTGAATTTTGAATGACTTTTAAGTTAAATGCAATTTTCGAGACCAATCTGTAGAAGTTTGTCTCGTGCAATAAGCTATGATGTTAATTTGGCGCCACTAGAACAGTTACGAGATTAAGACTTTTTAAATAATTAACACATTTTTTATGATATATTTGTGACTTATACGTTTATAATAAATTGATAAATAAGACAGTTATGGTCACAGCGAATTGTTGCTATGGTTACCTCCTCAGGCGAACTTGGCATCTGTTTGTGTGAGTCTATCTTTTAACGATAAAACTAACTTTATCTTAAGACCTAGTTGAATACACACATACACATGTATAGGCCTACACATTTACGTTCACATTTATTGTGTGTAGTTTGGAATTCTTTTTGCTGTGGGTTCAAGCTCCTTCTCCTCCTCCTCCTCCTCCCATAATTGGTTTAACTTTAATTAAACCCTTGTCGTTTAATCTTTAAAATTTGTTTAATAGTGTGCCGTAGATGTTATTAATGCAGGCAACGTATTTCTAACATCAGCAATAGCAACACAAGCTAATTAATATTCATGACCATAGCCTTCTCATTTTGTGATGTCACAGACTCATTTTGCTCCCCCTACTCATTCATGAACACACTACATTCAGTTGCATCTACTCAGGTAAAATGGACAGTCTCTTGTAAAATAATGTCATCCAATGCATTATTTTTTTCTTTCATTTTCTCTTTTCTTAATATTATTGCAAACTCTTTCCACATTCTCTGTTGTTCGCAGCTGCACACGCACTGAATCAATAATTAACCGCGAGACCAGCCGCTCCCACCCCTGACAAAACCCATTTCACATCTCCACCGGTGAGGGCTGCCCGAGAGCGACTGCTCGCCGAATGAAGGGATTTCAGATCTTGTTTTATTTACCAAGATATGGAATTCATCACGGGCAAAACACATTTCCTGCTTGCACCCATTTACTCCGCATATACAATCCTAATGTTACACATTCAATGGGTCTTCGGGGAGTTTTGTGTGAATGCATTTTGCTCTCAGGTTTGTTGTGGGGGAATAATGCAGGTGTCATTTTAATATGGTGTGGGTCTTTGTGTTGGTGTACTAGTACAATAGAACAAATCACAGCGCTGGAATGGGCTTGGAAACGGCTGTGGTCTTATCGTCTCTGCACCTGCAATTCTAAAAACCAAAGCGGAGGTCCCTTACGGTGAGCAACTGACTTGACAAGAACTACTTTTGGCATCAGAGTCCAGCAGAGCCATAAAAAATGAAAGACATTTCTCACTAAATGGCCAGGCCTCGCTCTTAGGGACACAGTACTTGAGAGCTCGACCCGAGAAAACCCAAACTTCATGTAGACTATTTATATTTCTCTGTCCTTGTCAAATGTTTTTGGCCCAATAGCAGGTTGTTGTGCTTCATGTGTGTGTGTGTGTGTGTGTGTTTGTGTGTGTATATATATATATATATATATACATATCAGTACTGTCAATCGATTAAAAAAATATTAATCGCAATTAAAAACACTTATGTAATGCAGAGACAACATAAAGGAAGTATATTTTAAATGCTTGTTTAATGGAATCATTTTATGACTGATGGCCAATAATACAACAACTCATGTCTCATGAAAATGCAACCCCCCACGGGGGTTTTTCTCATGAAAAAAATCAACAATCCTGACATAAACCCATAAATAATAGTCATATTTTAACAGTGCCCTTCCTATCTAACAGGTACAGTTACAGAAATCCTTATTAAAGCTTCACGACAAGTTCTTTATTCACTGCTGCTACATATGACACGGACCTCACACTTCTCATTCTCTCACAACTCTTTACTTTCATTTAAGACTTTATTTAATTGATTTGGGACTGTTCTTATGAGGATACTTGACAAAACGGACATTTTTTGCCATAATTGTGTGCGTTATTGTTCATGTTGAGCGTGAAAGAGAACTCGATTCTGTGTGCACACACGATACTGTATACACTATAGCCAAAGATTGAAAAAAAAAAACGGATGCTGTGTTGACAGCAGTCACACAACACACACACACACACATATATATATATATATATATATATACTATATACAGTATATTTCAATGCATAAATATTCACACAATGCTTAAAATAGCATTATTCAAAACAGCAATGCACATCCCATAATAGCAAACTACGCCATAATCTAGTTATTGTGTTTGCTTCCCATTTTGCTCACTGAACCATGTGGCACCATATGAGTTATAGAAGACATTACCTTTCATCTTCCTCACAACAAGACATTAATTTAGGTCCCTCCCACCAACAGAGAGAGAAAAACCTGTCTGTCGTTTCATTCATATGCAGGCATGATTCAATTATACAGGACCTCACGTCATAGCACAGGCAAACTTGAGTCAGTTCTGTGTGAGTTTAGCAATCACACATGGAAACCCTCACTGAACTCTTCACAACCTCCAAACTGAACGAGAACAAGCAGAAAGCTCTCCACCCTTCTGATACCACCAAGCATTTTTTATCATCACATGGTTGGCAGGTGGAAATGTGTATTTTGACTTTGACTTTCATACTGTGAGTTTGCAGGAGTGAAAAACATGGGTGGTGGGAGACTGCTACATTCACTTTCTCTACGTCTGACCATTAGGCATTTCAGAGATTGTGCATGCGAGAGAGACATATCCATGTGGGTAGTCAATGCCAAGGTCTCTGCACTCTCATTTGGATGTAAACACAGTACTGAGTGCCTTTATGCAGATGTATTTTTCATATTGTATTTCAGTAGAGGGCATTTATTGCATACCGATTTAATGTTTTGCTTTTAAAATTTTTACTTTTGTGTTTTTTTTTCCCAGATGATAATTGCAGAACAGATCAGCTCCTGACAATAGTAAGTTACAAACAACAATGAATAACAGTAAATAGATTTGAAATGCTGTTACATTACTGTAATATTCATCACTACCAGGTATTCTACACTATGGTTGCTTTTGTCAAGAGTCAAAGAAACGTCAATAAATCACAAATAACAATGATTCTTACAATGGTAGTTATCTTTCTCTCTCTCTCTCTACCTTCTCTTTCTTGGAAATCTCTATAAAGGACTAAATGTCAGCTGCTGGTCTTTGTAACAGCTGATGAGGCAGATAGAAGAGGAGACAAGTCCCATCTGGAAGGTTCAATTTGAATTTCCCTATATTCAAAGTTCCATAGATTACTAAAACATACAAGCATAATATAGCAGTGTTTTGTTTTTAATCACTATCATTACACAGTATTTGAGTAGTTGACCTGCATTTTAACATTTTGCCGAATCTCAACTAAAATGGTTTTCAAATTGTTATACAATTACACATGCACTTTTTGTGACCCCTAATGAATTGAGAAAATACGTGGAATATTTGTATTGATAGGAATCACACCACAAGACTGTTTAAGAATCAAAAAGTGGTGAAAAATGATGAGCGGTCAAAGCATCTAAAATGCACAGGTTATATAAATTTGAACCTAAAATCCTGTTAATGGAGAAGAAGAAAAACTACCCATTTGCATCATCCAATATTAGAGTGTTTTGAATTAAGGCCGTGTACACCAGCAGTAGACGTGCAGGCTGAGGGAACGTGTCCAGTATGACTCAGAGGCTTCGTGTGACCCTCTGTCTCTCTGTTCACTCCTGGGCTGGGTGGGGACAGATGGAGGGAGGGGTCTTAGGGATTAGTCTGGCATGAGGTCTACGGTGGGAGGTTTGGCCAAGAATGCATGGAGGTTTTGAGTGGGAGGATGTGACCTCGGAGATCTATACTATTGCAGAAAAGTCTATGTGTGTGTCTGTACACGTAAACGACTTTCATTTAGTCATCATACGTTGGATAAGCCTCTCTGAAAAATGAACAGCAGGTAATAGCAGTCAAACTAAGATAGCATCATTTTATGTAAGATGCTGTTATTTTGTCCTCCAACCCACATGCATTTTGTGTCAGCCATTTTGCCAAATGGGCTTTTTATGCAGGTATTGCCGAGCTAAAGGATGGCTGTTCTGACCACCGGTGGAGGGGTTTTATAACAGACCAGCTAATGAAAATCACATAATTTATCGGCTGTCAAAAAGCCATTAAAAGTGAAACAGCATGCGAATTGAGTAACGGGCTAAAAGCAACGAGGCTAATTGATTTATTTTCATTCTGTAAAAATGGTGTTTTTATATGCTCAGCTAACTAATTGACACTGTAATTGTATTCTTTTTTTTTTTAAATCTTGGATATGTCCGTTATACAGTAGTTAAATTGAATTGTAAAATGGAATTTGATTTGTGTAATTGTGGATTGAAATGCAGGGTTTTTTTTTTTTTACTTTAGGAATGCAAAATATTCATGTATATATGGTATTTCAAAACTGCCCTTTTTAAAATTCAAATAGAATGTCTATTCTCTTTTTCATAACTGAGTTTGGCTATGTGTGTGATTTTGATGCAGTCAGAGGTTTGGTCAAAGCCTTTGCAAGCTAAGCATGTAAAATGTCACTTTAGTTATTGTTCACTCAAACACTAAGAGACACATGCACACACCCAGAACTGCAACCTCTCTCTTTCTCCCTCTCTCGTTCTCTGCCCGTGCTCCTTTGTTTCTGGAGTACCCCTGATCCTCTGTGGCCGCTTAGCTCCAATTAGAGCATCCCACCAACCTGGCCTCTAACACAAATACACACACACAAATGCTTAGCCCCAGCCTCCTCTCACACTGCCTCATTTCAGCCCTCAATCTGACTAATTACTCTGAACCTTGCATGCCCCATCTCTCCCAGCTTCCAAACACACACACACACACACCACCTGACTTCTTCCGTTGGCCATAACCACAAATCCAAGTGCTCTTGTTTGTCAAATATTTCAGATCTAGTCCACTCGGATGAGTGTGTTACGCATGCTCCATCAGTGTCCCGTCAATGTTATCGATTTCCACCATATCCATCTTACTCATTCACTTCACATTCACTCCTGCTTCCACCATGAGCACCACAGGCTTCTATTCTGAGAGTTTAACATGTTAAAACATGCAACCGACATGGTGATAATTGTTTCAACTGCGCAAAATCTTCCAGTGAGATTATTTTGTCTCAATTTTCACCCTGAAAAATAACAGGTTTATTTAAAGACACTGAAGTGAAGATCCCCTGCAAGCTGTCATGAAGTGTGTTAAAAATTGCACTCATTTACAAAAATCACTTTGTCCTGTTATTTGGGAATTCACTAGAAGATTGGTAGAAAAACTGAAATTCATTCAAAACACTGCATGTTTATAGTTTAGTTAAAATTTATTTAGTATTTCTCCTCAAATCCAGTCAATAAAAATGCTAAACTTTTGTTTTAGAAAAACGTTCAAATTCAGGAGAAACCGAAAACCCAGACCTTAGAAAATCCCTACTGTTTGTATTCAATTTTGATTTGTTGAAGGACAAATATATTTTTCTCCTCACATCAAATTCTCTCTATTATTTGACATATCCCGATTGTCACAATTCTCATTCGTCTTGGGAGTAAGGGGTGAAGTTTTCTCCCTCTGAAGCAAATATCTCTTTCTGTCAGAGGACATGAGGATCACCCAGTCCAATTCCTGTTCCTGTCACCTTCTCAAAGGAGTACCCCGACACCACATCAACTCTTTTTGGCGGCTTCACCGCCAGGCAGCACTGCAAGTGTCAGGCTGCTGAGCTCAGGCTTGACTCATCCAGATGGAGCTCGCCACGTTCAAATACGAAAAACCTGTCTGAAAACGACGGTTGTGCTTCGTATCAGAGATATTTTAGGGGATACGAATTCTGGTAATGTTTGAGTTAAGATTTAACTGGTTAAAAACAAATATATCATCCATGTCGGTTCACTTTTTTCTCAAAGACTCTGAGAGTTAAGTGGATTTTCAGTGCTAAGAAAATACATCTAGGTCCAAAAATATGACTATTAATAATTATCATGCTGATTTTGATGGTACTTATAATAGTGACTTTTTACATTAAGGAAAGCTTCATGGATTGTGGGGAAAATGAGAAAAATGTGTCACTGGTGAATCCTTGAGCAGATATTTAACCCGGTGGGTGGCTCTCATTGTGGCCTGCTCCAAACCAAGGTGACATTGAGCAAGACGCTTTAGCTCATTTCTGATCATTAACATCACTGACGATTCTCTCCTCATTTGCGTGGTGCAGTCACTTATGGTTGGCTGGAGGGAGACTGAGCGATGGTGGAGATCGAGTTGTATGACGGTTGGCTGTAGGGTGGCCTTTGCTGTGTTTGATCGCAGTCGGAGCTCTCGAGCACGATGAGGAAGACCGCTGTGGTCCATCTGGCCTGGTCTTTAATCAGTGCTTCCCTTCAGAGAGGGGGCCACGCTTTCACTGAGCTGACCAGGCCAGCTTTCGCTAAGAGCTACCACAAGATGAATGTAGCTTATTCATTAGATTATTCATTCCTCTGTAGTGAATTTTAATAATGGGCTGTTTTGGGGCCTAAATATGTATGTTTTGAAGGAAAAAATAAGTTGTTTAAGTGCATTGAGTGTCTTAACCGATGTAAAAATAGTTTATTATATCTTATTCTATTTAAATTCTGCCGCTCAGAACATGTATGACTGCCAAATATACCGTAATTCCTCAAATAAAAACCGGGGCCTTTATTTACCTGAACTGCAGAAGGTAACAGGCTTTTATTTGAAGCAAGCTCAGGCCTTTTTTTCTAATTCCATCTGTTTGAGAAATAATAGGGTTGGGCCGATAGAAGATGCAATCATCCATCATGATGGCTGACAGACATCACAATGTTGAGCCTGCATAGTTACTTTAGTTACTTACACTGTGTACCTGATATAAATAAAACATGTCGGCAAATATATTTGAATGGATTGTCATTGCTGCTTCCAAAGATACCATTGTGTATTTTACAAACTAAAAAAATGCTTCTTTTTTTTTTTGCAATAAATGATACACTGTAAAAAAATATTGTTGGTTTAACTTAAAAAAATGAAGTAACAATGGAAAATGGAAAAATTGAGTTAATACAATGAGGTTGATTGATTTAATCATCAGAAACTTAAAATATAATGTTATCTGAACTACATAAATTGTTGAAGTTGATTTGACAAAAGAAATAACGTTGTGATAACAAATCATGAAAATATATATTTTTTTTACAGTGTACGTATTTAAATGTCTGAAACCTATACTGTAAAAAATATTGTTGGTTTAACTTAAAAAAAAATGAAGTAACATGGTTGCCTTAAAATTTTAAGTTCAATGAAATGGAAAAATGGAGTTAATACAATGAAGGAGATTGATTTAATAATCAGAAACTCAAAATATTAAGTTATCTGAACCACATTAATTATTTAAGTTGATTTAACAAAAGAAAAAATGTTGTGATTACTGAATAGTTGTGTAATAACATGAGCGCTGAGAGCGTCCATCTTTGGCTCAGTGCCAGCCATAGCACGAAAGCACAGTTTGAATGACACGTCACTGTACATCCGCTCCTTAGTGGTCAGTTGCTCCAGAGCGTGCCAAAATCGAAATTACTGTAGAGGAAAATATCTAGTGGAAAATGAGAGTTATATGACGTCATTTTATGGAAGGCACTTAGGAGATTACCTATCCACACTAAATTTTCCCCGGCCTTATTTTAAAACCGGCCTTTTTTTGTCCGTTTTGACCACTCCCCCGGCCACTATCAGAGGCCAGGCGTTTAATTATTAAGGAATTATGGGTATACAAATATTATGTATATCTACTGTAATAGTTCAATATTGTAACAAGTCCCCTTGCAGCTAAACTAAATCTGTACTAACAAATCTACAAGTCTCTGATATTTAAATGACAAATGGCAATCATGTAGTAGTTTTTTAAATCTGTACTGACAGAATTTGATTTTGAGCATTCAAAGTATGTCATTTTTCGCTCATTGATATTATATGTACAACTCATATCTCTGGGGTAAAATCGAACAGAAATGTGCCATCGATCTCGCTTTTTTTCCTTTTCTCGTTCCCCTGTTCCATCTCCTATCTTCCCTTGTTTGTAGATACTCCATCACCTTGTCTTTCTGAGCCCTGGGAAAAGCATCGTCAGTATTTGTGCACCACTCCCCTCCATCCATGCTGTCTTTCTCCCAGAATTCATGGTGCCTTACACATTCAGAGCAGACGAGAGCAAGGCAAGAGAAAGGAAAAGATTCTGAAAGAGAAAAGATACAAGAGCCGCTAGCTGTAGACAGAAGGAATGCCTTAAGAAGCAATTAGCATATGTAACTTCTTTTTTTCCCCCCTCTGCCTGAAACAGGGTTATTTCAGTGAGTTTGTATTGATGTTTTTGAACAGGCTCCATGGCAGAGCATTTAAAGCTGAACACTGCTGTTAGAGAGAATGCATTATTAATGTGAGGGGAAACTAACGGGGACCAGCAGCTCCTCTGGGCTGTGAAGAGGACGGTTGGCGTCTCTGAGGAAGCAACACCACGCCTCAAAGGTCTTCCTCGGTAATGCACACATGCCAGGCATCTATCATTTATTCATGACAGTCAGGCGCCTCCAACTCCCTTGAACAATTAACGAATCAATGAAATGTATGGGCTCAGAACCTATCAATACGGGGAAACAGCGCCGTTCGTCAACATGTCAGCTCTTGGGCACAGGCTATCATTCAGGCAGAGAGCACATTTATCACTTCAAAAACAGCCTGCTTTGTCATAGCGGATAATCCTACTACAAAATGGCCGCCCATTCTGATGGATGATTGGACTTCCTTAATAACAAGCGGTCAGGGTCGACTGCTTTTCTTAATGTATTTAACATGCAATCCAACACATTAGAGTGTTTCAAGGAGTCTTTGGAATCTGTTTTCTTGAACTTTGAGTAAACAAATCGTGTCCAAGTGGTCAGTTTTGAATTGAGTTAAATATGGTAGCTGGTAAAATTTGCGATCTAATGTTGCCCTTGCAGCCAGTGCTCAAGCTGTAAAAGTAACGTGTGCAAAGTGAAAAAGGGAGGGAGAAAGAGTGAAATTGATGAATTACTGGTGCTGCTTTCTACACTACGGCGCCTTTGCAATTCCTGTTCAATTAACAAAACCATTAATTATAGTACTTAAGCAAGACGGGGTAAACCAGACAAGCAAGCATTCATGCACTTAACACACATTCGTGTGTAAGCATTTAACGTTTCTCTTTTAAAAATCACTCCATCCTCATTCCTGAAATACTGAATCATTAAAATGTCTATTTCTTTTTCTGGAGGAATTAAACAGCACTGTATTTGGAAAAACTGAATTTTAGTATGCATTCTCAGTAACAGTCTTGAGTGCAGGCTCAGCCATAGAAATTACTCTTCCTTTGTATTTTCCCTCTTTTCTGCTCTTTCTTTTATTTTGTATCTTTTTATGGCTTTGCTTGAATAGTCTCACTTAAAACACAAAGCTCTCGCTGTTCACTGAATCCTCTGTTTTGATGTTCTTTTTCCCTGCAGAAATCACAGCCCTGAAACTCCAGATGAAGACTAGACCTTTATTCTGTACGCAGAGAGAGGTAAGCGAACGCGTTTTCTTTGGGGACCATCGTCGTCAGCACTCGCCCCCTGCTGCTGAAATCACAGGCTTTTTACTTCCAGGTCACGATGCCTGTATAACTCACGCTGACCCCCTCTCTTAGCTGACTTTTTTTTTTTAAAGAGGAAAAGGGGAGAGCTTTCAAGACCTCCAATCTTCATCAACACCAAGTCCCTGTGAAATCATCAAAAAGTAAAGGCAGTGAAAAAAAAAATCACACTGACTCGGGGCTCAGAGATTCAGTGACTGTCGTCCCTGGAGGAAGCGTCATCCACTACATAGGCACAGGGGCCAGATGTCACCTGTCCTCCCAGGCGAGGGGAGCTCTGGTGGAGCTAAGACTCAACCGAGGCAGGCTGCCCTGGTTCTCTCTCTGCCTGGCTGGAGACACCTGCTCTTCGCCTCAATGGTGACGGCCCCCAATGGAGCTTTTTTTCATCTACTTTCACATGCACGAGCATCCTGAAGCACCGCGGTGTGCTAGTCCGTGTATGTAAGTGAGGTGTGTGTTATTTGTGTGACTGAGATTCACACACACATGCATCCTTATGATGACGATACAAACTTAATTTCATTACATTTGTTTCCTAATGAGCACTCTCATCCTGTTTATCTGCTTAACATCCATGCTTATGCCTGAAAACACAAAACTGTGAGCGTCTATGGCTCTGCAGCCGGATTGCTTGAGCTAATGCTTCTTTAGACACATTTCAGAAGATGTCTAGGGTCCCATGTGTATTGTATGACTCTCTTTAGTTAGACCCAAACTCAGTTGTTAACTGAGCCATTATTGCAGTCAATTCATGCAAAAAATGATCTGATTGCAGGTTGATCCATTTGCTTTCAGCATTTTTCATATTTCACTGTTTTTTTTAATACAGACAAACATTTTGTCATCCATCAGATTACTTAAAAACAACAGCAATCATATTCTCTTTGGTATTCACAAAATTTGCAACACGTTGTTTAGTTTCTCTTAGTATCTATTCACAAAATGAGCCACCATAATGCTCACATTTGGATGCAGTCCTGTGCAACATTTGGTGTATGTCTATTAAAAACCGGTGGTCCTGCATCACTAGTTTATGGAACAGGAGTTCGTTTCTGCACCCTGTCATTTACACATGCACACACACTTGTGTTTGAGCAGTGAAAGATGGCTAGTTCTGTCACTAATGCCTTGTGTGTGTGTGCGCGCGCAGTGCCCGTTGAGTGACCCACAGGTTAAATAGCTCATTCTTGCGGCCTTTTCTTCCAAAATGGCAAAGTGCCCTGACAATAGCGGTGGCCTCTGAAGCTGCAGGACTCAGGGCTCCAGATCTTTCTCTGTGAAGGCTCTGCCATTTTCACACTAGCACAGAATAACGGACAGAATTTCTTGACAAAGCCGTTGGAAATTTCATTTTGACAGAATATTGATGAGAAATACTTCAAATTCTCAGCATCGAGAACAAAGTGTGTCATATATAAAAAAAAAAGGTATTGATGTGCAAAATTCTTAGGTGAACGCTAATAACTCTGCGAGGAGAGACGTCCTACTAGAAGGAGAAAAAGGTGCTTATTTCTGAACAGGAAGTTGATCCACTGCAATCTACTGCTATTGTGTTGCGAGATGCGAATCTTTTCACAGTTGATGAGTCTGCTTTACTTGCTGCTTGGCTGCTCTTTTAGAGGATTCACACACGCTCGCTACGGCTTTGTGCGGGGGTAGAATGCTGCACCTGTTCTCAGTACAGTTAGGCTGGGGTTGAGCAGCACAAATGAACTAATTTCCAGGGCTACATTGAACAGAGAACACTGCAATCACAGCAGGAGGAGCCTGTCGAGCCGGCAGATGGGCAGAGCTAATCATTGTTGTGAAATAGAGATGACCCTGCCTATCTCTCACACTGCCAACAGACATTTGCCAATCGCTCTTCAATTCCCTCTCCTCTCCCCCTCATCTCTGTTTGTTTCTCAGCTCCCTCCGACGAATTTAGGAGTGAACGTAACCTTCAAAAATGGCTGAAAATGAAATGAGTAAGCAGGCACAAAAGCATTTGATAGAGTAGCTGGACTGCTGGAGTTGTGCGTGCGTGTGTGCATGAACAGCATCTCCAATCAGCATCGTAAATTTGTAATCCAAGCAAATCTGCGTGTGTTTGTGATCAATCCACGTAACCCTACCAAGTCATTTGTATTTTCATCGGAATGTGCCGCTTTTCTCATGATTGTACTTTTGTGCTATTTCAGAGGTTTCATTATTTGTGATGAATGCTGAAAATGTTCAGTAATTGGAAATCACACCGTATCCTGCTTAGCGAATTATCTCTAGTGACAATGTGTCATGCTTGATTTAAAAAAAAACAAAAAAAAAAACACTGTGGTTATTAACCGTGATTAGAAATCATTTCAATGTCTTCTGGATGTTCGAGAACCCATGAGAGTGCTTGGCACGAGGATTCCGAAATCAAACATAACTACTGTTTTTCTACTTCCGCGAATGAAATGTTTTACTTTTATTAGGTAGATGGTAAAATTAGTGATCCATGGTTTCTCGTGATTGCGCTTGGCTTTTAATGTCAGTTCATATTTGTAAAAGCATCTTCAGATCTAGCTCTGAGTGTTTTCATCGCTTGATTGATTTACTTAATCAAAAAATACAATCATTACTTTGATATATGAATTCTACACATGCTGCGCATATAGAAATATAATTGAAAAAGCTGCATCCAAATGGAACGTTCTAGTCGTTTTTCTCAACAAGATGTCTGCGAGCAATCTAATGCATGTATATAAAAAAAAAAATTGACAGAGAAGGGAGAATAAAATCTCCCTCTCACAAAAAAATGCCTAGACAGACCTCTACTTCTTCCCTGTACAATGATTTAATGTATGCAAATGATCTAGCTTCAGTTAATGAAGGCACAATTAATCTTTGTAACGATGGTCTGATTCAACCTGGTTAATTACAATCTGAAATGTGAGTTGTGTATTTGCGGATACATGTGAGTCACAAATGCAGATTTTTACGAGAAGCAACAGTCCAGCTGCTTTTCCCTGCCCCCATATGAATAAACAGCACAATTTATTATCCAAATGTGATTAAAAAAAAGGAAATTGGCAAGAGCATATTTTTTATCCAGATAAAAAAATAAATATTTACATATAAATGTACAATGACTGTTTTTGTATAACAGTAAAACAGATGAAATTAAATTATGCCAGACATAGTAACTGAAAATGATATTTCAGTCATTTTATTGTTTAATTCTATTCATTTCTATCTTTAACATGAAAAGTGCAAATGTAGAACTTTAAAGCAGTTTGTTGACAGTCTCTCGAGATGGAAAGAGAAACCGAGAGAAGCTTCACTTCTCCTCAAACCATCTTTATCTTCAAAAAAAGAAATCCAGAATAACACTTCACGCAGTCGTAACCTGTCACTAATTTTCATTATATATTAAATGTTGCTCAGATTTTCTGCCTTCCCAAGCAAAATAGTGACTAATTGCTAGATGACAACGATTTTTCGGATTTACTAGTGAACGTTTTGTAGTTCAAATGAGAATATTTGTGGTTGTGACTTTACATGCCTTATCTCTTTTTTCTGTCTTCTTAGAGCCGAAGAATCACCAGGATGAATATTCCGAATGTTTCAAATCCCTGAGCTGTGGAGGATTTTAAGGCAAGTGTGTACACACACCTCAGAAAGGTTGCAAAGAAGGGTTTAAAAATCTCCTCTCTCTGCCTATGAACACCCAGCTGCATGCGATCGCAGTGTGTGTATGTATATTTGTGTGTGTGTGTGTGTGTGTGTGTATGTGCACTGGCAGAAGAGCTCCAGTGCTGTCAGTATGAGTCTGATTTGTGTGAGAATGTGGTGCGGCTCCAGGCAGGCAGGCTGATCCTGTTTTGTGGAGACGAGGAACGAGAGCCCATCACAGATTAGACACCCACAGTTTCGTGTCGATTTAATGCACCAAGTCAGGGATTTATTCTTAACCGACCGGCGCTTACAGCTCAAGCCAGCCAGGGCTTTCCCATACAGCCATCTCACTTCCCCCCAAGACTGTAGTAGAATATCAGAAATTACTGAATGAGATTGTAAGGATGGATATCCACTTTCATAGCTCCAGACGAGAGAGTAAAATCACATTCATTATAATCAGGAAAACCTTAGCCAGCTATTTGTCTAGAATCATCCGTTATGGCCACTTATAAGTGGAGAGATAAAACGGCTGAATTTTGATGTGCTACGTATTTGCAATAGAGCCACTCACATATGGTTGAACTTGGTAGTTTTGTAACTGTCTGTTCAGTATAAAACAGGATATGCTTTCTATTTCACACATTTCCAAGCACGTTTCTGCTGAAAGGCTGCAGGGAGCACCAAAACAACACATTCGGAAAGTTGTTTGAAATTCAAAATGATGCTCGAAACAAACCGTACACACAAAAATCTGTCCTTTAGCCATCTAACCTTACTATGCTCAAATGACTTTAAGCATACACACTCTCTCACACACACACACACGTGGCGCACTTTCAATTTTAGGCATCAGTACACTGCCGCACAAACATATTCCGAGCTGGAATACACTTACACAAGCTGCTTTTTTCTCACTCTTTCTCTTTCTCTCTGGCTAACTGATAGAAAGATCTAGTCGGAGTGGGCGGCCGTATCATCACACAATGAGGCATGAAAATATTGGCTAATTCAAGCCTTAGGGCTGCACACATTTACCTAAATTAAGTTGGTATCCTTATTCTACTGTGCCATCTAATTTCTCGTTCTTATGTCTGACAGATCCGTCTATCCTCTTACCCCCAGCTCCCTGGCCCCCAGTTGGCTGGATGGATCTCGGGGGGAAAGCGGCGAGCCCATGCCTGGGAAGGAGCCCTCCGCCTGGGCTACTGCCGAGTTCTGTGAACACCTTACCATCATCTTCAGACACTGCTCGCGAGGTGCGCATTTACAGGGAAGAGGAGAAAAGAAGAGAAGAGGAAGAGAACAGAATGCTAGCCAAGGTGGTAAGGAAACATACAGGCTAAAGAAATAGCAAGAGGCGAAAGGAAAGGGAAAACTGGACTGCCACAGTGATAGAGAGCCGTGTGCTTGCGTTCACATTGGCGCTACACTCACACAAACACGCACGCACACACTCAGTGCAAGCCCCAGATGGGCAAGTCATCAAGCAAGCTCAGCAGTTACAGCTATCTTGCTTTGAGTAAATGAGAAAATGAAATGATTGTGCGTGGGAGAGAGAGAGAGAGAGAGAGAGCGAGTCTAGTCTCTCATCCATTACAGTACGCCCGGAGAGCAAAGAGGTTCTGCCTTCAGCTAGCAGACGTTTAACTGGACCTAAATGCTCAATCCCTGCACATTCATTTGGACCTGTCAGCTGCCACATTTAAAAGCATGGACACACTGATAAAACAGAGAAACGTTACGCACAACAGAATAATGAACACACACTTAGAGAAGTGAGGTGACAGAAGAAGAAAATCCAATTCCTTTACCTCATTGCTCAACAAAGCAGCATTCAGTGTTCGGCTGATTTCAAACATCTTGTTGGCGGTGTTTCGTTTCTTGTCGCTTTTGTGATGGTTTTTCGCGTTCTCGTGGCTCTACGGCTCCTTCTTCTCTACTGGAAATGGGAATCAGTCCCGAGGAAAAAAAAGAAAGAAAAATGAACAGATTAAAAAAAAAGAAGAAAAGGAAGGAGAAATCCTCTATAAGTGCTGTCTGGCTGGATGTATTTTCTCCTCTCTCGCGCCCGTGTTTTCTGGTGCACCTCTGTTAAATGTGGCGCTTGTGCCCTGGCTCACGGCACACGACTGAAGAGTCAATATTTTTTTATTTTTTTTTTAGCTCCCCAGAGTCAGCACATTAAAACAAGCAGTCGGTCTGCCGGGCTTCTTCCCTTATCTGTCCTCCACACACTCGCTCGCACAATGCGTTACGATCCTCACACTGCTCTCTAGCAGATTAGTTCGTCCCAAAACATAGCTCTTAGTTTAAACTCCTCTCTCTCTCTCTCCCTCACCCTTTCTCTTTCTCTTTCTCTCCTTCCTTGCTCCCTCCCTTCCTCACACTCCCTCTCTCTCTCTCTCTATCTCTCTTTTCCCCCACCCCACCCTCCACTCGCTCCCTCTGTCTATTTCTCGATCACGCTCTCCTGCAGTTACAGTTCACAGTGTTACCACAAGGTGGGAAGACTGTTCATAACAGACATGACACAGGCACATCTGCCTTTCCTGGCTCATCTTTTCCTCTCCGTTTGGCTTCACGGCTCTCCTCCTGCTGCTTGCGGGGAACACATGATCGCTTTGGCACCGGCTCACCTCCATTCTCTTCTCTCTCGCCTCCCTCCGCGCCTTCGTCGCCTCGCGACAGCCTCATTTGATGTATGGGAGAGAACGGGGCTGATTTATAGACCAATAGCATTAAGAAAACTTTGACCAGTGGCACCTAGCCGGAGAAAACCCCTGCTGAGATGTCGACATAACGTTCCCGGACACGTCTCTTCCTCTGAAATTGCATCAGAGCAAGACGTTGGCGCAATTGTACACTGTTCAGTGCTTCATAGCAACACTGCCCCCGAAATGCATTTGGATACTTACGTATGAATGTTAATATGTAAATATATATAAATGCCACTGGATTAGATGACAAAATATCAAAACAATTCGTATTTATTTTACAGAAAGGTTGCACATTCGTACTTTCTGGTTGTCAAATGTTAGGGGGGGCGTGTGCATATTTAATGTGATGAAGAAACCTGTGGTTACTGTGCTAAAGACAACTGTGTGAACTTACTTCATGCTAATATGACTTGACCTTGGTTCATTCTGAAAGGTCTAGCAGCATTTGTTTACATATTCCAAATTTGGCTTAAGTGTTCAAATATGTTTTGGGGCCATTTGAATTTGTATAATGCCTGATTATAAAAATTGCATAGGCTAATTTTGTATGTAAATTAAAGTTAAATAAAATCAATGTAATCATTGATTCATTAGAAGTAGATTCAAAAGATAAAATCTTTAGATGAAAACTTTAGATGATTCCCAGGAGAAACCTGAGGAGTAATGACCTGTCCTCTGAATAATTAAACATCAACAACCAAACCCTTTAATTTCATTTGAGAATTGCATAGAATAATAAACCACTTGGTTGTTATCTAACAATTGAGGTTATTTTCTGTGTAGCATACAGTAATCAAATCTGATTGAAATATATATTTTTTTTAATTTAATGTTTGTTTCTTTGTTGTTGTTTTTTACATTAAAAAACTGGTTGACTCATATTCTTGGCTTTAGATTTTAAAAACGTTGTTTCATGTTCCTTTATAATTCTTTTATATGGACAAACTTATAAGTATGAGCAATCATGAGGTCATTGTTATTCATTGATTTAGTCATAGACTCGCAGATGTATTCCCATCAGCCAACGACCGCATAACACTGTAATCTTACCATTTAAAAATAGTATTCGATATGCATACTAAATCAGACTTTAACACGATGTTTAATTTAAATTGTTTAGCTATAATTATAAAGAGAGTGGATTAAATTGTCAAGATTCATTATGTTGTTTTGTGTTAAACAATTACTTTTTAATTGTTCAACATTTAATATAATACTGTCTATGGCAAAGCCTAATCATCATCTTTATGCCAACAGAGGCAGCTAAACTCAGGTACAAGACAAACCACAGAACCACATGTTTCTCTTTCAAAATAACAAAGCATGCAAGAATAAGTCAGTTTCAACCTGTTTTGTTTCTAGTGAGTGTGTGAAAAGCGAAGGTTAGCTAAAAGTGGGTATGACAGCAGGAAAATGAGCTGTTTCTTTCTTTCCTCTTTTTGAAAACTGCGTATGGTACAGTATGATCTGGTCTCCAGGCCCCATGAGAGGCGTGTGTCCAGTTAATAGCAGCCTATTGACACCGACCCATCTGTTCGGGTGGACCGAAGCCAACTGAAAGTAGAGAGAGCATTGAGAGAGAACACTACAATTTTTACGTAATAGATGGTGTGCACATGAGACATTTTTTTTAAACTGTATCACATTTGTTTTAACATTTTGTAGCTCCACAGCATCTGCGGTGTAACACGCTGTAAAAACAAATACGCTTTATCTAATCAAAAAAATTGTGGCAACAGATTACAAGCAATATTATTAATCAAATATAACAAATTATAATTGAGTAATAATTAAT
Source organism: Pimephales promelas (assembly GCF_988280905.1). Lineage (NCBI taxonomy): Eukaryota > Metazoa > Chordata > Actinopteri > Cypriniformes > Leuciscidae > Pimephales > Pimephales promelas. The sequence goes on from NC_142782.1 coordinate 27,402,781, forward strand.
CAAATTAATTCCATAAAAGTTAATCATTTAAAATGAGTAAAACTTACAACAACAAACAAACAAAAAATGTACATTTATGTCACCATTATGGTGATCAGTGTTTGTTTTAGGATTGTTTTAAAATTACGGTTTTCTCCTTCATTAATTCTGCTTATTTACATCAGGTGTCTGCAATGTTGGCAACATAATATAAATAGTTTAATCTCAATTAATCTTTGACGTCTGTCTGTTATTCTGATATTTTTGTTAAATTTTCGTGTGTAAACTTTACTCATTTTAAATGGTTAACTTTTAAGGAATTAATTTGATTAATTATTACTCAATTCTACTTTGTTAAATTGAATTAATAATATTGCTTGTAATCTGTTTTATTGATTAGATAAAGCGTATTAATTTGTACAGTGCATTTAATGCTAAATCCATTTAGAATAACATCAATATAGGCAAATCTTATGAAGTAAACAATCCACCCAGTGGGTTGCATGCTAAGGCACTGTTGGTAAAAATGCTAAAAAGCACTGTTTTCTTACTCTCTTTTATGTTTGAATCCTCTTTTTACTTTGAATTTTATGTATACCGGATTTTAGCTTATATACACCAGGCATGGTTAAAAATCGTTCAGGAGACATTGTGTGTATACGTGTGCACACACACTGGGATGGGCTGTCACTTGAATCATGGAGTTTACTGTTTGATTCCAGTCATCTGCCTCTCATTCTCCCTCCTCTGTCCACCAGAGTCCCAGGAGGATTCTGATTGCTGTCTCCATAGTGACTCTATGTGTCTTCATAAAGCCTGTTCAGAGCCTGCCCCTTCTCCTGTGTGCTGTCTGTTCCATGCAGATGGCCTGCCATTCACTGCAAGGGACTCATGCGTGCCATTCCCAACATGGTCCGTCTAAAAAGGGTTTCCCTGTACGCCACCAAAAACATGTCGGGCACGTTGGAAATGCACACCTACGCTTACAAACACTCAAGTTGACTCTATAGAGTGTTTGCTTCAAATACCTCTAGCCCAAAGAGAAAGTCTCATCTTTAATGTGTAACTCACTCCAGTTTTGGATAGCCGTTGGCGTCACACTCGTCTCACATCATTGTTAGCAGTCGGTTATAATGGTGGGGTAAAACTTATTTTGATGTGGAAAAACATTGCGTCTCGTGGGAACCAATTAAAAAATCACAGGATCAAGAAGTGGACTGTACTTCGCTTTTGTATTCTGTGATTGATGGGTTCATTAAATCATGTGTACACTTGGCAGACCGCATGACAGGACCAGTGCGCAAAGAAATTTGGCTTTTGCAGGCACGTCATGATTGTTATAGGAATATCTGCTGTGTTTCTGTTTCCCCTACAATTATATTTCCTGTTTTTCTTTTTTTTTCCCACAGATCTTTGCGGTTGGTGTATGCATGTACATCGCATGCACCCTGGAGCATGCGCAGATGTCTGCAGACTCAAAAGAATGAGGAGGAGATCACTTCGAGCGATCTATATTTTTGTTGCTCGATTCATAATACGAATTGACAGTCTCAATAAATAAACAGGGAGGCATGGAGCCAGATAATTGGAGATGTTAGGGAATGACATACCATGAAGGACAGCTTTTCAATTTTCAGTTTGAAGGGTGTACTGTGCTGCACAATTCCTCATTATTTAAAAACAATCAAACTACCCCGGCTGCCCTGCTGGTTGTAGTTTGCCGTCAAATATGATCGCAAGGGAAAAAAATCATTGCCAATTTTGTCTTATTAAAGATGACCCCCGTTCTCTTCATCTGCTTCTGACACTCGCCGCTCCGCTCATAACCTGAAAATTAGTGGCTGAGGGTCTCTATGTCTGTGTCCTACTGAAACGCAAGTCATATGGTTGTTCATTTGCAGGCTAATCAGAAAGCTGCACTATTAATGGAAAATGAATGAGGTCGGATTTGATTGTGGTTGATGGCAGAGGCTATGCTCCAATTGTCCTGGAATCCATACACTTTAATCAATCTATATTGAGAGACAGCCAGTGTAGGCGTGAGGAACATTGCCATTTTGAAAAAAAATTAGACACTTGAAGAGGGATGGTTGATGACCTCAATCTCTGTCCTCACAATATAAGAAAAAGAAATATCAGGTTCAAGGTAGCTAGAGATAATAATATGCTTTTTTAAAATTCATATAAAGCCTACATGTTGAGTGCTAACTTGCTTTATTTCTTATCTGGAAGTGAATTCCATTCAAAAGTGAGCATCTTCTTTTGAATGGAATTGAATGGAATCAATTCTACACAAAACCATGCATCACATCTACTTTATTGTGTATCTGAGTGTTGCCAAAGACATATAGTAAACACTAAATTCATTTTAGTGATAACTAACATTTATATCAAATAGTCTGTGTGTCAGCAGTGATGATAAAAGTCAGGATCTAGGTCCAGTAATTCTTTTAATAAAACAAAACAAAATAAGTCAAAATAATAAGATACTCAGGTGACTAGAACTGGCAAAATAAACAGAATGACGCAATCTAATTCCCAGTACACATTGTACATTTTCTTGAAAAATCACCAATTGTGTCAAATTCTGTGGTTGTGGCTCCTAAACAGGTTCAAAGATGGCGGTTGTCATGGTCTTGTGACAAAAGATAGCCTACAATAATTTTCTGACAGTAGCATCTCACAGTGTGTTTGCTGGCTGCTACGGCCTACTGACTAGCCAATAAAAAAATGGGGTTACACTTTACTTGAAGGGGTGTTCATAAGTCTGGCATGACACCTTCATAACCATGACATGACATATGTCATGAATATGAAATAGGGTTTGTACATGTTTATAACAACTGTCACTAAGTGTCTTTCGCTCAATAATGACATTCTGAATGCAAATATGAAATTGTCTCATGACAACTTGACATAAAATTAAGTTAAACTGTCACGTGGTTGGTTTTGACATTGGCTGTCTTGAGGCCATTTTAACTGTGTCATGAATATTTATCGTGACCTCAACTACAGTGGTACAAATTGAATTTGCCATTAAAATGTTATAATGGCTTCATGACAGCCAATGTCAAAACCAACCACCTGACAGTTTAATGTAATGTTAACCAATAAAGCTAGGTGGTTTAATGAATCTGCTATGTCATGTTTATGACAGGTTGTGTTGTCTTAGTAATGTCAAGCCCGTTCTCATTCCAAGGCGTCATATAGACCATTTCACAAGATGTAAACAACACTGGTCCAGAAGCACTTCCTGTTTCAGTTTGTAACTGTTTTCTTTATTTCACATGTAAAGAAAACATCTTAAAGATGTTTGTTTAACTTTTTGATTCAGTTTTAAATGTTCTGTTGGTTGTATTTTATCCCAGCTTTTATCTAGTGTTAAAAATCTGAAACAGGAAGTGCTTCTGGACCAGTGTTGTTTACATCTTGTGAAATGGTCTATACAACGCTTTTGCCAAAGCCTAGACATCCAACGCACATGGCACCTTTTAGCCTCAAATGAGATGCAGATTTATATGGGGTAAAAGGCGCCTCCTAGTGGTCTAACCCTATCCCTACCCCATACCTAAACCTACCATAACCGAAGCGTCTCATTTGATGCTAAAGTGTGCCATGTGCATTGGATGTCTACGCTTTGGCAAAAGAGTCATATATGACGCCTTTTGTAATGTCAAGTTGTCATGACAAAGACACTGACAGGTTATGATGTATTGGTTTATGTCAAAGGTGTCATAACAGACATCTCAAACAATGTCATATTTGCATTAAAAATGTCTTGAGCGAATGACACTTAATGACAGTTGTCAAACATGCATAAAACCTCCTTCATATGTGTCATGTCATCATGATTATGAAGGTGTCATGTTAGTCTTATGCACACCCCTTCAAGTATAGTGTTACCAAAAAGGGCATATTGATCAACTTAAAATGCTAAAATTACTTACCTCAAGCTCCATTTGCAAAATAGAGATGCTAAGTTGTCCTCTTTTCCCTAGCCATAACCGCATCCATATTTTCCACTTTCGCTTACAGTGCTCTTCTTTTTTTCAGCGCACATAAAAACCACAATTGCCAAAGTGTGATTTATCTTGCTCTATTTGTTTACCACTGGTGTAAATAGTGCATGCTGATGATGTTTTAGTCATTTCTACGTTTAGGAATGTGAAACATCAGCTTATGAATACCCAGGATTAATTGTTAAAACTGGGTAAATTATGAGCTGTGTGAAACGTGAAGCAAGATAACCCAGAATAGTTTACGCAGGGTTTAGAATGACCCAGGGTTAAAGGGATACTCCACTTTTTTTTGAAAATAGGCTCATTTTACAACTCCACCAGAGTTAAACAGTTGGGTTTTACCGTTTTCGAATCCATTCAGCTGATTTTCTGATATTTAGAAGAATTTCAGTAACCAGACAGTTTCTAGTCTCATTGACTTCCATAGTAGGAAAAAATATACTATGGAAGTCAATGAGACCAGAAACTGTCTGGTTACTGATATTCTTCTAAATATCAGAAAATCGGCTGAATGGATTCGAAAATGGTAAAACTGAACTGTTGGGGGAGTTGTAAAATGAGCCTATTTCCAAAAAAAGAGTATCCTTTTAACTATTTCAAGTGTGAAAAGCTATAGGTGTCATCATCAAGCAGTCTACATACATGCCGTACAGTGTGATTTGTAATGATATTATAGAATTTTTTAACTCGCACAATCTGTACTGGCAGACATAACTTAAATACACAGACCAGACAAATCAATGAATACCAGGTGTGAACATTAATCAAAAAACGAGTAACCACCAAGGAGACAAACCAGAGGTGGGAACAGAAAACAGAGCAAAACCATCTCAGGGTGTAATTCAAACACAGGAAAAACAAAAGACATAACCCTGACACTTGTGTTTAAAAAAATGCAGCTTGTGTACTGGCTGTTTGTGTGGTGTCTGGTTAAAAAGAAAAAAACAAACATGTTGCCTGCTTTATTTCTTATCTGGAAGTGAATTCCATTCAAAAGTGAGCATCTTCTTTTGAATGGAATTGAATGTAATCACTCAATGTGGCCGTATGAAAAACCCTCCACAAAACCATACATCACATCTACTTTAATATGTTTAAGACATATAAACACTAAATTCATGTTTATAGAAAAAAACATTGTAACTAACATTTATATCAAATAATCTAAATGTTACATGTTACAGGCAGTGATGAAAAATGCTTCAGAAATAAAATTGTGAGAACATGCCATCCAATATCAGATCATAATTAATAATTTGTTACATAGTGCTTTTCTGGGTACTCAAAGCTCTTTACTTGGAAGGGGGAGTCTCCTCAACCACCACCAATGTGCAGCATCCACCTGGATCATTAACGATAAAATGACCTATACTGACCACTCAATTTACCCATTGTCAATGGGTCCCTTGTGAAGGAATTCAGTTGCTCAATTTAGTCTGGAATGACCCTGCAAATAGCATCCACATAAGTGTTGTAGTCAACACCGGGCAGAGACCTGAATAAATTCAGTCAAGACCAAGTCGAAGTGTTCCCAATTCCATGACAAGCCCAAAATATGGTTTTGGGATGAGACTTGAGATGGACTTGTTCCTGGACTGTGGTCACAGAGTACTACAACGCTGATACACATCTCTATAATTTTATGGAGACATGCATAGCTGTCTGTCCTGTTTTTCCATTTTGTCAATTGAGTCAGGACGTTTGGATGGAACATAGCCTATTTGAAAGCTTTTTTTGTGTGTGTGTGTGTGTGTGTGTGCCATTAGTCTATGTCAGCCATTAATTAGCAACACAGTAAAAAAAAATGCTGATTATTTTTTTAACCCAATCATTGGGTTACACATATTGGGTCACTTTGTTGGGTAATTTTTCAAAAATGTTTTATTATTATTTTATTATTATTTTTTTAATTGTTGGCTAATTTCTTGTCATGACCCGGCTGTTGGGTTACATATGTTGTTGTTGTGTACTGTGTACGCTTATGTTTTTTAAATAGGTACACTTATATATGTATATTATTCTAATATTTAGTTTGTAATTTAAAATATATTTGTTGAGACATTTATTGTTTTATACAAATGAACAATCGAAAGTTTATTAGATAAAAAAATTATTAACTGTTGGGTTACTTTTAACACAACAGGCTTTTAACCCAATTCATTGGGTTAAAATAACACAGTTGGGTTACTCATTGGGTTATTTTTTAACCAAACATAATTAAGTGAGTATAATTTACTTAATTTGCTACTTCCCAGTGGGAGGGACATGTTTGGGCTATTTTCCCAGAAAAAAAAAGTGTGTACATTTTAAGTCCAACTTTTTAGGAGTAGCTACACACTTACATAGGTGGGTTCAAATCAAATAGACACGGAAAAAAAACATGAACGCATAATATAGTGGATGATATAGTGGATGTTATAGTGCATGTTTTATCAGCCGCTAATAAAGGGCTTGTAGTCTGTAAACACTGCTGACATTTTCTCTCCGTTTGGAAGATTTTCTTAGCCCGTTGTGGGGAGACATCCATGTGGCTGGGGGAGCTGTGCGCTTTTCCCGCGCTTACACGCACCTGCTGGTTACGTCAAATCCTTCCTCTCGAGCCGCAGCACGCCGTCGTCTTGGAAACGCTCCCTCAGCGTTACAAGCTTGTGTGAGGCTGTATGGTCGGATGATGGAAGAAAACAGCAGAGAACATCTCGATACTGGTGTGTAAAATTAAAACACATTCATACAAAGTCATATGACATTGTTCTATTGACAGACACGCGTTGGATGCTGTCTGTGCATGTAGAGCGTGCAAATTTATCCGTTAGGTGCATGATATGAGCGCTTCGTCTATGTAAACAGAGGGACTGTTTGCTAAGCTTAGCCGAATAAACCTTATTATTGTGATACTCTCCAGTACCCAAGAGAGTCAAGACATTATAAAGCGTATATGTATTGCGTTAAATGCAACACCACGTGTGCTTGTAGTCCAGCCTTGTTAAAGTGGACGTTTCCAGATATTGTGACTGGTAACGTTATATATTCACACTTTTAATGGATTTACTACATCTTTACGAGACTACTTGGTTTCCTTTGCATTTCATTGGTAAAATTTACATGACATGTACTCGTTTATGCTAGCTTTAGAAGTCCTGACCGCCAGACTAGATGTTCACTCACTACTTTGCTTGTATTTACACAAGCTATGTTAGTTGTAATTTGATAAGACAGCCTTCTCTGTGAAAATTTTCTGAAATTCAACGTCCTATTTAAATTCATCCTGTGTATCTCTCTCTCTCTCTCTCTCTCTCTCTCTCTCTCTCTCTCTCTCTCTCTCTCTCTCAATACATGTACATACACACATATTCATATTTTTTGGAGACATTCTATGGACACAATGATTTTTATACCTTACAAATTGTAAATTCTATCCCCTCACACTAACTCTAAACCTACCCATCACAGAAAACATTTTATTTTATTTTTTTACTTTTTCAAAAAACATTACTTTGTATGATTTATAAGCAGTTTTCCTCATGTGGACACACACACACACACACACACAGGCAAATACTGTTTGCTTGTTCTTTGTATATTCGGCACTACTTAAATGGTTTGTTCACCCAAAATGAAAATTCATCTTCATTTATTTACCCTTATCTCTTTGCAAACACTTAAGCATAATGAAAGGTTCATTTAACATTCTCTTTAAATGGATTTTTTTCTTTTCTTTCCCTGTTTTCTCTTGTGACTGAGTGCTGCCATTCTGCCTAACATCTCCTTTTGGCTTGAGTGGAAGAAAGAAAGAGATACAGATTTGATTTGGAGTAAATTAAGACACCAATTTTGAAGAGAAATTTCTTTTATAAAGTCTGCTTTTATTAATTTTCTTTTTGTTTAATGTCCAATGTCATTTTTCATGTTATGTTCAGTTCATGTTATACAGTATGTTAATGATGTTATGTTATATACCTTAAAGCTGCAGTCCGTAGCTTTTTTGGGGTATACATTTTTGAGAAAATACATAACCAGCCAGTGTTCAAAACTCTCTGCTTGCCTTAGCTCGATTCAAAGTAGTAAGCTTGTCATAATGTTTTTAATTCCAGTGGTACTGGTGGATATCCGTGGGAGATTCGAGCATGTCTTTGCGTCATTACGTCAAATCTGTACACAATACATAAAGGAGTCTCGGCTAGTAGGCTATATTGCGTGTGAGGATGTTGGAGGTGGAGATTTATAGGCTTTTCTCACAATACTTGATATAATTAAACTTATCAATTTGATGGCGGATCCAGAAAGGTTCAAGCGACAATCGCCAGTCAGTGACAACAGATTCACCCGCTGTAAAATGCAAAAGACTTTGTTCGGACTTCGGAGTGACTACAGAAATAAAGAGACTGCAACCGACCCATGCAAAAACAAGGATAAATATGGGAAGGACATTACATGTAGTCATGCAATGCGGACATTGAGAATTTGAGAATAAAGTATAATTTGCACAGTTTTGCGTGATATGATAAGCGATTTTTAGATTTAATCAGCGCGATTTACTGCAATGTCAGAACCAGAACAAAAGTGGATGTTAGTTACTTGTTCAGATGACATTTTCCGGTTAAAAAAATTATGATGTTGGTCACACTTCCAAAAATATTAATCTGTGATTCTGAATGCCGGTATTCACACCGGCGCGGTGACTGACAGCCTCACGCTCTCCTCAAACATTGTGTTAATCCACGCTGTGTTGTGTTGAACTCCAACTCACGTAAAGTTGTTAGTTCCGCGAATAACTGTAATTACAGATTTCGAACAGAGATGGCGACAAAGAGGAAAAACTGCCGACTGCAGCTTTAATGTAAAAACAATTCAATGACTCAATATAATCTGTGTTGGCGCTGTTTTTGTCATACACACAGTGCACACTGATCAACAACCCTACTTCGATGGCTGATTTCAATTGCTATGTTACATAAATATGGTACAACTGTTGCTTAATAATTTGGTCATTATTCAGATAGTCAGCAACAGATAGAGAATTCATTGCTAATTTATTTTTAGTTTTTGGTGTATTAAAATGGAATGTGTTTTTGACATTTGAAACTGTGGGCCAATCACAACGTTTTTGACTTTACTGTATGTACTTCTGAATTTTGTGTGGCAGATAATGAAGCAGGGGGGGAGGATGCTCTGGTTGGGAATGTGAACAAACTGATGATCACCCCTCCAGGATACACCGGACCACACAAGAAAGGTCATGTCATCTTTGATGCCTGCTTTGAGAGTGGTGAGAGATCTAACTATTTGTATTTTTTAGTCCCTTTTTCACACCTATACGGAGTGCTGTCATGTCTACACTACCATTTAAGAATAGTATTTGTTTTAAATAGAACATTTTTGTAGCATTATAAATATCAGTATATAGTCATTTTTGGTCAGTTAAAGGAGTAGTTCACAATAAAAAAAAAAACTTTTGCTGATTATTTACTCACCCCCATGTCATCCAAGATGTCCATGTCTTTCTTTCTTCAGTCGAAAATAAATTAATGTTTTTGATGAAAACATTCCAGGATTTTCTCCATATAATGGACTTCAATGGGAACCAAACGGTTCAAGGTCCAAATGAGAGTTTCAGTGCAGCTTCAAAGGGCTTTAAACGACACCAGACGATGAATAAGGGTCTAATCTAGCGAAACAATCGCTCATTTAAAAAATAAATAAAAAAGTTTAAGTTTTATAAGCACAAATGCTTGCCTTGCTCTGTTCTGTGAGGAGCGTTCATGACTCTCCTGTTCGAACTCGTTCATCAAAATGAACAAATCTTTTTTCGAGTCATGACTTGAAGAGTCCTAGATAAGACCCTTATTCATCGTCTGGTGTCGATTAAAGCCCTTGAAGCTGCACTGAAACTCTCATTTGGACCTTTAGCCGTTTGGTTCCCAATGAAGTCCATTATATGGAGAAAATTCTGGAATGTTTTCATTAAAAACCTTATTTTCTTTTTGACTGAAGAAAGAAAGACGTGGACATCTTGGATGACATGGGGGTGAGTAAATTATCAGCAAAAGTTGTTTTTTTTAAAGTGAACTACTCCTTTAAGTGGATATTTGTTGAATAAATGTACAAAAAATAATAAATTCTTAGTGCCCTCAAACTTTTCTGCACCATTAGCACAGGATAAAATGGTAAACATGGACTAAGCTGGAATAGTAAAGAGCATTTTAACATATAAAAATGTAAAGTGAGTAAATTGCTGATAAAATATTTGTTTAAAATGTGTACATTATTCTAAAGTCATATTAAATATTCATTGTTTATCAGACATTTACAAAGTAAAGGAATCTAGTACCAATAATTAATCAGCAGTTTACTAACACTAAATTGCCATAATAAGCTTTTGCTGAGTTTCATGGGTGTAAGCGGAATGTAGCATGTTAAGCGTGTGACGTTGACATGTTCATGATCTAATTTATCTAGTATATAAACAGAATATTAATTTAATATGTTAACATGGCAGTTAATTATAGATTCAGAAGGATGAATACCCCACTGTTACCACTACAAATGCGATACACCCTTGAATTCCCAGGAGAGCAGTAGACCCTTTTTCGTCAAACATGTTTGTACAAAAATCATTGTCAGTGTCTTTTGTTTAACCATACTATTTTAGCATATGGCTGCACAGCCTGAGAGAGACTATTGTCCATGTGAGCGGGGCTTTTAATGGATAATTATCTCCCTTTTAAATGGAGGGGTAAAAATTGAAGCGTTTCATTTGAATGTGACTGCTCTTGTCGATCTACCTCGCTGAAAACTGTAATTAAAGCAAGTTATGATATTTTGAAGAATGCTTTTGAGTAAATGGCCTTTGTTTGGCACTTTTTTGCCAGTCTGAATGAACAGTGATGTAATGAAAATAAAGTGCTTTTGCCGTGACAAGGTCAAGTGGGCAGCTGAGAGCAGCTTTGGGCCAGATTGACAGTGAATCAGTATGGCTGGAACAGGCACAATATCATTCTTTGCTGGGAGATTAGGTTCAGGGTCTCCAGCAGATGAGACTCAGCTTTCATATTCTTGACAGCCAACCAATTCACCCCTCCGCGGGGAAAGAGCTCGCCTGTGGCTAGGCTCCCTGTGGGGAGGTTTTTTTTATTATATAGATTTTTTGGTCTTGGAAATATTCTGTAATAGTACAATTTTTAGGTGGAGCGAGTCGTTCTGGTCATATCTGGTAGTTTGGGTTGAATGTTAAACTGAAAAAACGCAGTTGGTTATGGATCCAGAGTATGAAACGTAAGACTGACCACTTCAAATCAATTCTAAAGTAACTTGATGATAAATCAATATGATTCTCTGACTGAGCAACTCTACCAGAACTAATAATGTTCACATTGTGCTTTAGGAGTTAAACCATCCGTCATCGTAGAGATGTTTATTACTGTCATCAAAACAAAGGCGTTCATCGTAAGCTTGCTTGGATGTTGGCGGTAGCCACGTGAAAGCGATAGCCGAGAGTGGATGATGTTTTGGGCGTAGGGCGGCAATAAAAGGACATAGAATATTAACATAAGTTACAGAGCCAAAGTCAATATAAATAAATAATCAGGATGTTTTATAAGTTTCTCTGTTTTCCCCTCTGACTGGCCCCAAGGACCCCGAGGCACTGATTAATGAACATTCAGCCGCAAGACCAGGATCAGCTAACATATATGACATTACCCCCATGTCTCTGGCTCGGCAAATTCTCTGAATGATTTATGGAATAGATATTAATCTGCTTCCAGTAAATGCATTATCCGAGTTGGAAAATGGAGAGGAATTGATGTTACAGCGCTAATGTCAAATTAATGTCCTGTTGCTGTTTCAGCAAAGCAACACTGCAGTGAAATGATGTTAACCACTTACACTCTGACAAAAGGGAAGCGGCACTTTCTTGGCAACAATCTGGCGTTTTGACGCAAGTGACTTTGAGAGCTGAAGCCCCCGTGTCAATTGAAAGACTTAAGGCGCAATAGTTCAGCAAAGTTTTCAGAGCCAGGCACATCCGGTCATTAATCAAATGCTCTTCCCTTTATGTTGAAGAAGATGTGGAAATGGAAAGGTTTGTTGCGATCTGGGCTCATTTGTCAGAAAGCCACCTGTCAGCGAGTGATAACTTCTCAGCCTCTCCTTTGTTACAGTGAAAGTCAGCACCTTCAAAATGGAAATGATATTTAATACGCAGTCAAAGGATAAAATATCCCCTAGGATAGCCTGTAAAAAATGAAAATAATAGTATAGATGCATTAGATATCACTCGCTCAGATCTTGAGAAAAAAGTTATACCCTTTTCCAAAATACAGTGCTGGTCAGAATTATTTGCCCCCTTGGTAAATATGATCAAAGATGGCTGTAAAATAAATCATTGTTAATTCATTTGATATTTTATTAAAGATGAGAGACATTTTTATTTATAAGGGAAAAAACCCTTGAATGTACTGTAGTTAGCTACTTCTATTTGTCTTGAGTATAGTTTAACTACTTCAAATTATGATTAGCTTGTAGCTTAGTAAACAATATTTTCAGAGTTGCTTCCCCAACATTTATACAGATTTGCACTGTGATTGCTACACACAAGATTTCAATCCTTGATCGCACCATCCAATGGAACTTCAAGCAAATGCATCTGACTTGAAAGCCAAGATATCACTCAAGTTGCTTCCCTCTGCCAGAAAAATTGTTTCTTGTTTCTTTCTCCCTTTAGACAGCTGTCATGAGAGAGAGAGAAAAAAAAAGTCCGAAAAATGTCTCTTATCTTTAGTATCCGGGTAATAAATTCTAATTGGTTAATTAAAACAGACCATGGATACGTAAACTGTTTACTGAAGGCATAAAACACTTAATTTACATTTAGATGAGATGTAACTCATTTTCTTGTCAGCCATATGCAGATTAGGTCAGTGGTATATCTTTTCTTAGGCATTTGGGCCTACAGGTTTCTAATTCTCTCTCACTTCTGTGTCTCTGTCTTTTTTAGCATAACTTATTAAAATAACCCCCATTATGCACAGTTTGATAGTAAAAAACATAATGGATATTTCCCGAAGGCGTCATTAAAACATTATTGATGGCTCTATAGATATAGTTACGTTTGCCGCATTATGTAAATTCCATAGATTCTTGAATTTAAAAGAGCTTTAATGATTATAATTAGCACTTTAATCGTGTGATATTATCTGAGGTTTTTAATAACGTGGTTTTACTCTAATTTAGAAACATTTGTTTGTCGATGTTTTTTTGGAGTAGCTGAACTGACTTTGACAGGATTGATAGTCTTGCATTAATCTATGGCCTCTGGATAAAAGCATCCAAATTCAGCATGCCAGAATCAAGTATATTTAATGTAAACCTTTTAGCATTTTGAGGAATTTTGCAAATGAGGAATAGGTTTTTGAAGGTTTTGAAGTGCATGTCATTCATTACCTCACATCTTCCCTTTCATTCGTTTAGATGTTCTCACATTAGTTTCATAATTCATTCTGGTGGTAAATTATGTCAAAAATATTTCTCCACATGCTGATGCTTATCTGAGGCTCTGAGTGATAAAACTTATTGACTGTAGCTTCTGATTAAATCTGGTGCCTGCTAGAGGCAGAGGAAGAAGGTGTGTGTGTACACAAGTGCATATATGCGCATGTGTGTCTACATAATGATTCGATTCCTACCAAGGGCAGGATATAATGTATCCACCAATGACAATCCGAGATGTGCGGTACCCCCTAAGCATTTAACGGATTTGCACTGGGGATTTTAAATTATCCATTGTAATCATAATAGATGAAAAAAACTCCTTCGATTCAGCGAACAAAAGAAATGTGTTCGGAGAGGGGACAAGGCCTCAGCCGCACGCTTGCTAATGAGGATAAACAGTAGGGAAAAATCTCTCTGCTGATGGGGCTTTAATTGTTTTGTGTTTTTTTCCTTCTTTTTTTTTTACATTCAGTAGAGTTTTTCTTGTCTGTTTTTATCTTCCCTCAAAGTCCTCATGCTTCATGTCACTCTTGCAGAGTGCATCTAGTGGTTGAATGATTACATTTAACACCCCAGAAAGACAAGAGGGGGATGAAGGGAGGGAAAAAAATGTAAGAAGGCCAAGGGGACAAAAAGCAGCCAGGCTTGCCAGCAGATATTTATATACTTCAGATGTACCCTGAATCAAGACACTCAGATGCCCATTGATTAAAGAAGTGGAAACATTCTAACAATCAGGCTTTATGCTCCGCACAAGTGGCTGTTGGAAACAGCGGGGTTTACACGGAGGATGAAGAGTACTTAAACAGATATTAGGCCCTCAACAAATCATAACAGCTACATGGACAAGTATAAAAAGACAAGTGGAAGAGATATTAGTTGTGCTTAGAAGATGAATTTTATGCTTGTAAATGCTTTGGTGTCTAGAAGAAAAGTCATGATCCTACTTAGAAAGCTATATCACTGTCTGGTGTCTTATGGTTTTCTTTCTTTTTTTCTTTCAAGGTTTTAAGAAGGATTGAATTAAATTGATTTGGGCTGTTTTCTGAGAAGAACCAGCACAGTTTTCTGATTTATTGTTTTTATCAAGTGTTTTTTGTCCCCCATTTAGCTAGTTAAAGCTAGCCTGCTTGTCCTTTGTCAATTTTGTAGCTTTATCTCTTTCATTTCTCTAACTGATCCTCAGGCCTGTGGTGTTATACAGCTTCGACCCTGAAGAAAATATCTGTGCACTCAGAGACCATGTGTGGAAGAGGTTTTGCGCTCTTCCCCCTCTTAAACCTCAAGGTTAACAGCCTTGGTTCTTGAGTTTTACTGTAACAGATCCTTACTCATTGTGGCCCTTTAATCATATATCACTCAAGTCAATGCACAAAGCCAAAAGGCTGTAACATTTACAGGTATTTCACAAAGTGGTCTGAGCAGTGTTTTCTGTGACAAAATACTGTCTTTTTTCATTTTCTAATTGATCCATTTGGTTAATGTCAGGTCAACACGAATCATTAAGCTTCTTTAATTTACAATGTTCATGAATCATGAGTAAAATAGAATGTGGAGTGTAGGACTATACGTAACTGAAAAAAAACAAGAACTAATTACTGCTTTTATTTGTTTTTCAAATTTGAGCTTCTGATCCCAGAGAACACCTAAATTCTTAATGCAAGATGAAGTTGGATAAAGATAATCCAGATCAATATTACTGCTATAATGGTTGTCATTGGGGCCAAAGACTATAACCTCGGTTTTGGATTCATTCAAAAATAAGAAATTTTGAGAAAACCACATTTTTGCTTCTTCTAGGCAGGCAAAAAGAGATTTCAAAGTAGTATCTTTGTTGTGTTTCAGAGGCAAATAAATGTGTGTATCATTTGCATAGCATGATACACCATGCTTTCTGAAAATGGAGCCCAGATGAAGTGAATATATATATATATATATATATATATATATATATATATAAAAAGAATGGGTGCAAGAATAGACCCCTGTGGCACTCCACTGGAGAGTTGGGCTGTCGAGGAGTAAAAATTACCCAGTTTGACAGAGAAACTTCTATTTTTTACATACGATCTAAACCAACTGAAGACAGTTCCCTGGATGCCCACAAAATATTCTAGTCGGGATAAAACAGTTTTATGATCAACCGTATCAAAGGCCGAGGTTAAGTCTAACAGTATTTGGATCACAAAGTCACCAGCGTCAGTCGCTAACAGTATATCACAGGGCTCCAGACTAACTTTTTTTACTAGGAGCGCTGTTGCCCCTGACTGAAAATTTCAGGAGCGCAAGCAGAAAATTTAGGGGCACACCTTAAATCAGCTCGCAATGCAATTATTCAAATTTCCCCCAAAATAACTGTAATACTGACAAATTCTTTAATAATAAATAGACTTAACATTATGATATGCTGTTTTATTTTAAGTTCACAGGGCTCCAGACTCAAATTTGAGGGCAGCACCACCTCAAATCAGAACTCACACCAAGTTATACAAAAAAAAAAAAAAAAAAAAAAAAAAAAACTGGTAGCACTGGGGCTGACAATAAATCACTTAGATTAATTTAGGGTGTAGATGAACTTTAGTTATTATCACTTATAATGTCTTAATATTAATTAAAAACAAAAGGAGAGAAAACATGTAGGCCTATGTATAAGGACTTGGAGTGAAAATAGCCAATAAACATCCTACTGTTTACAATGTTTTTTTTTTTAAATTTTTAATAAAAAAAAATTAATACTTTTAATGTTTAAATAAGAGTTTTCCAACATCTTAAAAATGTTTCGTTTTAGGACAATCTTGAATTAAAAATGTGTTGATCATCACAAAAAAATACAAAAAATAAAACATTTAACTTTATATGATATTATAGTTTTGAAGAGCAGGACAAAGATGTGTTGTAAGTGTTTGACTACCGTATTTCTGTCACATCATATTTATGGTTAGAGTTAATTTACTATTTGCCATGCTGATAAGTTGCTGATTTGTGGACTGAAAGCCTTCTGTAAGTGTTTCTCCTGGTTTCCACGTCAGCGCTGTTTGATCTGATATGGTTTATAACAGAACTCTGCGCCGAATCGGAATGTTTCTCACTGGATCTCGTAGCGATGATGTTATTAATTCTGAGGCGAATTCAATGGATTTATTCACTGGATCTGCGAGTAACAGTGTCGCGTGATCGAGATTGGCCAGCGACTGGCAAGTTCGGGGCTTTATTACTGTCAGTGGTTCGGGGGGCTCCACTATGCGCTGCTCTGTCTATTATTGGTCCAACCTAATAAAAACGCCAACGGTCCGTGAGGCATAGCCTATATGAGTTGCGTATTTTAGTTCCACTTTCATTTTGTTTGCATTCGCTGCTAGGTAACGTGTCGATAGATCGCTTATTGCTCAGACGCACATTGCAGGTTGTGATATTTGTCTCCGTCTCCTTCCCACAGACTTTTAATCGCGCTATTCTTGTCACGGATTCATTGACGCGCCCCTTCCACGCTTACCATGCGTTTAACGTGTGGCAAATTTACCGGGCGGTCGCACATGTGCATCTGGATGTAAAATTCAGTCGCACACTCTCAAATTTTGGTCGCAAAATGCGACTATTTGGTCGCAGTCTGGAGCCCTGTATCATTAGTTGGGTTGGGTATCGTTTGAATTTGAACGATTCTGATTCTGATTCTGATTCTGATTCCGATTCCGATTCCTTGTTTCGATTCCGGTTCCTAACGATTCTCGATTCCGATTCTTTTAAGAGGCAGGGTCAAAAAAGTTTAGCTAACCTTGCTAACCAACGGCCTTTCTGGAGGAAATACTCCTTCTGTAAAAATACTCCTTTTGTCACAAATTTTGCATTTTGCAGAGATTTCGTTATTTTTAGAAAAGTGAAGCCACACTTTGGATCGCCGACGTAAGGTACTCATGTTCGACTCGCGTGGTTATGCCAACACTTCCAGTAGACGCTTCTTCGTTGGTGTTGTTCAGCGGTTTCTTCTTCCGCTCGGCGGACTGTGAATATCGAAACTAGGATTCGAAATTTTAACTTTTGAACGATTCCGGGAAAAACAAAAAGTTAGTCTCGGTTCCAATCGATACTCGATTCTCGATACCCAACCCTAATCATTAGAAACCCAAACCCTTAATAAAGCAGACTCAGTCAGTGCTGTGCAGATGCTAAAAACCAGACTGGAAAGTTTCAAGAATTTGATTTGAGCTAAGAAAAAACTGGAGTTGATCGAGAACCGTTTTCTCCAATGCTTTTGTAATAAAAGGAAGGGTCGAAATGTATGGGGTCGGTATGTTGAACGTTAGCCGGTTCCTGCCTCCTTCCCATAACAGCATACTGTGTTACATTGCCATTATGGAGTGAACATGTGTGGTTGTGCAAATTTTATTGATTTGTTCTTTGAGGTATTTCCTCTGGTATGTTGTGAATGTCTGTGAATGTCAATGTAAGACAGTATGTTATAATGGGAAGAAGGAGTCAGGAACCAGTGAACATTCAACATACTACAATCATGTAACATAAACAAACAAAACAAAAAACAAAAGTAAAAGAATAACTTACACATAAACAAAACCATAACTTAAAATAGTTCAGGCCTGGTCCTCTCTTGTCCTTCACTATTGTCACTCCTCCTTTTACGCTTCTGAAGCTCCTTTTTTATGCTTTGGGTATACTGTTTATATTAAATGTGTTCGATTTGGTCCACAAGTTCAATTTCACTTACATTTGTCCTGTTGCTGAACGATCTTTTGCTTCAGTGCTATCAAATTAGAGATGGTGAGGAACCAGTTTTCAAACCGTACAACACGTTCCCACTTTCAGCCACTCAGTTTAGAAACTAATTCCTGCCATGCGTTTTACTTGTGAACGTGACACATACTTCAATTAGCACCCTTCACTTGCTCTCACCAGCACATTATAATGGGCAGTATGAAGACTAGCATAACACTCACAGGCTCAGTGTTTTCTATTTTACAGTTATTAGCAGGAGGTTAACTTGGAGCAAAACTGCCTCTTCTTTAAAGCAAATGGAATCTGTGCGGTTTTATCCGGACGCTGACCCCTATTAGGAGACTTCAACAAATGGCGGCTTTCCTGAATATCTGCGCAGGGTCATGCCGTATGCATGTGTTTTTCTCAATGAGCTCTTTAACCCACTCTTGTGCTAGAGCTGTCAGAGCTAAGCCGCCACTCTTGTGTAGAGAGTGTTTAATATACTAGGTCAAGTGATCGAGTCAGCATCACCATTGGCTCCATTCCATTTTATGTAGTAAAGTCATTTAAACTTGTTTCCACAGTTTCGGGTTTTGTTTAAATACTTATTTCGTATTTAACGCTTCAAGGACCCGTGGCTGCCTGTTGGGCCATTGTGTGCTGCCAAAGCTCTTGATCAAAAACATGCA
Source organism: Pimephales promelas (assembly GCF_988280905.1). Lineage (NCBI taxonomy): Eukaryota > Metazoa > Chordata > Actinopteri > Cypriniformes > Leuciscidae > Pimephales > Pimephales promelas. The sequence goes on from NC_142782.1 coordinate 27,421,667, forward strand.
GTTTTTGTGCATTCAGAAGCAAAGTTCGGAAACGACGCCGCGAGCGGGGAATTGAGAGCGTCTCGCAGGTGAAAATGACTACACACAGAGCTGTGTTGTGATGCGTTGCTGCATGAACACGCTGCTCCACGATGATGGAGTAATCCATTTCCCCAGCAGCTCTCCTGATGCCGTAAACACAGGCGCCAGGCGGACGTGCCATTCCTCATTCTAGGCAAGGACATGCAGTTTGGGAAAACGCTGGAGATTTGTAACGCTTTAGCGGTCTGTTTTTCCTTTTTCTTATTTTACACCACCTCTGTTTATATTGCTGATTTATTTAAAACATTTTCTTTGAGATAAAGTTCATTGATGTGTCAGGTTCACACATTTGTATGCTCTGGGTATGTTTGTAAACCGATGCATAAGAAGAACATAGAGGAATTTTTATAGAAATACCATCTGTTTGGTTTCTAATAGCTTCTTGAGACTGAACCAAAACCTGTTTGTCAGATTTTGCCACTGCATTTCACATTCACACACAGTGCTACTCAAGGATATATAAGAAATGTTTTGCATGGAGATAACTGCTTCCTGCGTACCGTCCTCAAACTTGTTGACTGTTATTCTACATCATTTGTTGAACACATTCCCCCCTACAAAGATAAAAGCTCTAATTGTTGCTCTCTGCTGAGATTGTATTCAAACACTTCTGTGTTACGTAAAGTCACAAAGTGCCGTAGTGAATCTAGACGTACTGTTTTGCTAACAGCACCTCTTATTTGCATTCTCCACTCTGATATCTCTGAAAGCACAGCATAGCATTTTTATTTCACAATGATCAGTATTGATCTGTAAAAGGATGTGATGATATTCATCATGTATGAATATTATTCAGTCTAAATTTGGTGTGGTTGATGATAACATTAATAGCAAAATCTATAGCCTTTCATGTGCCCCTGTAGGCTGTGAGGAGTGTGTCGGAGAAGATTTTTGTCAAAAAAAATTCTTTGAGAGTGTCTAAAAAGGCCAATGTCTAGCAGAAAACCAATTCTAGACCGCCCACCGTCTTTGAATTGGGAACATATTAAGTGTGGAAATACTTCGCCCTTAATTAGAGTAAAAACTTTGCATCTGTCCTTTGAAGAAGGTTCAAGAAGCTTCCTTGCTCTTGGCAGCCACCACTGATTCCAGTGCCTCCTACCATGCAGCCAAAAATGACCATTTTTTCCCTTGTAATAAGAGATATTAAAAATGAATATCAAATGTAAGTTGAATCCTTCATAGTCTGCTTTGACACAGCAGCAGAATACACTTCGGATTTCGGTAAGTTTTTCTGTATCTTTCAACATACCTTCTGATGTTCATTCAGGTTTGTTTTGTGCTGTAACTAGAAAAGCACAACAGATGATCAGTTCAGATGCGCACTGCGCTGCTGCTTCGCTTAAACTGAGGCGCTATGCGATCCATCAAGTCCTAATCAATGGGGCCAAAAGGGTTTTTATTGTTTGAATTTGATATCTAAGACTTTATTGCATATCAGAAGTAACAAAGCACAACACTTATTGTGATTTATTGGATGGGAGGTATGTTACAATACAAAGCTTTCATCAACTTAAAACAGCAGACTGAAAGACTGATTTTTGGGATTTAAGAATCGATATTGGTTCTAAATAAAAAAAAGTTCAGATATTTGTACATACAGACAGTAATGGCTGAAATACAATATGTAAGCTGGTGTGTGAACTGCTTGAGAAATATAATTGTCAGTCTCAAACATTGACTGTGAATGGAGTTAAAGTTGATGTATAGACAGAGTATTAGCAGCCTTGCAGAAATCCGATAAGTGTGCCTTTCCTCCCCAGTGAGCTTCTCTGTATTTATTTTTTTCCTTTTTACTATATATTTAGAGCACTGTTGCTTAATTCTCTTAAGTAATTACACTGTGGTGGGTGTAGTTTGCTAGAGTGCTTGTGCAAAGGGAGGTGAGAACGAGCACTGATTTTCTGCCAAGATTTCTGAACAGCTTGCAGTTGAACCCCTCCGTTCTTTTTCTTTCCATTCGAGTCTATCAGGCCATTGACAGTAGCATCACTTTATGTAATTCCCTGCTTTGAAAAGCTTTTGCACGTTATGAGATTTCTGTGTTTCTTGCTCGGGATGACCAAGAAGCCTTGCTGGCATTTTGTAGCCATCTTAGTCCACAATGGCTGTGCGCCATTGATTCATCTGTGGTTTTATCACACTGCTGCACAACACGACAGCGCACACCAGATGTGCACTAGTTACTTCAGACTCAACTTATCACTGCATACCAACCCCTTAGAGTGCTGACTGCTGCTTGGTTGAGGAGTCATATGTTAGTATTCACTCCAAACTGATTCCCTGGCATAGTCCTGATGAAATAGCAGTCAAATCATTTATGCAACAATATGCAAGTCCTGTTACTAGTCCCATTTAGTCTAGTGCAGTACACCTAGCGTAAAAACAACAAAATATATAGAAAGTGTTAATATTAATGGGTCAAGTGTTGACAAAGTTGACTGAAGTGTTGTTCAGCCGTTTTCTTGAAAAGCTGCTCGAGTCGAGTTAAGCAGGTCATTTCATTAGCTTGAAACAGTCAAGGTAAAGGTCAGTGAAACTGATTTTGTGGATGGCACCACAAGGCGCCGTTCACTTGCAGAACGCAAGCTTCTGGAGGGCACATAGGTCTTAAATAGTGAGTTTAAATGGTAAATGGTAAATGGACCGCATTTATATAGCGCCTTCATGGACCTAATGGCCACCAAAGCGCTTTACATTTTGCCTCACATTCACCCATTCACACACACATTCATACACCGACGGCGGTGTCAGCCATGCAAGGCGCCAGCCAGCTCGTCGGGAGCAGCTGGGGTTAGGTGTCTTGCTCACGGACACCTCGACACTTGGTCAGGTGGAACCGAGGATTGAACCACCAACCTTTTTGGTTCGTAGACAACCCACATGAACCACTGAGCCACTGCCCCAGTTTAGGTGAAGGGATGCCGAGCCAATTTTTGTTCTGTAGGCAAACATCAGTGCTGTCACCATGAAGTTGTAATATCCTGTATTTTTTCTTCTTCATGGATGTTTTGTTTTTTTGGAAAGACACCTAAATTGACCTTTTTCACAGTTTTGTGTGAATAATCCTTCAATCAGTTTTTTATACTTTGCTGGATATAGCAAATAATGACAAAATGAAACGTTAAACAAGATAAGCAGTGTGCGGTGCGCTCAATTTCACGATAAGTGTGCGATTGATCACAATTAAAAATTGTAATCTATTAACAGACCTATAAAACACTGATCCATTTTGTGTAGAATTACTGTGAAACCGGTTATCCATTTTTGTGTAGGGTTATTGATCTATCAATCCATTTGTCTATCTATGGATTCTAAAAATCCTATAAAGCTTCCCACTTAATTTTTTTTAATTAAAAAGGCGTTCAGACAAGGCAAGTTACAATTAGAGTTAACACATTTCTTTTCATAGACGTAGATTTCTTGAATGGATTATATTTAAATTCACATCCTGTTTGCAACTTCTATTCAAATTCTGTTCAATTCAGGAATTTAAAAGCCATCCAGAATGGTGCATAACCCTGCCGATGTCATCTTTTACTGAGTTTGTGCCAGGTGTTTTCTTGCACTTTAACAGAAATGATTAACATTTCATCTTTATTCAGTTTTTTGTTTTGACATTTGGCATGCCTCTCATAATGAAAGCCCCTTATTATTGGTGACCTATTTGAGTTGCTGTTAATTTCAGGGTTTCCTTGTTCCTGTCTCCTTTGGTGCCCACCTCCCAGTACAGACAAGTCAGCCCCAGGCATAAGAGCGCAGCCCAACAGGGAGCATTAACTGTAAATAAACAGGGCAGCCGCTCCCCAATAGGACGCTACCACCCTGATAACAGACCCCTCTTAGCAGCATTCTGACCTTCTCTTCGCCACAGGCTCACCAAGGACCCTTCAGCTTCTTCTGTCTTTATCTCCCAACTCTCCGCAGGAAAGATTATTCTTATTGCCAGGCCAGGGATATCGAGCAGGAACTAGAGGGAGAGATAACAGAAAGAGAGCAAGGGAGTGTATTAGGGAGAGATGAAAACAAAAAGACAAAGCCTGAAAAAACAGCCGACAGAAACAGAAAAGGACCTAAACTGTTGTCCCGCTGGCAAAGCGTCTTTTGTCCTTTGTAGGACTTCGTATAATTAACTCGTAAAGAGATACCATGAAATTTGAAGTGACTTCTGTTTACCCACTGAGGACTCAAACCATACAGCTAACAAAATGATAAGGCAAGGAATGAAAGGGAAGGAGAACAAAGCGATACATAATCTAAATCTGGATATAAAGGGGTAACAACGTTAACCCTGCATTTTCACGAAATAAGATGAAGAGGGAAGACCACAGTTGACGGGGATGAGTGGCTCTTTTAAGAGAGTGCCTCCAGGAGTCTGGGGCTTCAGAAAAGCCGGCATGTTTCATGGCTGAGATCGATGATACAATTTAGTACATCTCACAGTGAATGCCTCCCTGTGACCTGCCGACTGTTATGAAATGAACACACTTGCTTTGGGCCCTTTTTTTATTCGAGCAATACCGATACAAGGGCAGCAAGAAAATTTGAACCTTTTCAGATTCATTGGCCCCTTTATCACTGCTGCCAAGCGTGTGGGCTGCAAAGCACAGATGCAGACACTTTGTATTTTGTGCCACTGAGGGTTCTGCATATCCATGCTAAAAGATAGATGTCAAGCAATTACTACTCTTGAATTTATTTCCTGCCCCATTTTTGATAAAATGCTAATGCATGTGATTATTTTACTATTTAGTACCATTTTAATGACAGTCTAGTGATTCGGGTGACATTGTGTAATTGATGTCATTAATTAGCATCTAGAGGCCGCTTGGCTAAAAACCCACATTCATGCACAGCCTTCCTCGTGGGACTCCCCGAATGGAGATGGAAATAGCGCTAGTGTTGTGAAGAATGCTAGTTTGAAGGCTTTTACAGTTTTGACACCTGTTAAAGACGATCTGAGAGTTAGAGGTCATGGCTCTATTCCTGTAACATTTAATAAAATGTGAAAAAGTTTAGCCGAGAGAGAGAGAGAGAGAGATTGATGTTGTCTCTGTGACACCTTGCTTTTAGACCGAGAGCAGGAAAAACTGCATGGAGAGAGTTTGTCTGGAGGTCTTGAGCCAGATACCTTTCCTGGGGTTTGAATCAATTCCAGTTTTATCAGTTGTCCGTGTCCAGGTATTCTCACCCGTGGGAGAGTCTGATGTGTTTTCCAATAATGAAAAGGAGCACATGGCAAAAACACATTTAAGAGGTGGCCAGTCTCCAGAGTCACTTCTAATTTCCAATGCAGTTTGTAACAAAAGAAAAAAAAAAAAACTTGTAGAAAGGTTGAAGGATATCTATGTCCAATGCCGTTATCTGTACCTGGGATGCTCTAGACTCACAACATTACCACATTTCTCCCCAGTAATTAAAGTGCAGCTAGTCAATAGATACCAGATAGTGCTTGTCCTTGTTGCTCAAATAGATGTGTTTATCACTATTAATTATTGCTTTATAATCAGCTACTTAGCATAACATGGTACCTTAATCAAATCAACATTATATGGGTTCCATACTATCACTGAAATGTACAATGTATAAACTTGTATACACTCTTTTTCATCGGTGGCTTATTCTCTCTGCCTCTACTTTTCTTTTTCAGTCTCTCAGGTACTCCCTGTATAGTCCTGTTCACTGGTTGTGGGTTGTTAGGAAGCTGTAGACTGCAGAGTGTCCCATTGTTTTGGATAAGCAGGAGGACTGCTCTAACTGACCAGGCTTGTAGCTCTGTAACGGGATTAGCCAAGCCATGTTTCTTTTGTATGCCAATGTCTGACAGGCCTGCCCCCCATTCTGTTTCCTGTATCGCATAACTCCTCATTTGTCTGTTTCTGCTATTTCATGCAGAAACAAAACAAATTGTACATTTCATAGATGAATTTGCATGAGCTCATAAAATAACAACTCTTAAAAATATATTTTAAAAAAACATAGAATTATAGATTTTGTCCATTCCACCAACATATTCAATTATTTGAAATATATTTCTGTTGCACATGGTTTGTAGACTCTAGGTGTTGAACGCTAATATAGAATCATAAACCGAAGAATATAAGTTAGGCAAATCAGATGAGAAGCAATGGAGGCCAAGTGTATGTTTTAGAAATAAGTGTCTGAATTGAACAGCTGGAAGGAAGGAACAGTGTGAGGTAGCTGAGTGGAGAGACCACCCACATGCTTCTCCAGACAGCAAACACATTACATTAATACGGATTCTTCATTTGCTTTTCTCTTCTACATCTATAACAAGGTTAACCACATGAGAAACGCGCACACACACACACACACACACACACACAACACCAGATAAGATGATTCAACCTCCCACTCTTTTCTCTATATGGAATGTTTATTTCAGTTCGCTGATAACAGTGGGAATTAACTCCCTATAAATGAGAAAGTGTCTCTTCTCCCAGCAGCTCGGCGGTGTCGTTCTGCTGAGAGCAAACACGCTATAAAACAACACTGCCTCTATTCCCATTGAACTACATAGAGTTCTCCTCTGAGCTTTTTGCATTATTTGCAAAAACCCAATTTGTTAAATCCTAAGCACTGTGTTGTAGAAGTATAGATGAAATTCTCAAAACAGTTGAAGCAGAATTTGCTTGCAATCTCTGTTTCTTGCTCTTTCTCTCTCTGTTTTCCACTCTGCCCTTCCACACACACACACACACACACACACGCACGCTACCACAAGTTAAAATACAGTCATTGATTTTTCCTCCCCTGGTTATACATTGAATTATCTGTGTTGTCAGTGAACTGTCATCCAAAGTGGCGTTCGTCCTCCACGGTGTGATGGCTGGACCTCTCCTCCACTGTAGTATTTATGCTTGTTTAGGGCTGGCCGAAGTGTTGTAGATTACAGCTCATCATGGTCTGACTCTGGAGTCAGGCACCATAAAATTAAAACTCAAATCAATGTTGTATCATATCCTCTCCCATCAAGCTGAGCAGAGACTTGTTGCCCTAGAGCCCTGAAGTGTAGTGAAGTGTTTTCTTCTCACAATTGTAAGGCTTTAAGACATTACATACCTGAACATTGAACGTGAATCAGATGCTTGCAGCTAAATCAGCATTTGTGTGTGTGCTTGCATTCATATTGCAATTTTGTGTGTATAAAAAAAAAATTAGCTGGGGTGATTTGAGAGTTTATAAGTTACCCACAGCAATGCATTTCTTAGAGGGAAACTGCAGTAGGCCCGTCAGGACCATGGACAGCGACTTCATTCCGCTGTCTTTGGTGCTGAAAAGAAAGGCAGTATGATCTGCTATTTAGATTCAAAGGGTTTGTGTGTGCCCCCCATTTTTTGTGCTTTGCAATAAACACAATTCAGTTGCAGATATACTATATTTATTTTTGTTGTTGTATTAACATTCAGCCATTGAACATTATTGGATTATATTTGAACTGGATATACTCCATTTTTTTGTAGAGGTTATTATATTTGCTCAAAACAATCATAGCAACTTTTTAACTAATTGTGATAGTAGATTGCAAATTACTTGCAAAAATATGTCCTCCATTCAACATAAACTTGCCTTTTCACAGCTCAGTCTGTTGATTTCATTATCTATGACATGAGATGCAGCCAGGGTCCAATTTTTTTTAAAACTTTTTTGTATACCTGCCAATTGCAACTAAATTATGAACATTTAATGACTAGCTTCTTACTGGCAATGAAACTGTATTTTTTAATAATTTTATAAAAAAAATACATTTGTGTTCCTATGAAAATGCTATTATTGATCTGTTTTTTATCTTTCAATATTTGTGGCAGGGTAGGGATGGTCAGTTTTTTTGTAAAACACTATTTCTTGTAAAACAAGTTCGAATATTATATTATTATCGGTACTAAATAGTCTTTAATAGTAAATATTCACAGAACAAACTCTGATAAAACAAGGCAGGCAATATATATATATATATATATATATATATATATATATATATATATATACTGTATGTGTTAGGGCTGTGCAAAGATGAATTGCATCCAAAATAAAAGTTTCTGTTAATGAATGCCACATTTTCTTAAATATATACATACATGTGTGTATTTATACATACAAAATAATTAATAAACAGCACACACAAATATATTATGTAAACACAAACTATTATTTATAGGGCCTAAAACAAATGTTTTGCCACACCTGCCATGTTACTGGCTAACTGGTGAGTGACAGTTTCATATGCTCGCCAATGCCGATTTTTACTAGAATTTGGCGCTTGGCAAGTGTTTATTTTAATATATATACTATTTTGTTAGTCATTTTTTATGTACTAATTGTAGCTTGTCTTACAATGACATGAAAACTATGAGAAATCTCATCTCAACTATTAAAGTATCACAATTAAGACCAAATCACTGGATCACTGTTACTGCATGTCAATGGGCAATATTTGATGCTAAAAGTGGCGTAAATGGTTAATGTGCTGGAATGGATGAATGATGAATTAGAGTGCACATCTGTCTGGAACAGGTGCAGCCACCAATCTCCCATTCTCTCCTTCTCTCTTTTTCTCCTCCAGTGACTGGCTCAGCTACTGATCCTTTCTCTCTTTCTCTGTATGGTTGGCTGATGTATAAAAAATACATGTTAGAGCTGTGAAACAGATGTTATTTTTGGTGTAAAGTGTGTTTGACTCGACTCTTCTCAGTTGCTGAGAGCTGTGGTGTGGAGCCCTATATCACTGCTGCTGGGAGTTCATGTCTGTCATTCAGGTTAAGATATGAAGGGGAATGTGAAATGGCAATACATCTTGTTCTTAGCTGCTCTGAAGGTTTTGGACTATAAAACTGATTACATTCATCTAGATGTCTCGGTTTAAATTGGGTGTTCACCACACTTGTGTGTTATACTGGTACTAAAATATTATCATAGTACTAAAAACTGACAGTTCTACAATGTCATCAGTAGTTTTTTTTTTTTGTTTTTTAGTTGGCCGAGGTGAAAATGTTTTGCTATTCAGTGCAGCTCAGGCAATGTAAAGGTAATTTATTCATTAAATGATTAATTTGACAGTATAACTGGTTCAAATTACAATTTAAAAAAATGCATCAAATTTTAGAAATAGAAATATACAGAAAGCTGTCTGGTGACATTATTACACTTTTTGTTGTTTTCTTTCCTCAGAAAGAACTTGACAAAATTACTATTTATGAGATTACACTCAAATTATTCTTATTCAATTATTGAATTTATAATGACAGCCCTATTTTATTTTCATTTGTCACCCCAGACTTCTTGATTTAGTGTTCAAACTGTAATGCAAACACACTTTACTTTCGTAAAATATTGCAAACTGCATCTATTGATCCACACATGAAATTGAATTAAATTTCTCTCCTTCAATGTTTGAGTTACACATGGACCTTTCCATTTCATTCAGATATGTTTATAAAGGTCTCTCATTGACCTTTGCAATAGTTGTCTGATAATCTATAAAAACGCATTTCCATCAGGAGTGTGCTACTCCTGTCATACGTGGATTCTTGCTGCAGGAGATTTGTGTTTAAAAGAAAGTGACTTTAATCAGCTAAAGTGCCAATATCCATTTCTTCTGGAGAGCACTATCAATCTGTATCCAATACACTGGAAGAAAAACGCAGTGAACATTAGAACCATTGGGCAGCTGTTCAGAAAATGAACAGAACAGCATAAATTAGTTTGTGAAGTTATACATTTAAGGAAAAAAAGGTGACAAAGTTTTCATGTTTTATTTATAATCTGCTTTTTTCTGGAAAGTGAGTCTGGGGAGTTTATAGAGTGAGAACTGGCTATATCAGGAAGTTGAAACTCTAAAAGGTTGAACTTCTCACTTCACACTTTCGTCCTGAGAGGATCCGTTCCTGCTGGTTTTGTGGACAGGCGAGTAAGTTTGCAATGAGTTTAGGAATGTTTCTGTTCTGGCAGAAGGATGACGTTCCGCTGGGCTCCGGTGTGACGGAATGGTGGTCACTCCATCTGTCAGTAATTAGCTCTGAGCTATCTTCCACCAGGCGGTGACATCCACACTTCTTTCCCTGAACCCAGACTGCATGAGCTGGGCAACCAGATGCATCTCCCCCTCCCTCCCTCTTTCTTTCTGTTCATCCAGCCTCATGAGTTAACGCTTTACTCTCATTACCATAGAACAGGCCTGCTGGACTATTACATGACAATGTAGCATTTCACTAGTTGGTATATAAAGAAGTTAGTTGTTGTTTAGTAGATACTTTTGTCAGTGCATTGCAGCAACAATCCCACTGGAACAAACTGGCTGCAACCATGAGATTAAAGACCTTATGAAAGCTAAATTTGAGTGTTATGCTTTTTAGTTATTGTCTGGTAGTTTTTCAAAAAAAAAAAAAATTCAAAATTAGCTTTAAATGTAATAATAAAAACTCAATATAAAATACATCAAGCAGCAATTTCATGTGTTCTGAATGTGTATTTCTCAGGTGCACGATGGGGATTGCTAATGGATTTAAACCAACAAACTTTCAGTTATTAGCCTAGATCTTTAACTACCACACCACATCACCATATTAACTTTATTGGTAAAGTAATTAGCTTTATCTTTCCTTTCCTTCATATTCCAAAATCAGTCATTAAAGACGGTTGTAAAGGCCTCAGATTGCAGCCTGTACTTGCGTGTGGCAGTGTGGCAATGTTTGTTGCAGTTTATCAAACTTTCTCTATTAGTCTGCATGGTGTGAGAAGATTGCTTGTGTTGCCATCAGCACGCTGCTCTTTATTACCTGCCATTTGACATTTGTGTGGGGCCTGCAGGATAATATGTTACCAACAAAGCACTTTTCTGGTTTGTTAATATTTATTTGTTTGCGGCAGCCATGTTGAGGCTTGTTATTGTGCGATCTGCTACCAAAGCTGTCTAGTCGTCACCTGAGCGACTGCCAAGCGTCTCGGCTCGGCTTCCTCCATCCCACCCAGTGCAGTAAGTGTGTGTATGTGTGTGTCAAAATCTGTGGGGAAAGAAAAGGTTTCGACGGCAGCGCAGCATTTTATTTCTCTTTTACATAACTGAAATGATATGAACACACACAGATATTTATCAGTAGGATCCCAACTGATGTATTATTAGTCTACTGGGAAATCTCTTCCAGTCACTGCTGTCTGTGTGGAAATATATGTCTTCAAGGTAAAGCTTTTGAGATGTATATGTTTCTGTAAGCATATATTAGTGTATCATAGAGCTATGGAATAGATTCAAGGTCTGAAAGTAACTCTGTACAACTTTCTTATTCTCTCTGTCTCTCCATAGGTAACCTTGGCCGTGTTGACTACATCAGTGAATTTGAGTTTGATCTGTTCATCAGGCCTGACACGTGTAACCCGCGGTTCAGAGTGTGGTTTAACTTCACGGTGGAAAACGTTCGAGAGACTCAGGTGAGCCCAGACCAGCACAGAGACTCCTTACAAAAGCTGACACCTCGGAGATGTTCCTATCATTTTTCAGGCTTGGATATAGATGTATTCAGGTTTCAAAATTAAAACTTGCTGAGCAAAAAAAGGGAAAAGGCTTAGGGACTTAAATTAGCTTGTTAAATTAACATTTGTATCATGGTAAACCTAAATCTTTCCTTTGAGCCGTTAAAATGATGGTAGACATTGCAATGAGTTGCAGGGATTTTTGCAGTATTTACAAACATGCACTACTGTTTAAAAGTTTGGGGATAGTATGATTTATTTCTTTATTTCTTTGAAAGAAGTATTTTTATGCTCTCTAACGCCCCGATCACACCAAACGAGTTTACACAGAACGAGCAGTGCGCTGCACTTTTTATGTTGCTAGGCAACCACCGAAACAGGTGTTCTGATGGTCAAGTAAACATTCACTCTTAGAAGAAATGGTTCTATTTAGAACCAGAAATGGTTCCATCCCCCGCTTCATGTATGGAACTCCAAAATGGTTCTATATAGAACCATTTTTTTTGGTAAAAGGTTCTATTGGCCAAGTATGAAACCCCAGGGTTCTATATAGAACCCAGAGGAACCCTTTTTTTAAGAGTGTATAGAACCTTTTAGGGGTTCCAAATACATAGCGCTGATAGAACCTTTTAAGGTTCTATATAGAACCTTTTCTTCTAAGAGTGTTAAATCAGCTTTATTAACTATTTACTTTCTGTTAACATTGTGGTAGTTTCGGTTTGTGAAGTCGTTAAGCCCCAGGTAACCTGTGAGAGCACAACAAGTTTCTCCTCCATTATCGCACTCTCCGGACGTTCAAAGCAACTGTAGCTTTCATCAGTACAATGGAAGGCCCGCCTCTCCATTCATTCAATTGGACAGTGAAAAAAAACACTGAAAAGACGTTGGGCGCTTTTTCCACTCGAATTTGCTTTTTTTCATTTTTTTTATTTACCTTTTTTTCAACTGCAAAAACGTGAGGCGCGGCAGGCTGTTTTATTTGATCAAAAACAGTAGATACAGTTCTGTGATGACATAGCTAAATTTTTCGTATCATTACCCCAATGTTCAGTCACATGATCAAACAGAATTCATTCTATGATGCTAATTTGTGGTGTTTTTTTCAACATTTTTGTGTGATTTTTTTTTTTTTTTTTTTTTTTGTGAATGTTTTTTTGCGCACTTTGGTGTCTAAATATTTATATACATTTCATCATGGATGTGACAAGTTTTTTTTAATTGTTATTTATTTAATTTTCTTTCTTTCTTTCTTTCTTCCTTTCTTCCTTCCTTCCTTCCTTATTGATTGTAATATTGTAATGTGGAACACATGCAAGTTACTTTTGATGAAACTGTCCAGAAGTTTTGAATGTCATGAATGATTGAAAGATATTTAAACCAGTGAGATCTGCTTGTCATTATCACATTGATGATATGCCAAAAAACATTCAAGTGTCACCCACACGCTCCCAAAGGTAGACAATTATCAACCAAAAAATTCATCCCTTATGCTGATGTGAATCCTCAGCAGATTGGATGACTGATGTTTTAAATGACGTCTCCGGCTCCTGGAAGAATCAATATCGCTAGTGAATCTTAAATCATGCAAGCTTACATGAATTTAAATCAGTTTTTCTGCAGAAGCGTAATACTTAAGTGCCAGTTCATGCCTGTAATCAATTTACAGAGACCTTGTGGTACACGCGTCACGTCAGGCACACAGATTGGTTTATACACAATGTCATTTTGGATGATGGAATCTCTCAAATGAATAAACTGCTCCATTTTTTTTTTTTTTATTATTTTTATTTTTCACCTGCTTTGAAATATCATGTGACAAATCAACAAGTGGAAGTGTCTTTCTCAAGAAACATGCACAAGTCAAATTGACAAACTTCACCTTGTTGTCGAGATTCAAGTCTGTATAGCTCTTTTTTCCCCCCTCCTGTCCTCTTAGCTTTTCACTGCGCAGACAGACAGTATCCACTCATGAGCTCAGGACTTTGTCATTGGTGGAGAGGAGTGGTCACATGCCACAGTGATATGTGGGAACAGAGGGCGTGTCCGTCGGACAGGCCAGCTGGCTGGGCCGGGCTGCAGTTGTTTAGTTTTGTTAACGCCGGTCGAAGTCTCATCACGGCTGTCATTTTTGTTTAATAGCTAGAGGACGGTTTACACCAAGAAAGGAGGGGTGGAAGGAGGGCACGCACGCTATCTCACTGATCTTAGATACCTACACGCAAGGATTGTACATACTGAGGATGATATACAGATGGATGGATGGAGAGAGAGATGGGCTGTTATTAATCGGAAATGCTTTACAAAGAAATATGAAGAGAGAAATATAACATGCAGAAGAGAGACATGCAAAAAAGAGAAAGACTAGACGAAAATGTGGGATGCTGTTGCCATCTTCTGTAGCCTGGCCCTATCAGGCCATCTCCCTGCAGTGCTGTAGTCAGCGCTAATCAAATTTTATGGGCAAGAGATGAATGGAAGCTTTAGTCCGGGAGTCTGATCGATTTTAGGGCCAGATACCACTCTGCATCTTGCGCCAACAGGATATTTGCTGCTATGGCAAAAAAGATAAAGAAGATCAGGAGGGGAAAGAAAACACACACGCACACACACACCATACACACTACAGGTGGCAAAAGAGAAACATTTACACTATTAGCTTCGGAGGTGCTTTGTTGATGCCTACTCCACCCTCCCCACTCTCTCCTGCTGTCACCACCTTGCCCTCTGTCTCCGTAATCTTTTCTCCATCAATCCAATTTCCGTTTAAAATGAGGACTAGTGTGAATTTAATCTACTTCAGTGGGAGGAGGTGGGGCGGTCGGTTGGTTTAGCAGAATAGAGTTTGTTTGGTAAGGGTTGTCTGTGAGAGTGAACTGCAACACACATTGCATGTTTTGTTATTTATTATATTTATTTATTCATTTCATTTCATTTTTTAAGAGAAAAATAACACAAAAAAGCTGAATAACAGAATAGTTCAATCAAAATTTACTCATCTGGGCAACCCTGTGCTAGAGAGATATCAGGCCAGGCACAGAGAACACCCAACTCTCCCTTTACTAAAGAACAGGGGAATGGGAAGCTGGGAAAGTGTGTGATACTGAAGCTGAGATGACCATTTTGAAGTAAATGTAAGCTGGTGAAACAGATTTGGTCGTCTCAATCAGCTTAGCGGCTTTGTGGAAATTGGCTGCAGCGTTTTTTTTATGATGGATGGATGTCTTTTTCCTTTTCTTCTTCACGTTACCTTAGAACCTGCGGTCCCTCCCTCTCGTTGAGCTGGGGTTAATTATTTTGCGATGTGATGGAGTTTGGTTTCTATTTAATCTTTGACTGTAATTGTGTGTGTGTGTGTAGTGTCATGAAGCTGTTGCTTTAATGCAAATCCTTACACTCTTAGAGTAAAGAGAGGACAATAAAATACTGGGGTATAAAAAGGAACCTTTCCTTTCATTTCCTTTCCTTTCCTTTCGGTATTATAGGCAAAGGTTGCTGATCACACCTGCTCATAGATGAAAGGACCTTCTGAGTCATGCGTATGATGATCTTAATTAATGTCATTAAGTATGGTTTTTTTTTCTCCACTCTGTATGAGAATCAAAGACTGCTATTAGCTCATCAGAGTGACTGCAACGCAGTGTAAACATTTTGACGTTTTGTATCTGCCCAAAGAAAGGAATAGACAGAGCAGAGAAAGGAGAGAAGGAGATGGGAGTAGAGATCCTGACCCATCCGTGAGTGCTGTAATGGATGAGATGCATATTGATTTTTTTTTGCTGGAGTGGAGGGAGACTGGGTGGAGCAGGTGTGTGCTTGTATTAACAGTAGCATTAGCGTGTGTTTGTGCATCAGCATCAATGTGTGTCTATGTGAGTGTGTGAATGTGATAGTCTTGGTGTGTGTGTGTGTGTGTGAGTGAGAGAGATTTGCGGGAATGGGCGTGTGCTGAGTGATCTTGGCTGTGTGTTCTGGGAAGGCTTCTGGAGGTTGTGCTGTGTAATATCAGCTCTTTGGCACAGACCGGCCTCTGAATCTGACTCTGTAAACCTGCATAATGGACTCTTATCACACACACACACATGCGCACAAAACTCTGTGTTTGTACAGGGACATTTAACCCTTCTGGTGTCCTTCAGACTGGACTGAGGGACATGGTGGGAGGGGTAATGAATGTCTGCAGCTCTGTCTCTAGAGGACCAGAGCTAGATCTGTATGTCAAAGGGTGTTGCCATTCGTGTATCCTTGTGTATGTGGACATGTGTATCTGATATTGAGGTGTAGGATTAGAGGGCAACCGATGCAGTCTCCAAACAGGAGACCATAAAACAGGTTGCATCTAGGGGTACGTACGTGGAATGACCAAAATGTAAATGTGTTTATTTTGGATCACGGTAACTGTATATACCTGAAATATTTCAGCTTGAATAAAGTAAACCAAATATATTTAGATGTCCTTTATTGAATATTGTCATAATATTTATCATAATATTGAATTACTTATTTATAAAATCACATATATATATATATATATATATGTATATATGTATGTTTGTGTGTGTGTGTATATATATATATATATATATATATATGTATATATGTATGTGTGTGTGTGTGTGTGTGTGTATATATATATATATATATATATATATATACAGTATGTATATATGTATGTGTGTGTGTGTGTGTGTGTGTGTGTATATATATATATATATATATATATATGTGTGTGTGTGTGTGTGTGTGGGTGTATATATATATATATATATATATATATATATATATATATATGTGTGTGTATGTAAATATTCAAACATAATTCTAATTTAAATTTAAATATGCT
Source organism: Pimephales promelas (assembly GCF_988280905.1). Taxonomy (NCBI): domain Eukaryota; kingdom Metazoa; phylum Chordata; class Actinopteri; order Cypriniformes; family Leuciscidae; genus Pimephales; species Pimephales promelas. Next base: position 27,438,075 of record NC_142782.1, read on the forward strand.
GCATGCTGTCTTTGACACATCATATCACTATAAAGACAGCAAAAGAACTAATCAAAAATAACAATATTTCAACTCGCATCTTTGAAGAGTCTTTGTGTGTATTGTCTGGCATTTTCTTCCAGTCTGAGTGTAAAACTGCTTTTAAGTCATTTCCCTGTCATCCCTCTGCCCACTGATTTTGAGGTGTCTCCAGGGGGCTGGAAGGAGAGAACAGATGTCTGGCATGTGGCAGGGGTCCTGTTCAACCCTTGGTGAATTGTTTGAGGATTACATTTGTAATTTAGGTAAAGTAGTCCAACCAGGAAGACATTGACCTCTTATATTCTCATTAGGTTAAAAATCTCCTGCTGAAGTCTTCATAAACATCATCTTAAAATGTCATCTGTCATATTAGAAATAAACAGCCTTTCTTTAATCCATCAGCTCTGATTTTACTTGCAGATGTTGTTTGTTTTTATTTTTGTTATTAATTAGGGTTGTCAATTTAACAGGTTGATTTAGTGGGATTAATTGTTTAATATAACTTGTTAAAAATTAGCGCAATTAATCATGCACCTGACCCCTTTTGTACATGCCATTTATAAGAATTGTTTTCTACCATTGGAGCAATTCAAGCTTTAAGTACTACTAATGCCGCCAGCTGCTATACATGTTGGATAAAGTGCAACAGAACACAATGATTGTGATGCTTTTTTGAGAGTTTGAAAGGTTGAGCTCCTTTCCTTCACACAGGATGCATTCTATCTTTAATAACTGCTATAGTGGACTGCACACTATAGTGTGTGGGAAAGAGGTAAAACACGAAGATCTCTTCTTATAACTTAGGGTTAGGGTTAGGGTTAAGGTTGGTACAACTCAATGGCCAAAAAGGTAAAACAACAACATTACTGAAGATCCATTTGACTGTTGGATATTGCCGTTTTATAATTGTCAAATTAATTCCAATTCCACTTTTTTATTGCTTCATTGCCACAATATTTTAATGCTTTAGAATGATCTTAATTTGTCTCTTTTCTCAGCAAATATTGATCTTGGCCATTCATTGCGATTCAATTGGTTTCAGTTACAATTTGTAATGGATTGACATCCCTATGTAATATTTTGATTGATAACAGCAGAAAGTAGAACAGCAGTTATATTCTTTGTTCGTTTAGAAAAACATTGTGATTAAGCCACAGCTTTGTTTTTGCGATCATTCCAAGCCATTGCTAATGTGGTCACACAAGCTGAGTGTTTCCTCCCAATATGGCGTGTCTATTTACAGTCTTGCTATACAAGCGGCTAATGTGGCTAATGTACTGTGATTTGGCCAGGCTGCAAGGGGATCTGCACAGGAAGCTCATTTCACAGATATATAAGCACGCTGCACAGAGCGGATCCAGCAGCACCTCGGCACCGCGGCGATCATCCGGATGGTGGGTGCATCTGCGCTCCATACGGAGCCCAATACACTCCCTCTGCGGGAAAGACGGAGACCGTGCCATGCGCGGGACCCCCTGCCAACATGAAAGCTTCAGATTACATCTGCAGCGTCCCTCATCCTCCTCCCCCGAAACACCAAGCAGCCAGGCAGGTGGCCCATTTATATACATTAAAAGAGCCAAACATCTCTCGCCTCGACTTCAGGGCTTTTTGATAAAGGCCGCCGCTAGGAAGGGGAGGGAGCCCGCGGGGCCCTTTTGAGTGGCTAAAAGGCTGAATTTGGCGGCTGGGTGCTGCTGTGTTTGGCGCGGCTAGCGGGGCGCGTTGCAAGGGAATGGCAGGGGCCATGCAGAGCGCTGCGCATCTGCACAAACGTGCGCAGCAGCGGGTCGAGGATCATCCTTTTACAGGCCATAATGAATACAGATTGCGCAGCCGGATCGAGATGCTTGGCAATCTGCTGTGCCGAAAATGAAACAACTGCTGCTCTAATCAAATAGTCTTTTCATGCCAGCATACTCTTTAAGTTGGGGCTAAATTCAATTCCAGAATTCTGGGGTTATAAATGTTGTAATTAGACCATTGTTTTTAAACTGGAGGGTTCTGCACAGGCTGGCTCTCTATCTTCCTCTTGCTTTGTACCTCCTGATCGCTATCTGTGTTTTGTAACCCATTGTGGCCCCGATGTGCTGAATGCGAAAGCTGTGGCTATAGACTCTTTGGGGCCCTTCAGAACCCCTCTTCCCAAGTCAGATTCATTATGCTGACTAGCATTCAGGGAGTCTGCAGTTTATTAAACAAAGAGGAGCTGTGGCGCGCTGATGCTTTGTTGTGGCTTTTGTTTTTCCTTTTTGTGTGCTTAATTCAATCAGCTCCTTGCCCCCCTCTAACCATTCTGTTTGTACTTCTTCGCCGTTAATTACTGCCTAAATTGTTCTCTTGGTGTTATATCTGTGTTTATTTACAATGGGGTGCTGCAGAGATGCCTTACTGTATATAGGAAGGTGTGCAGCTGCTATCTCCTTGCTTTAGCCCTCTATTCTCTGCCTACCAAGAAGAAACCCAGTAGACAAAGAAATGTTTTTGCAGAAATGTTTAGATCCTCATTTTTATATAACTTTTGTTCATACTTGATGAGTTACATAAGTGTTTCTCAACTGGTTGGTCACAAGTGTGCTCTGGTTGGGTTGTTGATCTATCAACTTTTGAAACCGTCGAAAAGTTGCAGCGTTTGTCGCGCACAGCTTGTGTACTGCAAATTCTGACAGTATCGGCCATTGTTTTTCAGGTGTTCTCCGATGACCACTTTCTGTCACATGCTTTGATTTATGGCGGGCAGAATACTCTGCTGTGATGCAAGTCACGTGACCATGTTCCCCACCCACACATAGCTTATTATATATATGTATTGTTACGATCTCTTCTGAATCGCAACAAAATAAGGGAGTCACCACACACACCACAGCCAATTAGTTAATGAGTTTATTGATCCATAAAAGATAAAACAACATTAAAGATCTGTATAAATGGTAATCAGTGTGTGAGCAGATGTGTGCATTGGTGTACTTATGAAAGACAGCAGTCCAGCCCTTCTTAGTCCATGAAACCTCCAGAGACATGACAACCATCCCAAATGAGATGGATCAAGAGGCGATGGTGATCTCCCATATTTTGAACATCTCAATGAGTCCTCCCCATAGCCTTGTGACAGGAAACCCAAGGTACAGCGTAAACAAAGTAGCATAAGCTCAGTCCCACTCTCCCGCTCTCAACTCTGTCCGAGTCTTTTATTGAGCAGCATGATTACATTCAGATGTATGACCACTTTCTTCAGCCAATCACCTGCAACTCAGAAATGATGAGTTCCTCACTGAAACCATCACAGTATGTATGTGTGTGTGTAGTTATGATAAAAGTCATTTCAAAGTTAATATATACCTCTAGTTTTAGTCTGTTAAGCTTTTGAGGCTTGAAAAACCTGGCAATAATGTGTTAATGGGGATTTTTATTTTGTAAATTTGTTAATTTTCTTGTTAACTTTATTTCCTGTATTTTGACCAAAAACAATGCACCGTGGCTTTAATTCAGCGTGAGCAGCGCAGCAAAAATAGACTCTCCGCTAAAATGATCATGGCACTGCCACTTCTGCTCTTCTCCTGCTATGCGCTGCCACACTGCCTCAGCCCAGTTAACATGGGGCACCAAAGAAATATGTGCTCCCACTTTGCTAGTGTCTTCAAAAGTAAAAATCTATTCATTGTCCAAGAGACATTTAGACTCCAATTGCACAAACTGTGATGTCCAGAGATGTACCGTGATGTACGTATATACACGTGTTGCATGGGGCCATTCTGTGTCTTTTTTAAAAAGCTGGATGCTGGTCTCTATTCAATGCCATTTATGGACAAGTATTGGGACATTTTTTTGTGAAAATTATTATTTTGTGGTCTGAAAAAGAAAGAACGGCATACTGAATAAGAACAACACCAGGGTAAGTAAATGATGACCTTTAACAATTTTGAAACAGTTTTTTTGAGGATGCAGAAGCAAATCCTGTTGGCAACCACCGATTTATCACTCAGTTAATCACTCATTTTTACACCCAAAGTGTTACTTTAATGACATCTGTGTCTATCCTCTGTTAACCTGGTTGTATTTGCAGTAGATGAATGTTATCTCTCACTAGATGCGCTCATAGAAATTGCTTGTCAGAATTATTGGCATGTGCAGGCACCAGCGTCCTCGGCGCTCCAAACGAGCGGGATCTTCACGAGTGCTTCTGTCGCTCATGGGCACTGCCATCCATTAGACGTCTCTCTAAACTGCTCCACGTTTATTGGTGGTTATGAAAAGGCACAAATTACAAAATGCAAAAATGCTCTGCCTTTGTATGACACTCTTAATGCATTGAATGTGGATATTATGAAAGGCAGACCGAGGCCTAGAACGAGACATGCCGGAGAGCTGTCCACATTTGCATTTTCATCCCATTCAGTGGCTTCCACTTATTGCTCTAAAATTGTTTTTGAATCTCCAATTCTGTGGTTATGAGGCTGTATTGAATGCCATTTGCTCTGTATTATTTGATGTGGAGGCAGCGCAGAGAGGTGCTGTCAATCTGTGTTCATGGCTAATGTGGTTAAGTAAAGCCAATATGGTTGTTTTCAGTGCGTGGTGTGGTGAACAGGGGGTTGGCTTGTGATTTGACGAAGTGAGATAGAGAGAGAGGAGGACGATGTCGTGTTCTCCATTTAGCTTACTTTTTACCTGGCAATGTATTAATTCATTGATGCTGTGTGTAATTTGGCAGATAAATAAGTTGCATGTTATTTGGGTTTGAAGCTGAATTTAGGAGCTTGACTTTGTGTGTTTCTGGGATGGATTAAAGGCACAGTACGTAATTTTGCCCCTAGAGGTCACATATTCGAAACAATAACAGAAGCGTAGCTTAATGACGCTTGAAGGAGCTGGGGATGATGGGAGATATCTTCTTCACCTCCACTGCAGATGGAAATCAATCTGACGGGACTCGTTATGTTCATGGATGAGGTAATAAACTTTTATAACCGTTACAATCCCTCATGATTTTATTTAAACCTAATTAGCTGCAAGTAACGTAATGTTTAATGCTAAATTACTACTCATACATGCCACTTTATTTGCACAGTTTGCACAGCACAGTTTTACGTGTTCGAAACAATCATACTAAAGGTACATTTAAACGTACCGACAGCATTTGCAAAAAGGCTGACTTACTATTTATGTATATAACACATTTTGTATTTAATTACAGTACCGTAGTAGACTTGTTAAACTGTGGTAATTACCTAAGCTCTCTCCATCTCGGAAATGCCACACTGATACTGATCCTCGTTGTTTTCCTCCTCTTGTCTAAAACTCTTTTTTTGTCTTTGGCGACAGAACATGCTGGAAACAATAACAAATAATCATTGTCCATAACGACTGTGCGAATCATCAACAAGTGTGGCGTGCTAGACTCTACAATTACCACTTCTGCATTATTTTATGATACTCTCTGTGTTGCTATGGTTTCTACGGCAGTAAAAGCAGAAACCGAGGATAATGCGGACATGATGCTATTGACAGACGACACAAATTGACAAAGCCTCTAGAAGGCAAGCCTGCAACCTTTAGCCAAAAAAGCGTAACGGCTAATGCTAACGCTGCGGTGGTACACGGGGGAAGGAGACCAGAGTCTGTTTTTTGTGAATGGAGGTCAATGGAGAAGAGGCTTAACTTCACTGAATAAACTGCTTTTGTGAGGAAATAGCTAATCATTTAATGAGTCGACTGCCTGTCCACTAAGCTTCAACATGTATTACACTAAACAATACTTTTGTTGGGAACGATATGTAGATTTTAGTATGATAGTAGGCAGAGAAGGGAATGTTGTGACGGGTAGGACTCATTTACAGCATTACCATAGTATTTAATAGACCATTTCACAAGATGTAAACAACACTGGTCCAGAAACACTTCCTGTTTCAGTTTGTAACTGTTTTCTTTATTTCACATGTAAAGAAAACATCTTAAAGATGTTTGTTTAACTTTTTGATTCAGTTTTAAATGTTCTGTTGGTTGTATTTTATCCCAGCTTTTATGTAGTGTTAAAAAACTGAAACAGGAAGTGCTTCTGGACCAGTGTTGTTTACATCTTGTGAAATGGTCTATAGTAATATTAAGTGATTTTGTGTAATGTCTTAAAAAAAGTAGTAAAAAAATACAGATGTTTTCTTTCTTTGGCTTTCAGGTTTTACAAGTTATGAGAAGACTTGAATTGTAATGACTATTATAACTGCATGAATGCATATGATGCTTATAATTATACATGCTTATAATTTTTTTTGTGTAATCTTAAATGTAGTTTTATGTGCTCTGCAGTGACTAGTACTTTGCAGCTAATTGAGATATTTATGCTCTTTTTTTCCCACAGTAATGCACATTTCTCAAACAATATAGTCCCACTGTATGTTTACTAGCGATATAAATCCAAATATAGAAAATTTATTATTCACAAGACCAACAAGATAATCCACTGGAAAATGATAAACGTAAACTGTAACTGACTGTCATAATGTACAAATATTACATATTGTGCCTTTAATAGTCAATAATAAGTTAGCCTATTTTGAAGCAGGGTTTCTACAAAGCCATTGACTCTTTAAAATAATCTTTTAGGATCCAAACAACCTTTTTTTGCCTTCTATCTATGTTAATTTGTGGCCTATGGTCACATTTTATCACAATCAGGTGTAGTGGTTGAAGATTCACACAGAGATGCATGAAATTCTCATTTTGCGCTTCACTATTGTTAGAAGATAAGCCAGCAAGTGGACTGATTATTAAGACAGTGTTGTACATTGTGGTAGTACTACTCCTTATATATAGATATAGTTTCTTTTTTGCACTTTTTTAATGACTTTTTGTTATTAGTATAAAACAAGAAGACTTGACAGGTATAGTGAATTGTAAAATATATATAAATAGTACAGTCCGAGAACAACACAAAACATGAAAGGGGAGGAAAAAAATAGACAAAACAATTCTTATATTTTATATTTTACTGTTGGCCACAGCGCTAGATATAGGCCAGGGGGGCAAATTTTACAACAATATTCTATATCAAATATATTTATGTATTGTATGGTGGTATATGAGTGTCATAATAGATTTGTGTAAATATAAGTTACCACCACATCTATATCATTATCTGTCTATTATATATATATATATATATATATATATATATATATATATATATATAATAGACACTGTAAAACCTGATGAGTTAGTTCAACTCAAACCGTTTGGGGAAACCGATTGCCTTAAATCATTTAAGTTTATTAACTCAAACAATATATATATATATATATATATATATATATATACAGTATATATATATATATAAAAGCCGGTGGTATCCCAGCCATTTCAGTTAAAATTAAGTTTGTCTAAATTAAAATAAATAATTTCATAAAACTCAAAACAATGAAACAGTTCAGTTTACTTAAAATATATCAGTTCTGTGAACTTGAAAGAAAAAGAAAGTGTTAAATACTCATAAAAATGAATTTGACTGAACTAATTCGTTGAATTTAAGTTTGTCCTACTCAAACCTATTAATTATTTTGACCGTTAGGGTTTACAGATAATGATTATAATTTGTTGCCCTTTATTTTATTATTATATACTCTAAACTGTTGTTCCCCATGTCCTTGCAGTGCCCTTCAGACAGAACATCCTTTGATATCTAGTTTTACTTTGATGTATGGTTTCCTTACATCATGACTTGTCGTATGATTTACAGGGCACTATTCTGTGGTTGTAACATAATAACCTTAGAAATGTGAGGTAAGATGGCTGCTCTTCATTGTTGGTCCATGTCCACAGAACTCTGACTAGAACAAATTCATGAAGCAGGAAATAGGCCTGACAGTGTGTGTTCTGTCTGCCATGACTTCAGCTAGAGTGAATATGGCAGGGTAGAAGTGAAATAAAGTAGCTCTTACCCACAGTGTACTACCCACAGGGCTCAGCGCTGCCCATGTTCCCTGGGGGAGATACGGCTTTTTAGGGCCTCATGCGTCACGCCCCACCTCAAACTCCATGAATCTTTCATAACGCTGCTTTATCTTGGAAACCGAATGACCACTGATTTAAACACGCTATCCAAACAACTGACATAGACAGGAACACATAACACACATGAAGACTTTTGTCACTGTATATGTGGGGACAGTGTTTGCCGAATACTGATCCTGTAAAGCACACTATTAGGTAAAGTTGTCACTTGGCTTTTGTCAGTTTTTAAAAATATGGCATTTAACTTGAGATTTGAGATTTAATATGCTGTTTTTACCTGACCAGTTGAATGCAAAAAGTAAACAACATTTTTTTGTATTACTTTGAAACAAGCATGTTTCATGCTGCAGGAAAGAAGTATCATTAGATCATGGATATGTCACTTTTCTTTAAGATTCTGACCTAAAGTTCTGTTAAAGTAGAGATGAGAAGGAAATGTAGTTTTCATTCACAGCAGTTCCCTCACCAGTGGTTTCTCAGATAGAGATTATGTCTAGTCTCAGGCTAAATTACACTGTCAGTGGTGATTTTCTATTGAATCGTTTTTTTTTTCTCTCTCTTTTTTTAAAGTCTGATACTAGATTTAGCCTTTTCTCCCTAGAAAACCAACCCTTTAATCTGTGAAGGAACCTGCAGCAACCTGCATTTTATCATCCATATCTTCACAGTTATCCTCACAGCAAAATACAGTTCCACTTTGAGATAGATGTTTTATTGTATCTCATACTCTTGGTTGTGCTCTCTAGGTATACCAAATACTGTTTGCATAGAGTAAACAGCTGGTGTTTGTCTTTAGGATGTAGAAGGTCTAGTCTCTTCAGAGAAGAGATAAACACAAATGTCCTCTGAAATTTGTCAACCGAATCATGGTAATGTTATCAAATAATTCACAACTTGTATGAATTGTAGGCATTTTAATGTATGTTACTGTGTGTTTTTTTTTTTATGAGAATAAAGAGACTGGATAGTAATCTCACCCAGGAAGTGCGTCAAGGCCATGTTTATGTTGAAAGCAGGTTGAGTTCACATGCCATTAATAGCTGAAGCATATGCAGCGTCTTTAGTTGTGCAGATTGTATTATGGTGGTTTAAATGCACACACGATTGCCTGGCCCCTGCATTCCATAATTGCTTATGCCGCTGTTCAGTGCCTGTCATTTTCATTCAGTGTAAATTGCAGTATGCTGAGCCCACAAAGAGAGTCACAGCCAGCCCTGTTTTTCAACGCTGGGATGCAAAATAAATGATGTTTTCATCAGGAGACTAGCGTGGAATTTGATCAGCGGCGCTAGCTGCAGCTCCAGGCGGCTCATCGGCCAGATGTAACACGGTTAAGTTGCACCTGAAGGACCCTGATTAACAGCCTATAACACTTCCAGTCCCCAAATTAAAACCCAGATATCAGTAAACATGTACTCGAATATTCTGAAATACCAGAACGATCCTGGGAGTCACAGAGAACTGTGTTCTGTGAATGGTCCCCTTCTGTTGTTTTCCTGTTGTGATGTGAGATAGCAGGACTCAGGTAGGCTATATCTTTCATCCTGTGTGCTTTTTGCAGTTGACTTTCAACTAAATCTAATTTCATGTGATTTTAGAAACAATGGATTTAGGTAATCTGGAGAATCTGCAGAAGGTTTGCATTTAAATATCAATGAGTTATTAATTTATCCCTCACAGTCAGACTGAGTAATTGAGAGAACATCCCCTGATTTAATAAAAGATTAACATTACATTAATTAAACCACTAAATGACATCAATTATGCTGCAGGTTTTTTTTTTTTTTTTTTTTTTTTTACAGACTACTGAGTAGTTTGCGGAAGGCATCACTCCAGTTAACAGATGAATTTTAATGTACACCCTTAACGAGAAAACACCCATGTATGATATGGAACGGAACGAAAATATCAGTAATTGAAATCCAGTGGCTTAACTCTGAATGATTAGCTATCCCATGTTAACATGTGGCAGGATTTCCTTTTTGTCAAACCGTTAGCATTTGAAACCATTGAATTGAACATTGAATAAACATTTAGCGTTTGGGAGAGGAGTGCAGGAAAGAGAGAGAGAGAAAAATGGATGTGCACATGAAAGACTCAGGGAAAGTTTTCTAATGTAATGAGGCATCAGGACGAGGCTTTTGCAGAATTAATCAGCGAGCAGAGAAGGTGCCATTAAAACACACAGAGAGGAGACTGAATGCTTCTCTTGTGACAAATGTGTAATTAAGAATGATTTCATAGTCTCTGTATTCACACATTCATCGAGAGCAAGACAAAGAACGTTCATCTGCTCCGCAGTTTGATGAGAGCCAGTTTTTAATTACACCACCATTACAATTTGGGTGAAGTTTTAGAACCACGCTCCTTTTTTATAATGTTTTAAAAAGACTATTTTAGCAGTAAGGGTATTTTCTGTTGGCCCACAGTCAGGACAATATTTAGATGTTTTCTTATCCTTATTATTACATTTATTATTATTATTTCACACATACATACATACATACATACATGCATACAATCAGTGTTTAATTTTTTTTAAGTTGACACTTGGAGAGGTTGTTAGCATTAAATTAGACGGCAAAGAAATGAGATATGGCACTGTTTGGCCTCTATTTCAGGGTTTAGTTATTTTAATAACAGGCTACCCGAAAACCCATATCAAGCTGTACTCATTCATAAGAATATGAGTTACCTTTTTTTGTTTGTTTGTTTATTTATATGTTCATTTTCAAGAGACTGTTATTACATTGAATGCATACAGGCAAATGTGCGAAATCACTTCAGATGCAGGCTGATGGTGTCCTCCCATAATAAAAGAGAATAGACTTTGTTACAGAATTTGAAATGAAATTGCAAGACAGTCAGCTAGCAATACTATTTGTACAGATGAAGGAAACAAGTTAGATTTTTGTCTCTAGGATGTAATGCAGAGATTTAGGATATAATGGAAGTGGTCAAATCATCATAACTTAGTGCTTTTAATTCAAACTGTGCCACAGACAGCACCCTTAAGTGAATTTCTTGGCTTAGTAACTGCAGGTCACCTTGTTATAAGGAAATGGCTGTAATTTCGCTCACACACGCTACACACACACAGATGTGAGAATGTGATGGAGTGTACATGTGTAGGCGTATGTTTATTTGTATCTCTCTCTGTGTGTGTGCGAATATAGCTGTTATAGGTGATATAAACTATATTAACCTGTGCCTGTGTGTTTAAGACTCAGAAATATAGGGTGTATGTGAGGGCAGCTTCTTTCTTTACTCTTCAAATGGCTTTTTTTAATGTTAAGGACCTTATACTAGACCAAAGCTCTAAATCATGTTCATAAAAGCAGCTTAAAAGCATGGATGTATGATCACTCGCTAACCTCTACTTTTTCATGATAAGCAGAAGAATAAATTTAATTGACACACATTAAATTCTATTGGACGTTTTAACAGTTTTTAAGAGGTAAAACGATGATATCAGTTAAATGGGTTTTATTTTCACCAACATGGCTGCAACTGTAGAATAAGGTACGAAAGAAATATTGTTCAGAATTGTTTTTATTGTCATCATCATTCAAAAGAAGCTGTTTTCACTTCATCACATTTTCTATAATTTCCAGTCCTGTTTTTGTTGAAATAAAGACAAATTTAAATAACGTCTTTCACAACATAGCTTCTTATAATCATATTTTTATGCCATTCTATCTTCTGCTACCTTTGATGTTTGCACACCCGATCCAACTTTGCAAAATCAAGTATCACGGAGTTCACTGGTAAATATGACCTTGCTTCGTCATTCATTTGCACATAATTTGAAATTACAGTATTTCTAACTTCACTTGTAGACCACATTACTGTAGCAGGGATCTAAATTATTAACTTGACTTTGAAAAATAAAAAATCTCAGAGCATTAGGATGTGAGAAACATCAGGAGACACTGGAGGTGGAGTCTGAAACCTCTTTGTGCTCATTCAGGATGAAGATGTTTACTCTTTCTGATTACTTTTATGATGGGATACTTTCTTCCAGTCATAGTTTTGAAATCCAAACGCAGCATGTAATCTCTCTTCAGAAGGATCATCTCTCCGTCTCTCCCCATTTTTTCTCTCTCTCTCTCTCTCTCTCTCACTCACTCACTTACTCTCTTTCTGTCCTCATGAATACCATCGCTCAGGCAGCGAGCTGTTGCAGGCACTTTGTTGCTGACCATGGTGCTGAAAGTCCTGCTGCCTTCTATAGCCTGATTGTTCATTTCATGGTTCATATAGCTCACTCGCCATTTGTCAGCAGGCCGTTAGTGCACCTGCTTTTTCTCTTTAACCCATTCCTTTACAAACCATAACAAATCAAACGCACATTTGTTTCAGCTCATGGCTGACAGCTCACTGCCAGCATTACTGTTTCAATTAGAGCGGCGTGTGCGAGTGTGCGTTTCATGAGTGAGACTTGAGTGCAGTGGGAATAGGTTTTAGTTTGTGTTTGATCTCCTATAATGGGACGGCTTGTTTGGCGAAGGGGGAATTCGGTTCAAACACGACTGGAAGACTCGTATATATGTGGCGGCGTATATATATACGAACTGGTCACAGCAGTAAATGTACAGATCGGCGCTGTTATGTAAGAACCGGGAGGATCTGTGGGGTCACGTTTAGAGTTTGAGAACTTTCGATTGAGGTGGAATTATCTCATTAGGGCTCTCCCAGCACACACGCACTAACATTCCCTTTCTTTCTCATGCCAGTGTCCTTCATATGGAGTGTTGCCTTTGTCAGCTCCAAATTGTCCTTCATGCTGCGCTGAATTTGTGAGCAGTGTGCCAAACGCTAAGTAAATGTGTTTTTCAATCTACCCCCTCCTCCTTTTCATCTCATTCCTTCTCGTCCAGCTATTCCCTCATTTAAGGGTGCTATACCTGTCTGTTTCTATGTTATATTGTCTCTCGCTCCTGTCATCATCTCCTTTACACTGTTGGTTTTGGCTGGCCTGGATAGATTCCATTCATACACGTATACAAACACAAACTGTTTGTTCAATCACATTTGTTTAAGCATGACCTGCACTGAGGAAATTATGTTTTTGTTCCTTGCAGAAGGAAAAGAGAGAGAGCACAGTGAAATGATGAGTTTAGCATCCTCGGTATATTTAAATAGTTTTTTTGGATAGGTACCATGGTGAAACTATGGTAATCTCTGACACAATATTACAATATAATATAACAATATAACATGTTGGGTTTAGCAAAGACTGACACAGCCATTTATTTGAATTAAAATGAGCAACTTAATGAAAAATAACATGTGCCAAATACCCTGAAATTAAATCAAAACTTCCAAAAAACAAACAAACAAACAAAAAAACTTCAGATGAGTGAATGTAAACCAATTTAAAATACTAACATCACACTCAAGTAGTTAAAAATCCTTAAAATGCTGCACCTTTTCACTCAGTTTAAGCCTTTCTTTTTTTCCTTTTTGAGTGTGCACTTTGCATTTTTTTTTATAAATAAAATATAGTGACATGAGTGTTTGGCCCTATAAAGTATTTGGACATGCATAAGTATTTGGATATGCAACCAAAAGAGAAACTGTTTTTCATAACTAATGAAGTTCCCTTTTAACAGTGCTCGTTGTGCACGATATAGTGCATATTTATGTGTGTGTGCACATTTGTGTGTTCTTCGGTGGCAACAAAATGTTTCTCAATCTTCATTTCGATGTGAAAGCAACTGGGCGCAGTCAACAAATTAAATGCCACATTCTATCTAATGGCTTATAAGGAATGTTATAATGCTTAAAATTGTCTTAAAATTGAAAATTGTCTTAAAATTGTCTTGAAATTGTCTTAAAATTGTCTTAAAATTAAAATATGCTTAAAATTGTCTGAATTTCATTGAATTAGATACAAAATATAAAAAACAAGTGGCACATGCAAACAAATAATGCTACAGATTTTTACAGAACTAACTTTAGACTTTTTTCTTCATTTTTAGCAATATGTTTAGTGAAATATGTTGATTGTACCTTTTCTAAACTCCTAGAAAATAAATTCCACTTGTTTTGAAATTTCATTAAAAGAAAACAAATGTATACTATTTTAATAGTGGTAACTAATTACCTTTTGGAGCCAATGTATGTCAGTGTACCAAAATATTACCATAACTGCGGTACTTTCCACCTTATAAGATTACATTGTTATGTGAAGGTGCTGCAATAATTAATAGTTATGACACAGGCGTTTACCTCCCGGCACATTTGAACCACAGCTTATGAGAAAAAGGAAGGAGAGAAAATAATATTTGAGAAGACACTGCTCTGGAGAACATTCGTTATAAGCCATTAGATAGAATGCGGCATTTAATTTGTTGACTGCCCCCAGTTGCTTTCACATCGAAATGAAGATTGAGAAACACTTTGTTGCCACCGAAGAACACACACATGTGCACACACACATAAATATGCACTATATCGTGCACAACGAGCACTGTTAAAAGGGAACTTCATTAGGTATGAAAAACAGTTTCTCTTTTGGTTCTCCTCCATTGCTTTTGGAGGCCGTTGGAATGGAAAATCCCTGATGACCAGGTAAGGAGTCTTCTCCCCGAAAAGTGCCATTATCCAGATGGTGCCATTAACAATTAGGCTGCAACATTTTCTCTTTTATAATTGACTCCATAGGCTATTAGGCAGGTTGGCATCAGGTTCGGTCTGCCTGAAACTTGTCCAGATGTTGTGGCGCAGACAGGGGTGACTGGATAGGAGATTTTAAAAGACGGAGAGGGAGAGCTCAAAGCTAGGGTGTTGTGCAGATGGACAGTGGCGGTGGGTGGTGGTGGGAAGTCAGACTCGATTAGATCAATGTCTCTATCACTCCATCTGCAACACGCACGCTTCTCTTCCTTACCAGAACAGATGAGAAAGTACTCATTTGTTCAGTATGCAGATGCTTAAGGTTGACCCTTTGACTTATAAAACTTGAAAGCTAGAATTATACTTAGCTATATATACACACATATATATATATATACACAGTATATATACAATATATATACAGTGTGTATGTATATATATATATATATATATATATACACACACACTACTTTATAAATAAAGAAAAGAAAGAAAAAAAGAATGATATATAATATATGGTATGTATGTATGTATATACAGTATATGTGTGTATATATATATATATATATATGGTATAATATATCATTCTTTTTTTTCCCCTTTCTAAATTACAATTTACACCCCTTATTACACTTATAGTTATCTTTGCGTATTAAGCTGGCATCGGAGAAAGTATTACCCAAAAGTGAAAATTCTGAAATTTGTTTATGAACCAGAATGATCCATTGATTTGCAAACTGGCTCGTAAGAGACATTTGTTTATGAATTGTGCACCTGTGGCGCTCTGTTTTTACATACAGGCAGTGAAGACAGTGCAATAGAAAGACATGTTGTTTATATATTGTCTTCGTTTCACATTCTCATCAAATGTAGCCTCACAACTTGGGTATAAAAAACATTTTGGCTTTGCTTTTGGTGCAGGAAGCATGTTTATAGTTTTTTTCTCTGAGTGACCCAGCATTGCGTACTTGGGGTCTAGACGACTTTGTTGATCATTATGGGAGCCATCTAGTTTTGTTGCTCGCTTACGGTGTACACTGGGTGTAATAGGCTGCAATCAAATAAAAACTTGAGTGGTAATAATACAAAGACTTGCTCTTTCTATGTGTATTCCATTTGAATGCTTGAGATTTCCTGCAAAGCAAGTTTTTTGTTTTTGCCCATTTTATATGCGATTCTCATAACATTCCGGAAATTGTTCTTTCAGAGGCAACAAAGTTTCATTTGAAGGGCATTAAATCTTATCCAATACTTCACCTTGTAAACAACACCAGAATCTTTAGTGGCTGTCATTTTGAGTCTCTCTACCTTCCCAGAAGCTGGGGATTTTGCTACAAGGTTCAGCTTTCTCCTATCTTATGTGTCCCGCAGATCAGAATCAGCAGTGTCTTTTATAGCCCAAAAAGAACAAAAATGATATTGATTATTCAATAGGCCGGCCAGCCAGAGACAGTCTGCTGCATCCATAGACTATTAGTAAACAAATCAATGGGCCACGCTAAGTCTTCGCTTAGGCTATGCCAAGCATTCTTCACTCTCCTAGAAGAAAAACTTCTCAGAGCAGAAATTAGCACAATATGAGCATGCTGTGAAACGCATGTTGAAATGAAAGGCCTAATATTTTTTAGAGATCAGAAATTACAGGTAAAAGTACTCTACTCATTCATTAATAATACATTTAAAAAGAGTGCATCAAACAATTCCATTTCCCAGTCTGCAGTTCAGATGACAAAAGTCAGGTGATGGTTTGACTGATCCATTTATACTCCCTTCTTGTAGTGAAGGTACCTCCACGAGACTGTGATGGTGCGCGTGTCGTCCATCCTACGAGTCTGTGCGGTGATGAAGGCTCTGGCCCGAGGATGTAGCAGACAGGCCTTTTAATCTGGGACAGAGGAGCACTCGAGGTGATTGATGATTCAGGTGAAGCGTTGGCTGGAGTTCTACCTGAGATGGATCAGTGACTCCAGGCACAGGGCTCAATCCATTTCCATCTCCTCATCGTCGCCACTCTTACTTGTCCGTCACTTAATCAGGTCAGAATTACAGTATGCGGCAGTTGAGGTGGAGCCATGGAGGATGGCTGCCCCATTTATTACACTTCTCTGTGCAATAAGCATATGATATGTTTTATGCACTTGTGGGGGATGTTTTTCATTAGACCAGCTGTGGTGAGCATGACTGAGCTGTCATTCACCCATGACCTTGACTTTAAAAGTTAAAATTACTGTACGGGGCACTGTGGACCTTCAATGGGTCTTAAGAGCATTACACTATCAAAAGGCATTTTATCTATCTATCCGTCTGTCCGTCTGTCTGTCTGTCTTAATATTTTTCTTTTACCGAGTATTTACTCACAAAGAGTTCTCTAGATGGGTCTGGATTAGGTTCTTCCTCCAGGTTTACGGGTGCGTAGGTGTTCCTGCTAGAGTAACTCTGGGTCTGTCATTATGCTATCAGTGGATGAGCTGGAATGAAACAGCACTGTGTTCACTCTAATCAACAGGCTAATCAGTCCGGGCCTCAAGTGTGCTATTGTCACTCAGAAATTGGCCAAAGTCAAGAGGGATTTTCCTGTTGAAGCTTTTCTCTATTCATGAGGCATCGAATTGAAATAGTGATAAAAAAACCTCTCTTTTAATCTGTGTGCATTTTTTGACAGCCCGTTTAGAAGTACTCTGATTTTTTACTAATTCTCCATCATTCTTTCAAAGTCAGGCTTCTTGCCACTACAGGGAATACAAGACATTTAATCAGCACTTCAGGCTCCGCCACAACAAACTCCCTGTGAGGAGGCCAGTCATTGCTGGAGGTCAAATTAGTAATTGACGAAGAATTGCAGTTGTCTTTCTTTCCTGTAGTGTTCCAAGTCTTGCTCCAGATTTGCAACATTTATGAATAGTCCACAGGATTGTGTTGAATATAGAGCAGAATTAGAGCATGTAGCAGCATGGGCTCCTTGAGCTGGGTAACCTGATAGTTTTCCCACTTATAATTAACAGTGTTGTGGTGTGGTTCTGCCCCCACCATGCTGACAGCTGCATACGACTTTGCCTTCACACAAATTACCGTGAGATCAACACGTTGTCAGATCTTCTATGCTCGCCGTACTTTCCACTTAACAGAGTTCTCTCATTTAAATTTTTCATTTCTCACATAGCGTTTGCTTCGGATCTGGCTGTGAAGATTCAGAGTGTTGATTTTGAGACCCTAATTTTATGTGCAATAGGGGAAGAGGAACAGATTTGGGGCCAGCGTATTACCTTACACCTGATAGAATGTTTTGAAGGAGGTTGGTAAAATTCATTGTTGTCCATTGTGACAGCCCATTCTCACCCCCAAGGCGTCACTTAACTGACGCCTTGGGAAGCATTTGGACATGCTTCAATATCTGACGCTTTAGGCGCCCTTTAGCGTCAGTTAGATGACACCCTAGGATCGCGTGTACCCTACCCCCACCCCACACCTAAACCTAACCGCGTCCTCTAACTGACGCTTTCCTTTAGCGTCAGTTAGATGACGCCGTAGGATCGCGTCATGTAAGTGACGCTAAAGGGCGCCTAAAACGTCAAATATTGAAGCATGGTCAAAGGTGACGCCTTGGGGTGAGAATGCGTTGATAGTGAGGCAGAAGCCATTTCACCGGGAAATGCAAAGCCATTTCCCAAAATGTTTTTTTTTTTTTCAACAACTTTTTTGGCAACAACAATTGTACTTAAACCCAGTGGATTCGGTGTGCTGCCATTTCTCATTCCCTATCCATTCGTCCACACAGTGCCCAATGGAAATTCCTCTCTGCCCCCACAGTAAGTCTGTTTTGTTAGACATATTGCATCTTCCCTGCTAACCGTTTTTTTTCTGTGTGTAATTCTATACATACTGGGTCATTCATAAGTCACTAAGCAATTAACTAGGCTAATCATTTGAACAACATGACATCATGACTTTTGCATAAACATACACGCCACTTTTGCGTCAAGTGGCGTGTTATCTCTACGCATTTTGAGCTATCCTCTCAATGTCTACGCCATTAACGTCCGAGTGTTTCCGCGTGTCTGTACACGCCGTCAAATGTCCAGTCATAAATGCCATTAACCCCAGGGACGGTTAGGTTTAGGGACGGGGTTGAGGTATAGTCATATCTTTTTTTTCCCCTAGGATGGTGTAACGTACGGACAGAGACGGTCGGATCCATGTGCAGCACTTTATTAAAGCAAGCAGACATGAACACAGGCAAACACTTAAACAAAGGGGCAATCCAGAAACTCGTGGTCTAAACAGGCAATGGTCGAGGCAGGCAGCACAGGTTCGTGAACAGTCCAGGAAACAGGCAAGGGTCAAGAGTCCAGGGAAACACGGAGACACAGAACAGGGAATAACGCTCGGAATAGTACGCTTACAGGGTAACAAGACTTCGCAAGGGACACAGGGAAAACTCAGGCTTAAATAAGGAACTCAATAACCAATAAAGAAACACAGCTGAACATAATGAAACACAAAGAGTCCATGGGGAAACAAACATGGGGAGAGGGTGCCCTCTAGTGGCTCTCGAGGGCACCACGGCTGCTGATCGTCACATAACCCCCCCTCTAAGGAGCGGCTTCCAGACGCTCCTAAGAGCTCCGGGGGGAGGTCAACGGGGGCTGGGATGGAGGGCCAGGCCCATGGAGAGGCAGGAGGCCAGGCACATGGAGAGGCCTGGGGCCGTGGAGCGTGGGTGACCAGGAAGGAGCAGGACATGATGGCGGCCAGGGCGGAGCAGACACAGGCGAGGTCCATGACAGCCTCGCCTCCATGGCCCTCACGGACTCAGAGGTCCATGTCAGGATCACCTCCATGGCCCCCACAGAGTACCTACTGCCCCCCCCCAAAAAATACTTGGGGAAATTCACGGGAGGAGCCTCTGGGTGGTGAACTGGTACAGGAAAGGCCTCCCGGAGCTTGAAGGGTGCAGGCAGAGCGAGGCGCAGAGGCGGGGCCGGCAGAGCGAGGCGCAGAGGCGGGGCCGGCAGGGCGAGGAGCAGAGGCGGGGCCGGCAGAGCGAGGAGTCTGGGCACGCTCACCGGGGCCTGGCGAACCAAACGAGTCCTCCTTCTCCTCCTCCTGCGGCGGCGCGTCACAGGGCTAGACACACTCGCTGGACTGAACAACTCACTCACTTGAACTGGAGATGCAGCGCTCACTTGAAGAGGAGATGCAGCGCTCACCTGAAGAGGAGATGCAGCGCTCACCTGAAGAGGAGATGCAGCGCTCACCTGAAGAGGAGATGCAACGCTCACCTGAAGAGGAGATGCAGCGCTCACTTGAAGAGGAGATGCAGCGCTCACTTGAAGAGGAGATGCAGCGCTCACTTGAAGAGGAGATTCAGCGCTCACTTGAAGAGGAGATTCAGCGCTCGCTTGAAGAGGAGATTCACTCACTTCAACAGGAGACTCGCCCACTTGAACTGAAGACTCACTGGACAGACTAAATTCAACACTGGACACACTTGATTCACTCGGCTCAGCACTTGACTCACTTGACTCGGCACTCGATTCACTCAGCTCGGTATTTGACTCACTTGATTCACTCAGCTCGGCACTTGACTCACTCGAGTCGGCTGGCACGCGCTCAAACTCCGGTTCGACCCGCGACACCTCCGCTGTCTTAGGAACAGCACTTTTAACAGGGCCAGTGCGGGATACGGGCTCGAGGGGTCCGACATGATGAGTGGTTTTGGCAGGAACGATATGCTTAGAAGCTCCTCTGACGGTCCTTAAGGGAGGATCAAACAGTTTAGCGAGCTGAGGCTTATGCGGCGTGCGGAGTGAGTGAGAGAAATCCGCCGCATACGAAACTCCCCGGCGCAGGGAAAAGAGCAGTTCCTCGAGACCCTCCTTTTCTGCGGGGAGTTCAAAAGCCTTTCTGAACAGGGCGGTAAACACGTCGAAAGGAGGAAACGACATCCGACCTGGTTCCCAAAACGTGCCTGCCCACTCCAGAGCCTTTCCAGTCAACAGTGAGCAGATGAAAGAAACGCGGTCGGTATCCGAGGCGTATAACTGGGGCCGATGACTCATGTACCAGCTGCACTGCTGCAGAAATCCTTCACACGCTTCAGGTGAGCCATTAAACTTCTCGGGAAACGGCGTACTGGAATTACTGCATGCGGTACTCACACTGGGTTGCGGTGGAACAGGTGCAGCGGGGGTTTGGGCTTGATTAGCCGCTGTGCTTGAGCTCTGCGGAGACCATGATTGCACGGAGCTAGCTAGTTCCTCGAGGAGAGAAGTTAGTCTCGCCAGCTGAGAACTATGAGAGGCTAGCATTGAAGAGCGGGTCTTGACCACGGCGGATAGATGCAGAAAGTCTGCTGGATCCTCGTTTGGCGAAGTCTTCTGTAACGTACGGACAGAGACGGTCGGATCCATGTGCAGCACTTTATTAAAGCAAGCAGACATGAACACAGGCAAACACTTAAACAAAGGGGCAATCCAGAAACTCGTGGTCTAAACAGGCAATGGTCGAGGCAGGCAGCACAGGTTCGTGAACAGTCCAGGAAACAGGCAAGGGTCAAGAGTCCAGGGAAACACGGAGACACAGAACAGGGAATAACGCTCGGAATAGTACGCTTACAGGGTAACAAGACTTCGCAAGGGACACAGGGAAAACTCAGGCTTAAATAAGGAACTCAATAACCAATAAAGAAACACAGCTGAACATAATGAAACACAAAGAGTCCATGGGGAAACAAACATGGGGAGAGGGTGCCCTCTAGTGGCTCTCGAGGGCACCACGGCTGCTGATCGTCACAGATGGTAAGGGAACAGTCATAAATGCCATTAACCCCAGTGACGGTTAGGTTTAGGGACGGGGTTGAGGTATAGTCATATCTTTTTTTTCCCCTAGGATGGTAAGGGAACAGTCATAAATGCCATTAACCCCAGTGACGGTTAGGTTTAGGGACTGGGTTGAGGTAAGTCATATATTTATATATACAGTAATAATGTTAAGTCAACGGCGTTCATAAACACGCTGAAAAGCGATTATGCGTCTCGATAGCACGCCAAAAATGGAAATACGAATTGTCGTGTCATACACACGCTACTTCATGAGATCAGTCTGCATTTGAACTACTTTCTACAAAAGGTCAGATTTTCTCCTATTAAAGCACAATATGCTCTTTGAATAATTCACAAATTATGGTGTAGAATATGGATATCAGGTTTTACACAAACTTGTGGAGTTTGCTTAAAGTGTCATGATAATATAATTTAAAATAAAAACACATTTTACTAATTAGAAAAAAAATGCAAATTATAAGTGCTTCTCTGATTTCTCATTTAAATATTATATAATTTAATCTGATTATTGTTGTATTATGTCTTTAGTTTACACATACAATTTTAAATTAATTAAAATTATGTATTCATTTACATGCCTTAATGAATTACAAAGGTTTAGAGGTGTGATCAAGAAGCACTCATATATTTGCATTTACATGGTTTTGAAATGAGTGTTTTGTAAACATCTGTAGGGGAAAAACTCCCTGTGTGTCTGCTGCCATACTTCATAAGTTCTCTCTTTTCTCATTTGACCTTCTAACTCCTCGTCCCTGCAGAAACTAGTTCTTTCTATCTTTATCTCCTCTTTGTCTCTTCCTCTCCCTCATGTTCTCTTTCTCCTCTTCTCTAATCTTTCTCCCATTCCCCCGTCCGCGCTCAGAGACTGTGTGTGCGCGCGATTTATCAGTGATTTCTCTCTCTCTCTCCGACAGGTAGGGCTGCTGCTGGGATATATTTTAATTACAGATTTAGTCAGAAGTAATTAAGCTTTTATATCTGAAGGGACAGCTCAATACTTCCCACTATTCTATACAACAATAGATCTGTACACACACACACACACACACACACACACACACACACACACGCACACACAATTCTACAGATACTTTCTTTGGACATTTAGCTCAAGTCTGGCAAATGCTTTGCCTCATTTAGGTTTTGCAGCTCTTTGGTACAAAATGCTTTTCTTGATTCCTATGGACTTGACTTTTTCAAGGACAGAGTCTGGCGACAGGTGATATTTGATTTGACTGAAAACAGATGGATTTTATGCATCAACACACTTCACACAGGTTATTTTTCAAATGCTATTTTTATGTTCATTAGAGAATATACTTTATAAGAGAAGAAATTACTTTTGTTTGTTTTCATCCAAAAATACACAAGGTTCTAGTAGTAGTACAAGTAGTTGTAGTGCTACTACTTTTAATAGTAGTAGTAGTAGTAATAATAATAATGATGCAAAACATTACTAGATGTAGTGACATGGCAGAACTGGTCCATCAGCTGGCCAGAAACTTTCTTACAACAGTCCATGGGTTAGAGGACCATTCTCATCATTAAGCCCAGCACTCTCTATGGACCCTCAGTTTCAACATTTCCTGTAGAGGTTGTCCAGTGCCTGGGCTGCTTTTCATTTAGTTGGAAAGTTTAAGACAGCAGCAATAACATCTCGCCCCCACTGAGTGATCGAGCTCTGCCAGTGGATGTGCTCTTGTTAAGCAGCGATTGTGAAGTCTATGTTCTTTTTATGTCGACTATGGCCCATCCGTATTCTCTGGAGTCCATAAGCTTGTTAAGAAAGACGGACACACAGAGGAGAAGGATGCAGGAAAAATGATGGCTGTGTGTCTGTGTGTATATGTGTGACACAGATGGAATGACTTCTCTGGGATTACAGTGTGGCTGGAGGAGCAGAGAGGTGGTAATTGCATTTTAATTACAGTGTTGATGGTTTTTTGCCGTGCCAGATGGAAGCTTCTTTACAGATACACACAAAATAAATCAGCCCTGTACTGCAGCCCTCCCCTTTCACCTCAACAACGGTATTCTCTCTCTCTCTCTGTCTTTCAGTCTCTCTCTCTATTTGTTTTACATTCAGCCTCTGTTTTTTTAAATTTTGTGTCTCCAGATATACAGTAAATTTATTAAATATGTATATATTTTTCTGCCTGCCCCTCATTCTGCCCCCCCCCCCCTCTCTCTTGCTTCTAGTGATGCTTTAAAATATCCCTCTCAGTCTCAAACTCAATTTGCCACAAGGTCAATGTTAAATCCTAAAGGCAACAAGTATTATAAGCAATGTATATGAGACTGTCCTCACATTCATTCAGAGATGAAAAACAAAGATAAAGACATTGTTTGGATCCTGTATATGGTGTAACCTGCAAAATTTCATGATTTTTACGTTACAACCCTATTACAACTACTGCCAGCAACACTCTGCTTAACTAACTTGATCTTTTAACGTTGGATGTTTTTATATATACTGTATAAAATGAAACATTTTCGTTTAACATTTAACAAGGGATTTGACTGTAAGAAAACAGTAATATTATGAAGTAGTTCAGAATAATTCAAAATAACTTTTTTCTATTTTAATACATTTTTCAAATTTAAGTTATTCCTGTAATGGCAAAAAAGTCTTACTGGAAAAAAACAACAACACAGTACACAAACATTTTCTATTTGGATTTTGTTATTCATCTTTGGTAATATTTCACAAGTTTGCTCTGTTTAAATGTAATGTAAACTGCAACAATACTGATACCAAACAGACTATTTAATATTGTCTATTTGTCTCTATTTAATGTCTTAGGGGGAAAAAAAACTAAAAGAATACTACATTTCAATTTAGTAATTCATTAAACTGGGAGAGTTGAGTTAGATACTGAATTTCCTTTTGCAAGGAAATGTATCATGCAGATCTAATTAAATTTGTCTTCAGCCGAAGTCCCGTACGTAACGTTTTCTTGCGGCGTTTTTGTTTTGGCAGGCAGTGACGCACTGTTTTGGCAGGCTTTTGTTCCGTTGCCTCTTTTATGCTTTATAATCTTCTGTCTACATTGCATTAGTCTCTGAAAAATCCCCATTGATGTGAAAATTTCATTAAAGTTTGACTGGAGCTAAACTAGCAATTTCTCAGAGTTCTCATGCGAGTCTGGGTTCAAAGTTAAAAGAGAGGACAGTTGACTTTCTCTGACGGTTCAGGCCAGATCTCTTCTCCTCAAGTCGTGACTCGTGACAGGACTGGCCTTGGGGCCGGGATTCAGACCCCAGCTCAGGATTTCAGAGGCCGGATCACCTGTGGCGTGTCTCTGCTCTTTACTAACTGTCTGTTGGAGATAAGCTGTGTGTGATAAGATGTGTGCAGTGAAGGCTCAGAGCCATAGCTGCGAGGGAAATGTGGCTATGTATCACAGGAAGCAACGGCTGCTGGTGAGCTGATAGTAACTTAATAGCTTTATGATACAGGGAGGGAAAATGCTCGCTGTCTTACCTATTTCAGCCTAATGTCTGTACATACACCCCGACACATAAGCACGGAGGAGGAGGAGGAGGGGGTAAATCTGCATGTTATGCGTTAACACTTTTTTCATCTGGTGAAAGAAAAGGTCAGTTTAATCTCAACACAGGTTTATCAGACTCTCTTTGCAGTTAACAGAGTTTTTTTTTTTAAATCGCCTAAGTAATTCTCACCTCCCAATTAATATTTCCAAAACGCATTCCTACGCAGGTGAAGATATGTTCAGGAGTGTGTGGCGATAGGTTTCCATGGGCTTAATGGCATTTGCGTGCAGGTCATTTTAATAAATTCATCAATTACAACAGAGTTCAATTTAGTCTAGCCGCGAGCCACAACAGTGCACGGCTGTATTTTCAAGAACATTACAGTTGCTACTTTTTTTTTTCTCTCCCTGCCTGCAAAAGCCAGCAGAGTAATTTGCTGAAAAATTACCTGTGTTCCCTTGTAATGCATTCTAGTCTGTGTAATTTTAGTTTTCTGATTGTGGAGTGACAACCGCATTCTACTACCGAATTAACTCCCGAAAAATGCAGGTAGTGACAAATGCATTTACAAAAACTCTACGCAGTGTGTGCGAAACTGAACTGAAGTTGTTAATGCCGTATCAGAGTTATGTCTCCTCTATGTACAGCGCAAAAAATCACTGGTAACGAGGTACGTCTTGACTCATTAGTGTTGCCAGATCTTCTTCAAAACAGAAAAAGGATCCTAGAATAAAGTAAAATCCAAACTTCAAACTATCAATTGTAGTAGCCACTTCTGATTTGACTGAAATAGCAGCAAATGTTATTTGAATAGATTTTTTTCTATTTTTTAGCCCCCCCCCCCCCCCCCCATAATTTCTCTAACTACATGTTTTATTAAAATAATTTTTACTGAAATGGAGATGGGCCTTTGTGTGTGTGTGTGTGTGTGTGTGTGTGTGTGTATATATATATGAGTGGTACCCGGTGGGGTCTGCTGCTGTTGTAGCCCATCCGCCTCAAGGTTGTGTGTGTTGTGGCTTCACAAATGCTTTGCTGCATACCTCGGTTGTAACGAGTGGTTATTTCAGTCAAAGTTGCTCTTCTATCAGCTTGAATCAGTCGGCCCATTCTCCTCTGACCTCTAGCATCAACAAGGCATTTTCACCCACAGGACTGCTGCATACTGGATGTTTTTCCCTTTTCACACCATTCTTTGTAAACCCTAGATATGGTTGTGTATGAAAATCCCAGGAACTGAGCAGATTGTGAAATTCTCAGTTGCTTTTTTTTAGTTTAATATCATATCTACTGTAAGTCGACATGGTGTGTTTTCTTTGAGAACTAGGCTTGTTAATATGTGGATGTTTTTCTTCATCTTTGTATTGTTTTCTTGATTTTTTTAGATTCCTTTACTTAGTAATTAGTCATTTATTCCACTGATTTTGATTGAATGAGGTCCCATGACTAAAAAGGCCAATTAGTGTTTAGGAACTAAATCTGTTATTTAATGGAATTGTTAAAGTTTTTTTTTATTCCCAACGTGTTGTCTGTTTCCATATTCAAATGAGACCTTTGTGTTAAACAGGTCATTGTTTGTGTAATAGGTTGCCAAGTTGGGTGTGTGTTTAGCTGGATTATGGGCGATTTCTCTGGCAACACAAAGCTCGGCATAATCTCCTTATCATCAGATGAATTCCCAATAATCCTGTTATGACAGCTAACACTCTGTTGATCACAGAGCCGCCTCACTGGCTAAAAAAAACCTTTGATTCCTGCCACTGACTCAGTTAAAGATGGGACATTGAACATCTGTTAACTAGATTTTTACATTTAATGAGGCAAATGTGAGTTATGCATATCCATGCTAAAGTCACTGTCAGGGCATTGCTGTGCATTTGCCAAGGTGTTAAAGGTGGTTGCTGAGGAAAGCTTTGGCTTCGTGTGGATGTGGCCTTATTCAGGAAGGTATAGGGAAAATTATTAAGAAAAGAAATTGCGCATCTCTCCCCAACAAGTTGCATTATTGAAGGTACCATTCATGTCCATAGCTCAAACAATGCAGGATGAGCTATTTGCCAAAGTTTAATACTTCGCCTATGGGGGTTGTTCATGTTAGCAATAGAAATAGTGATGCTAGCCTTAGCAAGCATTGATAGAAATGTCATAAATATGTGTTTAAGGCATATGAGGGAACCTTGAGTTCAATGATGTACTCAATCCAGTGTACTCATCTCTCATTAGTACACTCTTTGCCTTAAGATGGTAGATACATGCTGATTTAATAGCCAGAAGCTTTAAAATGCCTATAATAATTGCAAAGTTCTGCTGTCATCGTATCTCTGGAAACCAGCACACTCGCCTTCTAACCTGCACCACCTCCAGGTGTATTTCTGCTCCACATCTTCCACTACATTGGAAGCTTCTGAAGTAAAGAACCAGGGCTTGAATAGTCTCTCATTGGAACAGTTATGCTGACACGTCCCTGAAGGGATTGTTCATTTAGGACTGAAATGGCTGGAAGTTACATGTTCTTACATATGGATTTAACAGTGAAAGTTTCTTTATGGTGAGCTCTTTCGGTCTCGCTTACTTTCTCTTTGTCTCTGATCTGCCAGCATTTGTTCATAATGAGATTCCTACAGGACGGGAATTCCAGGGAGAGACAGACGTCTGACTGTACATGCTGTTGGCTTTCTCTGCAGCCCACTTCCTCTGAGACGTGAAAATGAAGAAGAAAGAGAGGACAAGAAACACACACATCAAGTATTGCTAAAGAACAGGCTTACTGCATATTGTCTCTTTCAATCATCCTTTACTATTGTGGTGCAATATAATTTACCTTTCGTTTCAGTGGAAGCTTCTCTTTTTGAACTGGATGCGAACTATAGATGCCAACTGAATTAGATGTTCTCCTAAAATACAATGCAATACCCTTGTGACCTCGGCTAGTAATTCCTGCACACATTGTCGTATTTGAGTCATGTGGGTCATCGTCCCTGCGGTCAAAGATATCTAAGTAAATAGATGCATTTAGATGCAATAGTGTGTGCTTTGGTGTGAATATGATTTACTTTATGACATTTATGACATTTGAATACACAATGTGGTGGTTCTTCCAGTTATGCACGGGAACATAAGGAATAATTGACAGGTCTGGGTTGGTTATGTGTGTGTGTGTGTGTGTGTGTGCTTCACAGGCCCAGTTGGGGTGCTTTACATGAAAAATGCTCCCCCTCTTCCTTACGCTCTTGCTCATTTTCTGACGAGCAGGCGCGTGTCACACAGAACGAACATGTTTAATTTCCTGTCAGCACTGGGTGTCTTCATTTTTTTTTTTTCTGTTAAAGCACAATGTGCACGCAGAACCTTGTCAGCCGTTTTCATCTGCGATTTTCCCCAAGGCCTGTTCCTCTTTTCTGTCTCCTCCTTCAATCATATGGATTCATTAGCTTGGGGTTTAGAGTTTAAAACCCTCCTCCTACTTTTTCTTCATCATATTCTCCTTCTCCTCCATCTTCTCCTTTTCCTGTCTTTCCTCTTTTTTGAAAGAGAACCTCATGAGGTTTTTGCGACTGGATGATATATTGAATCCAACAGAGTTTGATCTGCACTATGGAGAAGCATTGCATGTAGGCTTATGATACCAGTTAACAAGTGTGATTATCTGTTTACACACACATACAAATTTACAGTGGATTTAAAATTGTTGATATTTTAAAATTAAAATTGATATTTTTGCAGTATGTGTGTATGTATGTGTAAATATATATATCCACACTGTTTGGGGCTACTACACACAAGTCAATTGCCTGTACAATTTCTTATTCCCTTATATTGTAAAAAATATATATCTAAAGGCTTAAAGCAGTTTTTTGGTCACCACATAGTTCCCAGACTTACATTTTGTTATTTTGCTTCAAATACCTTATTATGATTCTAGAATGTAGAAAATACTCATATAAAAACCGTGTAGGTGTATCCAGGTGTGACTCGTAGTGCATCATAAAACCTCTTGAAGCTAAACGCATTAGTTTCCTTCTGCATCAGTGGGTTATGATGTCTTACATTATGAATATGTGTTACTCTATACGGAGACAGTGAGTGATCAACATATTCTTGAGATGTTCTTTGGAATGCACTTGATCATTTTGATTATGCCACATTGTTGTTGTGTGTGTAGATGTAGGTGAATCAGAGAGGTTTGTATGTGAGCGAGAGTGTTAAGTGTATGTGTGTGTGTGTCTGTCGCCTGGGGAGATGGCAGTGTTTCGTGTGCATATTGAGGCGCGCTGCTCCCATATGATGATTTATTACTTCTTTTAGAGATCCTGCCTGGCATTTAGTGGAGTCATATTGAAACCCACACACCACCAAAACAAGCTCTGACACTTAGATCTGCTATGCCACATGCAGAGATTGTGTGTGTCTGAGAGAAAGATTGTTAATTATAGTAGTTCCGGGCCTGGTGGAGCCCATCTTTACTCCAAGTGCTGTCCTCTCATCTGTCGAGGTATCATTTGTATAAAGTCATAAAGTAGTACATTCTGTTATACATATCTTTTTCCTTCCTTTCCTACCTTTCTATCTTTCTCTGGTTCTCCAGAGGGAAACAGACAGTAGATAATAGGCATGAAGAAAGATCCATGCAGGCTCTGGTGTTCCATACCAGGAGTGCAGCAGCCCATAGCAGGTATACCAGGGGTCAGAGTCAATTTCAAAAGGAGCTTTTGCTTTATATCCAGTCCACACCTTCACGCTCTTGATCATAAAGCACCTTTGTTAATGTACGTGGCCAGATTTTATCAACAAACACCCCCTCTTCCCTTGTGATCCCCCAGTGGACAATGTTTTTTTTTTTTTTTTTTGAAGATGTGGGGTTCAAGTTCTGCCTGGATTTTACTGGTAAGACTTCATGGACCAATAGCATGTCCACTAAGCCACAATATCAGAACAAAGAGGATGTGTATTTAGTGGTGCTCGCTAATGCTCATGCTTATTTGAACAAACCCACTTAAACCACTTAAATGTTTATAAAGTTATATTGCTCATGTCTGTGTGACAAGTATTCGCTGAGTCTTGTTTCAGTTTAGAGTCGTACTCCAGATAAAAGTTCATGGAGACGGAGAGGCAGAAAGCACACCCTGTTCATTTTCTTTATTTTACAAAAGCACAATGTTTTGTTTTGATTGTAAGTGGACACATACAAAAGTAGACCTTTTATAGTTTTTCTTTTGTTTGCATGACCATAAATGATGGAGTCTGTTTTGCTATCATGTGAAGAAAATCCAGCAAAACGTGCTTGGGTTTTTGTTGACCCTTAAGGGTTAACACATCGTTATCCATCCCTAATATCTATACAACAGAACTTGTTGGTTGGTTCTTTTTGAATGGGGCCAGTGATCAACCACCTAGCAACCTATTCAAATCACTCAGCAATGCCTGTCAGCAATACTATGTGCTTGTGTGTCACACTGTTGGTGTATTATTTAAAGAGGTTGACCTGATCCTGCAGGCCTTCAATTATGGTTCTACCGCAGCTAACTTGATCTCTACAGCACCTGGTCTCATCCTCTCATCTCAGGCCATTAAGTGTGTGTGTTTCTGTGTACATCTTGGACTGTCTGTGTGTGAAGCTTTACAGATCTTTGCATTCTCTTCTATTCCCTCCCATCATGGTTTGCACTGCCCTAACCCCATCTTCATGTGCATTTAGATTGGCAGTGACAGCTGTCTCACCCCCGGCATACAGAAACACGCTACTGTCTTACTTACCAGTAGCCCAGAGGATCAGGAGTACAGCTTTATTCTCTTGAGCAAGTGAAGTCTCACTGTTCACCTGTGTGGTTTGTGCTCTCAAAACACTTCATACAGATGTGGTGAGGTATATGCACTATTTATACAAGTCTGGTCCAAAGATTTATGAAGTAGTATTCGAATCATGCATTCAACTGATTCATTCAAAGTCACTAAAACGTTTGACTGAATTAAACCTCTAAGAGCATTATACAATACAATTTAAAACTTTGTGGTTTGGCAAGTTTTTTTTTTTTTTTTAACTTACTAAACCAAAACAAAAAAGTATCTTATGCATACCAAGGCTGCATTTATTCGATTATACAGTATATGCAGTAAAAAATGGTAATCTTGTGATATTATCAGCAATTACTCCAGGCTTCAGTGTCATATGATCCTTCAGTAATCATAATGATAATCTGTTTTGGTACTTTGGTTTGGTTCTATTGTTCTGCTTACTATTTTTGTGGAAACTGTCAGAATTCTTTGAAAAATAGAAAGTTCAAAATTTATTTAAAATCTTTTATATCACTGTAAATGTCTCTTGAATGAATGCATCCTTGCTGAATAAAAGTATTAAATCTTGTGAACCCAAAACTTTTGAAAGCAAGTATGCATGCTTCTCTTACTATTTCTAACACATAATGATTAAGTACTCTAGTATTTTATTTTTATTTCATTGGCTGTATGAGTGAGTGATTGAATTGTTCTCTCAAACAATTTGTTTAAACCTTTTAGTTCATTCAGGAACAGATAGTAAATTCAGTATCGTCAAATATGTAATTTACTCTAAATGACCGTATTGTTGATTGAACTGTTGTAACTGTTGCAGCTTCACACTCTTGATCATGATGTTGATCTGAATTTCAGCATGGTTTGCAACATAACTATTTTAAAAGTAGTCCTCTAAAGTCGTAAAATAGCTTTGTGTCAGCAATAACTAAATAGTTCTCCTTCGCACATTCAGGAGTGAATTAATGTTGAGAATAAATTGTTCATGTGAGACGGATCAATGAGTCAATGAACCAGTTGCAGGGAAGGTTATAACTATTTCATTTTGATTTAACATAGAATAATCGGTCTGTTTCTCACACAAAGAAATTATACAATCATACAATTTATGAGGGCTTCCTTTTTGACGCTTGACAACTCACGGTCACTCTATGTATGGTAAACGGCACAAGTCAAGTTTGGAATGAACCCATTAAGTAGTGGCTATCTCCTTTTGCTACTTGATATAGAGAGAGACAAAAATGGACAGAAAAAGTAGATGACATAGAAATGTCTGTTTGTGCTCTTGTAATGTTTCTAAGTCTGAATTAAGGTGGGAGCGTGTGCAGAGGGAGAATTGCTTTTGTTAATTGATGTGAATGAAATTGACACCCCGGTCAACACTCTCCAGTCTTATTCCCAGCTGCCACACACAAGCCAATCAATGCCCATCATTATCCGCCAGCAGCAACCTCATGTAATTAAACTCTTCCCGGAGCAGTCTTTATTTTCAGCTCGCTGCCATGAGTGCACGTGCAGTCCCATAGCAGGCCTGCTCTCAGATCAGCGCCTTCCGCCCCTTGTGAAGTGCGTCCTACAGCAGATAGAGCCATGTCTGGGTCAGCTCGGGTCTCAAAGAAAGCTTTAGAGCAGGACCGCATGACCCATTAAAATCTCATATCCTCCCTCGGGCTTCCAGACTAGCTTGCACCTCCCCCGTCCCACATCACCCGAGGATATTCCCAATCTAATAAAAAAACGGCACTTTTTCCTGTAGAATATCTTTAACTGTTTCGTGTATAGTGTAGCGTGTGCAAAAAAAGCATGTATCACTGAACACTTAAAGAAATTAGAAGGAAATTGAAACAAGTAAAGGAAGAAAAGTTGAAGACTGGCACTCTGCCTATCCCTCCCAGCTACTGCTGTAGCCAAGACAGAGAGATGAGCTGTCCGTCGTCCTGAAATCATGAAATCACCACCCCCGCCACACAGCGAGGCGCTCTCTGCTGGGCTGTTTGCAAATGAATTCATCTGGAGATCATTTTACCGATTGTGTTGTCTAATTTCGGCCACGGGACGATGTTGGCACCCAATTCAATTAGAGTGAGAGAGAGTACTTCTTTACCTTTGTTTGTGCTACAGATGTACATGAGAAGCTTCTTAGCACTGTAGGGTGAAAAGGCTTCAAGGGCCCTTTTCAAAGAGGCTCCTTCCTCTTTAGCTGATATTTTCTTCTCCAAGATGTGTATAGCGTGGGAAAGGAATGTGACACACTGCATGTGAAAGATACCCAGCCACTGCCTCCTCGGCAGACTCTGCCGCCAGCCACTTTTATATTTATTTTCTCTCCTCACACACACACACTTAGCTTGGCGCTCGTCTTTGATACAATTCCAAGAGCTGTCAATCAGCCTTCATGTAATGCTTGGCTGAGATGGAGAGGAGGAGTTGGATGTGTAGCCGTGCTCTTCCACAGCACAAATGTACACTCTGAGTGCCAAAACAGATCAGGTAGAAATTACAAACTTTGCTTAGAAACTTGGGTTTAACTGAGTTGAACTGAGTCTAGTGAAGGAAGTCTGTGTAAGCGTGCTATAGCGTACTGTAAAGTTACTCCAGGCACTATGCAACAAGTATCCAGCAGCAAGCACTTTATCTGTGCAGAATGCTGTGTGATGTGACACCAAGCAGACAATGCTTTGTCTGATGTAAAGTATGTGCAGATTTTGAACCAATAAGATTGCACAAGTGGGTGGGGGTATCCAGTGCAAAGTTTGCAAAGTCACTTTATCTTGTCTGGTTAGAACACTGTGTTTTAATCATTAAACCACTAACATACACTACATGATTGATCAAATCTAAACCAATTTTAAAACGTTAGGCATCATACACTTGACGACTTTGTAAATCGTTACAGAGAAAAACTGGGAATCACACAATAAAAGACTGAAGATCATACGCTACCAGACTTCCATATTGTTCTGAACACAACAAACTTGCACAGAAACGTGTGCCCGATTGCTACAAGACACATGAAACAGTTGTTGTTGTAGCAACTTTGTGTGCTGAGTCGCAAAAGAAGAAATGAGCCAAGGGCATTTGGCTGCAGTCTGTAGATGTGGTCAGTATGGACTCTACAATGGGAGTTAGAGGTGAGTGGCGCTGTCAGTTGTTTCTTGTGCTGATGTGTTCATTTACTTTTGTATTGTTATTTTATTTTATTTTTTTGCACCACTGGTAGATAGAGGACAGCTTTGGTTTCAGTAGCAACGCATCATACACTAAGGTATGTGTTGAAATCGGCTCAAAATATCAAACGTTTCGTTATCCTCCGAATGGATGCAATCATAGTCTGAAGCTAAAAATCGGAGTCTGTGCCCATTAAAAAAAAAAAAAAAAAAAAAAAAAAAAGAGTCTGTGCCCATTACACACTACTCGATTGTCTGTGAAATCTGTCAACTCCGACTGCCCAAAGTCTGCGGATTTGCGCAGATTTTCAGCAACTTCTGTCGATTTGTCTAGACTGCAAATTGGGGGGAAAATCAGAACAAAACTTGTGTAGTGTATTCCAGCCTTAAGATAATTTTCCTGAGCTGCAGAGCTATATTTTTTATTGACGGAAAATTTGTTATGATGATTTATATATTTTCTAGTTATGATAAATTTAATTGTAACTCGATTACAGTCTAGGTTTTGTGTACATGCCGGCACATTGCCAGCTGCTATGTCTCCAGTTATTCTGTTATATTATATACAACTTCATGGTCTAAATGAAGTGGTCTGGTCTTCATTTAAATGACTGATGGAAATTTGTGGGCTATAGAGGAGAAAAGTATGTGAATTTCTTATTAGAATGTTACTTTGTTGATTTTAAAGTTTAAATTGCATTGTTTAATTTGGGGTTGTATCATTTAAGAAGCAAATTTTATTTTTGAATTAGTTTATAAAGTCCCAGTGGTATTTGTAGCATGTGAATAGTTGATCTGAATTGGTCAGACCAGCTATGTATTATTATTTCTACAGAGAGGTACAGTAGATGCCACATTTCACTTCAGCCCGTCCATCGTTCTTTGTTTTCCTCACAGTCTTTGAGAGCTCTGTCCAAATTTTCAAGTGAAAGCATAAAGGAAGCTGCACACAGGTCTGGCTTTTCACAGAGACATCATGTACCTTTTGCTTTTCATTCTCTATGTTTCTGTTTCTTCAGATCCATAATTGGAAATTTTCACTCCTGAGCTGTCAGTTTCTCGCACTGTGTGCTTCCTGCATGCTCTTTTTAAGCCTGCTGAGGCAAATGGAGCATTGTCTCCAGTGTATGAGAAGATTTGGCCTTGTTCTCTATCTAAATTGAATATCTCCCTCGTTTTATTTTTTTCCCCCTCATGCCACAGATTGAAAATCGCACGTTGAACATGGTATCTCATTGTGTATGTGTGTGAATGCACACCCTCGTGTCTCCCAGTCACAGTATTTGAAAAGGTGACAGATTAAAATAAATAAAAATTTATGAATCAGTCAAGCACTTGACAATCCTCAACAGGAATATTCCTCCCAACACTGCGTTAATAAAAGAAACAGCATGTGGCAGTGATTAAAGTGGTTGAGATTTCAGTCCAGCCTTCTTTCTCGCACACTCGCTGAACCCAGGCCCCCGTCATTGCCGACACACACTGGAAAATGAGTTCTTGTAGGTATTTTTCTAATCTTCTTCAAACTTGTGGGTCATTAATGAAACGGGTAGTTATCTGCAGTCACAGATCTGTTGCTGTACAGCTCCATTCAGACTTGTGAAATGACAAACGGCACATCCGGCTAATCTGAACTGACTTTCCACGAACAACATGTTGCGTATTTGGTTATTAGTGGAATTATTTTCCGACATGCTGAAACGAGTTTGCCGTATCTTAAAATGAATGAAAGCGAGATTAGCAGTTGCTATAACAGATAATTAAACAAAGTTAACTCCATTCTTGTGTGCGGCAGACACAAGGTGGAGGCAAACCAAATTTCTGAAATTTGAATAAAGAGTACTCTGAAGACGGTTCGCTTGTGTAGTGTGCCAGTAACTTTTATTCAGGATAGAAGATAGCACATATTGAGTTTTGTCTTTCTTTTAATCTTGTGTTCAGATAATTTCATATTTGAAAAGGAAATTACAATTGTGCAAAGAACAGTGTGGATGAGAATAATGACAGCACCATCCTAGGACACAGTTATTACCATTAAAATACTAATCCACAAAATTCATTATGTATTATTCTGTGCATATCAAGATCTTTTTGGTTTCTTTCTGCAAAATTAGAGGCAGATAGGTCACTAATGAGAAATTCTGAATAACGTTTTTTTTTTATTATAGGTACATTTATTTATTTTTAAAATATAATGCAACCTTCAGTTTTTCTCTTCAACGCCTTTAAAGGGACTCTCCACCCATTTGCATTAAGCTTTCCATTGTTAGAAACCCAGTTATAGTATTGAATGGTAGTGCAACACTCTCTCATTTTCCCCTGAGACGAGAGAAATAGGTTTCAATCTAACTGAATTGATTCTGATTGGTGAATCTGAATGTGGTGTTTACATGAACGCTAACGCTGCGCTAACACATTGCTAAGAAAATCCCCGCTCCTCCGTGAGAGATACGAGACCGGTGCGTCTCACAGGTGTCGCTCATCGGTAATCACGCCACCGGCCCCACGTAGTTCTCCCGCGGCCCTCACTCGTCCTGCTCTCCACAGTAAACATGATGAATGGCGACTGTAGAACGCAAAAGCCGAATCCCAGACATTTTGGGCGATCTGAAAACACATTTTCGGGCAGACTCATCTCAGAGACTCACTAGACTAGCCTAGACTTGTTGTTTAACTACCACGCTGTTACCGGTAGGCGTGGCCTCCTAGGGATTCTGGGAGTTGTTGTCTTTCATCCACATAAGCCAAAAATAAATTTTCTGGCTTTTCTCAGTCTAGAAAGCTCCAAATTCAAAAATAATTTCACATTTCTTCTACATAAATGACCCATTTTATATACACATTCATCTTTCCAGAGGTGGAATGACCCTTTAACAACCAATAGTACATAAATTAACATTTATATAATACAGTCCTGTAAAAAGCAAAAGTAATGTTGCGAAAAATGCTGTGAAAAGTTTCGAAATGTCTCTTGGCACAGCAAAGCACTAGTTTCAATAAAAGGATATGTTTCACTCCAGTCTCTTTTTTTAATACACTTTTTACATCTCATTATTGCTCAGTACTTGGTAAAGGGTGAGAGACCTGGCGAGCCATAGGTTCGCGGCCGCTGCTTTAATGTAACATACCAGTGATGATATTTAGTTACACTTTAAAATGTATTTCACTCAAATTATATGAATGTGTGCCTTTACATAACCTATGTAATCCTATCTAATGAATCTGTTACGGTACAATAATTCAACTGTTTTTGTGCCATATAGGCTGAATCTGACAGGTTGACTTGCATTGTGCCATCTCACACTCAAAAGGCATAAAGAAAGAAGAAAAAGGCCCAGTTAGATGTCAGGAATATTAAAGAGGTGAGAGGTGTCTTGTGAGTGACAGGGAAACAGGCACCGAGTGACCCTGCCAATCAGGTGAGCAGTGATTTTAAAGAGGCCTTTTACTGACGCAACACTCACAGGCTGTCTCTCTCTCTTTTCCACCTTGCAAGTTTTTTCGGGGAGTATGCTGTCTCTTTTCTTTACGCTGGAGAGTATGAACATAATGCCTTGCGTTTAGCTGCTAAAGCATGTCAGCATTGTGTCTGATGTTTATGAAACAAAACATCAGCAAAGTCCAGCATCTCTGTTAGTTGTTCATTTAATTTCATACTAGATTAATTAAAAATAATCTGCATCGGGTGAAAACCCAATTGGATTTTAAGAGCCTGCCCAAGTTAATTAGTTTCCTCTCTGTAAAGCTTGCAGAATTAGAGATTATGTCTTCTCTCCCCCACATACACTCTACAGGAGAACAGGAGGAGATGCGTGCGGTTTGCATATGTGCTAGAGTTCTTGTTAGCAGTGATGCTAATTAACAGGAGATAAAGAAGTGGAGGTGAGAATCCTGGAACAGAAATAAACCTGTGATTTTTCACAAGCAGCTGCTCCCCCCCCCCCCCCCCCCAAACAAGCGACAAGCTTTTCAAATCAGCTTGATGTCAAGTCCAATGCAGTTCACTCCGAGTCATTACAGAGTTTCAAACCTGATATGTTATGGAAGTCTTTCCTTTTCTTGATCATTCACATGAATGCTCACACCTTGCATCCATATTTTCCCTAATCTTTCAGAGTTATTGAAGTATCACATATACTTCGGAAATGCAATTTTTCCAGTAGCGTGTCGTGCTTGTAACAGCAGGATTAACAATTCAGTAGTTTTAGAAGGACCTCTCGTAATTTCATTTCCCTTCAGGATGGTTAAAGATTCTGAGTCCACAAATGTTCTTTATGTTTGTGTGCACCTGTGTGTTGTAAAACAGAAAAGGAGATGCAGTGTCGGTCGGTTGCCGGTTTTAATGTCTCTGCAGTGCAGCATTTAAAGTCAACATGAAAACAAATTTGACACTTTTTGAGTGAATAATACATGCTCCAGGTCTTATTGCGCAATATTTAACGGCATGCTATTTCAAGCAACAAAAATGTTCAGATGTTTTGCAATATACAATACCGTTCAAACGGTTGGGCTGGGTAAGTTGGTAAGGCTCAACAAGGCTGCATTTATTTGATAAAAAATAGTAAAAACTCTAATATTGTGAAATAGTTACAATTTAGAGTAATTTTAACAATTTTTTTTTTTTTACATTTTTTTCGTTTAATGGCAAAGCTGAATATTCTTGTTGAATAAAAATATGAATTTCTTAAAAAACGGTACTGGATGACACCTTTGAAACTTTTCGACTGACATTTGTAGCTTTGTTTTGGCGTATGATCAGGTACCGTCCAGTTTTTCTCATTGAATATCTTGTTACACTTGGAATACGTCAGATTGCAGAAGTAAAACGGGTTGCAAGTTTCATGTTGACTTCAAGAGCTGTATAGCTCATATTACAGGACCTCTATAGATTATGTATCTTTATACTTCATGTTATAGGAGTCGGTAAGACAAATCCAATAAAAACGATACAGTTATCTTCTCCTGATGAGCTGGAAAAAGTCTTTCAGGCTGAATTGTGATGGGTTTTTTTTTCTGATGAGTTGTATGATTTCTTGGTCCTCCAAATCTGTTGCCAGTTGCAACAAACCCCTTAAGTTACAAAAAAAATTGGTTAAAATTTGCATAGGTTTATGCACCTTGAAGTCTGCCTCTTTTACAATAGTGCCAAATGTCAATTGACTTTTACTTATTACCTTTTATTACTTTATTTCACTTGCATTTACTTGAATAACACAGTTCTTGTCGGAATCAGCATATCTCACCAAACACGAAAACATAGTCTTCTTGGCCTGTCATACTAAGACCAATTGTAACTTATTGATCTCTGCTGTTACTGATAGAATTCCAGATTGATCAGCAGTAAACACAGATTGACAGCTACACATGCTGAGAGCGTGTCTGAGATCATTATATGGGGGATGAATATTGGAGAGTTTGTGTTGATGGAGGTGAGATGTGCTGTTTGCATGTTTATGTTGCATTATTGTAATATCTCAGACTATAGGCCTTTAGGCTTTAGATTATTAGTGTTCAACTCATAATTCATTTTAGCTCACATAAAAGGTGCTCTGCAGCTGAAATTAGTTGCTTTCTATACTTTAGCTCTTCATATACCAGTAAGTGCTCAGAGCTTTATAGCTCAAATTATCATGGACCTGTAGCTCCCCATAGTGAGCTCTCATTTTAATCATTTCTTAAACTCATTTCTTGAATTAAGTCCTGTATGTTTTCGAGTCATCGTAGCAAAACGCTTACTAAGGAACATTGATTTGCAATACTCACTCTGGGACAGGGTGTATTGAAATCCCGTTGCTGAGTCAGTCATCTCAAACAGATTCAATCAAAGCCATCAATGCTTTGTAATTAGTTCACACCCCCTCAAACACCCCCCTGCCCATTCAGCAAAGGTGAATTAACCAGACGATCGGTAGAACATCTAAGATAATAAGCGTTTACCGCTAGCTACACTGTTGAATATCTCTTTTCATTACGGACAGTCTTGGGCAGCCAGGATGCCGATTTCTGTGATTATAATCGGAGAGTTGGTATCAGCTTCCCGTGCCCTTCCTGAAACTCTGCCCCCCCCCCCTCTCTCTCTCTCACTTTCGTTTCGCTCCGCTCTTTCAGAAGGTCATCTCTGGAATTGGAAAGTGCACTCTACGAGCCATCGAGATGCACGTCTGCGATATGCCAGCGTCTATCTAATCTTGTATCAGCCACTGTAACGAAGTACAAACACAAAGTCCTGAGATCAGATGGGAAGCTTGCAAGGCAGATTTTTCCCCTCCTCAAGGACTCAATGTATGTCTGGGAGACCGAGAAGATCTAATTACCTCCAAGCGCATGGTTCCATTACATGCAGAAAAACAAAACAAACAAAAAAATAAATAAATATTTATTTCAATTAATTTATGATGTTTTTTGTGTGTGATGACAAATCCGCCTTTAAAGAACAGTTCATCCAAAATGTATTTACTCACCCTCATGTTGTTCCAAAACTATATGACATTTTTCTTCATCAGACGAAAATTTAGAAAAAAAAAATCTCAGCGTTTCTTTGTCCAAAGAAAAAAAGTTAATAGGGTCCATTGTTGTCTGGACTCAACTTGACTTTGAAATATCTTCTTTTGCTTTTTACAAAAGAAAAGAAAGTCACACAGGTTTAAAACAACTTGAAGGTGAATAAATTGTGATTTTTGTTTTTGGGTGAACTATCCCTTTAAGGATATTTTTTTTAATAGGATTTTTTCGGATGTGTTTGTTATAGGGTTCTCACGTTCAAAAATATGTAGATGGAGTAATTTGACTAGAATGCAAAGGGACTCGAGGTGCATTTTTAAAGGTTGAACTATTTTTAAATTGACACATTGTCTAAAATTGTAGTGCAAATGTTTTTATGTGGGTAAATTTAGAAGATAAGGTTTCTTAAGAGGGTTTTATCAATAAATAACTAAAGCATATTAGTTAAAACAATTTAAAAGGGATTGGTTGCTGTTTAAAATGTAAAACAATCAGGGAATATATATATATATATATATATATATAAACCACTGACCTCACTAATTAACTAGTCCATTATTGGTCCACCTATTTCCTAAGAAACTTGCTGCTGTGATGTTAAAATGTTGTGGTTTTCTGGGTGTTACTGTGTTGTTTCCATATTTCTCTAGTTGGTTTCTAGCTGTTCTGGTTTCTAGGGTCTTTTGTCTGGTTGCTAGGGGAGTTCTACAGTGTTCCAGGGAGTTTCCAAGTGGTTTCAATGGTGTTCTGGTTGGTCGCTTCCAAGCCCAAGTAAAAAGAGCCCAGCTAAACATAAAAACTGTACATCCAATCACTTAGAAAAGTATAAGCACACCTCTCCTCAACAAGCCACATGATTTTAAGGTGTATCATTCATGCCTGTAGCACAATTGGTTTAATGCTTAGAGGTTTGTTTAAATAACTAACTTCAGTGAACTGAGCAATAGTAGTAGCGATACTTTACACACTGGTTTTGTCTCCTTTTGGATTATTCCCCTACATGAAGATATCTGTCTTGATTCTCTGACTGGCCCTTTCTGGCTTTTACCTTGTTAAGCAAATGAGCGGTGCCGAAAACCACTGCAGTTTGCTGCACTTACAAGAGACGACTGTGAGTAATTGTATGA
Organism: Pimephales promelas; assembly: GCF_988280905.1. Classification (NCBI taxonomy): domain Eukaryota; kingdom Metazoa; phylum Chordata; class Actinopteri; order Cypriniformes; family Leuciscidae; genus Pimephales; species Pimephales promelas. The sequence continues at coordinate 27,479,640 of NC_142782.1, forward strand.
GATCTAAATAAAAGACCTCTCTTTATTTTTCCCTCTGTTTATTTCGATCCCTCTCGTTTCCCTCTCTCTTTTCTCAATAAGGCCGCAACACAGACTGAGCTCTTAAATGAAAGGTACTTATTGTAATTGAACATCTGAAATAGTGTTTTATTTATAACAGACGGGCGGTAAAGAGGAATTAGCATCTCTCTTGCACAAAGGCCCCTGGTTGGCTTTTATGGACTTGCTTATGTAAAGCTTTATAAGATTGTGCTGAGCAGATGTTAATGACGGTCAAGGGCGAACAGACTAGATAAACGTACAAAGTCATGATAAAATAACCCTGACAAGCAGATTACTCTTTCGTTTTAAATAAGCTGCAGTGCCAATGCTAACATGCTATCATCTCTCTATAGAGATATTTTTAATTATACACTTTTTCTATGTAGAATAATTTTGTGTTTTAAGTTCATTCATGTTGTCAAATATGTAACTTTTTTTCGTTCTCTGAAGTCAGCAATAAACTCCATTGAAAGTGCTGAGCACAAAACGAATGTCATTGCTGCAAACGGCGACCGGCATTTATCACCGCAGATGATGCGAAACAAACCAACCAACCTTCACTAATGTACGGACAACGGCACTAACAGCAGTTAGCATGCCGCTTGTTAGCCGCTTCCAGCCCGCATTAGCGAGCCGAGGATGCATAATGTCAGACAGGAGTGTTGCCACAGATAGCCCCCAACAAAACAGAGAAAAATACCTGTGACTTTTCCAGCTTGATTATAATGCTGCTGTTTGCTCCCCCTCAACTAATCAAATCCATTGTACTGCAGTCAATATGATTCTACGGTCGTCAATGTGATTATGCAAATTTAGTGGCGAAATGTCACATTTATCCATGCGCAACAGCACCCGGGCGAGGCAAAGTCACTCCAACATTTAGATATCTGAAATTCCGGTCAAAGCGGGGGAACTTTATGCATGGAAGTAATTATGCGAAATTGAAGGTTTGGGGAGCAGATAGCTTGAAGATGATATTTAGTGGACAAAAATAGCAATGAAGTTGATTGAAATGGGAGGTAATTATATCTGTCTCCAAATGTAAGTCAGATTGAATCCTGTTTGTTATTTATTTTAAACGCTTTCACAGCCCGTCTTGTTTGGACGAAGCAAATTCGTTTGGTGGGGGGTTCTTATCATAAATAAACCATACAGAGGATTGTAGTGACAGAGAAAGAGAGATGGATGGAAAGAGAGAGGGAGGGTGGAGGAGGAGAGGCCTTGAGTGTGATGCATTACAAGCCAGTCCACTGCCCTCCACCTGAAGCACTAGCCAATATTTAATCCCAATAGTCTATTATCCAAGAGGGACACACACACACACACACAGCGACACACTCCCACCCTCCATCTGCTTTCCCATCACCGCTGTCCACACAAGGACAGCAATGAGAGGCCATCATCCTGTGAGACTGTGTGCTCTCTAGATAAGGAATCACTCACACTCAATATGTCCTCTCAGCTTGACAGTAGTACCCTCATTAGCTAGTGTGTTTTCAGATAACTAATATGTGGGGGAAAAGTCATTACATATGTTTTCCAAGTATTTTATATGCTAATTTGGCTCGAATTAAAATGATTTCCTCTGCTTATACTGTACCATTTATATGCGTTTTTTCTGGTCTAGTCTGGTTTCCATACTTTGATTTCATATGGCTTAACTTTGATCCCTTTTTGTATTTGTTGATTGTATTTGTTTATTTATTGGCATGAGGAAGCCTCAGTGACATGTGCGATGAGACCGTAGGGAGGGCCGTGAGAACCACTGGAAAGGTTGCCTTGTGATGCTTTTTACCTCCAGAAGTTTGATTTATGGCGTGGATGTGTGTGAATTTACACATTTATTGTTAGTGGTCCATGGAGAATTATGCTTTTTGCCCGCATAGTGTGTTGTAATGGGCTCTTCCACTCGACCTTTTGAACTTGAACCAATTCCGTCAGATTGAGGTGGTGAATTTGTTTTACCAACCAATGACATGTGAGGAATGTGTTCAGGAAATCTGTTTAATACACATTTCCTGACTCGATTCAATTTGATTCTGATTCACAAACTCTTGATTGAATTAAATATCAATTTTAATTCAATTTAGTTAGGATTCATTATGGCATATTTCAGTTACAGTGTCCATACTGTACTGTACAGTCCGCTGTACTGTTCATTCAGTGTTCATTCACATTATAACTCCTGAGTTTTGAATGATACATTAAAAGAACTGTTTCGAAAGAGTTTTTACTTGGGATTCTGTCTACAGTGGTTGTGCTTTGTTTTTGATTCACTAAAAAGAACCAGTCATTTGTTTGTGAATCGGACTACAATGCTGTGTGTTATTGTGTGGAGCCCTTGAGAACACCTCATTAGAAAGATGCTTTCCTGCCATTATTTAGCAGCATGCACCTTTTTTATCTCGTTACATTCAATTAGGTATGCCAGCCAGCCAGAAAACCCTAACATCATCATGGCAAGTATGCACAGACAAGCACCACTCTGGTTCTTGCTCTTAATGCCAATGTATATTTTACATATTTTACATTTTTGGAAGCCTGCAATTCCTTTTTTCACTCCTTCTCCTTAATCACTTTCTTTCTTCTTGCAATACACATTGCACCTAGGCTACAGTATAACGTCTTAATTGCGCCTGCTGCAGCCTCTTGCAAAAGTGCAAGTGAAACTTTGTGAAATTATGATTGCCTTTAATTATGCTGCATAATCACTGATATCCAGTCATGTATGCCATCTGCCTCTCAGCGGGCTATCTCTGCCAGCGCTGAAGTTATTGATGCCCTGTCACACCCAGGTACATCTTAATAACCCGTAAAGAAGCTCTGATCGCAGTGCCACCACACTGAGCTACCATCTTCCTCCTCACTCAACACTTTATTATGTAACAAATCAGCCTTTCTGAAGGGAATGGGAACACACTCTTCCTTGCATTAAAGCGGCAACAGACGGGCACATCTTGGTCTTTCATAGGGGTCTACTGATGAAGCAAACATTTTACTCTATATTTCCAGCCATGTGTTCAATCTGACTGGAGAAAATGAAATGATTTTTTAATTTGTTAAATCTGTGTCTATGGAGAGCACATGCATATATTCTCTTCTGGAGATTTATATAGTCCAGAATCAACTTTATGCTCTAATAACAAATAGAAATACATGGAATTTCAAAACCTAATCTGTTTACAAAATACATGTATTTTTAAATAGTATTATTATTGTTTTATAATTATTTCCCGCTGACCCTCAAGTCAACCTGTAGCCAAACTTTTCACTTTTCACAAAGTCATTAGTCAAAGTCATTTCACAAAGTCTTTAGAGGGGGAAATAATAATTATTCGACACCTGATTTGCAATGGGTGTTGAATAATTTCGATTACAACTAATATTGTGTAGTTAATTATAACTATACAATGTTAGTTGTTTTTTTTATAATTATATACATTATTATATTTATTATATTATGTACTGTATATCTATATGTATATATGTATATATATATATATATATATATATATATATATATATTAGGGCTGTCAAACGATTAATCACGATTAATTGCGTCGAAAATAAAAGTTTGTGTTTACATAATATATGTATGTGTACTGTGTATAATTATTTTGTGTGTGTATATATATATATATACACACACACATGGATGTATATTTAAGAAAAAATATAAATTATATATAAAATATTTATATATAATATAAATTATATATAAATCTGTATACAGTATATACATGAAAATATTTCTTAAATATATACAAGCATCTGTGTGTATTTATATATAAAGTATATATATATATAAATATTACACACAATGACCCACATATATTATGTAAACACAAACTTTTATTTTGGATGCAATTAATCATGATTAATCGTTTGATGGCCCTAATATATATGTATATATATATATATACACACACACACACACAATCAAAACTATACAATATTAGTTGTAATCGAAAATATTCCACACTCATTGAAACTCAGGTTTATTGGCAAACTTTACAGACTTTCAGTTGTTTGAAATGAACAAATCAAACAAAAGTAATTGAAGTATTACTTCACAATCAAAAATAACCTTGCTTTAAGGAATTTAGTTTAGATCAATTGTTGTGGTCTGACTTGCCTTATGTGAATTGATGAACCACTACAAAGGAAAATCCATTTGGTTTATGGTTCATTTTCACCCCTGACCTCTAATGCTCTGAGAGGTTGAGTTGGTCACACTCAAGGCCTTAAACCGGTATTGTCAGCTGTCGTCTCTACGCTGCGGGTTAGTTTACGGAGCTGTTTGAGATTGATTTAGGTAAAACACACCTGTGTAATCCATATTAGATTTCAGAGATTTGCTATACAGGACATTTAAACTGTTTCGGTTTGACCATCCACCCATTTTTAAAATTCTTTATTTATTATACATTTTAAACTTATAACTATTAACAACAAAGCATCCATCGGTTTTTCTTTTTCCTCTTTGCCTTTCTTCCTCCACCTGCCAGTTTCTGGATCACTGTTACTTCCCATTGAGGTCTCTGAATAAGGTTAAAGTGAACAGTTCTTTATCTTGAACCAGTGCGAAGACCTAAAACTCAAGCTGAGAGTCTAACAATCAACATAGACATGCTGTTTTGCCCGAAGTGTGTGTGTGTGTGTGTGTTTTCAATCGTCTGCTTTTGGCTCATCTGCAGTGGCTCTCTCATCCACACTCCCAGCCTCTCAGAGTGACGAATGGCCCATCTTCTCCATTGTGTTTGACTCCAGGTGGATATTTCTTCATTCTCTGTCAGCCAGGCTGAAGCAATACTTCTTTAACCTCACCAGCTAATTAAGTAGCAGATGCCGGCAGTTTTCCCTCCTCTCCGCTTTGTCTTTTCGCCTGTTTCTCTGTCTCAATACGAGGCTCTTCATTCCCAATCCGATGCTAGCTGCCTCCCAACTGGCTGTTTGTTCCAACAGAAGTAGATGAAATCAGGTGGAACTGGCAGAGAGTGATGGAAATGCCATTTAGCTGAAGTAACACACACACAGAGTTGCAACACAATCAGGTACATGCATGCAACACATTTACATGCAGACATTAACATGTTCAATATGTACATATGAAACATTCTCACTTAGCCTCATATTTCGTCTCCTGTTTGTTGAAAAAAAAAAACTTGAGACAAACAAAGAAAAAGATAAAAGTCTGCCATGTTTTTTTTTTCCACTTTTGATTTATTTGTTTTTCATTTTATACCTCCTCCTCCTCTTGCCGACGGGCGATTTCACATAATGTTGATTTGCACAGTCCGAATGCTCTGCTATGATGAATTCCCGTGTTTTCCCCTTGTTTGATGGATCACACACAGCAGAGGTGAGACAGTCTCTCTCTTTCTCTCGTTCTTTTTCTCCTTCTCTTTCTCTTTCCAAACTGTCACATCCTAACTGCTGTACTTATCTCTGCCATTCAAACACGCCTCGTTTCTCTAACCTTAAAATCCACGCTTCTGTCTTTCCTCTCCTGTCTTAATTATCTTATCCAACCCTGAAATCTCAGCGTGATTAATGACAGATCTGAGAGCTTGGGAGGTGGCGAGGCTGGAGGAGATGTTTGGTGGGTGGAATAACAGGGTTTTTTGGAGGGAAAGGAGAGGGGGGAGGGGGGGGGTAATTATTTCTGATATATATTGATTTTCCCCCTATTGAGTTACTGGTCTCTGAGCTTAAGTCATTTGTAATGGGTACGTTCTGCTGTTACAGTAGAGAAATCCTATTTAGTGATGGCAAGCTAATGTGATCAGCCGCATTTGAAGCTGCTGTTTTTGGGCCTCTGAAATTACATCTCCCTCAGAAGCCTCTTCCCATTTAGATTAGATTAGAGGAGCGAACCACCCTGCTGCCCGCTTCCTGCTGCAGATGCACGACCTTCACGTGGCATGTACGTCCTCTCCTTATCTCTAGTACAGAGACAGAGAAATCTGTGAGTCTGAATTCATATGAATAAAAGTGGTCCAAATCTTCTCTTTTGGTGAAAATGACTGATGGAACGATAAAACGCTTCTGTAATTAATACCCCAGAGGAACATTTTATTGCTCAGAGGAGGCTCAGTTAAGTTTCAACTTTGTCTCAAGTTATACATTTTCAAAAATGTCTTATTAGAGGGAGTGCTTACATCTACAACTGATTGTGCTAAATAAGCCAAACAACTGGGCAAGGTGATGTAAATACCTTGGTGGTTTGGCAAAAACTCATTGGGATGTGTAGAGTTTTCCCGCCTTTTTCGATATTCTTTCAGTTTTTACACTACCATTCAAAAGTTTGGGGTCAGTAAGAAATGAGTTTATTCAGCAAGGATGCTGTTAATCGACAGTAAAAACGTTTACTAGGGCTGTCAACTTTAGTCGTTTATTCGACTAATCGGTCGAAGCCGCCTTGGTCGACTGACATTCTTATTGGTCGACCAGTTGCATTTTTTTATTTTATTTTTTACCAATAGAAAGAAATTTTCAATGATTTATATATTTACAGTTATTTATTACTGTATTCTAAATATAATTAGCCTATGCTTTATCCCCAACTTTAAATGCTTTAATTTAGGCTATTTTGTAACAGCACAACCGTTTAGCGCACCACATGGAACAATTGGTTCGCACCTTTGGCTGGCTGTGCTGCTGCCTCGCGCTCAGAAAGGAATATAGATAGTTTAGCTGTATTCATTCAGTTGGAACGCTACTTGTTTTGGTTTTTATGTTTTTATACACTATATGTTTTTATCTCGATGCGGCTTGGACGCACTTGGAAAAAAAAAGAGCGCATTCCATTATGAGCGTGCACGCCGCGCCCCTTCATTTGAAATCAAACTTGAGCGCGCAAAAGACGTGAACAGTCCCTTTAACGGCTTTATCATGCTGACTCAATAGATTGTGTTTTCTTGATATGTTTTTGTATTTATTTGTACACCATACGCATTTGGAAATAGCCTAAATAATATATATGCGGCCCTAGAATACAGCCGATTATTATTAGGATCGTTTTTTAGGCTATTTGTTTTTTTTGTGTGTTTGTTTTAAAACGCCTAGATCGGCTGGACAAAAGTTAACCTATTGCTTTGCTTTTTTTATGCAAGATTTTGGTCGACTAAGGATTTCTTTGGTTGACTACAGCCGTAACGTTTACATAAAAAAATTCTATACTAAATAAATGCTGTACTTTGACCTTTTTATTCATCAAACAATCCTGAAAAATGTATCTTGGTTTTCAACAATGATAATAATAAGAAATGCACAAGCCAATTAAGATATTAAAGAGATCCTGCATGTTTTAATTTTTTTTATAATAGGACATGTTAAAGTTGCCATGCTTTTTTCTATAGTCAATCAAGCTCTTTTTTTCACAGGCCTCCTGCTGAGAAAGATGATTGCAGGAGAACTGTGTGTGTGTGTGTGTGTGTGTGTGTTTTGCAATTAATTTCAGCAAGATTGTTTTTTAGCGAAAACCTAACTGTTTATTTAATAGGTTTTGAAATGAGTCTTTATTGTATATCAACTCTGAATTACAACGCAAGTGCCTTTTGTTTGCCGCAGTTTGTGTAATTTGATGTTACTTTTAATAACCAGAATAAATCTCCGGTCGGTGCATATTTAAAGACTGTTAGTATCCTAGCCTTGATGCTCCCCGCATCAGAAATTACAGCAGTGCTTAAAATCCAAAGTGAATCCTTATTCATTTAAGCTAAAGGCACAGAGCCCATCGCACCGAGAACTAATAAACACATAGAGATGAAAGCGCTGTCAGTATCTACAGTCTCTGAGCAGCATGGCATATTGCAGGAACAATCACACGCACGTTTTCACACACTTCGCGAGCTCCCGTGCCGCTGCTGCCAAACTCTGTAGCAGTGGCGTATCGTGTCAAAAAGTCCGGAGTCAGAGAACATATTTGTTTCCGCCCTGCCTATGCTCTCTTTGGAGCGCTGTCGTGATAATGCTCTGATCTGTGGGAGGGAGAGCTTGGAGCCCGTCTGACTTGTTCATGAGCTATCAGAAGCCAGTTTTAGCTGCTGTGGGATTGAGACTGTAGTGGAAGATGATGATGATGCCGGGTAAAGCTAGAGATGGATTTAGTTAAATTGACATTTGCATTTGGTATCAGTGTTGGACTGGTTTTGATTACGGATACCGCTTAGGATCGCTTGATCATGCTGTCATATACTGCATCTATACACGTGTATTTCTCACATTGATTGTAAGGAAATGTACAGAATGTTATTGTTTTTTTGCTGTAACTGTTGCTGTGGCTGCTTTTATTTTCACCTCAGATGCTAGGAGACAGTTTTGGTAGCATTGTTGCATGTGTAAACTGTTAGAAAAAAAACCGGATCGCCTAGAGAGCTTCAGATTTGAAAATGAGGTGAGTGCTGTATAAGGAGTTTAGTAGCTGTGCAAAGTTGAAGAGGTGTTAAGTGTGCTGAAGTGTGGAGTGAGAAGTGTCTGGCATCTGCTTAATATATCCACCTGTGTACTCAGGCATAACTGTGCTGTATAGATATCTGGGATGTTGACAAATACAAATGATTTGTCACACCACAGGACCATTTAAATGACCTAGTGAAGAGAAAATATGATAAAAAAGCAAGTAATTGTGACCATGCCTCAGATATACACTTCCCCTTATATATATATATATATATATATATATATATGAATTTCAAATATTTGGTAAATATCAACTAAGTTATCTTACTGTTTAAAATTTACATTTATTCATTTAACAAACACTTTTATCCAAATGAGAACAATAGAAGCAGTTAAACTAACAGAAGGACAACAATATGCAAGTGCTACGACTCCTCTCAGTTTCATCTAATGCAGTCCATGGAAAAAAAAATAATCTGTTTTTATAAATAAAATAATAATAATATATAGAAAGTAATAGTGTTATGTATATATGTATTTAAACCATTTAAATAGTCATTTTTATTATTACTTTTATTTTTGTTCTCTTAAATAGTCCTGCAGTGTGACTAAATAATTTGTAAAAGTTCAAATGTTCCATGTGATCTCTCAATGTTTTTTGAGCTTAATAAAAACTGATATAAAAATAATTATACAATATTTCTTCAAATAATTTTAAATGAAGTATAGGATGTCACACTGCTGGCACTGCATTGGATGTGAGGTAACTTTGCTATTATTTTATTGTATTATGCAAGGGAGGTGACTGTGTTCGCTCTACTCAAGGTGACTGTTCTTTGCGTTTTACATGTTCTACAGGTAAAGGTGTCGTTAAGGTTACTTGTGTTCTATATTTACAATAGGTGACTGTTTTATACTGTATGTCCTATAGGTGACTTTGGTTCATGTGCTGTATGTGACCGTTTTTCTTTTTCCTCGATACACTTCTGGGTTCAACTGGTCACACTCTTCTGGTGGTATATTAATGTCTGTATGTTGTATGTTCCTGCTCGGGGTTTCATGGGAGTGTGTCCCATGTGTGGTACGGTAAGGTGACTGTTCTCTGTTAGGTAAGTGTGCAGCAGGGCTGGGACAGAGAGAGAAAGGCGGAGGGAGGTGACAGCTGAGTGCTTGCCCTTGAGTTCCCCAGACACCAGCAGAGAGGGGGAGGGGTAGAGAGAGAGAGAGAGAGGTGAATGGAGGGAAAGAGATGGCTGCTCATATTCTGCTGATACAGCAGCCTGCCCCCACCCACCTCCATCTAAACACTGCATTGCTCTTTCGCTCCGTCTCCATCTCTCTCTTAAACACACTCTCTTTCTCTCTCTCACTCGCTCTTTATGGAGGAATAGCTGGTCACCTTTTTTGCTCTTATGTTTAATGCAGCACAATATGGCTGGGTGGCATTATTATTATTTTTTTTTTAAATAGTTTTGTTATAGTTTTAACTTGGACATAAAGAAAACCATTATTCCTAATATTTATTGCTGGGTTTCCATCCAATTATTAAAATATATATATATTTTGAAAATGTTTTAATTGCTTTTTTGTAAATTCTACTAGAGAGAATGTGAAACATTGTGCATTTCCATGAGTTATGTAATGTATATCATCTTGAGACAGCCTATCTTAATTGTATGTTATGGAGTGCCATATTGCATAAAAAAAAGTAAATAAAAAAGGTGTGGTTGAAAAGCCACCTCAATCATGTCTAGCTTTTCAAAAAGGGTTCTCTTAAGCACAAATTCAAAACTCACATGAAGGTAGTTAAATGGAGACCCAGCAAGTCACCTCCCAGCAAGACTCCAGATGTATTTTCCTATTAATTTTTCTCCATGAAGATTTTAGATTTTAGTTTTAAGCTTTGAACTAAACTCTATTATGTTAGAGAAAGAAATACACGATTGTTCTTTGTATGAGTGAGGGATTCCATTAATGGGTTGGGTTTACAGTATAAAAAAAGGATCATTGGTTAAAAAAACACAGATGTTTTGCAGTATAAATGACATGGCATCTGTTGAAACGTTGAAACCTTTCTATGCATTATATACAGTGTTCGGGAAGCTACTTTTAAAAAGTAGTAGGGGTGGTTAATCTGTCTGATTTCCCGATTCGATTACGATTATTGATTATTCAGAATCGTGCACCTCCGCATCGTGATGCATCGAAGAATGGATTTTTTCCCCCACCCCTAAAAAGTAGTATAACACGTTACTCGTTACTACTTAAAAAAGTAATCCGTCACTTTGCTTAGTTACCCCATATGGAAAGTAACTTATTAAGTTACTCGTTACTTTTACGTTACTTTTATTATGCTTGACTTTGGTAGGCCTGCATAAAGTTCTACTATGCATAATGCCATATATAATGCCATAAATGCATAATGCATTTATCAAAATTTTGAATATTTATGAAGAAAGGCCTGTTAATTGATCGTCATATGCATGTGTGACGCTAGGGAGGGGATAGAAAGAAAGCCCCCAAGAAAGACCAGAGGTCCCTGTTAGCACCCCCAATTCCTGGAAGCAATTATATTCAGACTGTATTAACTCCTAAACCGCATGGTGAAGAAAACTTATGAAAACTTATCTTGTTACTTCGACATAATAAGGGGACATTCGAATATGCATTAAGCCAAATTAAGGGTTCTTACAATGGTTTTCTATGGGAGGAAAATGCTTAACGTGTAATTAAACACGTTGCGTTCATATTCTGGGCTCATCTGATTTTTTTTGTACATAGTACTTTATTATGATTTTAGTATCATAATGATTAATAAATGCACGCACAATTATCCGTGAACTTGATAAATGTTGCAGATATGTTTTACTATGCACGTAAACAAATGCCTTTTAACTTATGTGTGCAAAATTCACAATTAAACTATTGTGGAGCAATTTGTACGTTATAGAGTGTCTAGGCCTATGTGTTGTAGCCATTAAATAAGTGCATTTAGTTTCATATTTGTTAAAATATTATAATGTTATTTTTTTCCATCTATGTTGATTATGACGATCAACGTTGTTGGAATATATCGGGAGACATTGAGTGGGTCAGACATGATTTTGACCACTTTATTAAGTTTTGCTTCAAAAAGCCTTTCTTTAAAGTGAATTTTGTTTTGTATAAATTGTATTTTAATTTTAATACATTTTTTATTAAACCAATAAATAAGAAGCAAATATAGTAGACAATATAATCATGACATGGAGGCGCTGGCACGGTCACTTGTTGCGAGTGAACTGGAGCACACGCGTTACACACAACACTGACATTATACAATCTTCAGTATTTATACTATATATAGACGATCATACCTTCCAGCCCTACTACACGAAGAGCAAGAGAGTGAAGAAGGAGAAAGAAAAGAAGTGACAGATGGGCGGTTAGGGGTCTCTCTTTATATGTGGATGGCTGTTAGCAACAGACAGATGCAGGGCAGAAATACACAGAAACAGCAGGCAGGAGGCGAACAGAAGTGATGTTGGCTCATAGAAGAGCAGCGCTGTGTTTGTGTGTGTGTGTGTGTTTACTCCATGTAAAGCTTGATAACAGCCTGCACATAAACAGGTGTAAACACAAACAGTGCCACTTAGGACTCATTAGCACGCCGGTCACCTCTCTTGCACACTATGACAGCAAGGCATGCAGACGAACAAAAGAAACGTAAATGGAAATGTAGCTGTCAGCTTATTCACCATGGAGATAGAAATTTGTATCTATCTTTATGAATCTGAAAAACGACATTGCTCAGCCTTATAGTTCTCTTTTCAACATCTTTATATAACATATGATGTAGGAGCTGTGGCCGAGCAATTAGCACATGTTTTACATTGACCCAGTTAACACCTGTATTGAGACTGGTGTTAACATGTGTGTAGGCAGTCCTAATAGTATTATATTGAAGTGTAACTTCGCCGATTTTCAACTCGCTTTGTATTGTTACAGTGGTTATAGTATATGTGAATGGAGAATGTTTTTTTCTAATCAGGTAGCAAAAATGTTTTTGCCTCTCTACTGTATAGGAACCCAAGTTTTATTGAAAAGCCCATTTTGCCAGTGATGAAGTGACCATTTAAATATAATAATAATATATTTAAATTATATCACACACACACACTGTATATAGCCCTTTGAAGCTGCACTGAAACTCTCATTTGGCCCTTTAACCCTTTGGTGCCCAGTGAAATCCATTATATGGAGAAAAATCCTGGAATGTTTTCATTAAAAACCTTCATTTCTTTTCGACTGAAGAAAGAATGACATGGACATCTTTGATGACATGGGGGTGAGTAACTTATCAGTAAAAGTTATGGAGTGTCATATTGCCTATAAACGTGCAAAAAATGTATAATCCAAAAAAAAAAAAAATCCACCTCAATCAAGCATGTCTAGAATTTCCATTAAGGTTCTCTTAAGCACAAATTAAAATTTTCACAGAAAGGTAATTAAAAGGAGCAATTGCAACCCAGCAATTAGCTGCTTAGAGGCGATAGATAGATAGATAGATAGATGGATGGATAGATAGATAGATAGATAGATAGATAGATAGATAGATAGATAGATAGATAGATAGATAGATAGATAGATAGATAGATAGATAGATAGATTGATTGATTGATTGATTTACATCTTTCTCCCTCTAATGTTAACAAATAAAACCTAATTGTAAAGTTTTATCTCTCTCTCTCTCTCTCTCTCTCTCTCTCTCGCTCTATATATATATATATATATATATATGTGTGTGTGTGTGTGTGTGTGTGTGTGTGTATATACTGTATATGTGTGTGTGTGTGTATCCACAACCGTAGGATGTAGGATGGATCTTTTACCACAGTATACACTATTTGTTAAATCATTTTTTTTATTGTTAATATAAATACATTATTTTTGCATATAAATTTAGGCAGAAATTGTATAACTTTCTTTATTGGCCCTTTTAGCATTTATGATATTAAAGTGTATCTACAGTATGTTCCAATGATATGAGACATCATCAGGGAGCTCTCTTTGATTGAAACGAGTGCGACAACGGTGTGTGCAGAATTCTGTGTTCTAGAGATCAAAATAGTGCAATGCTGACTGTTTTGCTTATGTAAGACCCTCTCTGTCATGTAGTCTTATATTCAGATTGTGTATGTGTGCTTTGGATTTTACGCGAGCGTTTTAGCATGGTCTGCATGTTAAGTGTGCTGGGGCAGGCCGAGTGATCGTTAGTGGCAGCTTGGGGACCGAAGCTGGAATGGCGGCAAAGAGGCCAGGCAATGCTGGGACTTTGAATGCCATGCAGACATTCGGGCACAGAACCCAGTCCCTGAGCTGTCTCTCTGACACCATCATCACACTCTTGAGCTGGACAGAACTAGCAAACAGATGTAATGCAGAGATCTATTTCTAGATTTGTCAGTATTTCAGAAGTCGTTGTGGTGAATTGGCACTATTTGTTTAGAAAACTACAAGTCTTGTTGAGAGAGGGAACGCAGATCAATGGTGGCGCTGTGGAGTCCTGACACTAGACAACCTCTCTCATCATTTCACAGCCCTGTTGCTGAGAAACTGTGCCTGGTTTAACTTATCTGATTAACTTATTTTCTCTTTCCTCGTCTCATTTTTGTTAGTTATTTTTAAAGTATTGCACATTCTCAGCTTGGTGACTTTTTATTTTATGTATAACATAATCTGAATATAATTGTTTTATGCATATTGTCACACAAACATTAGAAACAGTTTTTTTAGTTAACAGTAAAGATATTGAAATAGAAGATAGTGATGAGATGGATATTACACAGGTAAAATTCATTTTATTTATCAGTTTATCTGTATAAATAAACATCCCCCACGCCCCCCAAAAAAAGTTTACCTAAGAGCTAGAATTGTAAAATTTATTGCCAAATTATGTTTTTTTTTTTAATCCTAAGACATTAATACTTTTATTCAGCAAGGATACAATAAATTGTTCAAAAGTGAAAGTAAAAACATGTTTGTGACAAAATAAATAGTTTCAAATAGATGCTGTTCTTTTGAACTTTCTATTCGTCAAAGAATCCTGAAAAAAATATGTATCACCCAAAACCTGAAATGATAGTGTATATTTGGAAATTAATTAGATTTACATTTATTGGTAAATTTAGTTGATGTTTAGATATTTTTACTGGAAACAACAGAGATATTGATTTATTAATTTTCAAATAGATTGACATAAATATGCATTTTGTACGTATATGCATACATGTCAGGCCCCGGGTTTTGTTTTTTCCTCATCTGGTCTGATCTGGTCTTGTATGATTCCGTCTGATCTACTCTGGTTTTGGTGTTGCCTCTTCGTTCCCCTGCTCTACTCTGTTCTCTTCTGTGTTTTTTCTTATCTAGCCTAGTCTCACACTACCTCACCTCTTCTTATCTTGTGCCATCTCTTCTCGTCTGTTCTCATCACGTCTCTCTCCCGTGTACTGGTTCACATACGCTGGCATATTGCTTTGCTCTTGCCCTCAGTGCCAGGGGGCTCTCGGTGTGCTGTGTGTGTATTGTGTTGGCTGCTGCTGGACCTCTGAATCGCTGGCACAGCCCTCCCTGTTCCAATCTCGCTGCCGTCAAACTCACTTACCACACCAGCTAATAGTACACAATCTGAGCCTGCAGCAAACGCTTGCCCAAGGTACATATCTTTGTGTTTGCAGTCTGTCAGTCACAGAGGTGCCCCACTCACAAACACACACCTGTTATCTCTCTGCCTGGTCGTGTGTGGTGGGCAGGCGCGCGGGTTTCGCCCTTGTGCGGTATGGATAGAGAGATAAGAGCAGGGCATGCGAATGTGGAAGAAATGAGAGAGAGAGAGAGGAGGGGGAGAAGTATGATTTCTGTGGAAATGTAAACAGGAAGACAGCCAGTCAAAGGGTCAATATGGTTTAGACGGAAAGGACTTCACAACACTTGGATCTTTCTTTCTTTTGATATTTTCTGTCTGGAATATTATTTGGATGTTTGTTTTATGCTTTTAATCACTTTCTAATCTTAAAAAAATGGATTTTTTGTTTGTTTTATGCTTTTAATCACTTTTTAATCTTAAAAAAATAGTTTTTTTTTTCTGGTAAAAAGCACCATTTGTTTGTAGGGCTGCACAATTTCACCAAAATGTTGTGGTTATATTTCAATATAACTATATATTGATAATAATATTTATTATTATTGTTGTCATTGTTACTAACAATGAAAAACAGTATGATTGTAGTATACTGTAAAATAAATCTAGTATCTAGTCTAGAAGTAATGATAATAATAATAGTTTATTATTATTTTTTGTTGCTACTGAATTAAATAATAAGCTAAATAAGGAATATTACTAATGTAATATTTCACTGTAAAATAAAAAAAGAAAAATAATATACTACTACTAATATGAATAACACTAATAATAATTTATTAAAATATTAAACAAAATAAAGAATAATATTGTAATATTTTACTATAAAATAATCAAGTATTTATTATTAATAGAAATAATCACAATAATAATAATTTAAAATATGAATTATTCTAGGACATCTGTTAAATTACAGTAAATTTATTTATGGCGTTAATTCGTTCATTTTTAAATGTTAAACCATCATGCTTTTATTTTGGCAGCAATCCGCGGGGAGCCCTTTAAGCCTCTCTTTTGCTGACAGCATCCAATTAATCGAGCAGCTATACTGGTCTTTACCCATAAGATGAACAAAACCAGCTTTACTAGCTATTTTATAGTGCATGACAGCATTGAAAATCCATCACTATTTAAGCATCAATCTATGAGACAGATGGCAAATTTTGTTCATTTTTATTTTGAGTGATTTCAGTGAGCCTATTTTGGGACAACAGATCTTGTTAGCACACAGTTGCTTTTTGTGTTTGCTTAAAATAGTCGGAATCATTCTTCACAGAATGTCTCACTCTTTTCTCCAGTCCAATTGAGCTCAGCTCGTGTCTGAATTGGGATGGTCCCACACTCTCAAACGCACACAGGCTTTTAGTGCTGCAATGGAATTTGTGCACATCAATAGCTCCCCCTATGGAATCTCTGATAGCTTCTGTTTGTGTCTTTATCTCCCTCCTCTTGGCTTTTTTTTCTTTCACAATGTGTTTTGTACCCTCATATTTCAAGACTTCAGGACATAAACAAAGCCGCTGCAAAACACATTTATCAAGCGTTTGTTGTAGAACCGCCTTGTCCGAGTAATACGCCTCCTCAGGATGGGCCGTTGTGTGTAGACCGCCCATTTTGGACTGCTGTCACGATTTGTTCTGTGTATTCTTCTGAAAGATCACCTGATCCTCTGTTCCTCAAAAGGCTGGACAAGTGTCTGGATGTGTGAATCTCCGTCAAAGCTCGTTCACGGTATCTCTCGGTGAGCCAGAAGTTTGAAGAAGCTCCTCTGCGTGTGTGCAAGAGAGAGAGAGAGAGAGAGCGTTGGGTTCGTAGAGGCTCATTGGTGTTGTTGAAACTCTCTTGATGAGGCTAACTGAGTTGCCTAAATATAGATTACAGTAATTTACTTTCAAACAACTCATTTTCTGTGTTTGACATGTCCATTAACCCTGGCTAGAAAAATCATTAATTTTTCACCACTGAAGACATTAGTCATTTGAGCAACTTTCATCGCTGTCTGCCGCTCGGACCGAGACGGATGCAGAGATCATGCAGTTCACGTCTGTCCGGCGCACACGTGTCCTCCCACGCACATACGCTCATGCACCACCCGCACGGCCCTCTCCTAAGTAGGGTGGCTTATCGCGGGCTGTATTGTCCCTCACAATGTGAGGTAATTAGGTGTCCTGTGCGATGGCTGTCTCTCGCGCTTTCTTTCTGAGCGGCGAGAGAAATGGACCTGTCAGTTTTCTGGCACCAGAGAATTCAACAAATGGTAAGCAGTAATGGCTTCCTTTGTGTCTCGGCGAGTCTTTGCATCGACGGAGACGCATAAAAATAAAACGAGACGTTTCTCTTCTCTTTCGCCCACACTCTCCCTCTCCTTTCCCTTTCATTTGCGACTTAAGGACGTACGACACGTTTGTTAGGGGAAGTGCTTCTTTGAATGCCGCTGAAAGAGGCCGCTTAGATAAAACCGCAGGTAAAGAATCCCAGAGTCAATGCAATGATGCAATGCAAACATCCTGCCTCCGTCCTATTCGCTCTATTAAGTGCATTGTGGGGGAAAAGGAAGTCGAAGTAGCGAAGTCACTCCGCAGTGGACTGCGTCCTTTCCAAGGACATCTCCGCAGAGCAGCAGCAAGCAGAAATCCCTCCAGCCTAATCCTACATTACTGACCTGTCAGCATCACATCCACTCCTGACAGCAGGTGCTGAAACACACACACACACACATTTAATCATGCACGGGAAGTGCACATCTCCCTACCCACATTCTTATGAGCCTGTGAGCTGCGATTGGGTGGAAGGCTGCCTGCAGACCCATTAAACTGGCCTTAAGTGTTTGCTCTAGATGAAGAAAGAGGGTTTGACCACCAAAGGGTTGAATGTGTGTGTGTGTGTGTGTGTATGCATGTGTGTAATGTGAGAAGAGGGTCATTGTTAGCTGTCATGCTCTGGTGCTCTGTTTCCTTTACCTGTCAAATCCAGTGAGAGCGAGAACGAGAGAGAAAGATGGAGAGGGGAAAAAGAGTGACCCTTCAAAAACACACACAGTCCTCTGCACTGACGGATTATGACACCAGGTGACTCCTGGCAGGGCATCACACTTATCTGAAAGTCTCAAAAACATCCAAAAATACAAAACTAGTCCACTTGAACGCATTGAGGCCTCTCGTATTCCTCCCTTCACACTGGCTTGAGAACTGAGCGATCGCAGAACAAACTATGTTGCTACATAACATACCTGTACCCACAAATAAAGTTGAGTTATTTGTAATATATCTTTGTTTGAAATCAGTTTGTATGTTGTTTTTAAGTATATTTTACTTTTAAAGGGGCTTAGAAAATAAAGTGGCAGGAGTTTGCAAGTCTTGGAAACCTTGGAGCTGACTTTTTCCAGCCTGGAACTACCTTTCCTGTAGTGGAACCATGTGGAATGGTTTCAGATCGGCACCAGAGACCTTGAAAGACACCCAGCCTGTCTCAACCTGCAAATAAAGCTCAGCGTCACCTCATGCCTTTCTTTTTTCCAAGGTAAAACCTTTTACCCTCACGGAACAGTCCATCAAAAAAAAAACCTCTATCCCAAAAGATACCGCTTCTGTGCATAACTGCCGCAGTCTCATTTTCTTTAATGCTACTGATCGCCTCATTTGGCCAACGACAGCTTTCCCAACCAATAAACCAGCTGTCGTATTTGATAACTAGTAGATGTACATCTCGCCCGCAGGCGCGGGTGGTGTTTGAACCCAGCCGGACACACCACTCCAGATACGGATCTGGCACTGCAAGCTAAATGTGCTCCAAAAAAAGAATGCATTAAGGTCTCCGGTATAAATAACTAATGGATGGAAGAGATGGATTATATTTATCCAGCTCAATACAGCAGGACTAGATCAGTCTGCCCTGACTCACACACCTAATGATATCTGGCTTCAGCCCATTATGGACCACAGGCAGCCTTCTTATAAAAATACCCACACATGGCGAGCGCAGACTGGGGTAGAGAGAGAAAGCCGCCCCTGTGGCCTGCTAGGGCTCAGGACTGTCTGAGTCAGCTTCTCTGCAGTTCAATGAAAGTCACCTTTCTCCTCCTCACACTAGGATGAGAAGCAGACTTTGATAGGAAGGGCTAGGTGGTGTAACATTGGAATAATTGTGCTTTTATGTCGACGTGTGGTGCAGCACCATTTCCCATGTGGTGTGACCGTTTAGAAAGGTGAGGATGCGGGTTGCCGGATAGCTTGTGTGGGCTGATTGTTTCCTTTTGGCTCAGGAGCGTCTCATTTCATATTGTTGGGTGTAAACTGTGTATTTTCTTCATTCCTGGTGCCATTGTGCACGATTCACCAATTAACATTTGTAGCATTTGTTTCTGTTGTAACTATATGCTCCACCTCTGACTCTGGCTTTTCTTTTAGGCTTGGATGAATAGTTATTTTTGAGGTAAATGGATATTTATAGATTGTTTTAGGCAACTTTTATAGGAAATGCTCCAGAGAGAGACAGATAGCTGTCTATATGACTCACATTTATAAGTCTGCACTCATAGCTTTATGTACAGAACTCAGCTTCAGTTTGCTCTGCTTTGAATGTGTCTGATAAGAATACTTTATTCTGAGAGTCAACACTTTTCGCCATAATCCCTTGACAAAGCTTTGACATCTTTTCAAGATGTTCTTCACTTAAATTGTAACACTAAATTATGTGTTTTGTGCGTACAGGGCAGTTGACTCTGTAAAGTCGTTTTAATCAAGACTTCATAGAGACATGATTTGAGTCCCTGCCGCTTGGAAGATGTGAAAGTCAGCAGCCCTACCATTCTCTCTCTCTTTGTCTCATGGTTCTGTGCATTCTCTCTCTGATTGCCATAAGAATGATTGTGATTGGATTGTCACTGATTAAAATGGTGTTGAATTACAAAAGTAAGCGTCTCACAGAACAAAGAACATTTTGGCATGTGTCTGAAATAGGTGTTATGTGCTATTTACAGATCAAGAATGCTTCTTCCTGCTGAAGTCATGAAGTCACACAAGTGAAAAAAGTGGCTTGTTTTTACCATTTTATTTAACTAATAGAGCAGATATTAGGTCATTTTCAGCCAAGATAAGTTTTGGTGTCATTACTGCCGGTTTTTGCAAAAACAGTTATATAGAAAAGCATTAGCTTATTAACTAGAAATAATTCGGTGTCATCAATACGTAGTCCATTTTCTCAGAAAAAAAAAAGTCTGGACATTTTTAATGTGTATAGCTTCTGTTCATCTAAATCAGATTTTGATTTTATACGGTCTTTAAGTGTATTTTCCTAACTTCATTATGGCAGACTTCTGTCTTGCGGATAGGTTCTTATGCTGCATTGCATTCACATCAGAGCAGAAATGAATGAATGTTCAGTGTGTGGCTTCATGAATCTGATTTACTAAATGAGATTGTTGCTACTCTTGCATAAGTAAATGAATTGCTGCTGGTACTGGAATTCATCTGATGATAAATTCTCTCCATTCTCTCTTTGTGAGTAGGAAATACGTGCAGAGAGGTGACTGCTTATATTTTCTATCTGACAGCAACCCTGATGAGATGTCCTCTCTGATAGTCCAAAACAGATTGCGATCACATTTGTCTTTGCTTACTATGTATTTTTGCTTACTTTTACATGATATTGCACATTGAGGGACAAAACATGTGGCAGGGTCAAAAAAGTTTATTTTAAGTGTTGTTAACTATGTAGTTAATCAGTTTAGGGCTAGAAAGGTGCGTCAACGTAATCGATTACGTAAATTAGTCGATTTATGTGGAATGTGTCGATTTGTTGCACTGTGTATGATTGTCCCCAATGATGGCGGCTCCAAGTCTCGGATATGCTGAAAATCAGCCCATGTCAAAAAATAATGAGGCCGATCTAAAGTTTGGGAGTTTATTTTAAGCAGAGACCAAATAAAATGGTCCTCTGCTCGCCACTGAAATGGCATAGGCCTATCACAGCAGCAAAACTTTTATGCAGGTTACAAAGCATTTAACATTGTTGGTTATTTAAAATGTCTAATGGATGAACTCACACCTTGATTGGACTCATTTATTTAATAACATGCTGTCAGTCATTGTAAAACTTTACAGTTTTTTGGACACTGCCATGATTTAGACTGTCGCTATGCTTACCGCTTACCGTGACTTAAGCTGTTAGTCCATACAGCTGCATGAACATATTAATCTCTCGAAAGTACAAAACACTTCAAGATTCTTGTAAGTAATTGCTGCTGTAAATCCCAAAAAAGTGACTGTGAACATAGTAAACAACTTTCCTAATTAGGCCTACACTGTAAAGGTCTTCACAGGTCCAAAAATTCATAACCGAAGAGACCCGTAAATGTGATACAAGGAATTATAATTTGAAAAGTTAGACCCGACCCGACCCGACTGTACCCGATCGGCACATATTCCACAGCAAATTCCTATTAACAAGTCAATAAAAATCAAAAATCAAACTTTTTGTCTCACCTTATGTTAGCAGCCTTCTCCCTTGTACGTGATACATACAACCCTCCTTGCCAAGAAAGTTCCATCCATGTTATTCCTCTCTTACTGAGTGAAAGAGCATGCTTAATCCACTCAATATTCCAGCTTCAAGAGTCCACTTGCTGTCACGGTGATGGATAACAAATACAACTTTGCAGTTTTGCCAATTTTTTTGTATATCGAGTCAACTCACATACTGTAATAATATAACTTCGACTGTTTGCCGTTTTTAACAATAATAATGATTGCTCGTTCAGTGCCATGACCGAGTCTGACCAACATTTTTTTGATATAACAAGACTGTTCATTCATAATCTTTCATAATTCAAAATTCAAAATAAAAACAGGGAAAGAAAGTGCGCGTTAGCTTCAGCAACCTGAAATATAAGCTTTTACCGCAACTTGAGAGTCTTAAAAACCATTAATGTGACAGACAGCCCATCACAGATTTTGTTACTGATTTGAAATGTTATTTAAATGCGAGTGTGCAAGGCTGCAAGCAGTTTTTTAAGATTTGAAGTTTGTTTGCATTTACTTGCAAACAATAGGAGCAGTCACAGCTAACACTTTTCTCATCGTAATTTTACATGCTGGAAGTTACAAATAGATTGGGACCCGATCCGGACCCAGCTGAGTATTTAAAATATAGACCCGAACCCGTATGAGTCCTGGGTTGGGTCTCGGGAAGATTGTGAATATCCCATCTACACGGGATAAACCTTATTGTAGCAAGGTTAAAAGCTCAGGGAAGAAGGAGGTTGGAACCGGCAATCGTTCAATGTAAAGTTTTAATCCAAAAATAAACAACAAAATGAAAGTTAAGCGGCAGCACCTCATGGACGACAGCCGAACATAATAAAAACACCAACATAAATGTCCCAGGCCTGGTCCCCTCTCCCTTTGCACTGTCGTCACTCCTCCTTTTATCTTTCTGGAGCTGTTTAAATTGTTACATTTTTTGGATTTATTGAAAAAAAATATCGAAAGAAAGAATAATCATTAGTTCCAGCCCTAAATCAGATAGAGAAGCTTTTTTTTAAAAGAAGATAGTCCATATTGGCAGCTTACAGTCAGTATGTGCACACTGTTAATAATGTGAGTTCTAGAGCACCTCTCATTCTTTGCTTTTCCTCTTCAGAGAAGCTAGCTTGACTTTGTCCCTGTCGCTTCTTTTGAAGGTGTTTTCGTTTAATCTTTTCCGTAAAAAGATTTTGGCCCGGGGTCACAGATCACATCAGGGTTGTTTTCCAATTCACTGACCATTTAATCAAGCTAAAGTCCATCGCCGCGGCCCCCCTCACTCTCCGCTTTTGTTCGCCCCTCTCAAAGGTGAAGTTGCTCTTTTCGACACACACCTCATGGTCCTGTTTCACACTGCACTTCAGCTTCATTGACCAATGGAGCACCTTGACCCAAACTCTGGAGAACTCTCAGAAACTACATGAAGCTCGCTTCTCTTCCACACTCTCAGATTTGAATGAGTCTGCTGAAAGTTGTTTTTATCAAAAGGTTGATGAACCAAATTTATAGAAATTGTTAGGCTTTTTGAGATGCAGGAGTGTTCATTCTTATGCTACACAGTACACAAAGTACATTTCATTTTCTAGTTCTTTAGTAAAACATCTATGCATATTTAAAAACCACTGGTCCTACTTTATAATAAGCATCTTTAATGTGTACTATAATGAATTATATTTAAATGCAAGTATGCACATGTACAGTTGTGTACATATATGTTTTTACATTGTCCTTATATTGTAAAAAAAAATACCTACGTGTAGTCTGTAATTACACTGTTGAGTCTTCTCTTATACGTCGTCTATCCTTAAACCTACCCATACTACCAAACCTGTATCCTTAACCGTATCCCACCCCAATAGTATTTTGCAATACAACATGAACAAAATAAGTGCATTGTAAAAAATTTTTGATGTTAGTACATAGTAGTTTGTGATACCTAATATAACGTGTGACCGAATCACTAAAGATTTTGGAAGCATCAGATTAAAAATGATGGAGAAATATAAATATCTCTTTTTCTCTCTCTTTTTGTGCATTTTGATGTTGCATGTTTCATCTCTGATTAGTGGAATGTTTTGTAGAGCATCATGGGAAATGGAGTTTTCCCACCACTAATTCCAATGATAAACATGATTATTTTAAAACTAAGTTGAAATAATGCAGGCTAATGGATATCATTAAAAAAAATTCCCTATGGAGAAAATGAATTCTAGTTCCTGACATGCTTGGCTTCAACTTTTTCCAGCATAAATGAAGTTTCCTCAGGTTAGACTGTTTAAATTAGCCCAGGTCCCCATCAGAGCATTCTGAGCATCCAGATAATGGCGAGACAAATTCTGGATGGACGCTATAGGGAACCGTATGCAGTGGGAATTTGATGACATATTACCCACAACCTTGAAAACAGTAAGCTACATTTACAATTAAATAGGTTTTGGAGAAGAGAATGGAATAAAAAACACCAGACCTTGAAATGCTAACGTAAATTGATGTGATTTATTTTCCTAATGTATTTATGATTTTATCTGGCTCATTTAATTAAGTATTGAATTTACGAATCAAGTGTGGAATTGCAGGCTACTTTGGATGCTGCAATTGGAATGCTATGAAATGCAAAGTCTAAATAAGATGCCACAGTGGAATGTGTTGCTAAAGAAAAGCACTTGCAATTTTTCTGAAAGTGTGATGTTGATTACCACAAACATACATTTACATTTGTAGAAAGAAAGAAAGTAGGCTAAGTAAGTAAGTTTTGGGGTACACTGATGCACTTTTAATAGACGTGAAAGAAGGGCCAATCTGTAAACGTTAAAATACACAATGTTATGAACAAAATGCATGTCTACCTGATTGTCCTATGAAAAAACTATATCTTTGTAAAGTTATATTCAATTTTGCTCCTTTGGCCACATCACATCCACACAGTGAAGTTTCAGGAGTGACAGCCACATTTAAATATGGGTTTGAGTCCCCTAAATTATAGTTCCATGTGTGTACAGAACACGACTCGCCCCCAAAAAACTGAGATGATTGACACTGTGGTAACCATAGCAATGTTTTTGGTGTCTTGCGTGTTCGGTATCCGCTATTCTGACCAAAGTAATATTACAGTGCCAAAAGACTCGTTTTATACTAAAGCACAGTTGACGGAGGCGTCGTGTTTTGTTTAAAGGCTGCTTCACAGAGCGCGCTCTTGCATTGTTTCCATATCCCCTTATTCTAAGCATTTTTGGGGTTGTTGTATAAGCTTGGCTCATACAGCGATAGAGTTTCTGGAGTTATTAAATTGAGCAGGTGTGAGTCGCAATACTTCGGGCTTATTTTCAGCATAAAGTATTTCATTTTGTTTCATGGGCTGGTTTTGTTCTCTGATTCGCTTGAGGGATCTGGCAACACGAGTCACTCTAACCGCTTTCCCTGTGATTTCTTGCACAGCACATACAGATGAGAGTTACATCTCTGGTGCATGTTAAAAGACGTATTTTCTCTCGTCTGTCATCTCTCGTCATGCATCATTCAGTTCGGTTCCAAACACAGTTGTCCCTACCTGCGTTTTATTCGTATTATTGTTGCGTATTATTTATTCGTACCTGAGTTAATGCGGTTGTCACTCCTTTAAATTACTGAACTGTGTGTGAACAGAACAGGAAAGAAAAAAGATTTAAAAGAAGAGAATTTCAGCTTCATAAAGAGAAATCTTTCATGTCGTTACAGTTACAGTTCATTTTTCGGACGCATTTCAGAAAGATTTTTGCGGAGACAGAGTGAGCTGAAAGCGCACCCTGTTTATTTTATTTATTTTACAAAAACACAAGGTTTTGATGTTAATAAGAGTGTACACAAAAAAGAAGACCCTCTATAGTTTATAATCATGTATTGATTTTATTTATATGGCCATTAATGACAGAGTATTTTAAGTAGGGCTGGGTATTGAGACAAATTTCACAATTCGATTCGATTTCGATTCACAAGCTTGCAATTCGATTCGATTTCGATTCAATATCGATTATTTTGGATATCAGTTACAATAAATGGCAATTTTTCTCAAGGGAATCAAATCTCTTAAATGCTGTAAACTATGGTCTATATATAGTCTAGTTGTAGCCTATAGGCTTCATTAGCCTAATATGAATGTAATAATGAACGGTTTTGTAGCTATACAAACACTTAAATTACACTTTTATTTATTTTTATAATAAGAAGATTATATGAAATATAAACATTTAAATGGTGTCTGTCATAAAAAACTTGCCATATTTATTCAAATATGCATTAAATATTGAAGAACACTAACGAGTGTGGACTAACGAGTTTATGTGGGTTTTCTGAGGTAAATATGACGATGACATTGATTACAAGCTGTTTAACTGACGTCTTTCCACGGTTGAAACACAGATTGAGCGAATCAATGTGACATGATACGGATTTCGATAAGTTGTACTCTATCTTTTAACACACTTTCAGATGCTCATTCATGTTTATTTCGCGCTGTGACTGGTATTATTAACCCGGAAGAGAGATCAGCGCTGCTGCTTCTCCAGAGCACAGTAAGCTACATTTACAATTAAATAGGTTTTGGAGAAGAGAATGGAATAAAAAACACCAGACCTTGAAATGCTAACGTAAATTGATGTGATTTATTTTCCTAATGTATTTATGATTTTATCTGGCTCATTTAATTAAGTATTGAATTTACGAATCAAGTGTGGAATTGCAGGCTACTTTGGATGCTGCAATTGGAATGCTATGAAATGCAAAGTCTAAATAAGATGCCACAGTGGAATGTGTTGCTAAAGAAAAGCACTTGCAATTTTTCTGAAAGTGTGATGTTGATTACCACAAACATACATTTACATTTGTAGAAAGAAAGAAAGTAGGCTAAGTAAGTAAGTTTTGGGGTACACTGATGCACTTTTAATAGACGTGAAAGAAGGGCCAATCTGTAAACGTTAAAATACACAATGTTATGAACAAAATGCATGTCTACCTGATTGTCCTATGAAAAAACTATATCTTTGTAAAGTTATATTCAATTTTGCTCCTTTGGCCACATCACATCCACACAGTGAAGTTTCAGGAGTGACAGCCACATTTAAATATGGGTTTGAGTCCCCTAAATTATAGTTCCATGTGTGTACATTTCACGGTTGAAACACAGATTGAGCGAATCAATGTGACATGATACGGATTTCGATAAGTTGTACTCTATCTTTTAACACACTTTCAGATGCTCATTCATGTTTATTTCGCGCTGTGACTGGTATTATTAACCCGGAAGAGAGATCAGCGCTGCTGCTTCTCCAGAGCGATCTCACGCCAAAACGGCAAAACGCTATTTATGTTTTTGAATTTCCAAAGAAAATGGACGTAATTTGTAAATTGAGACTTTGTTTCATATCAATAGTAACAAAGGACAAAGATTATTGCGATTTGTTGGATGCACGCAGCCGCGATACAATCTCTCATTCATTCATATGAAACAGGATGACTAATCGATTTAAGAATTTATTTAAGAATCGATATCGGTTTGTAAAAATGAGAATCGATTAATATCGAGAAATCGATATTTATTATCCAGCCCTAATTTTAAGTCTATGTTGCAGATATGTGAAAAAAGAAAAAAATGATAAAAACGCGGGGCGCGTTTTTGGTCCCCAGAGGGTTAAGCACTAAAAGGTGAACTGACAACTGAATTTAACTGAAGTGTGTATGTGGCCTTTGTTGCAGTGATATGGAACCCTAAAACGAGACCGGTATGTAAAAATGCACACTGCTTTACTGCTCATATAATACAACAGATTTAAACAAAGGAATATATGAATGAAGTTTCCTCTTTTAACACAAGATAAGCTTTACATTTCTGCTTTTAAATCCTCTAAGCATTGTCCCCATTCAAATGCGCTGTAAGTGCCTTACCTCAACATTGATTTTTTTTTTCTTAAAGAGAACGAGGGGTCAAAGTTTTTTTTTTTTTTTTGTCGTTGTAATCAACTTTATGGCACAAACACATTGAATCTGGGATGTTCCTTAAATAAAAGCACATCTTAGATGATCTGCAAAAATTCCAATCCAATGTTCCAATTTAACAAAACGTTGAATACATGCATGCACTCAGCACATACTGCTGCGTGAGTGTGTGTGTGTGTGTGGATCAGCAGATATAATTCAGGACTATAGACACTCATACAGGCTGTGTGAATGAAATGAGCAGTCAGCTGCGGTCTAATCCCTTTTAGGCTGATATTGAATGATTCCCATCATATAAATCTGATCCTACAAACTCAACCTCAAAACCCTCCGCTTCCTTTCACATACCATTCTGACATTTCATCTTATTGATGCTAGACAGATCATAATCTTCAGTACACCTCTGGTTTAGGGTACTTACACAATTGAAATATTTTAAATAAATAAATCAACAAATAAACATTTTTCCTCTCAGCACATTAAAGGCGATAGTCCTTGGCACCAAAAAGCATATTTTCTCATGACTGCTGATGATTGAATGTTTGCAGCTATATTCAGAGGCAGTAAGTTCCCCATTCGTCCTCTTTACCAGTCAGAGCGATGTCTGTGCTGGTGGTTCTTTCTCTTTCTCTCTGTTCGGATGACAGATACACTTAGCGATGTCTCAGATTATGGCCATGACTGGCACACCTACTCCAGTCACTATGGCAACTCACACATCAGCATTCCTTCTTTCTTTCTTATATGGGATTGCTCTATATGGACTCTTTAATGTAGAAATTTCTGATACTGTAATTGTCCAACCTTTGATTGAATTGACAGTGGCTAACTTTGTGCTTGGAGCTTGCTGGATGAAACACTAGTCTGTAAGCTAAAGACATTAGTGTGTGTTTCTCTTGCTTATCCCAGCTCTCATCTCTGACCTTCCCTGCAGCGTGTGTTAGCGAGACACCATTAGCGATCCCATGTGCGACTCTTACTGTAGTAATATGATGAAGGTAATCCAACCCCAGGGCTGCCTTTCATTTTATAGATAAGTCAATATTAGACTCTAACATTGAATTTGTTCTTGTGTAAATGTGAAGCTCTCAGGGTGGTCTGCTCACAGCCTTTCTTGAGAATGTTCCTACTCAATTAACTAATGGACTCAAATAAGGTTGAAAATGAGTGTATGGGGTCCAAAATGAGCTATCACACCTGTCAATGGCAGGTGAAATAAGACTTGAAGTTACCTTTTCCATGAATTCACTAGATGTTTGTTGTTGTTAGAAAAAAAAATATTACTCCAAACAGTAATTTCTCGCCAAAGCTGAACATTACTGAACAAAAAAATAATGAACTTCTCCCATTTTCTTTAAAACAAATTGTTAGGATGTTTTGAGTGAGCCAGTGCTTCATTCTTGCTTCTTAGACTTTATACTTTGTCGTTAAAGAACAGCTTTTAGCCATTCTAAAGTATTTAATTTAAACAAAGCCCTCAAACAACGATATGAAGAATTTAAATCCCTCTGTCCCCTGCTGTTTGTCAAGCATTCGATTCCTCAGGAAACGAGAGCAGCCCATGCAGAACTGATGCTGTGCTTCAAATTTATGCATTCTTATGATATTTCCATGAACGGTCTTTAGTAAAACTGCAAATCTCGAGACCTCTCATTACAGAACGTGTGAATATTCTCAGTAAGTGTGACTATTTTGTCTCAGGGTGATATCTGTATATGTCCTCATGTTTTTTGCGTATATTGATTTGTTTTGCATGAATCAATGGCAGGCGTGGTGTTTTCCACGCTTATCAGTGTTTAATCGCTCAAGTGCGGGAAACACCTTCGCTTTTGGTTCCTTGTGACTTTCCAAAGGTTAGCCAGCACATTAACGCTCTCATCCATTCAGCAAACAGAGCGGGCGTTGCTGTTGCACCTGGAGTGATGCATTGCCGTGCTGGAGCGCTATGAAAAGCTATCGAATACTTCGCCACATTTTCCAGCTTATTATCCCTTCTGTGATCTGTTTGTCCGTATTCCTCCCTCGCTCTCCTCTGTCTTGGTTTGTATGTCTGTCAGAGACACCAGATGCCCCTGAATGGGTTTTTTTCTTCCCTGTTTTCATCCCAAACAGATACTGGCCTGCGAGCCCGATAGCAGCCGCCATAATAAACTATGTGCTATGTGAAACGCAGGCCCCTGCAGGCAAGCAGCCAGACGTGCAATGTGCAAGAAGATGAGTGTTGCCCGCCTGCGCTCTCTCTCTCTCTCCCTCCCTCCCCAGGTCTGGAAGATTGCTTTTATACAGCCCCTCAATCAAAAACTCACACTGCCAAGCTGTACTACAGCCACAGATGGGGGTAGAGCTCACCTCACATCTACAAAACGCTCTCCCCGGTGGAGACGACGGGACGGATGAAGGAGGGGTTAAAAACAAGCAGAAAGAGGAGGGGAGAAATAAGTGAGTCAGTTCAGCGCTGATTAATTAATAAGGTCGTTAGCCGAGGGGTGAGGCGGTTAGACGCAGCAGATTGATATTCCACAGAGATGGCGTACCGCTCGCGCCCAGCCTCCCTCCATCACCGCTGCTGATCTGGCAGGGCCGAGGGGTCGTTGTACCCCTGGGAACGTTTCGAATTAAAAA
Source organism: Pimephales promelas (assembly GCF_988280905.1). Taxonomy (NCBI): domain Eukaryota; kingdom Metazoa; phylum Chordata; class Actinopteri; order Cypriniformes; family Leuciscidae; genus Pimephales; species Pimephales promelas. Next base: position 27,509,874 of record NC_142782.1, read on the forward strand.
CACTGACCTGTGACATCACTTCCTGCCGACGCAGCAGTGCTGTTGGGGGCCGTTGGAAGTTTTTGGGCTCCTGACACTGTTTTTTTTTTCTGCATTGTGCATGTTATATAGAGCGGTTGTGGCGCTTCTGAAGTGAATGGAAGTGAGTAACAATGTTGTGCCATTATTTACCTCCTGCACAACCACATCTCACTCTCTCTCTTTCCATCAATCTATCCACCCCACGTTGCCTCAGCCTCTAGAGGGTCAGAGGCAATAACACAGGCCCACTTCAATTTTCTCATTTCAGCTGCTGTTGATAGGCCAACAGCAGCAGGACAGAAGGCTAAATCTATCATCCTCCACTACTGAACGGTGGAGGTCAAAAGCTGGCATCCGTACAATTGTAGGAAATCCCTCCTTTTGCGCCAACGAACGCTGGATTTATGCAGTCTTATTTATTTGCCCTTTTCTCCTTAAAATCTGCATATTCATTTGGACGTTAAAAAGATGAGAGAGTACCTGCTGATAGTAACAGTGTGAACTGTCCCGGAGAGTGGTATTCATAGCCTCAGTCTCACCTCCAACACATAAACAAACACAACACACACACACACACACACATTCTGCTGTAATATTTATTTCTCTCTGACTCATTCTCCGGCCAGTGGGGGATTTTGGCATCATGTCAGCTCTGACCAGGGGGCTGTATTGTAATTATAGCAGATTGAGAAAAAAACTGAATAACATATTGACTCTCACAAGCCTGTGGTAATTTTTGTGTGTGCATGTCTGCAGAAAACCTCAGTATAGTGGCAGACTTGAGGGGCAAAGAGAGAGAGAGAGAGAGAGAGAGAGAGAGAGAGAGGGAAAAAAAAGAAAAAAGTGCTTGACCTTATCTTCCTGTAAAAGACCAACACACACTGAAGCCAGGGCTACATTTGCTCTCCAAGCTGCCCATCTGCCACCCCCGTCATACGATTGGCTTCTGGCCCAGAGGAGGAGGGCTCTTAAACACCCTATGGTATCAGAATGGGATATTTGTAGCTTTTAGTGCATTTATATCTGCTAAAATGAACTTTTACCATCTTTCTCTTCAAGGAAAACAGAGCGAAAGTACAGATGACTCATTTTTTTTTTTTTTTTTTTTACAGTTTTCTAGAATAAAAATGTCTGTATCCAAAATAGCAACAAAAGCAACACTGAGACTGGTAGGTCACTTAACAATGACAACATGTGGAATGTAGACATACAGCCACAAAATATTTTTTTGTCTCTTTTTTTGTCCAATGTCTCGCTAAATCAACCATACAGAAGGTAACAAAACATGGGCTATGTTCAGAATAGCACAAGACCATACTACTCTTACTATTGCTACTTTACAGTTATATTATGCACAGTATGCAAATTATCTGTATGTTTAGACTACCTGATCTTCTACATTTTCCAAAATGAGCAAATTGAATGTAATGCACTCAACTTATCCTTTCTCTTCCTGTAAAATCAGCTGCATTTTTTTCAAGATAACTGGATGCTGATCTGTGAATTAAGGTCAGTCATGTGACAACACAGCAGCATACTACTATTTTTTTTTTTTTTTTAGTTCTAGGCAGGATACAATGTATACTGCTCAGTATAGGATGAAGAGTAAGCATTCTGAACAAAGCCATTTTATTTTATATTGAAGTGGACTAGCTTTTCTATAGATCCCTTCTGAACTTCCTGTTTCAGCAGGAAGTGTCAACTCTGGTTGCTTCATGATTGTTATGAATTTTAATGTTTAAAGAATGATTCTGAGTCTTTGGGTCAGGAATTGTCAATGCGATTCACCCGCAGGTCAACTGAGGTTTCCTGTTTGTTGTAACATCCTACATCAACTCAGTCCGTTTTTTTTTTCATCCATTTCTCTCCCTCTCTTTCTGTTTTTTTCCCTCTCTCTCCTTCCATCTCTCTTTCTGTCTGAGCAGTGCTGCCCCAATGGACTGCTCCACTGACAGAGAAGTGGACGCAGTAAGAGAGAAGCTAAAAATAACTTCAAAAAGCAGTTTGCTTTGACATCCGAACCCAAGTGTGTATTTCCCTTAAAATGTGTGTGTTTGTACAGAGCCTTTTGTGATGGTGTTCTCACTCCGGTCTAAATTTGCTCATTGTGCTGCTGGCATGTTGGTAATCACGCCCGTCTCGTCCTGTGGCGTAAAAATAGAAAAGCAAACACAAATAAATAAATTAAAAAAGAAATCTAACAAGGCTCCAGCACAACAACATTACACCTCCATGGAAAGTTGCATTATTTTCAGCGGAATTCATTTGAATTTGATGAGCCATGAAATATGAATGGAAAACATGAACATATCTGATTAACCCGGGGTAGACCACATGCCTGTGCGATGGCAGAAAGGCGAGAGATCATGGGGAGAGGTCACAGTAAAGGCCTCTCCATGGCTTTTAGATGGAGAAATTGACCTTTTGTGCTGATCTTCAACAAGCACTTAAGGTTTAACCCAAATCTTCATATTAACCATCACAAGACAAACCAGACAAATGGTCTCAAATGTGCAGCAAAAGGGCATCCCCTGCCAAAAACCATTTCTCTCGCCCAGCTCTTCTAAAGTCTGAGGTTACTCCCACAGGCTCACTTCAGTCGATTGGATGGCAATTTGAATACAATTAGCATATCATCACAGCATGTGACACGTCTGTTTGGAGGAATTTACAACTGTTGGAGGAACCATATTTAAACTAACTGTTTTCTTTTTTTAATCTTAAAATGTAATTTAGAGAAGATTTTTTTTCAGCGTCATTACTCCAGTCTTCACTGTCAAATGATCGTTCAGAAATCATTCTAATATGCTCAATAAATATTTCTTATTATTATCAATGTTGATAACTGTCCTGCTTAGTATTAAAACAAAAAGCTCTAAAATTTCTAAAGAACACCATTTATTTGAAATATAATTCTTTTATAAAATTATAAATGTCACTTTTGATTAATTTAATGTGTCCTTTTTTAAGAAGAAAAAAAACTGCCTCCAAATTTTTCAATGGTAGTGTAGAACAGAATACAATTGATCCATTTTTCTGTCATTGCAGATTATGCGTGTATAACAAACTCTGTAAATAATATATCAGATTCATGAACAAATGAATCTTATGAGCTGATACTTTTAATGAATCATTCAAAAAGGATCACTAGCTTCAGTCGAAATGAATATTTTGGAGTACTTGGAGCCAAAAATGGGAGGCCATCCTTGTTGCAAGACGGAACAGGACTTTGGTTATATCTCTGTTTATATTGTTTATTATTTATTGCTTGTTTTTATTGTAAGCATATCCATCTTTAAACTCTTCATTCTCCGCATTTTCATCATAGGGTAAATGTATCATTGAGAATATTTGAACCGGGGGTCCTCTGAGATCCCCCCCCCCCCAATTAGAGAGGTCTGGAACAATAATGCTAGCGCTTAATTGCATTAACATAATGCCTCCTAACGATCATTACACTCACCAAAATAGTTGTGATAATAAAGCCATTACTATTTTGAGAGCACAATTAGCCTACGGTGCCACCCTTTGTGATGTTATAATTACGACATTTAGACGTGCACGCACATTGCGTTCCTCATGCTGTTGGGAGGAGAGGACTGGAGGCGGAACGGTTGTCATAGACCGGGGCAATTTATGTCCTCGTCTGAAACGGGCTTGTCACCTGCATTCCGCCGCACTACCCGGCAGCGTCGTGAGCTGATTGGTTGCATAGATAGACGGCGTTCTCCAAATCTTGTCAGAGGTGAAAGAAATGGCTTAAGATAATAGAGTTAGATGGATAGATAGAAGGGAAGAGGAAGACATGGAGAGAGTGCTGGTGAGATATAGGAAAGGATAGAAATGGAGAAAGAGATTGGTTTTCATGCCTGGTAGTCAGCAGCTCTGTAAATCTCAGAGGACTGAAGAGGGGGAGCAGAAGGTTGATAGTCATCCATCACTTTTGACAATTCCACCTCTCTGTTGCCACTTACTTGACGGAAGACCCCGTGTGAACGAGAGAGAGAGAGACCAACAGAGAGTATTTTTATAGGGGAGGTTTTTTTTTGTATGGCAACACTATTCCATTTTGTTCCTGTATTTGTCTGATCCTGAGTGAGAGATTGTGGCACTTCAGTTCAGTTTTGCGGTTCGGTTCAGGGCCAAGTAGCCTTGGCTTGGGAATAATATTAGGGTGAGGTTTTTTTTTTTTTTTTTTTTTTTTTGGTGACCTATCCCTTTAAGTCATGTCAGAATGTCGTGATCCATGAGACATCAAAATGATCTAATGCAATAAGGTTAGAAAGGATGTAAAAAAACATATACTCCCTGAGAGATCCATGGATTAAAATGCATCGTGACTTCATTTCATTATGGGAAATGTAAGTTGACGAAGACAAACCAAGAACATTGATTTTTTTTTTTTTTTTTTGCATACACAATAGCGTGACTCGGGCCACATGAGCCACCGGGATAGGGTTAAGTATTATAAACATGTATACAAAGGTCTTTTACTCATAGATGTGCACGGAGCCATCAGTAGGTTAATGGAATGCTTTTAAAGCTCTCCAAGCATCATTGTGTGAGTGACTGTGACCTTTTGCATTGTGTCGTCTGTGTTTTGCTGGACCGTCAGTCAAAGGCGATGGAGAGACCTAATTAAACATGTTACAATCACATGTTGCTGCCACACAATGGAGCAGTAGATTGCGATTGCCTTTTCACTGAATATGGTAAAAGCGCCCACTTCCTGGTTTTCCAGTAGAATTAAATAATCCTGCACAAAAGGCTCTGAATGCCTGAACCAAACAAAAGGTCTACATGCCTGCTGCTTCAGAAATGCCTGCCGGAGTTTTCTGTTATCTGATATCACAGTTATTGAATACAACCCTTTTTTTAGAAGGAAATTAAAAGCTGACATTAAATTGCAGCTCAACATGCTCGCAGCTTGCGAGTATGTGAAATTTCTCTTCTCTAGAATGTGTTTGTGCTAAATCAGATTAGTTTTTTTTTTTCATAGCAGAGCTTTGAAGTCAGACATATGCCTTGTTAGCTTGTTTCTAAAGGTCCTGTGCCCAGTTGCACCAAACCCTTTACAATAGTTCAGAGCAGTTCTCAAGTCATTTTGAGGTCTCCACTGGTCCACTTGGATCCGAAAACCCAAGGTCCGTCCCGAGACTGAGAGTGTTCGGTTCCAAAACTTCACAGGGTTCCTCGGACGCTAGCCGTGTTCGGTATTATTGACCTCGGGTCTATTATAGCCTGTTATTGTAATGTTGCAGTGGGAGTTTACATGATTTTCCAGCATGTAGTGTGATGCTTTCTCTAGTGTGTTGAAAGTCTCAGTGTGGCCGGTACCATGAGTGCTCGCTCTTGTGTTTGAGCACGAGCACTCTTGTAAAAAATTGGTTGCAATCTGAAACATCACAGATAGAGGCCGCTAAAAAATAGATATGGCACCTTTAACAATTTTATTATTTAAAGCAATTCTAGGAAAACGTTATCTGATTTTTTCTAAGTTCTCTCTGAATCTGGACTTCTTCGTGCAATGGACTGCTGATTTTTGAGAAACGTTTGTAACCCCACACACAGAAATCCATTTATTCACTAACAATGAGATCCATCACGTAAAGCCACTCGCTTCATTACGCTGTGGGGGGTCATGCAGGGCTTTTCTTTGTTTGTTTTCTTTGTTTTCTTTTTGTTAAGGGGATGAGGTGAATAGCATTGCAGACAATTCATAATTTGTTAGGCTATCGATGTAATTTTTTATTGAACTATCAAATTTATTTTTCAAATCCACTGGTCACAATTGAAAGCCGAACAAATAACTTGTATTCATCTGGCGGGCAATAAAATCAAGTACTTGGGACTAATTTTACCAGTTCTGTCTCGGGTCGGGTTTTACTTTAAAGAAAAAAAATATGCTCGTCGAGTCCGGGTAAGGAGTGATTCGGGTCGATTTGGGTCGGGTCTATTGATGCAATCTGTATTATCACATTAGGGCTGGGTAATAAATATCGATTTCTCGATATTAATCGATTCTCATTTTTACAAACCGATATCGATTCTTAAATCTCAAGAATCGATTAGTCATCCTGTTTCATTTGAATGAATGAGAGATTTTATCGCGGCTGTGCGCATCCAACAAATCGCAATAATCTTTGTCCTTTGTTACTATTGATATGAAACAAAGTCTCAATTTTCAAATTACGTCCATTTTCTTTAGAAATTCAAAAACATAAATAGCGTTTTGCCGTTTTGGCGCTGTGGCGTGAGATCGCTCTGGCGCAGCTCCAGAGAAGCAGCAGCGCTGATCTCTCTTCCGGCTTAATAATACCAGTCACAGCGCCAAATAAACATGAATGAGCATCTGAAAGCGTGTTAGAAGATAGAGTACAACTTATCTGAATCTGCGTTTCAACCGTGGAAAGACGACAGTTAAACAGCTTGTAATCAATGTCATGTATCGTCATATTTACCTCAGAAAACCCACATAAACTCGTTAGTCCACACTCGTTAGTGTTCTTCAATATTTAATGCATATTTGAATAAATATGGCAAGTTTTTTATGACAGTCACCATTTAAATGTTTATATTTCATATAATCTTCTTATTATAAAAATAAATAAAAGTGTAATTTAAGTGTTTGTATAGCTACAAAACAGTTAATTATTAGCTTCATATTAGGCTAATAAAGCCTAGTAGGCTACAACTAGACTATATACAGTATATAGACCATAGTTTACAGCATTTAAGAGATCTGATTCCCTTGAGAAAAATTGCCATTTATTGTAACTGATATCCAAAATAATCGATATTGAATCGAATCGAATCGTAATCGAAATCGAATCGAAATTGCAAGCTTGTGAATCGAAATCGAATCGAATTGTGAAATTTGTCTCAATACCCAGCCCTATATCACATATATTATGTTATATACAGTATATATATTTAAAAATACAAATATTTTATAATCACGCTGTCAGTCATTCAAGTACTATCAAACTATTCAAGCACACAGAAAACAGTAACCAAATACTGACGTGCTGTTTGTGAATCCTGTCTGTGTGACAGACACACACTCGCGTACACAGTTCTCTTTCACACTTGAATGGACAATAACAAAAGTATGCCAGAATGCCTGCTTTGTCCAGTAAACTCGTAAGCACAGTCTTGAATAAGTTAAATAAAGTCTTAAACCACCGTAAAGTCAAGAGTCGTGAGGATATGTTTCAGATACAGTATCAGATTCATGTGCTTCAGATCTTAAAGTGACAGTAGCCTAATTAGGCTGCTGCTGCTGTCAGTGATTATTCTGAATCAAAGAACAAAAGACAGAAAATCACTCTTGATGCTCTTGACTGAATAACTTGTGTAGCTTTCATAAAGATTACCCATTTGATCAAATGTTTAAAATAACTGTCTTTATGTTGTTTGTGCATTCATTTGGAGATTAAAATGAATACAATATAAGAGATATATTAAAAACATTAATGTTAGGTGCGATTAATTGCGATTAATGACAGAAAAATGTGTGATTAATTCGTAAAAAATTTTTTATCGATTGGCGGCACTATGTACATATACTGGTGACATTCAAAGCAAGGTTATATTTCCATAATTCTCTCAAAATTGCATGATGAAATTGAGACCTATTTAGCAAAATTACATTTTAACCTTCATAATTAAATTCCAGATGTACTTTTTAAAAGTACATATTTAAAAAACACTTGTATTTTGCAATATATTATTCATTGAACAGACAGTTAAACACCTTTGTATGTGGCTCACTGCACTGTATATTTAACCCCTGTCAGAGTGACTATGTACTTTTATATGACCCACTGCATGCTGCATTATTCAGTGTCATTAAGCTAATATATCTACATTGAACTTTCTTAGTAAGAACATGACTTACAGAGGGCAAAGTACATTATTTATGTCTCCCTCCATTTAGACAATTCTCTTAAATATTTCAGCAGTGTTTTCCCTAGAGCAGGGCTCTGCAGATCGATCAGTATCAAAAGACACCGTTTGCCCCGAAACACTGTTTGACATCCAGCTATTTCTGGTCAGGAACACTGGGTAGGTCGGTGATTCTTGGCAGCCCTTTTCCTCATTCGCTTTTCTTTTAGATTCTTTTTCTCTGTCTCTTAACAGTGTTAATCATTAGTTCACCTGTGCAACTCAGAGCATCTTGTTGTTAAGTTGCAGGAGAACTGAACCTCTAGAGCATGTGTGTGTGTGTGTGTGTGTGTGTGTGTTAGTTTGAGACTCGGAAATAAGAGGATTCTTCTTTAATCCCAGAATCAGTTTTTAATGAGATTTTTACTAAACCTATGCAGCCAATAGCTATATAACAAAAGTAGCAGAGAACATAAATGAAAACAAACATTGTTTTTGTGCAATGGTTTCACTAACATGCTGTATTATTAGCATAGTATGTATTCTTCTAACATTTCTCTCTTCTTCTACATGTGATGGAACAGCAGCCATTACTTCAGTATTCAGTGTCACATGCACTGTCATAAGTCAGTTTAATATGTTGATTTGGTGCTCAAGAAACATTTCTTATAGTTATGAATGTTGAATGTGCTGCTTAATATTTTCCTGGAAACCTTGATCCTTTTTTGAGGATTCTTTTAATAGAAAATTCAAAACAACAGATTTTATTTAATGTATAATATTTTGCAATCTTTTGTAACTCTGTAAAAGTCTTTTACTGTCTCTTTTTATCAATTAAATGCATCCTTGGTAAATATATTTGAAAAAATCTTAATAAAAACAATTACTGACTCCTACATTTTAAGCAATTTTTATGCTTATGTTTAAATAATTAAAATAAATTAGTATTCAAATATGTATTTAGAATGTTAATAGTAATTTATTTGTAATGTAGATATATATTTGTGATATAAATATAAAATTATAAAATAAAAAAGGTGCTCCACATTGATGTAGTTAATTTTTTTTTTTGTCCTCAGTGAACAACATTTATGTGTTGATGAGGTGGTTTCTTCCTGTCTTAGTGAGAGAAATTGCCAGAATAACCTTCAGAGTGCACCACATTTTAAGTCAAAAGTCAGGCTCTGTGACACAAGACTCCAGGTGAGTGTGAATATGTGTCAGTGTAGAAAGCACTGAAAGGACTTGACATGCCTGATGGAAATGACATCTCAGGCAGGCTGGATGGTAATGTGTTCCTGTCTCTCTATCAGTAATTAAATTTACCGTTCTCATAGTTCCTCCATGACCAGCTCTGCACTGAGCTGTGCTGCTTTGGGAACCAACTCCAAATTACTCCTTAGTGTAGATACATTGGCTTAACTAACGCAAGGGAGCCCACCAGTGACTTACAGTATGTATGTGTGCATTTTTTTCTCTTTTTTTCTTCCATAAAGCTCTTAATGAGCCTGAGATGAGATGTGTCCAATTTAACCAACACCCCTCCCTTCTTCTGAGTAACTCCCCTGTTGACTGTGATGATGCCGTAGGAAATAATGACATAGAGAGGGAAGCTTCTCATGGTACTGTGAATACAAGTAGTGAAGAGGTAAGAATGATACAAATCATTTCTGACAATGTCAACTAAAGGAGTCAACTTTAAACTTCACAGCAGCACTCAGCTTTGTTGTGCTAGGCTTGTCTGAAAATGACGCCCCTCTTTGCATGAGCCTCATGGGAAAACACCCTCAAAATGTTATTTAAGTTAATGTTAGACTGTGTATGTTTGGTGTGATTGAAATTTGTAATACTTATCCGTCATGACGCTTATTATATGGCTTATAATATTTGAGTTTGGTTGGTCAATCAATAGTAAATTCAATAGGTAAATATTTTTGTATAATAACTGCTAAAATGTGGTTCATGGCCTCATACTGGTACTTTTATATTCCAACAAAATTGCTGCCAAAGTTCCACATACTGACTAGTAAAGTAGTAGGTAGTAAAATACCTTTGTAAGACTTAATAATATTAATTTGAGTATACATGTTGAGCATTAAATGTTTTCTAGATGTCTAGAGGTTCAGGGGCCAAGTTAAAGCAAGAAAATGAAAACATTGATTAAAAGAATAATAACAACCCTTGAGAAACATTGACTTTGATGAAGTCAATGTTAAACATTGATGAAGATTAATAACGATTATTTTGCTATTGCAATATTATTGTAGAATATTTGCTAGCCCAATTGTTTTCGCATGTTGTAATGGATTGTTTTTCATAGCAGAATCTTAAGATAATCTGCAAGACAATAGAGATTTGGAGATTTGTGGGATGCACATCCAGTGCATGAAGCTCCCGTTCCACCCTATCCCAAAGATGCTCTATTGGATTGAGATCTGGTGACTGTGGGGGCCATTTTAGTACAGCGAACTCATTGTCTTGTTCAAGAAACCAATTTGGAATGATTCGAGCTTTGTGACATGGTGCATTATCCTGCAGGAAATGGCCATCAGAGGATGGGTACATGGTGGCCATAAAGGGATGGACATGGTCAGAAACAATGCTCAGGTAGGCCGTGACATTTCAACAATGCCCAAATGGCACTAAGGGGCCTAAAGTGTGCCAAGAAAACATCTCCCACACCATTACACCACCACCACCAGCCTGCACAGTGGTAACAAGGCATGATGGATCCATGTTCTCATTCTGTTTACGCCAAATTCTGACTCTACCATCTGAATGTCTCAACAGAAATCGAGACTCATCAGACCAGGCAACATTTTTCCAGTCTTCAACGGTCCAATTTTGTTGAGCTCTTGCAAATTATAGCCTCTTTTTCCTATTTGTAGTGAAGATGAGTGGTACCCAGTGGGTCTTCTGCTGTTGAGGCCCATCCGCCTCAAGGTTTTGCATGTTGTGGCTTCACAAATGCTTTGCTGCATACCTCGGTTGTAACGAGTGATTATTTCAGTCAAAGTTGCTCTTCTATCAGCTTGAATCAGTCGACCTATTCTGCTCTGACCTCTAACATCAACAAGGCATTTTCGCCCACAGGACTGCTGCATACTGGATGTTTTTTTCCCTTTTCACACCATTCTTTGTAAACCCTATATATGGTTGTGTGTGAAAATCCCAGTAACTGAGCAGATTGTGAAATACTCAGACCGGCCCGTCTGGCACCAACAACCATGCCACGCTCAAAAGTGCTTAAATCACCTTTCTTTCCCATTCTGTTTTGGAGAACAGGAGATTGTCTTGACCAGGACCACACCCCTAAATACATTGAAGCAACTGCCATGTGATTGGTTGATTTAGATAATTGCATTAATGAGAAATTGAACAGGTGTTCCTAATTATTCTTTAGGTGAGTGTACATAAAGATATGGTGGAATCTGGCTTGTCAAAATTAGCCGGAATCTGCTTGCACGCTTTAACCTCGCACACAAGCAGATCCGTTTGCGCTCTGGAGATGCGTTCGGTCTGTCCATTTGCATTTTCCACCATGTAAATAGCGAATCCGCCATGGCGCGAGTGCAACTGACTTTTGAAGGGAATGGGAGATGAGACCCTGGTTGGTTTATTTCACATTATGCCCAAAACACACCCACACCCTACTCATTAAGAGAATGGGAACAACCTTTTTAGACCATGCGCCACGCGCCCAGACCATTTTTCCTTTTGTTAAACTAGCAAAAGTGGATTATGCCACTTGTGCCCTGCGTATTAGACCATGTGCTTAGATAGTTAAAATAGGGCCCAAAGTGTGTTTGAGTCTGGCATGCAAATATCCCAATCCTTTTCCATTTGTTTTCTACTCCTATTTAAAATTTCATATGCCTATTTATTTTGTTAGCTGCATTTAGCATTATGTTTTCCCCTGCTGTCGTATGACCCAGAGAACCACTGTAGGAGAGAGAACTGACCCTACCTTGTCCCACCATCAAGTCAGACAAACCCCAGCAATACATTCCAGTCTAGACCCAGAAACCACCTGCCAAAGCAGACAATCTGAATTTTGTGGTGTAAAAAAAAGAAGAAGAAAGAGTGGCGTGATGTAAAGGTAGTGGAATGAGGATGTATTTGCCTGTGGGGAAAAAAAAAGACTGAAAGTAGGCTGGCAACAGATGTGTAGGGCAGTAAAAGTGTAATTGAAATGCCAGCAGCAATGGTCTTATCTACCCGTTCCAGCAGCTACCTCGCGTCTGAACATCAGTTAAATGTCATTTTAGCCCTGGCTGATTCAGGCCGACCACAATCCCCCATCTTCTGTGACTGCAGCCACTGATGGGAGGGGAACAGCGGGATGGATAGATGGGGGGGTGGTGGAGAAAGCGGGCACTGAGAAAAGGAGAGAATGATTGTAATTGGATTTCGTTTGCACACTGTTGACTTCCATCACCTGGGCTTAATTGGGAATTTGATATGATTTATCACATTTACAGTTTGGGCATGTCATTATTAGCTTTGTCTTTACTGTTTATACACTTCATATTTCATAAACTTCATTCTCCCATTATATGTTAGAAAAAAGGGTTCGAAGAAGAATCCACCTGCCCTCAAAGTGTCCCAATCATGCTGCAGTGACCCCAGGTCTTCACTACCCTGCACCACACTTGCGTCAAATGGGTAAAAAGAGGGATGTGACAATAGAGCACCCTTAACTGTAGGTAATAGGCCTTAAACCAGACACCAGACTCCAAATCATTTGCTTCTACTGCACAGTAGAAGTAATGTATGATATCTGTAAAAGATATGTACCTCTACCAGTGGGAAAACTTTTTTTTTGATTTGAGGTTGTGTCAATTATAGAATCATGGCTTAAGCAAATTGGTATTGGTCATAATTGTGCTTTAATTATTATTATGAATAGTATGAATTATTTTGTTAATGACTACAACTACATTAGCATTATCTAAAATAAATATTATTACTTAATTTGTATGTTTTTTTTGTTGTTGTTTTTTTAGCTTTGGTCTCCCATTCCTATTCATTTTCAGTGCATAAAAATATTGATGCAAACTGTCACAAACTGTTCCTCTCTTAGTGCAAGGGGTTATGGGTAATATTAGCCCAAGTACCCACTGAAAATATTACCCTTTTGGAATACTAATTTGATTTGGGACATACCTCTATATCTGTATACACTATGGGTAGGATGCAGCTCGAGTGTTCTCTAGGTCCAACAAACCCTGCGTCTCTTCACCTCTAAACAGCCTGATCTTCACTTCCTGCAGTGTTGTGTTTCTTTTTAAACTACAGTTGCAGACAGTGTTTTGTGTTTTGTGCAGTTCCATATGTTGGTGGAAATGTTGAGAAACTCACATCCTTCTACAGTTTTGCCTCAATTGTCTCGCATGTGTTATAAGTTCACACAATCTTCGCATTACGTAGTCAGCGAGATCCTGCAAGATTCTTTTAACACGTTTGGTGTCTCGTACAGCACTTCCCATTTGCGCTGCTAATTTTGAAACTCACTGTGAGGTTTCTTGAAGAGAAGCCCGATTGAGTATTTCTGATCTTTGCTGTTAGTTTTAATGGTTCATAAACTTTTTTTTTTTGTTTGTATGTTGTCAATATGATTACAAAGCACCACAAATTGTTCCATCTGCCTATGGTGACACACAACAATCTATCAGAAGCTGCAAAATACTTAGTGCCATCAAAGTTCAATTTCGATGTTTTATTTATCAAATTCATAACACACAGTATTTGCGGATATTTTTAATGTGCTATAAAGGTCAGACTGCTGCTATGATTACCACAGAATTGTATCTACCGTCACTATGGCATCTCTGGGGTATTTATTATTCAGCAGAATGGACTGGATCCAAGCCCTTCCCTGGAGAATGACCTGTTGGATTTACCCAAAAAAAAATTTGCAAAGTTCATGGCATAGAATGTAATACATATAATTAAGGTTTGTTTTGTTTGAGATCGTTTGCATTGGCAACTCGGTGAGAATCAATTTCATGTTTTTTTTTATTTGCTGTAAGCCACTTTATTTATGTATGTATTTATTTTAACATGTATTTGTTTCTTTATAGTGATCTAAACAATTTAACTGTCCCTAAATGTCACATACAACAAAAACTAAACTCAATTTCTGTTACTGTAAGTCCATTTTAATATTGTTTTGAAGTGCACATTTATAGTTTGTTTTGTTTTTCAGTTTCAAAAAGCATGTCAACTCTCATTTTTGTAGGTTTTTTTCCACCGCTGTGCGCATTTTCATATATAAAAAAATAACCTTGGTTCCATCTCACAGAAATATCTGTTTTTTTTTATTGTTTCAGAGGGTGATTTTCAACATTGTGAACTTCAGCAAGACCAAGAGCCTGTACAGAGATGGGATGTCCCCCGTGGTGAAGTCGACCAGCCGGCCTAAATGGTATTCATACCCTCTGCAAATATCACATCTCCACCTACACGCTGTTCACCACTGCGCTTTCCACGCTTTAATTCCAAATAACAAATCCACGACTACTCTTCCATGTGTAGTTTCCATGTGTGTAATGCTGGCCCAAGCATGGGTTCCACACATGCCCTGCAGACTCGGCGAATAAGACTTGACTGTGTACACTCTCGTCATTTCTGACTCACAATATCTGTCTTATCTCTCTTCCACAAACAACAGGATTTTTCGTGACTACCTCTTTTGAGTTTTTAAACTGCCTGTGTTCCTTAAAGGAAGCATTCAACACTTTCTCACTTTCTCTTCCTTCTCAAAGTTGACAATGGTGTGTTTGATGTTCCAGATGAGAGGTTGTGTTGCTGGGGATGTTTGGTCACCATGGTGACGCCATCTGGGTTGAAAAAGGGACAGTAACAGGGCTGTTGATAGAGGAATTGTGAGAAATGCCAGGGAAGGAAGTGAGCTTCAGGCTGGACAAACTCATCATAGGCGCCATTTTCTCTAAACGTGTTTGTGTGTGTCTTTTAATCAGCTTGTCTCTTTGCGCTCTGTCAGCGGTAGGGTTGGTTTTATTAGACACACATCTGCCTTCATGGAGGAGGAGATGCGTGAAAGACAAATGTAGTCCCCTAGCTGTGTGTATTTTTGGATGTCTCTTAAATGGCTACATTTATTGCATCAATGTAAAGATAAGATCAAATCCTTCCTGCTCTATGTGAGATCTGCTATTCTTCACATATGGCTTATTTGATCTCTTGTCTATGATTATTCCAAATGCTAAATCTCCATATACACTTTTAAAGACTCAGTGTCTCAGTTTTGTTTTTGTCTAGTTGTTGTGTACTTTAATAATCACAGCCTAGATGTGTCAATTACAACATATCTCTGATTATTTATGTTTTTCACACAAATTTGCTTTTATTGTTATTATAAATCATTATTATTCAATAATATGAAGTATTATTACAGAATAAATCCTTATAAATTCATGAAAATTAATTAAAGTGGGAGGAATTAAAAATATATAACATATTATATTAATTATATTTATTAGTGAAAACAGTGGTTTAATTTTTAAGGATTTGGAAAAAAGACTATTATACCCACCAAGGCTAAATTTATTTGATAAAAAAATAACGCATTATATTTATGCAAGGGGAAACTGATATTAGAGCTTTAATAGTTTTTTGTTTGTTTGTTTTTTTTTCACTTATAGGAGCGTTTCAGTCTTATAGTGTACGACTGTTTTTATAGTGTGCCTGTGTACTTTGAGCACTTTCCAACAACTTTGGAAAAAGTTAAGTTTGCAAATCCCTAATTACTAAACACGTACCCTGACACACACACACACGCCGATACATCCACGCCTCCTATCAGTATCAATCAGAGTTGTGCATTACCATTCAAACACTCATCTGCCAGGTTGAATTTTCATGGGTCATGCAGTCTGGGCAGGTGAGGCCTGTCAGAGGTAATAGCAGGGAACTGATGGATGCAGAAGTGTGTGTGCATCCATACGGGTGCGTACGAGAGCCACTACGCCACGTTATCCTGACACGCCGAACAGAGGTCATGTGACAGAAAATACCCGCTCAACGGAATCCTTGACATCTGTCACGAGTCGATCAAGGGCATTCAGACAAATGGCAGGCATCTGCCAAGGGAGCCTGTCTTCCTCTGCCAAACCCTGGTCACGGCCTAATGGGACAAGACAATTAGATGGAGATGCTGCCGGAAAACAATGGACTGCAAAACATTTCACAGTCAAGCTGACGTCTCCTACGTGCCCATGTTCAACATTTCCCTCAGGAGAGTGCTAGAGGTATTTAAGAGTTTGTAGCAAGTCATATCTCAGTTTTTATAGGCCTGCGCCCCTCAAACCTCTCTTCAGAAAATGAATTGCTAAGGTAGCACAATTGTGATAAAAAAAATACATGTTTTAAAATACATTTATAAATACACACAATTACATAATATTTCATTCATTTGACAATATTGCAGCTTAATTGGAAATGATACAGAATAAAAATAGTATGCTCACAAATTAAATTTACATTGATTTTTCACTTTTTGTTCAGGTTATCATAGTTTTAAAACATGCAACATTTTGTGTTTTAGTGATTTTCGTACTTTAAGATTTACATACAGATCAGGTACGAGGTAAAAACATTACAAATCATTAAAAAAAAAAAAAAGCAAAAATAAAGTATGGAGGCTTGGTAAAAGTTTTTAATGTGACCTTAATACAGTATAACCGAAAAGAAAAAATTTCATCAGTTTTTGTTGGTTTTAGTAAAAATCAACCCCTTGGAGATAATTGTGTCCATAATTGAAGAAACGCCTGATTTTTAAACATTAATAACTGCTACAAAAATAAACAATATGAATAGAAAAACAGGAGTAGACCTTAATAATTGACCTGATTAGCTGTAATCCTGCTCTCAAACATGTACACTACAGTATATCACAGTCAAGCTCAATTAGGGTTTAAAAGAAAAACTGTTTTTTCTTTTTCTTCTTTTTTTTTTTTTAAGATATAGCTGCAGAGAAGGGAACAAGACTGCCAGGGTGAACTCGAACCCAGATCACCAAGAGCACAATAAACTCTCAGTATACTCCCTGTGTCACAGCTTCAACCATCAGTCTTATTTCTATTCTCTGTGACGGAATAGAAATAGACGGAATTCGCACAGTAATTTAATGCATCACAAAGTCACCCTTCTATTATCGAATTCTTTAAAAACTTTTTTGCTAACAGGAAATTGAGCAATTTTTGCTAACTTTCTAACATTTTCATAGCAGGGACAGGGAGGAGGCGGATTGACATTAGACGACATTTCTTTTATTTCCAAGCAGCATCAAAGTCATTGTCTGAATCATGCGTTTTTTTTTTTAATACCAATCTGGAGCTCAAAGGACCACCGTTTGTGTTTGTGTGCGGCATGTGGTGTGAAAATAAGCCTGTAGCATTTAGAGACTCTGAATACCCAAACGAAAGCGACAGAGAACCTCTGTGTACAAATGCCACAGTGATAGTCATCTGATGTCTGGATCAGGGTGAGCTGATCATACCGCATGCTGCTGTGCCGCAGACTCGGGCATTAGGACTTCAATAAAGCGAGGAAAGAGCACGTAATTCTCACACAAACGCAAGACGATCCTCCGTTTCTCATCCAATTATAGAGATGTGAAAACAACATGCTGCGACGCAAAGGGAGGCCTTTTTTACACACACATTTTTACACGCAGGTACACATGCTCCCTTCTTCACAACACACTCAAGCACACACGTGATAATGGCTATATGTGTAAAGCGGTGTGTATATATAGCATTTAATATATTGTGTGTGAAACAGATGTGAACATAATGGTTCATGTGATCATGGACTGTACCACACTAAATTCTATGCTAGTAGGTGCTGATTTAGTGCTGGTCAGTCAGTGTAGCCATGCACTGCAAAAATACCTGTTGAAATTTGTTGGCCAAGGACATATAGCTTGTTAAGCTAGTTCAATACTCTTTGGTATCATTTTGTGTGTGTGTGTGTGTGTGTGTGTTATAATAGTTTAAAAAAATTCAGTGGCTGTACAATATTTTATCACCCCATATACACATACAATATACAATCAAATTCTGCGCAACGACGATGAGTGAGTGTTTGTCTTTTTCACATGACAATGTTGTTAATATTCCATAGTTACCTATTTAATACAGTGCACTTCAAAAGATTTGTAATTGTAGCATTTTGGACAATATCATCATAAGTTCTTATCATTTTGTAATGACTTTGCATTCATTCATTTGATTTTGAGCATTTGAGCTGTAAACCATTTCTAAACTGTGTTCTGTTTGGTCTGTTATGTAGCCTACTAACCAAAAGCTGCAATGGTGTGCTGACTGAATAATATATATATATATATATATATTAGAGCCCGACCGATAAAGGATTTTGAAGGCCGATACGATACAAATATTTTTGGGTTTTAAAATCCGATATTCCGATATATCGGCCGATATTTTTATTTTTTTATTAAATATTGTTGGATTTCACACACGTGTAAAAGAAAAGCTAACTTTTCTGCACAAGATACGTTTGATACTTTTTCTCTATGTCTAAATGTTCACTCCTCGCAAGTATAACTTACATTTTACAATGCAGGGACTGTAACTAGAGATATGCTAGTTATAAATACAGTAATCATTACTTTATTTAGGCAGAAAAAGTTCATTGTGGTTTCCAAGCTCATTAATGTTAACGTTAGCGGTCTTCCACTGATGATAGTGGCATTAGCTAGCTTTGTGGTTAGCTAGTCTATGATGAGCCATAATTTAGCAATAGATAACATCATACTGCAAATTGTAAAACATACATTTTCAATATATTAGGGCTGTATTCAACCAAAGAAATCCTTAGTCGACCAAAGTCGAGTCCTGCTCAACGATTAGTCGACTAAAAAAAAAAAAAAAAAAAAAAAAAAACGTGATGTTTCGATTAAACATTTTTTAAACAATTTTCATTGAGCATTTATAAAACAACAACGAAAAAACATCACAAATAAATAAAACTATAATAATAATACAATTCTTTGAAAATTAAGTGATTTTTAACTGCAAAAAGTGAAGAGCTCTGTCCTAGGTCTACAGTCCCAATCGCGCACCTGACCACACCACACGCTGCAAAAAATATAACTGCTATCTTCCACATAATGAAAAATCCCAACAAAAGCTCTCGTTTATACAGGCTTTATATTCTTCTTTACTTTCAAAGCTATGGGTTAACTGTAGTCCTGACGATCAAGGCGTTTTAAACAACACTCAAAAAACCCCAAATAACTTAAAAACAATACTATAATAGGCTGTAGGACCGCGTATAGGTTTATTTTCGTTTTGTTGCATTATTTAGGCTATTTTCAAATGCGTCAAGTGTACAAATAAAAACGAAAACATTAAGAAAACACAATCTATTGAGTCAGCATGATATATAGCCGTTAAAAGGCTGCTCACGTCTTTTGCGCGCTCAAGTTCGATTTTAAATATAGACGCGCGACTTGTGCGCTCATAATGGCAACGCGATCGCCTCCCTCCACAGTCTTGTCGTCTTTGTTTTAAAATGCAGCCAGACAAAATATTTAGATTTCCTGGACATTTTGTCGACTAAAGCCAAAACAAGCAGCGTTCTAACTGAATGAATACAGCATCCCTTACCGAGCGCGAGCAGCAGCGCAGTCAGCCACAGGTGCGGTTCCCGAGTGTATTATGTGTGTGCGCTAAACTGTGGCGCAGTTACAAAAATAGCCTAAATTACAGTTTTTCTCAATTGCTTTGGCTCAGTTCTCAAATGTTTTTTTTATTTCCCAAAACATTAAGTTCATATCTCTGAACAATTCGCTTCTTGTTCACATCAGATTGGAATTTCTTATTGATTTGAGAAAATTGCAAATGTTTTGGCACATGTGTGCAAAGAGTACATACAACTGTCTGCAGTTTGGACAACAAATAATTGTATATGGCTTGTTGATCAAAACTGATGACTCGATTCTCACTTACACTGTCAAACACTTCAGAACTTCTCAGACATTTTTTATTGTGTAAGCCATCACATTCAAAACGATCTATTCAATTATCATAATTAGCATACATGAATGTATATTCTAAAATATATCTGAGATTGACATTGTTTGTAATGTTTGCTAAATTGGCACATGACTTCTAATTGCATTCGCAATCTAATTGCAAATTACCTCTAATATGAATCAACCATTTAACCAATCAACTTTGGGAGTATATATATATATATATATATATATATATATATATATATATATATAGAGAGAGAGAGAGAGAGAGAGAGAGAGAGAGAGAGAGTATATATATATAGAGAGAATATATATATATATATATATATATATATATATATAGAATGGAGGACATTCACAACCCTGAACTGCAGCAACATGCTCATGGAAGAGCAATTGGAAGGCGTGTAAGAATACGTGGTGGTGGTAGAGGAAGAAATAATCGAGGAAGAGGTGGAAATAGAAGAGTTAGAGTCTCTGATGAAATCAGAGCCACACTTGTGGATCATGTCATAAATCTGACCATTGCAGGGGATGGGTGCGGCATTCAAGGAGATTTTTTCCATGGTGTGTGGCAATGGTAACATCAGATGTGATGTTGATGAAAATCTTTGGCCTGACCAACGTGTGCGACAAGATGTCCACCAAGAATAATTTGTTTCTTTTTTTTTTTTCCATGAATGTTATTTATTGTTTGTGTATTTGTGGTAATACACAAATATGAAATGTAAAGTGAAATTTTGTTACTCAGTTACTTTACATGTACAGTCAGTAAATACACTTGTATTGTGTATATACACATGAAGTACAAAAATAAACACTGTAAAAATACAAATGTTCATAGATTTTTTTTCTCTTTTTTTCTACATACTATTGACTTTTCTCAACAAATATGAGATTTGTTTACAATAAACCCTTCATTTTCATGGTTGACTGTTGTGGTGAAAAAACAACTAAACATTTTGACCAGTGTGGCTCACACAATGACAAAAATACTTTAGATTTTGGTGGCCTTGGCCAAATCATTGACAAAATAACTAGGTTTTGAAGCATGAATTAAATGTTTTGGGTGAGTAACTACATTTTGCAGACATGCTATAAAGTTTTGAAGTTCCTGCAAACAGTTGTGACATTTGCACTCACAGTTTAGAGAATGTTAAGACTGTTTCGAAAAATGTGCCAAAGCAATTGAGAAAAACTGTAAAGCATTTTAAAGTTGGGGACAAAACATAGGCTAATTATATTTAGAATACAGTAATAAATAAATGCTTATAAATGAATAAATATCAAGGAGTAAGTCATTGAAAAATTCCTTCTATTGGTAAAAAAAAAAAAAAAAATGCAACTGGTCGACCAATAAGAATGTCAGTCGACCACGACGGCATCGACCGATTAGTCGACTAAACGACTAAAGTTGACAGCCCTACAATATATCAGGCCAAGGAGAGATGATTGAAGTGTGTTTCATCCGTTTTTATTTTATTTTTTAAATATTCATTTATCGGCCATTATGACTGCCGATACCGATATTATGGAAAATGCCTAATATCGGTTGGCCGATAATATCGGTCTGGCTCTAATATATATATATAAAAGACACCTGGGACACATTTAATCAGGCACCACAACTTCCAGAGTGGCATATCTTACTATAACATCTTTATATTACCATAATTATGTAATCAAAAACAAAAATAATTATTGTTAGTGTTCAACGTGGGAGCAACTTTAATGCATTTATGTCACAAGATAAGAATATATGCTTATATTGTCCAAAATTCAACTTATTGTCAAAAACAATATTGTCTCTCTAAATTTTACTACCTTTTTCTGACTAGCAATATCAAGAGGGGAAAAATACTTTGGTTGTGTTTGTGATTGAAGTAGGTAGTTTATTCTTTAGTGTCCTCCTTGCTTTTATAGTCCTTACGTGTTGCGTGTGGTTGTGACAGGCTGTGACAAACTAAAGACTATTGGCAATCTAAAAAGAAATGGGATGAGCCCTTCAGTACAGAATGTCCCGCCCAAACATATGGTTTCAACAAAATATGTGAGTATTCTTCTGTGATTCCTAGTTCCTGAGGGGCAATTTCAGAAGACATTGATTCAATCTCAATGTTTTGAGCTTCAAAAACCCCAAACAGCTGTCTTTCATTTCTCTTGAGCTTTTGGTTTGTATTGTTGTTGCCTGTGAATTTCTCATTCACATTTTCCTTTTCGTTCATTTTCCATCATGACAGCAAAGTGGAACAGCTCAACAACTGCTAATCTTTCTTTGAGAAGTAGATATGAAATAAAGCAAAGAGCAGCGTTAACTGTCTGATCCAGCCTCGTATGCAGCATTGGATAAAGTCACGGAAAAAAAAAGATTGAGCGTGGGAGAAAGAGAGTGAGAAATGAGAGAGAGAGACAGTTTACGAAGAGAACAGATTGCCATTGCTGCTTTTATCTGTGGAAAAAGTCACTTTTAACCTGAAAGTTGAAACCTTTATCTCTATCTGCAGAGACCGTTATTCCTTAAGGCTGGCTGATGCTGGAGCTCTGTGTGTGCGCGCACACGGGTATGTGTGTGTGTGTGTGTGTGCGCACGCCGCCTGGGGCTCATCTGTTCTTGGCCCATGATAGACAGACAGGCATCAGACTCGATCTTGGATGTGTGCATGCTTGTTTCTGGATATATGCGTGTGTTTACGTACCTGTAGTTCAGCAATAGGACAGAAAATGGCCAATGAGCGACCATAGTGTGTTGCTCAGAAACAGTGCTTGCTTACTGATATAGACAATATCTCCCTTTGGAGTAATATTTTTGTTTTGTAACTTTGCAGATTGTAACAAAGTTCAAGTTTAGGGAAGAAGGAGGCAGGATCCGACGAACTCTCAACGTAAGCACAAAATAAACATACACAAGTTCTAAATAAAAGTAAACCGACAGCCCCTCATGGACGACTGCCGCATAAACTAAAACAAATCAACAACATAAATTCCAGGCCTGGTCCTCTCTCATCCTTTACTCTTGTCACTCCTCCTTTTATCCTTCCGGAGCTCCTCCATGAGACTTGAGTAGATACGCAGGTAACCTCGCTCTGTTATCCATGGTTTTCCGCCCCGCCCTGCTTGCCACATACCCCCATATAAATAAATATAAAGTATTGTAGCTCCTCGACTCGGCCCGTTTCCACAGTTCTCGGCCCCGTCCTTCTTGCTACATTTTGCCAGCACTATTTGTTACATTTTTCTAGTTATTTTGAGCTATGAAATATTTAATCTCCTAGAAATTGCTGTGTAAAACTTGCTTGTGTGATTGGCCAACACAAATTGATGTTAATGATGCATTACTTAATTTGAATTGGAATCAGAATTTGGATCTGAATCAAATGAATTGTCATGGAAATTCTTTGTGGAGAATGTAAATATTAATATAAGATATAAGTGTGCTCAAGTGTCCCAAACCGGTTCGTCTTCACCCGCTCCCAACTTGATTTTTCTTTTTTTGCTTAGTTTTGAAGCGTCTCATTGAAACAAAAGGAACTGAATGGGAATGGTTTTATATATATATATATATTTTTTTATTTATTTTTTACATTGCAACTCACAATATATGCATAGGCTACATTCAATCTGCACACAATTAGCAGAACCGCCTGCACCCGCCTACAACAAATTTAGTCCCGTGTCTCAACAAATTTAACCAGGTCTCATGGGTATTCTGCAAGAATGCAGATCTATATCGCAAACAAATCTCTTAAATATATTTCAAAGATTCAGTGCCATGAACAACTTTTAGCTAATCCAGCAAACTTTTAAAAACAACTTTTTTCTTGGTTAAAGCCTGTGTACCTTGACTCATAGCCAGCCAATCAGGTTGGAGCTTGCCATATTTGTGTTCAGTAAGCATCAGAGAGCGCGAGTGGTCTGGGAATGTGGCTGGGACTGTTGTTAGCTTAATGGTGGTTTTGGAATCGTTATAGGTATCTCTTGCGCTGTGGTTCGTGTGGTTGTGTTTTAGCAGGCTGGCAGCAGTGAGGAGGACTGGTGCATTGGGCTTATTGCTTTTAAGTGGGAGGATGAAGTGGTTGTGAGCTCTTCACAGGACTGAAAGCTGTTTAGCATTCAGCGAAAGAGAGAGAGACCTTTGACTGCTGATCCTCCTGACACATTAGATCCATTCTATGGCCATATTGAGATTCTGGGTGCTTATTCTAGGATAGACTGTACCTCTTTTTCTTCTGCATCATTGGCTCTCTCAGCTTTTAGTTACTGTCTCTCTTCCTTCTCAAAAGTGATTTTGCTGCTTGTTTCATAGGTCTGTCAAGGTTTTGTTGGCAAAGTTAGATGAAACTATATATTGATGTTTATATAACCATATTAGGGTTTTACCAACACTACCAGAAAGTCAGTAGTCAATACCAGTAAATAAAAAAATAATTTAAAAGTTAAATCAATATAAATGTTAACCAACTGTGGCCTGTAGAATATTTCCCTAAGTACTTATTAAGCACTAATAACTGCAAGGTTTTCAAATCATTATTCAAATAAAAAAGTCTGTAATCAAAATAATGAACAAAGGAACAAATCACAAGCAAAAGGACATATATAAACCGAGCAAAGATGCAAATGACGTAGTTTTTCATGGAAGTAAACATGTATAAAAATTGATGGTATTCAGGTGTTCCCTATATGTGGGGATAAAATTTAATTTTTGCCCCCCATGACAGCTTATAAATCATACTAAGTTATGTTTTTTTTTGTTTCTGTTTTTTATGTGAGGGTTGTGTTTAGGGGTTAGGGGATAGAATATAGCATTCAGTTTGTTCAGTATAAAAATCATTGTCTATGGACAGTCCCCATGGAAACCCAATGTGTGTGTGTTTGTCCACTCAGGTGCAGTAGGTGATTTTGCAGTTGATTTAGGTGATTTAGTTGTTTCCTGTATATTTGACAATTTCAGTCTTAGAGCCTGTTTTGTTGGTCTTAAATGTGCTTAACTTGTTGCTCTTTACTGTGAACGCATACGTTTACTGAGGCTAAATTTAATGCCCTAACATAGAAAGGAAGCTAAAATATAACGAGTTTAGCTCAATTTTGTTTTAGCCTAACATGCCATGGCCACATTAGCACCTGCTGGTAGATACTGGAACTACACTACACAACGGCAGCAAAAATTGTCCTTCTCTATTGACAAAAATTAAGTAACATGTATTCTGACAATGTACTTTTTTGTCAGTTTGAAGTTTGAAGGCAAACACATATCTTTAGTTTTTCTAGAACAATTTGAGTTTAGCCATTTCTAGCATGTTTTTAGCATACGCTAAAGTGAGTTTAGGTTAGAATAATATGCAGAATGAGTTGTCTCTCCATGTGTATCTTCCTTTTTCTCTTTTTTTTCTCATCTCTTTTTATAGAAAGCTTTCATTCACACTCCAAGGTGACAACCTTCTCAACTTGGAGAGGGGAGACAGTACACCCCTCCCTTCCCACCCCCCCCCCCCCCGCAGTGTGGGCTTATTTGTTAGCCTGATAGAGCGAAGAATTAGCAAGCAGCTTCTTTCTGCCGGCAAAAACGGCAAGCGCAGCGAGTGGAGTGTCACTGAGCTTCTGGCGTTCTGGGTTCTGTGAATATGGAGAGCTCCGTGGCACTCTCAGCAGATGCTGCTGGGAACTCCCAGCATGCAGTGGAGGCAGAGAAGAGCGGGTGCCATCCGTACCGAAAAACAAGAAACTTTTGCAGCGATCAGACCTGCGCTGGATGTCATTTCAAAGAACAGTGAAGGATTGCAGCTGTGATTGCAACAGAGCTTTTCATCTCCTGGCACAAAGCTACAGAACTGTCACTTGTGAATTAATGGGGATTCAAACGCCTGCAGGAGAACTGCAAGGCAAAATTACGCTTTTCATAAGGGGGAGTGGGGTAAGATGCGTCACAACTTTAATCTAGCAAACTGGGTTTAATGTTTGTCACATGACTTTATATTCAAATATTTTATATCATTTGTGCTAATAATTTTCTCTGAATTTAGACTTCTATTGCATTCTAAAATAGAATTAGGTTTATTCATTTAAGCATTTCTCCTTGCCTGCAGGACAACATCAGTAATGTGGCACAGCTTACCCCACTCATTACCATAATAAGTAGCTTTCTGCTGTCCTTACGTTTATGTATTTAAAGAGATACATTTAATGGTGCATTTCTCCTCTCACCAGCAGCAAAGACCTCTTCTATCATTCCTCAAAGAGAAAAACTATTATTGAGAGAAATACTTTCAAAAATAGCACAGGGGTTAGTGGGGAAATAACCTTGTCCAAGGGTATGTTTTTATGAAAAAAAAAGCGTGGAATGAAAACACGCACACACTCGCACGGTAAGGAAGTTTTCCACTAGCAGGACTGCTCCACCATGAGTCCGCCTGGCAATTTTGCTTTTGTACTAAATCCTTCCTGTGAACGTCTGATGTAACAAAATAGTGAAATTGTATTTGGAGATGTCTCCGGATCCACCAGAGAGGCTGCTAGCGGTAATTGCCCTGTCAATCACTGGGCTCCTGCTGTTGAGTCTGATTGGTTAAGCTGTGGGTAGGGGAAGCTCACCTTAGAGGAGAGGAAACTCTTTCTTCACTCTCCTTCTTTATCCATCTTTTTCCTCTCTTTCTCTGTAGGCCCCATGGGCCTCTGGTTGCCCTGGGAGTCTTCGCTGCTTACAAGACCGGTGTACTGTTAAAACAACAACAAAAAAATGTAAGGTGGCATGGAAAACAGTTTGGAAATCGTAATGCTTTTTTGATGAATAGAAAGTTCAATGAACAGCACCTACTAAAGCATGTATCAAATATACATCTTTTTGTAACATTATAAATGTCATCACTCTCACTTTTAATCAATTTAAAGGTGCAATGTGTAAAAAAATGGAGTATCTATTACCACAAATGCAAAATGACATCCAAAACAATGTTTTAAGTGGTGTGTATAGAACTTACTTAATAAACTGTAATGTTACTAAATGTTACCGTTACTAAATAAACCGTAATGTTTTTATTACCTGAGAATGAGACATTTATATCTACATAACCACGGACACCCCCTTCTATGAAGGTCGACATATTGTGAGGTCATGTTTGTACCGTAGCCGACCGCGAAAAAACGTTTGCTGTTAAAATCATGTAATTTTTGCTGCACGCACCTTTGGGCTGATACGGACGCGTCGAGTTTAAACAAGGCTTTACGCTTTACCCAGCTCAGCCACAGTGACAGCTCGTGTTTAGCCAGCTAAACCTTTGGTACCCTGTTAGAAAAAATATATAGCTGCATAGTTTCATGTGGTTCTTCTCCCTCGTTGTATTATGGGTTTGCTATGTGGGGACAAATGTACTGGTTACGTTCGTGAGACAATCAGCTGATTACTATTATTATATTGTATATTAAGACCCTTGAACTGCACTTGACTTTGGAAGGCTTTGTAAACTTTATTCATGATCCATGACAGTGACAATGTTACACACTCTTGGCTTACTCTGGCTATTCAGACGACGATGTTTGTCCAGTTTTAGCCGCTGTAGCTTCTTCGAAAAGGGGGAGGGGTGAGCAGTGGGCTGAGCCCTTAGTGCAAACTCGCAACCGAACCGCTAGATGTCGCTAAAAATCACACACTGCACCTTTAATGCATCCTTCACAAAAAAAAGTATCACAAAAAAATCACCATTGATAATAATAATTAAATCTTGCCTGAGCAGCAAATAAGCATATTAGAAGGTTTTCTGAAGGATCACGTGACTCTGAAAACTGGAGTAATAAAATGCTGAAAATTCTGCCTTGGCTTCACAGGAATAAATTATGTTTTTAAATTTAATACAAAACAATTATTTTATATTGTAATAATATTTCACACTAATTGATTAATTGAATGCAGCCTAGGTGTGCATAAAGTATTTTTTTTTTTTAAACATTAAAAAGTTGTAATGTTTCCCATTTTGAATTGTTTTGCTGATAAAGTAATTTGGGATTTTAAAATGCAAAATAGAAGTTTATTTCACTTGTGGAGCGTGTATATCTCTCCACACAAACCAAATATGAAACAAACAATCTTCTCTGCCTCGTTACAACATCATGAAGTGAGCGATAGAAGGACAGTGCTGGGTTCGTTGAGTTTCTTTTCTTATATATTTGCCATTAGACTGAAAGGCCATTTTGTTTTGTGTCCCCATTCTGTCCCTTCCAAGAGGCTCTGACGCTGGAACTCTGTGTCTGCGTGGTTTATGGCTCAAAGTTTTGAGGGTCGCTCCAAACATCTGACACAATGAATGCCAATGTGAGATGGAGGAGCTTGGCACGGAAACTATGATGGAAGTAATTTCGTAATGGCTTGCATTGCTCTTTGATTATAGTAGCCAAGAGGGGGTCCGCTTCTAAATGGAAATGCATTTGTGCTGCAGTGCATTAGATTGATTAATCTTATTTTTGCCATTGCTTAGCACTTATGTTTTTGAAAGTATGTGTATATCTGCTTTACTGATCTCAGGTCACAAACCTAAGAGAGCTGTTTCTAAAAAATATAGATTTGTGTTGTTGTTTTTTTTTTCCTGTGGATCTTTTTGTCCTATGGCCTTGTGCAAGATGGTGACATTTATGTCAGGTAAAACTTAAAAACTTAAGACCTTATAACCGTCGCATGAAAATAGACATAGAGATGGGTGATAATGCGTTCTTTTCGATACCAAGTACTATCAAGGCCATTGTCAGTACTCTACCAGTACCTGTTCATTTCTGACAATAAAATTGGTAATTATAGTCATTTAATTTTTTTTCTTGCATAAAATCTCTAAATATTTAGGATCTATATTTTATATTAAATTTTATATTTCTTGTACATTGGGGTTAACTATTCCTTTAAAGGTTCTCTAAGCGATGCTGGGCCAAAACATTTTTTGTCACATACATCAAACGTCTCCTCACTATCGGCTAGCTGCCTGTCCCCTAAACACACTGTAAAAAAATGCGGTCTCTGTAGACACCACAGGCTCCACAAACGGCAACAAAAACAATCATGTCTTACCCGGAATACGAAACCTAACAAACAGTGTTCCAGCCAATCACTGGCCAGAAGTATTTGAGGGTGGGTCTGGGGGTTAGTGCGCGTGCACATGAAGGGTGTGTGTGTGTGAAGGAGAGCAGCGAAGCATCAGAGGGAAGTTTGAAAAATTACCGACACATGACCAAAGAGACGTCGTTCTGAGGAACAAATTAAAAAGAAGAAGGAGTCGGATAAAGAATGTGCGAAGTTCCGAATTTACATCGGTAGCAAAGCTTTTGAACGATGGCGAGAACTCCGGCAGCAGAAGGGCTTACAGTCCGACATTCGGGTTGCTCTGTTTTTGCTTGAAAGGTGGGTAACATTAAATTGTTTTTTTTCCTTCTAAATTGACGCTTATGTTCGCCAAACCCACACAAGGATATAATTAGCTAGAACTATGCACGTTCACAATTATTTCAGGAAGCACGGAAGGGAGGGGGAGGAGATGAGATGCGGAGGAGGGAGGGTCTAGCTCCGATTTGTTTGAAAATATTCGAACGTCAACACCCAGGATCGCTTTGAGAACCTTTAACTTCAGCACCTCTTTGACGCTAATCAATGTTAATATGTAAGTACAGTTATACTTTTTAGCAATGTACAGTCAGCCAGTTATTTTTGCAAAACAAACCTTGACAGGGCCTGACTGTACATTATCCTTTACCTAATCATGTACACCGTCTTCTGCAACATCAGGAAGTTACAGAACTTTCTTGAAATCTTCATCAGGAAATCTTCCGCTCTGATTCTCCCAGGTCTCCACCATCTTCACACCAATGTGGCTGCCCATCCCCTCGCACAATTAATCGTGTGGCATGCTTTTAATAATTGGCCTTTTAATTGTCGACAAATGAAGAGTGATGTAAAATAGCTAATAGCTTGTACTAATTAATAGGGGAATTGCAGGCTTGTTAATTAAGGGCATACAGGACAAGGACCGGCTCGGCTAATTTGAGCAATAATACCGAGCCCAAGGAATCGTCTCCAAACAAATCAACTCCCTGTTTCTGTCTGATCTAAACTCTTAGTAAACTCAATCAGTGTCACCTCTGATCCGAGAGCATCTCTGCCTGTCTGTCTGTCTCTCTGTCTGTCTATCTATCTATCTATCTATCTATCTATCTATCTATCTATCTATCTATCTATCTATCTATCTATCTATCTATCTATCTATCTATCTATCTATCTATCTATCTATCTATCTATCTATCTATCTATCTATCTATCTATCTATCTATCATCTATCTATCTATCTATCTATCTATCTAATCTAGAGCTGGAAAAACTAAACTCTAGTCATGCCAATCTCATCGTGGATAGAGTCGACGGGTAGGCTTAACAAAACGACGGCAAAGATGCGATGGTTCACTGCTACTTGAAAACAAATAATGGCTGCTGCTGCTACTGGCGAACCAATGTCTTTCAATTCGGCTTTGGCCGCAACTCTAGATGATTTAAAGTTAAGCTTTTCTTTGAAACATGAACAAAGAATGACACTTGAGTCATTTTTAAAAAAGGAAGATGTATTCTGTGGAGATGTGTGAGATCGCTCTGACTACGTCACCTTCGTTGCTCTGGTTGGTTGTAGCGCTGTCCTATTGCGTGCAAAGGGAATTTGAAAGACAACCGTTTATCCCACCGCTCTTATTGAGCGCTGTCAATGGTGAGTTCCCTGACCTAACATCCTGATCTAGGTCTGTCATGCCAGGCTAGGAGTCACTCTGCACTGGACAGAAATATGACATTAAAGGGATACTCCACCGTTTTTTTCATATTAAACTATGTTATTCCCTTAACTAAAACGAGTTAATACATACCTCTCTATGTATCCCGACATACATTATAGTTATACACTTTACACGCTTAGAAAAGTGCAACGTTTTATTTTGTGTCACCATTCTTGGTCGAGTTACACTACTCGAGTAACTGTATTTAAATAGGGAAAATGTGGAGGTGTTTGGTCGCTTCTCTGCTTGGCCCATAATGAATGAACTGGGCTAGTTAAGTGCGATCAAAGTGTCTCGCGCTCCAGAGCGATTGAGTGCACACACTGAGACAAGAGAGGTATGTATTAACTCGTCTTATTTACTTCATTTTTTTTGGAAATAGGCTCATTTTACAACTCCCCCAGAGTTAAACAGTTGAGTTTTACCGTTTTTGAATCCACTCAGCTGATTTTCTGATATTTAAAAGAATATCAGTATCCAGACAGTTTCTGGTCTCATTGACTTCCATAGTAGGAAAAAAAATATACTATGGAAGTCAATGAGACCAGAAACTGTCTGGTTACTGATATTCTAAATATCAGAAAATCGGCTGAATGGATTTGAAAACGGTGAAACTCAACTGTTTAACTCTGGGGGAGTTGTAAAATGAGCCTATTTCCAAAAAAAGTAAAGTATCCCTTTAAGGGAATAACATAGTTTAATATGAAAAAACGGTGGAGTATCCCTTTAAAATAGTACCAGAGCATCCTCAGTGATTCTGGAACCAGGCCTGCTATTCACACATGCGCACGAAAATTCAAACACAAGTAATTTTAACACCCAGTCACATACCGCAGGATTGTGTTACGAGGATTTCTTTTAGCTTTGATGGAATAAAGAAAAAGTCCCTTAGTTGCGGTTTTCTTGGAAACAGCCATACGAGCGCAGCCTGTAGCATCAGGTCCCTGGTGACCTGCATTTAAGGGCTGATACTTGAGTTCTGCCGGGAGAAGCACATTTATTTATTATATCATATTTGGACACTTGACCAACACTCTGTGTGTGTGGAAATACACAAATATTTACACCGACACTTGAAGGGCTTTTAGCAAACTAACACCTCTTTCTTTTGTTGCTGAATTTCCCCAGTCCGCGCCAAACATTACCAACATGTCTTTTCTCTGTTTCCGATGTTTGTGTTCCAGGATTAGACGTTTCCTTTCCCCCTGGCCCTTCCTGAATTTGTCTTCATGCTGCTTTGTAGAGTTTGGCTCTCCTAACATGAGCTGTAGGAATCAGAGTGGGGCTTCTGCATGTAGCGTGATAAGACACGAAGGCCTAAGCCCTTATTCTGAGGAACAGAGCATCTGCTTTGCATTTTGTGTCACAGTTGGAATAGAGTAACTAAAAAATGTAAATCGGAGTATAAAGAATCTATTTGATGGCGCAGTACTGGAGTTCATTAGGTCTGGCTGAGATGTTAGCGGTGGTCTTGCACTCTGGGAGATTCTTTAGAGCCAGCGGGGTCTAAGCACTTCTTTCAGAATGTAATTACAAAATTATATTTATTAGATGTAATAGCACCTTACTCAATTCTCACCCACCAGCTTCATCTAGAAGGATTCATTCACATGTGTAACACAATCGGCGAGCGGAAAAAGAAGCTAGTCCCTCTCCGATCGGAAATACTCTGCACGCCGATGTTGTTCCAAGAGAGCTATTAGCATTCATGAGCCGAGCCAGTAAAGGAAGATTATAACAGAAATAATAGAAGGAAATGTAACAAATAGATGAATAGTCTTAGCATAGCACGCGTGCGAGACAAAGAGATCATTTTTGGGTGAAACAGTCCCTCTCCCTCTCCGTAAATGACTTACCTGGACAGTTTTATGTTTGCCTGGAGGAGAATTAGCCTAAAACAGATTCCATTCCCCCAGTTGAGCATAGCGATTCGTGTCAGTGCTCTCCTGGTTGAAAAGCAGTCTAATCTAAATGCTTTTGTCAGGGGAGATTTTTGAGATTGCTGCCACCCCTGCTACAAATTGGTTGTGTCATCTTATAATGAACTATTTGAGTGTTGCGTCTCTGCGGCCAACAGTCTGATGATTACTGTACGCTGCTTTCACCATTAGCTCCAGCCATACCTGCCTCTTTACCTGCTTTATTCTTCCCTCCCACTCCAATCTAATAAACCACAGGGGGCGAGCGATGAGGAGCGCTCTAGCGTCGTGGATGTGGCATTCTCAAGGTTGACTGGCGTTGAAGTTTGAGCTTGTGAGGTGACCTTTGATCCCAGCTGGAGCATTGTGAGTATCGCAGCCATTCCACAAAGCGCTGCTGTCAGAGGCAGACGAGATTGGGGGAAAAGCCGGGCGAAGAGTGGATAATTTCTCGGAAGAGACAGACAGAGGAGCATGGCAAATTAAAAAAAGCAAAGAAAGACTGTTATGTCAACAAGCCGACTGGTGGGACGCAGAGTAAAGCTACGGCCTGTATCTGCAGAAAGCAGGCCTCTCCAAGCATTTCCACACTCTTTTGAAGATGAATCCTAAAGAAATGCTACTCGCCCTTAATTGCATCCATCGGCTGATGCCCAATCCCTTCATTCTTCCTCTTTCCTCTCATCTCCCGCCTCTTCTCTGCTCTCTTTTCATTTCACTCTTCCCCTTATCCCTCCTCTCTTCCTGCTCTCCAACGAGAGTAGCCTTCTCTCTCAGACCACAAGCCTTTGCGAACTGGTTTTTCATTATCTACCAGTTCTGCTGCTTCAGGGGATCTGACTTCTAAAACTCATGAGCATGTCATCTATTTTGGACTTCAACAATGAATCGATGATAATTGATAATTAGTTAGTTAATTAGATAATCAGTTTTGACGATTGGCATGGAGAACCTTCCTTAACCTTTCTGGTTTTCATTTCAGTTTTCATTTCCATTTATAGCCAAACATCTCTTGATAACAGCAAACAAGCGATTAAATGTGTCTGCCATTTAAACTTCAAATACAGTCAAATGAAATCCAACTAAATAATTTGATTCCAAACAGTTTTTGTTGTTAAACATCAAATTAAATGAAACTCGAAATCACATGCAATATGCAACAGAAGTAACATTTATCTCCCAGTGATTGTGCCTTTTTCTTTAGTCGAATGTTGTTTGTGGGTTTGCGTCTCAGAGAATGATATGCCGTCATGCTCGGCTGCACTTGTTTGAGAGAGAAGAAGTGCAGTAAATGCATTCTGAAGCTGAGCGGGACTGAGTATCTTAAAAATCTCCAGCCTGACTGAATTAATGCGGGTAACCAATCAAATTACATGGAATCAGAATGTCTGAGGAAGCAATGGCTGCCATCCAGTTCACATTATCTGTTCAGTTTGTCTCTGTGCCTAATTTATCATGGAGAGCTGCTGACCAGGGAATACATAAAGGCTGCATGATCTGCATCCTAGTTTGCATGTTGTGTGCATCCTTAATAGTATTTTAGTTTATGAATAGAGCCCAAATCATATTGCATTGCAAATAGCTAAGGAAAGTGGGCTAAACTGTGCCACTTTTTGCCTAAAATATCCTTTAGACAAGAAGAAATAATTTTTTTTGTTTGTTTGTTTAACTATAGTATCTACTGTACATTTGCTCATGCATATTAGGCTTAAGCATTATACACTTTACCTCACAGATGCTTGATTTAGGGAAATGCACATAAGCATAAATAAGCATTGTTTATCCTAAAAGTAAGCTAAAATAATCATGTACAGAAGACTAAAAAAAGATTGGCACTTTATAAATATACATGTATAGTCACAGTTTGATGTCTAACTCTCCTCATATGCAAAATTAAGATTGTAAAAATGAAAATTATTTTACAAAGCTTCTCAACATATTTTCACATATTTGTATATATCAGAAGTATACAAATTAGGATGTAACCTGTACCCTTTCTAGTGTTGTAGTCAAGACCACTTAACCCAAGACAAAGACAAGACCAAGACCAAAACTTTTAGGGGCCGAGACCAAGACAAGACCAAGACTAGGGGTGGGCGAGACTGAGTCAAGACCAAGACCAGCGATCATGTGAAACATGATCAAAAGAGATTGATCTGAAATCTTCTCAGATTGATCTGAAAGATCCACATTCCCACAAAAACGATATTTAACACTCAAAGCTGAAATAAACTTAACCATCTTTATTCAATACTCCTGGGTGACTTCCATCATTTAGTACAGAATGTAAAACAAGTCTTCACTTTTCTCCGCCTTTTGTTAACAATAGATGAAAATGAACGTTTTACATACAATAAAAGCAAGGATGTTAACAAAGAAATTAGTCAATATACTGGCAAAGTAGTGATATTTGGTCTGGTCTTGAAAAAAAATCCTCAATGTCCGAGAACGAGACAAGACCGAGACCAAACCATCAAAAATGACCGGTCTTGAGTACTACAATACTAACCCTTACTGTCAACCAATCACATTTTAGATTTGATGAAGCTCAGCAATGTCTAAATATGTTAGCCCAGAGGAGTTTAATCGGAGCAGTGCATTATAACACAGTTGTGTAGTTCGTCTATTTTGTGTCATTGTGGCTGGACACGAGGTGAGGGGAGTGTCAGGCAATTGATGTGATCCAACTGTCATGAACCGAAGGATAACAGTGTGGATTATTATGAATGAAGAGAAATAGCTAATCTGAATATAGATTGGTCCCATCTGGTTTGGGTTGGCAACACTCATCTGTAATTCAGTAAGCATCAGTGCATCTGTGTGCTCTAATGAAACAAAAGGCCTGGGTGTGAGAAAGAGATAGAAAGACAAAGGGAAAGAGACAGATTGAGAGATTGTCAGTTCAAGAGCAGCAGGTGGGTCATATGTATTTTAGACTTGCTGATTCGATGAAGAACTGCTACTTTACACAACTAGAGGGTCTCAGTGCATCAGAAGCACAAAGCTAACTCCCAGGTAATGAGTCTTGAGCATCTATCCATCCACTTAAAAAAAAGTTACTTTGTAAATATCTGTGAGGTGTTGTTTCACACTGGACCCACAGCTAAGCTGATATGAGAGAGAATGTGGGAGGCTAGCCCAAAACAAACATTATAAGCACAGCACATCCTCTGCCTCTCCACCGAATGAATGGCTTGACCCTCCGTCAGTGGCTGGATCGCACAGCCAGCCCAAAGCTACAGACCCACTTAAACATATTACAGTACTGCACTTCTGTCTTTCACTACATTTCCCCTTGGAAATGAAAAAGGGGAGGGGGGGGGGCACTTCTTTTTGCTTTTTATTGCCATCTCTAAGCCTTTTCCCGGTGATTTGGAGGGACAGAATGTAGCTTTTTTGAAATTACAAAACAACAGAAAAGAATGCAGACTCAGTTTAGATATACATTTTTCAAATGAAGTCCGTGCAGCACGTCTTATATGATGACATTACCTAGTCTGACCCTTGTCTGTTCCTATATTTTATAAATCCTCATCAAAGACTTTCTAAAGTTTCAAGAGTTAGAAACAGCTGCTTTCTGGAAAAGTTCGCTCCGGCTGGTCAACACATTCAAGCTAACGTTTTTCATGTTTAATTATGTAAAGCTGTTTGGTTTAAAGCATTCTATTGCATAAAGTGCAATATAAAGCTTTAAGGAGAGTCAGAAACGTGCATCACAGAACAGAGCAAGGCGACCATTTGAGTTTATAAAACTTAAACTTTGTTATTTTTTTTAAATGAGCGATCGTTTCGCTTGATAAGACCCTTATAGTCTGGAATCGGTTAAAGCCCTTTGAACAGTTTTCGGTTTGCACTGAAACTGTCTTTTGGACCTTGAACCGTTTGGTTACCATTGAAGTCCATTACATGGAGAAAAATCCTGGAATGTTTTCATCAAAAACCTAAATTTCTTTTAGACTGAGGAAAGAAAGACATGGACATCTTGGATGACATGGGGGTGAGTAAGTTATCAAAAAAAACTATTTTATTTATGTTTGCACATACAGTAGGCTAGCTGATGGATGGGTTACCTTGAGCTTCAGTTTTTATCGAAGCATGTATAATTTACCGGGATAAAATGTCAAAACCGTTGATAGCAGTCAGTTTAGGAGAATGAGGAGGCTGTTTCTAGTGAACCTGTGTTTACATAATTATACGGGAACTTTGTAAGTAAGTAAACAGGCGGAAAAGATTAATGACTCCCTCCCAATACAGGCAAATTTTACTCTGTTATAAAAATGACTAGATGAAATGTTCTTGTAATCACATAGTCTGCTTCTAGAAAACCAGTGTTTTACAACAACAAATAACTCAATGACTAAAAGCCAGTTCTTTTCTTTTCTATTCTTTTCCTGTCCTTTCCTTTTAAGGACCTCTATTTGTTAAAAAATAATAATAATACAAAATCTGAATGTCAATGCTGAATGTCTGGTCTTGTTTGCGAGCTGATAATATTTCATTATATTGTGGGGTATTTAGCGCTGGCTCTGAAATAGCTCCATCGTTTGCTCTGGCAAAAGGTATAGAGCCTCGCTGATTAAGATGGATTCACCAATCCAGCAAAGAGTATTAGACCGGGTTCAACACCTCCCAGAACCCCCCTCCTCATCTGAGCTGCGGCCATGTAGGCACAGTTTCTAAAACTCTGAGATATTACTTTGGAAGTGTTAAGGCCGTGATTAGGGGTGGAAAAAATGAAGGGGAAAAAAATCCTCTATTTCCGTCGCTGCTCCATGCCGCCATATGAACAGATAGCTCTGTGTGATGTCTTTGCTAGAGGACACAGAGAGTGACTGGAGTCCATTAAAATGATCATTGGGCCATTGAGTGTGTGAGAGAGAGCACTCCATCAGAGGCCCGCAGATTAACCCATTACAGTGGTGGCATGCGGGGCCCCTGGTTGGTGTGTGTGTGTGTGTGTGTGTATGAGCATCTCATGCTG
Organism: Pimephales promelas; assembly: GCF_988280905.1. Taxonomy (NCBI): domain Eukaryota; kingdom Metazoa; phylum Chordata; class Actinopteri; order Cypriniformes; family Leuciscidae; genus Pimephales; species Pimephales promelas. The sequence continues at coordinate 27,547,495 of NC_142782.1, forward strand.
CTTGCACCCTGTTTTCCTTAATGTCTTTCATAATGACTTGTCTCTCACTGTACGTAAAAACCCAGTATGATTCATATTCCAGTTATTGCACTTGTATAATAATAAAAAACACTAAAATATTCTTATACATGTGATGTTACTATATAGGGAAGGATTTACTAAACATTAATTATACCTGTTGCAATGCACCGTCTACATTTTTAAATATAATTATATATATTTTTAAATAAAGCGTAATTTAAAGTCTAATTTACATAGAAAGAGGCGTGTTTGTACTGAAAATTAATTTGGAGGTAACACTATTTCAATAGTTCACGTAACTTTTCAATTACATATTAACTACCATCCATTAGAGTATTAGTAGAATGTCTGCTTAAAATTTTCTTTATTTTGATGGTCCCTCATCAGACATTCTACTAACTAACTTTGCAAGTACACGTCAACTTTTCCCCTAACCCTTACAGTAAGTAGAATATCTGAAGTGGAATATAGAAATAAAGTGCAAATCCTGGCACATTGAAATTCTACTTTTTCTGTAATGTTTAATGATGGGTGATAAGTCGTTCTTTGCTGTGCGGTTATAATATTTAAGCGAGTTGATAACTGGCTGAGAGAGTGATTAGTGGAACACATTGCACAGTAATTCTCTCTGAAATTCACCATGAAAGACACTTGTCTTTTATCTTCCCAAATGGCCTGTTATGTTATGGAGCTGATGCCCTAAATTAATTCAAACTCTTGTTTTAAGTTTTGGAAAAATAGTATGCCTGTGGTACCAGACCCATAGTTGTTTTGTGTGCCCAGTTAAATTGTAAGTCAGCCTCTGTATTCATTGAATTGAAATGAGTATTTTCAATACATTAGTGTTGTTTTCTTGTAAAAATGTATACTTTTGTTTAGAGGACCCTCATTAGAAGTCCTTTTAAAATTGTCAAAACATGCATCATTTTACATTAGCTGAATTCTATATTAATGCACCAAGTTGCTGTGTTGCTTGGTAACCATACACTGCCTACAGTTAGTCTAATGATCTAAATTAGTTGGCAGAATTGTTTATTTCCACCAAGTAATATAGTAAATGTTGACTAAACGTCCTCTTTGCATTAAAACAGCACTTTCCGACAAGCTGACGGTTTGTTGTTAACTCCAGTGTGCTTTTATTTTATATAATTTATATTTTGTTGATTTCTGAAGGAACATGTCACACTGAAAACTTGGCTTGGTCATGGCTGCTGGAAATTCGGTTTTGCCATCACAGGAATAAATTATATTTTAAAATATATGAAAGTAAATAACAGGGTTTTTTAATAGTAACAAAATTTCACATTATTACTTTTTTTTTTTTTTTATTTTACCAATAGATTTAGTCTTGGTGAGCATTAGAGACTTCTTTCAAAAACATATTAATTTTTTTTTTACTGCCTTTAAAGTTTTGAATAGTAATACAGTATATCACTGTAGACTATTGTGCTATCTTGCTTTGACAGTGCACAATCATGCCAATTTAATTTATTGCTATAAAATAGTGTAATATAGCCTTAAAACAGCACTGTGGATGTGTTTTAGGTAATTCCACTGGAGCAACCCAGGGTTAACTGCACAATGGTGTTGACTCGTGGCCATTGAATCAGCTACCTTTGTCTTCCAGACCTGAACGTTTACCACTACACCACACCGCCTCTTAGATTTGATTATTATGAGATCCTCAAAGATATGCTGAAGTTGTAATGGTACACGTGTCTTCCCTTTGCTTTCACAAACTTCATTTACCTGTAATCAACCATCCACACTGGAGTTGAGGCCACTGGCCATTTTCCATCAGTTAGTGGCCACAGAGAGAGAAAGCAAGCTAGAGAGAAGAGATGGGGGAAAGGGTATAGGTGAGAATCAGATATTGGGAATTACTGTATTAGCAGCTTGCATAAGCAAAAAGTAGAGGAGCAGGAGAGGGTAAAGTTCATTGAGGAGACTCCTCCCATGGCTTGATGAGGTGACAAATCAAATCCCCCTCTAATCCCCCTGTTAAAGCATGAGTGTTGAATGAACATTGGATCTCTATCCTCTTGTGGTGAATGGATGACTGCATCTGTATACATGGACATATATGCCATCAAGATGGGATAAAAAGCTTCAGACTTTAAATTGGTTTACAAATGCTCTGTGTCCTCTCGGTTTGGGCCCGTTTTAAAAACCTACAATAAGGCTCCAATAAGTATTTGGACTCTTTTGGGCATATTTAAAGTCTTGAAGTTGAAGACACATTTAAAAATTAAATCGAAGTTTGAAAGTTTGATAATCAGAGTGTTGTCTTTCTCTTGAACAATATATATACTTTGTAAACCTGTTTAAATCAGCCTAATGGAGGCATCTCCAAAAGAACGGTGAAGGTTCCTGAGTGGTACTGTCTTTCCTCTTGGCATAGTCATTTTAATTCCATTTAAGCTTTTATCTGACTCTTATTTTATAGATATGTCTTCATTTTATCTTGACTTTGAATTTAAGTTAGATTGCCAATTGGTTATTGGTCAATTATATAATAGTTTAGCAGCACATTTGATTATTCTTTTTTGACTCTTTATATTGCACCCATTCATATTAGGAATTTATGTCACTTTTGAGGTCCTCACGCCTTCTGTTCGCAAGCTCACCAGCTGCGGTCACTAAACAGAGGTAATTGGCTATATACCTGAGTGGGCCGCATTCACGCTCACACAATCAAAGATACTTTTATATAGCCCCCATGGTTTTTGCATACACTTGAATTTAAAGTAACGTTTACTTAAGTAGAGGTATGGCCACTACTACAGGTTTAAATTTACTTCTCTTATTAGGGCCCAAGCCCTGAAAGGGCGAAGGCCCTATTGTTTTCCTAAGGATTATTTTTCTTTAGTATTATTATTTTACTACCTTTTTGGCACTTTTGGAGCCCTTAACATGCTCAAAAACTCTTGAAACTTTGCACACGGGTCAGAACCCGCGGCCATCAGATCCGGGCTGAAGATGGTACCCGGGCGTGGCAGGGGGGCTAGACAGCGCCCCCTGGAACGGGGTCCGAACACTTGGTCCATAAATCAAACACGCTTGCATGTAATAATATGAAACTCGGTACACATGTTGATCTCATCGTTTCATCTATACCTCGTGCTTTTACTTTTTACCCCAGCCACACAGGAAGTCGGCTATTTAGGGTTGTTCGTAAAACACTCGCAATGGAATTTTTAATACTCCTCCTAGAGCTTTGATCCAAATTCGACGAAACTCGGTCAGCCTGAAGTCAAGACATTGAGGATGAAAGTTTGCGAGGGGATTTTTGATATCTCGAACGGTTTGGCCGTGGCGAGGAAACAAAATTATGGCGAGAAACGTGAAACAGGAAGTGTATCATAACTTCAGCACACATCAACCGATCTTGATGAAACTTCAGCAGTGTGTTCGCTGTAAGAGGACGATCACATGGATGTGACTATTGTGAGTCAAAGTTATAGCGCCACCAACTGGCAGCAGGAAGTGTGTCATTTTCAAAATGCTTTGAAATCACCCTCTAATTTTAACTCGATTTGCTTCAAACTTCATCTGTATAATGCAAATACATGGCAGATGAAGACCTGTAAATGGATTCTTGATATCTTTGAAACTGTTGCCGTGGCAACGCATCAAACTTTACCATTCTTTTAGGATGCTTTTGAGACTCTTAGCATGCTTCAAATTGCATGAAACTCGACAGACACATCACATTTATTAGCCAGTAGACATGTGCAACGTTTCAGAAACGTGTGTGGTGAGGGCTCAGTAGCGCCACCTTTTGACAAAAGTGGGGTTGTTAGTTTTATCTACAGTTACAAAAATCAGTATGTATATTGTACTCCTCGAGCCGGACAACTTTCTAATTGACACTCATTAGCTAGGACCCACAGAAAGTCAGATATGTTTGTTTGAATGTAGAGAAAATCTCAGAATTTTGCCAGTCTCTCAGTGTCTCTCTGTGTGAGTGAGAGGAGGGGCGCCTGTCAGGTTAATTTTAACCCTTTATTTGCTGTGTGCAACTTCTCTGGCATTTTCGGGGGCCTTAACATCCTCTAAAACTCTTGAAACTTTGCACACGGGTCAGAACCCATGGCCATCAGGGCCGGGCTGAAGCTGGTAACCGGGCGTGGCAGGGCGGCTCGACAGCGCCCCCTGGACTGGGATTCAAAAATTTGTCCATAAATCAAACACACTTGCATGAATTAATATGAAACTCGGTACAATTAAAGATCACATCAGGCCAAACAACTTTCGTGCTCTAAGTTTTATGACAGTTCAAATGGAAGTTATTTATGAATTATGAATTATGGGTTGTTTGAATAATTGTCCTAGGAGAAATACATCAAATCACAAGGCATGTGTTTACCAATCACAACCAAACTCGGTGTGCATGAAGTCAAGACATTGAGGATGCTCAATTCCGGACGGATTTTTGATATCTCGAACGGTCTGGCCGTGGCGAGGAAATGAATTTTATGACTAAAAAAGGACACATAAAGTGTGTTATAACTTTGCTCAATTTACCTACAGTTACAAAACTTACCACGTATATTGTTCTCGTCAAGCCGATCAACTTTCCAATTTAAAGTCATTCGCTCTGAGCAACAGAAAGTCAGATATTTTAGTTTGAATGGATTTATTTCCCCTGCGATTCTCTCTCTCTCTCTCTCTCTCTCTCTCTCTCTCTCTCTCTCTCTCTCTCTCTCTCTGTGTGTGTGTGTGTGTGTGTGGGTGTGTGTGTCTGTGTGGGGAGGGGAGGGCTGTTGTCTGTGTTTATGTGTGTGTGTGTGTGGCTGGCTGCGATTTTTCCTACAAGTCCTTGTCTCTAAGTCCTTGTCTTTTTGCATAACAATTTTGCATAACAATATTTTTAAATGACAAAATAGGCATATAACCCCCATCTTTTAAATGTATAGTTTGCTTTAAATAAAAGTAAGATTGTATTTGTAATTGAAGTTGAATGAATTTAAAATTCATGTGCTATATTTCAATATATTTGTTTTCCTTAAGATTTTTAAACACTAACTTCATTCTTATCTGAATTACAAATATTTGTTTCTGTATAAAATAATACTCTGACTAAAAACACATTTGATGTTTTTTTTTTTTTGGATTTTTATTTACATGTATTTATGTGTGTGGTGTGTGTGTGTGTGTGTGTGTATAAAGTGCAGGGTTTTTTTTAGATAAAGTAGAATTTCTATAACTATGTGTTGAACTAATAAATCACTCTTGTGTGTGTTAAACACAATCTACTTAATACAGACAACTTCATTATAAAGATAAATAACAAATCCAAAAAATATATGATTATAATCTATGACAAAAAAAGCCATTACAAACTATATTAATGGAAAATACACATTGCTCTTTGTATTGTTGTAAAATATTCATGAAAAACAAGATAACAAAAATCAAAAAGATAAATTATTTTAGATATAGCCATGTTTTAAATGTATAGCAGAGATGTTAATTGAGGCAGCAACATACAAACTTTCTAGAACAACATGGACCTGAATAGCTGGTTTTTATGGAGGACAGTGAAGAGGAAGAGGGTGCAAATCAAACAGCTCATTCTCAGACTACACAGCAAACAGCTTAAGTTTTTAGTGCTTTGTTTGAGGTTTTTAGTGCTCTGTCCTATCTATTATCAACATATAATAGATAGAACAGAACAAGAAAGGCAATTAATAATCTGTCATTGCGTCACTGCATTATGATATGAAAGGCTCAGTACAGTGTGGCACAAAACGCTTATGCGCATCCCGAGTGGAGAATGATGCGCTTAAAGCCACATGGAGTTACAGCGCACAGCGCATCGAGTCCGCATTGATGCAAGCTCTACAATACACTTCTTTTTGATAGTCAAAGCGGGGGTTACGTTTTTACACGTCGTACAGAATAACCCTAAAGGCACCAAGGTGGCGGTGCCACCGGCTTTATATTAAATATAAATATAGATGTGAGCAGCGATAAAGCGCCAAAGCCGGCGGTACCACCATCCCGGTGCCTTTGGGTAACTAAAGGCATCGGGGTTGCGGTGCCACCGGCTTGGGCCCGCAATCGCTGCTCGCAGCTATATTTATATCTTTGGATTGGCCATGCTGTGATTTCTCACGTACACTTTACCTCAACGTACCCCAAATTTAGGTTGGTCTAACAGCATTTGCTGCCCTAAATGGAAATTCCCTTCTTGTCTTTGCAAAACCAAGTACACTTGAATTAGTGCCAAATATTAATGTGACACAGATTTGAGGTAACATACGAATCTGTTTAATCTACTTGGGAAAACAGTTTCAGAGCAAGTCAGAATACAATGAAATGTAACAATTTATTATGTCAGGCAAATGTATCATTCCAATTTCATAATCCGTTCAAAGATAATAAATACAAAACAGCAAATAAAAAGCAAATACAGCTACTGCAAAATATGAGCTTTTTTGGCCCACACAGTGTAGTTCCGCCATCTACCAGCAGGGATAGACTGTGCCAGGCTAACCAGCTGAACCCTGACCGCTAGGGACCAACTAGCATGACATCAAACACCCCTGAGTAGTTCAGTTGCACTACAAAGCGACAGTGATGTGACGTTCATGGCATGTAGGGCTTATGTTACGTCATGTATCTTGCCAGTGTGGAACTGCTCTTTCACAAGTTCAAGGACAGCTCAGCGACAGACAGAGCCTGCACTGCTCTGTTTTGACAGCTTTTCTCACACCTTAGCCACCAACGAGAATGTGTAGAAATCAGTCTTTAGCACAGAGTTCCTCTCTCCCATCTCGCTGTCTCTGATCGGTCATTCGAATGGATGCTGCGTTGGGGTGTAGCCCCCTAGCTACCTCCGCCGCTGAATGTGTGAGATTGTTGCCGGAGGCCATCCAGTCTTCTTGCGTGCTTGACAGGTCTTCAGCCTGCCCGTGTGTGTGTGTGTGTTGTTGGGGTTCTTTCATTTGGGATGAGGGGTGCTGAGAGTGAGCTGTTTAGCTTTAACTGGATCTCATTTGTCAGAGGCTGTCAGGCCTGCAGATGTCTGTGTCTCAGAGAGGTGCCTCCATAGATCCAGCCTGCTGCTTCCTGAAGAGACTTCAGCTCTACCCTCCGGCATGCAGTAGAAGAGAGGGAGTCTTCAGTCAAACTGGCACTCGTTCTCTCTCTCTCTCCATTTCTCTCTCCCTCTATTTGCCAACCAGGTATCTCCTCGGCCAGCTCATTAAGACTCTTGATCATGCAGTAAAGTGTCTCGAGTGCATTGTCAAGCAGGTATTATTTGTCATGCTGTTGTTGTTTTTCTGTCCTCAGCTGCTGTTGTGGATTATTAACATGATAACGCCATGGTGTTCAACAGATTACGTGTCTCAGTCCTTTGTTTGAGACACTTGGATCATAATGATGATGAGAACACCCTTACGAAACAAAAAAAAAAAGTACTATGGCAGTTGCATGATTTATTGATATCATCTTATAGTAATGCCATGGAGCTTTGATTTATATCATGGTACTGCTAATTAGCATATTCATACAGTTGGGTTTAAAAGTCAACATTGAAAATCTGGGAATTTAAACTTGAAAATAAAGTTGTTGTTTGTTTTTTTTTTTTTTAAAGCTGCAGCCCGTAACTTTTTTTGTGTTTAAAATGCACAAAATACATATAATGAGCGAGTACATCATGAATCAATGTTCTTCCTCAAGACACATGCAGTTTATTCATAATTTGCAGTCACATGACTACCATGGATACCTGGCGGGCAACAAACGGAGTCCTGTTGTTCCAGGTCTTTCTAGTAGCTATCGAATCTGTTAGCGAGCTAGCTGCATAACTATGGACTAGGATTAACTCCAAGGTAGCTAAATTGTGTAAAGCAGACAAGGTTTTTTAAGATAATCGAGCAGTAATAATTCCTCTGTAAATAATCTCTACTGTTGTTGGGTCATCTCTGTGACTATTTGAAAACCATAGATATCACAAACTTCAAAACAACCTATCACACACTTTTGTTGTTGTTAGCAAAATACGACAGCTGCGTTTAACACCGCCACCGGCGAGAGCGTCAAAGTGCCCAGAAGGTGTGAACGTACAGTTAGCCTCATAACACAAACAGCTGACTCGCCCAACCAGCTGGTGGCGTCATTGATTGACGAAACTACAGGGTAACTTAAAGTCACGATTAATTACAGTACATGATCATACACCCATTTTATTCAAACAAATGTTTAAATTACCTTTGATGGACTGATGGAATGATCACTGCACAGACGTGTATACCGTGAAGGTCGCTTATCTCACCTGGTTAGTGCAACCAATCGCACAACAACTATCTGGCGTGTCATTTACACCTCCAAACACCAACTTGTGTATAAAAACTGGCGACGTCCTAGCAAGATACTTGACTACTTTTCTGGGTTTCGTTGCTGGAGAGCGGCGTTCTTGCCCGTTAGCCAGTACTTGTGACGTCAAATAACAAGTTTAAGCAAGTAATTCTGAATTTCATGTTATTTTTTTTATTGTTCTGCTGATTATATACTAACATTGATATATATATATATATATATATATACAGTATATGTTCTTTAGAACCATTATTTAAGAAAAGCAGAATGAAAGTCAGATTTTTTTCCAGTATTCATTTACTTAATTTTATAGTTTTATAGTATTTAATTATTTATTTTTAGATTTAACACAATTTTGTCAGAAATATTTTGCAGCCCAGTTTCACATTCCTGGAGAGCATTGCAAAGAATACTGTGGTATTACCACCAGGGTAGTTCCCAAAAAAGCATGGAAAAACACTGGTAATACCATGGAATAATGTTAAGGCAATGTCATGCTATCATTGTTTTTGTAATAATTATTTTTCAGCAAAATAGAGCAGCTATATACATGCAGAAGCCACTTTAAATAATCGAGTCAAAACACGGTGCTAGTTATGCTAATGTTTAGCTAGATCATGTGACAGAATGCTAATTCTATTTAGTGGTAAAATCACACAGATGTTGTGTTGTCTCTGGGCGGCAATCCATTGGCAATACAGCTATGGAGCTGAGTTGTGTTGGGTGTGCTGCAGAAGATAACAGAGACAGTAACACACTAATGTGCTGGTAGTTTGAAATTCATTCACAGCTAGTTTGCATCATGCTGTGTCTGCTGGAATACTGGTTTTAGTATGCTGCTAAAGTCACACTCATTTTTATATTTTCAATTGGTCTTCCATTTTCACACTTTGGCTAATGTTAGCCCTTGTGCTCCCTACATTAAGAGTATACAAGTATACTTAAATGAATCCTTAGCACTTTCTCTCAAACAAGCTGAATATTTTCTACATTTTCATGATATATGTGATTTGTGAAAGAATTTGGTGTGATTTTCTGATTGCATGTTGTCTGTGCTCTAAATAATAGTAGATGCAGTGGATCTGTTATTATAATCGGGATTTTGTTTCAACCCAGTAGTTTGAATCATTTGATTCTGTTTACAAAAAAAGAGTTGATTACTGAATCATTCACTCTTTTTTTCAATATATCCACTAGACAAACCTTTTTATTGGTTTATCTAGTGGAAGAAGGGTTATCATATTAAATCCAATGCTTCACTACTTCAACTCTCTTCTCATTCCATGTTTGTTTTTTAATATACTGCGATTGGCATGGAAGTGGTATCTTTTAAGACATTTATGTCACACCTGGTTAGAACATGTAACATGTAGTGTAAGCCAAGAGAAATGAGTCACTGGATGGAAGTGAAAGACAATGATTTGTTCACCACTAGTTCTTATTTTACAAGGTCATACTGTGTTTGGCAGCATTTATGATTCATGACATTGTTGGAAACATCAGAATCAGTGTGTGTGTGTGTGTGTGTGTGTGTGTGTGTGAGAGTGAGAGAGAGAGACATTACCGATGTTTGGATAGATCTCTATTAAAGCATGCAAGTCTTAAGGGAGTGATATGTTGACCGAAAAATAGATTGAAAGATTTTGTGCGTGGCCACGAACGTTAGATAAACAGTGCATGGAAGATTTGACATGTTATAAAACTTTTTCATACGTTCAGAGATGTTTTTCTCACTTTGCATATCAGCCCAGCAGTGAAAAAGTAAAAGAAAAGACTAAAAATTAAACTTGGACACGAGCACATAAACAGCTTTTTGTCTTTTTCTCCTAATCTGATGGTACAAGCATTCATAATCTCAGCCGTATTATCACATTCATTTAAGATGAGATCACCAGCCTTTCTGTGTGGCAAAAACTCAGTCTGGTCCAGATAACATTATCAGCATTCTTAACTATCACTGTGACAAATGAGTGCTTTGATCTTGTTAGATAAGCACCGAATTCATTTGTTTAATTAAAGCAGCCTGTCATGTGCTGGTGCGGAGGTCATTTTAAAAACTGTTGAAATTAGAGCAGGTAATTAAGTAGGGCTGTGATAAGGACCCCTGCGTGGAAGAACCTCATCTGCTGCTCGGAGAGAGAGAGTCTTCATCTCTCCCCTGGGCAATCCCTCAAGGTCACTGGCTTTATTAAAGTTAGCCAGCACCAGAGTGATAAAATATTTTATGGACTTGTTGGACAGGAGAGGTTTTCGGGATAAATCTGCACCCGTAGATGGCAGCGTCTTCGCGACCGAAGCAATTAGGATGCCCCCTGTTATCATGTCATTGAGGAGAACTTGTACGGCAACTAGCACCTTGACAAAGATATTTGTTTGGGCAATGGAGTGTGGCATTAATTATAAGAGGGTTTGATTAAAAGAGCAGTACGGGAGCGAGTGTCATTTATCCTGATACGTTTAGCGCCGCACCCGGCGAGGGTCATATTTGAGTTGGGTCCGACGTCGTTTCTTCTGCTCATGTGTTGCAGGAAGTTGAATTCAAGCTCATTTTGTTTGCCTGCTGCTTTGCGCACTCTCCCATTTAAGATCAGAAGGGCTGCCGAGGTAACGCATGGTTTTTTAGAGTAACTTGCAAGGACTGCCAGAACTCATGAGTGTGCTTCTGTGAACTCTGCTCATGTGGTTACATCTTAACTCCATTTATATTCGTTCATGTGATCAATGAAAAAAAAATCCATTATAATTCATCACGAGAACCATCAAAACCAGAACTACCAATCAATATCAGTATCCGGTCTTGATTTAGAGGGAAGTCATGTGCAAAGTTAAATGGATAGTTCACCCAAAAATCTTGAAAAATCTTGTCATTGTTTAATCATTCATATGTTGATCCAAATCTGTAAGAGTTTCTTTCTTCTGTTGGACAAAAAAAAAAAAAAAAAAAAGACATTGGTAACCAGAGAGTTGACAGTAGCCATCGACTTCCGTAGTAATGGTCAAGTGGCCTGGTGTAATTATTTTATTTAATTTCATTGTTTCTTTTTTTTAATCTTATAAGCACCCCCTCAATTTAACATTGTATTCAAATTTGTTGTTTGGCTCTTGGTTGCTGTTGAGAATTAGGTTTTATTTGTTTTCTGATGATTGATTTTCAAAGACAAAAAAGGGCAACCCCCAAATAATTTTCCTCATGAAGATATTAATAAAAAACACACCCATGTTTATGCTTTAAGTAAGTAGTGGCACTCTCAACCTGACATAGATATACTGTAAATCCAAACCATTCTTCAAATAATTCTTGGTTTTCTTATCTTTTTTTTTTTTTTTTTTGCACAAAGATTTTAGATCTGTAGTATCAAAGTATACATGCTTGCGTATAATTGTAATATTTACTTTTTTTAGCTGTTGTGTTTTGTGGATTCATTGATCTGAGAGTCTCTGATGGCACACATCACACATCATCTCCAGGCTGAGCTCAAACGGGTTGTTAAATCAGGCTTTCAGGCCTGCAGGCTCACTCGAACAGTCTCTATGAAGTTAAGTATGCCTCATGTCTATGCTTCTTGGATTTCTACATTGCTTCGCAGCTGCAATCAGAGGTGTTTAAGTAAGGAATAATTGACGACGGGCCATTGTAATTAATTAATTTTACTAATAATTCAATGGCCCGTCAAAACACTGTTCAGATGATGTATTTCAACATGTATTCTGTATTTTCCACTGCTGTTGTCACGCGACGTGGTGGAGCAAACACAAGGAAGACGACAAGGAATTGGAGAACAGTAATTTATTTGTTTGTCAAAACAAAAGTTTCTGCACACGTCATAATATGAACGAGAACGGACAAGGAATAGGGAGAAACAGAGGGCTTAAATAATGCAGGGAGGCAAACGAACATCATTTTGGCACAGGTGACACAGATGAAGATAATTAACTAGACACTGGTGAATTAACTGAGGGATGATGAGGAGCGGGAAAACTGAACAATCCAATTACTGTATACTAAACTGAACTAGCCTAATCCAAAATACTAAGAAAAAGGGGGAAACAAAGAGTCAAACCTTTACAACTGTGTGTGGGACTAATTTATTACGCATCTCATCCCAACCCTCGGTTGCTAATTCCAAAACGTAATTTTAGAGCTAGTAACAGAGTCTTGAGCCACTGATAGCAGTCTAATGCAGTTAATTAATGCAGTTATGAGAGAGAGAGAGAGAGAGAGAGAGAGAGAGAGAGAGAGAGAGATTTAGCATGCATGAATTATCTTAGTCTGTGTGTCTCTCAACAGTGTTCAGCACCAGCGTTTACTAATAATGAAACTACATTTATTTGCACCTTGCTAATGAGAAACGTCGTGTAGCTTTTAAGTTGCTAAACTATTTTTACTGATAAAATCTTCAGAGCAGAGCATGTGTCAGTACTGTATTTGTGTGCATTTGAGTGGGAGAGAGTGCGAGAAGCTTTTCCATAATATCTAATAAATGCATAATAATAAAACGTAATTTCGTGGCAAAAAACTTGGAAATAATTTGTCGATTTCATCCAATTTTTTTACAATACTCGTTTTGCTCAGTCAGTGTCATTGTGGGTTTTGTTTCTGTTGGCTTTAAAGACCTTCGAAATAACTGAAATCATTTGGTGAAGTGAAATGGAACTGTGATGCGGTCAAGGCCTGCTTGGAGCTACTTTAGCCGTGCGTTTCCCTGAAAATAATTGCACACTTTAGAACGTTCGTCAACCAATCAGATTCAAGCATTCAACAGCCCCGTAGGATAAGTTAGAATAGCATCCACTCACCACTCAAAACACCTGATTTTTTGTCCAGTGCTGAGTTCTGCATGCTCGCAAATCCTCACATTATAACAAAGTGTGCTGTCAGCTTCATTGATTATAACAGAATTTTGTGAGATTGCAATTAACTAAGATGTTTTATTTAAATCTTTTATATATATTATTAATATATTGCCTAGAAAGTGTGCAAAGAGTGCTCCCTTTATAATCACTAAAAAACTGTCACACTAGTGGCCACATATACGCTGCAAAGTTTTTGGATTGACATATAAGTCGTGGCCTAATGGTTGCATTATGGCATTATAAACAAAGAAAATAGTGTGTGTGTGTGTGTGTGTGTATGTATATGACACGTCTGTAATGTTCTGCATGGAAATCAACAGTTGGTTTTTTAGTATTGCACTCTTTAAATATTGCACTATTTGACATATAATGTAGATAATACAAATACATTATATGTTGTCATGGCAGTGTTTGGATTAAAACAAGAGGCTTTTAGTTTATAAACTTTTAGTTTGAGAAACTCTGGACTTAACTGATAGAATTGTGCTTTTGACCTGTTTGCTAACTCACTTCGAGTTTGTTGATGGCAGGATGGCGGCTTGCCACCGTCTCAGAGAGCATTTACGCGTGGGTCGCCCTCTGCCTCTCCCTTTTAGCACGCCTGCCATAGCCTGGTCTGCCAGAGATCCCCTGCTGCACTGTTGCAGCCCCATACTAATTAATTGCCTTACTGCCTAATTACTAATACATCTCCTCACTACCTTCTCAGGCACCCGCCTTGAGGGCCAGCTCCACACGAGCATCGTCTGGCCCAGCTGACACCCCAACCGACTGGACTGCTAAGTGCCAGCCTGCCCCAGTCCTGAACTCTTTGAACTTGCATTTAAAGCCTTTAGCAGATGCTCTTATCCAGAGTGACTCTCAAAATTTGCTTCAGCTTCAAATCTGTGACTGTCAACAGATGGTTAGCATGTAATTCAGAAAGTTGCCTACTAATTGATGTCTTGCACATTGCCTGATGCCACCATTGGCAACCGTGAGACTCAATAGGTGTAGATTTGGAGGAGGACAGAGGGGACATGATCACGATTTTTGAAAGGGATTAACTTCTTTTCTCAGTCATGTCTTCTTTTTTGTTATCAATGTAGAATTCCTTTTAAATGCAGGTCACATGATCGAAACCACATGATTGTATGCGTTTGCAAGTTATGGGTGAGTCGAATTTATACTGTTCAAAAGTTTGGGGTTAGTAAAATATTTAAAAAACATTTTGAAAGAATGTATTTTCCTCGCCAAGGCTGCATTTATTTGATCAGAAAAGCAGAACATGAAATCCACGGGGAGGAGTCGGATCCAGATCCTAAACCCACCCCTAAACCTACCCAGCTCCACCCCCTGATCCCTAAACCCACCTCTAAACCTACCCAGCTCCACCCCCTGATCCCTGAACCCACCCCTAAACCTACCCAGCTCCACCCCCTGATCCCTAAACCCAGCCCTAAACCTACCCAGCTCGACCCCCTGATCCCTAACCCCACCCCTAAACCTACCCAGCTCCACCCCTTGATCCCTAAACCCAGCCCTAAACCTACCCAGCTCCACCCCCTGATCCCTAACCCCACCCCTAAACCTACCCAGCTCCACCCCTGATCCCTAAACCTACCCAGCTCCGTCCCCTGATCCCTAAACCATCCCCTAAACCTACCCAACTCCACCCCCTGATCCCTAAACCCACCTTTAAACCTACCCAGCTCCACCCCCTGATCCCTAAACCAACTCTTAAACCTATACAGCTCCACCCCCTGATCCCTAACCCCCCCTAAACCTACCCAGCTCCACCCCCTGATCCCTAAACCCACCCCTAAACCTACCCAGCTCCACCCCCTGATCCCTAAACCCACCTCTAAATCTACCCAGCTCCACCCCCTGATCCCTAAACCTACCCAGCTCCGTCCCCTGATCCCTAACCCCCCCTAAACCTTCCCAGCTCCACCCCCTGATCCCTAAACCCACCCCTAAACCTACCCAACTCCACCCCCTGATCCCTAAACCCACCTTTAAACCTACCCAGCTCCACCCCCTGATCCCTAAACCAACTCTTAAACCTATACAGCTCCACCCCCTGATCCCTAACCCCCCCTAAACCTACCCAGCTCCACCCCCTGATCCCTAAACCCACCCCTAAACCTACCCAGCTCCACCCCCTGATCCCTAAACCCACCACTAAACCTACCCAACTCCACCCCTAAGATCTTGATCCGACTCCGCCCCCTGGATCATGTGTACTGCAATGATGTGCTACTGAACTTGTGGGGAAGCACCAGTTGTTGAGAAGCGGGCAGAGAAAAACGGCTATTTTACATGGATTATTAAAACAAAGGAAAGATTTGTAACTTGGGAAAAAGTAAAAAAAAAAAATGATTTACTGTTTGGAGTATTGGGATCGGTAGACAAGGGCTTAATAAACTCAAATTTGTGAACCTCTATTTCGACCAGAATTGACGTATATTACCTATAACACGTAATTAGTCAGTCATTACTTTTGTTTCACATGACCCTTCAGAAATAATTCTAATAGGCTGCTTAGGTGATAAAGAAACATTTTTCAATGTTACCCCATGTTGAAAAAATGCTGCTAAATATTTTTGTGGAAACCATGGTACATTTTGTTCATCAGAATTAGAAAGTTTAAAAGAACTGGGTTTATTTTGGAGAAATGTTTGTTATGATATTTGCACCGAAGTCCTTCCTGTCACTTTTGATTTGCATCTTTGCTGAATGAAAGTATTAATTTCTTTTGTAATTATAATTTCAGGCAGATAAGTACATTATAAATTAAATATACATTACATTGAATTTGCCCTGTCTTTCTGTGCCTAAAACACAAGCATACAGGTGCGGCTTCTTCTGTGTTTACGATTTTTTCTCTACATTTTCTTTCACATAAGACTTCCTTTCTCTTGTCACTTTCTGTGTACTTTTATAATCTCTTTGTCTTGTTCTCTTTTTCTCTGGTATCAAACGGTGGTTCTGGTTAGAATTCGCTGCACTGCTCTTTGTTTGGGTACATAAATCATAAGACCTGCAGCTGAACTGTAAAGGTCACTTCAAATCTCAAGTAAAATGGAGTAGAGCCCAGAAGGAGAGGACCTCCTAGTGCCAGCACACTGCTTCCTTGCTGTCGAGTGTGTGTGTGTGTCTGTGTGTGTGTGTGTGTTTAAGGTGAGGGGCTAAAACTCAAAGAGAAATGTGAATGGAGGGAATCCAGCAAATCTCACATGCTCCAATGCCCGCAGGAAAAGACAGATTTTTCTTTCCCATATATATATATATATATATATATAGAGAGAGAGAGAGAGAGAGAGAGAGAGAGAGAGAGGGAGAGAGAGAGAGAGAGAGAGAGAGAGAGAGAGAGAGGGTCAGTACAAAGCAGTCACTGTGTCAGAGTTGAGTTGTTGTGGGTGCTCGGGGTCAGCGCTGAACGTTCCTGACACGCTGTGATCCAGAACTCTACTTTCAAGGCCACAGAAACAAATCATCCCGTTCAGCTGGAGGAGGAGAAAGAGTGGAGGAAGTGAGACAGGTGTACAGCCTCACCCAGTCCATCTCCTCCATCAGCCTGTCGACAGCTTTATGACCAGAGCTGTCACACATCAGTGCATCAGTGTCACGCTACACACATATATGTGTGCCATATATGTATTCAGTTCCTGAATCAGAATTAAGGAATTTCAGTTAAGGAAATCGGATTGTATTTAGGTGAATTTAGTTGAAAATTGACAACTTTAATTTTAGAACACAATCTTTAAATAATTTCCCAAAATACTCAATTTTAGAATTATGTATAGATTCAAATTTTGCAGTTTCATTAACATGATACATTTTAATGTTTTGATAGCTGTGGGAATTGTTATAAATTTAAAACAAATGTGAATTTTTGCAATATAGCTTTGGTAACTTATAAAAATACAACTATATATGTTATAAATTAGAGAATTTCTATTGTCTAATCAGTTGAAAATGCATACAGGTATATGATAAAAAGCATAGTTCAAATTGGTGGTGTAATTATTTGTGTTTTGTCAACTAATGAAATTCCCCTGAAATGCAGTAAATCCCTTTTCCTGTAATTCTCCTTTACATTCTGTTTCAACATCCTGTGAGGAGTGGCCAGTTCATTTCAAATTCTATTCATGCCTGGGCTGCATTCAAAATCGCGTACTTTCCTACTATACAGAAAGTATGTCTGAATTCACAGTACACATAAAAGAGTAGGTAAAAAGTACCCAGATGACCTACTGCACCCAGCGAGTGTGCATACGATGGACACTTTACTATCCCATGAGGCCACTGGAGAGGATTTGTAAATGGCAGTGAAGCAGCGCAACTGACACTGGTACTCTAGGTCACATGATAATGACAACATGGCGAATGTAGTCCGTCCAGATTACATTCATACTATAAAGAACATGTTTCGTTTTTGCAGTTATTTAACATAAGTACCTACTCAAAAGACTATATGATTTGGAACACAGCCATGATTTTGAAAGCAGACTATTCTTAAATCCAGAATGTTGTAAGCTAGTGGAGCATCCACACACAACAGAAATCTTCAGTGGTAACACAGGCCCAGAGAAAGCTCTGACAACCAGAGAATGAAGATTAAAACCACTGCAGGACACAAATTCTGCTGCAAATATGTGTGTGTTTCGAGAGCGGGGGAGAATGCTCCAAAGCGTTTTCCAGTTTATGTGTGTCTAGCTTCGACCGGCAAAGAAAAATTGTGGTCACGAACTCTCCGCTCTCCATTTTCCAGTTGTGAACTGTTATTTCTTACAGAGTAAGCACTAACTTGCCGTAACAATTCACCCATTTCTCTGCGGTACCAATCCCAGCATTCAGTTCAATACAGAGCGAAGCCCCTCCCTCGCATGAATGAACAATAGGGCCCGAGCAGGGAGGGCGTGGAGCCATGGAGCCTCAGTGGGTTTAAATGAAAGTCATCCAGTGCATGCAGGAAGTCATAAGCAGACAGTGAAGAATGGCAGGGCTGTAATCTCTCTGTTGGGGAGCGCAGGCTCAGCTGTGATCATTGTGTGTGCTTACTCATTTGAGTGTGTGTTTGTCAAGCTCAGGTGTGGGCTTTTACAGATATGTGTGTTACACTGAGTGAATGTGGCAGAGGCACCTGCTCTGTTTGAATGTTCCGTCTGTTTGATCTTAGGCCTGGAGCCCCACACACATGCACAGCTCTCCTGGGGCTGAAACACACCAAAACATGGCCAGTTTCACCCTGAAATCAGTAGAAAAGAAATCATATTTTACATAAAGAAAAATATTTTTTTCTTGACTTATTTGATTAAGTCCTTCTCTGGATCCATCCATCCAATTCATCCAGGTAAAACTTCCGAAATCTCTGTGTAAACAATGAGTGACGTACACGTGCAAGCGATCACTTCCGGCGCATGCGCAGAGAGAAGCGCCCACTCCCTCAGATCAGTTGGACATGGTGGTAAAAACGATATAAATACGGTTAGTTTTCTCACACAAACCGCTCGTTTCGTGTCTTAGGCCATCAATGTGTACTTACATTTACGAGTCATTAAATCATGTTTAATTTTAACTTCTCTGTGAATGCTCTTTGACGTGGACCCCCTATACCTCCATTATATGACTGATAGACAGTGGTGGAAGAAGTACTGAATCTCAGTACTTAAGTAAAAGTACAAATAAACAGATAAATATTTACTTTAGTAAAAGTAGAAGTAACACAATGACAACCATACTTAAGTAAAAAGTAAAAAGTACCTGATTTGAAATGTACTTTAAGTATTAAAAGTAAAAGTACTTGCATAACAATTTATTCTCTTAATGTCTATTTTCTAATGATTAATAAAACATTTAATTCTAACTCGTTCCACCTAATACTCCTATAATGATGTTCAATAACGATGGAAAAAAACAATTGTCACCATTTCTGAAACAAGCTTGCAATTAGACAATATGCACATCATGCTTATCCTTACTATATATTAATAACTATGTTTTGACAGTAAACGCAATTAATTTTATAGTGTAATTCTGAACCTCTTGGCTTGCCATAGGCTAATCCTAACCAAATGTATAGGCATATTACACACGGTGCGTTTCCTATGCACATAAAAACAAATTTTCGCGTTTAAATTGCACGATAAAAGCACTGCGTGCGAGACGCATTTAGTGTGACCAGGTTGATATATCTATGGCAACCAAACGTCACTGGTGAGACAAACGTGCAACGGACGGACGGTCAGATTACGTTTTGGCAGGTGAAAAACTGATCAGAAAATGTAACGAAAAAGTAACAGAAGTTGTAGAAATGTAATGGAGTAGAAAGTAGAATAATTGCTGCAAAATGTAACGAAGTAAAAGTAAAAAGTATGCACTATTTATTCTACTTAAGTAAAGTAAAGATACGTGAAAAATGTACTTAAGTAAAGTAACAAAGTATTCATACTTCGTTACATTCCACCACTGCTGATAGACAACAACGGTTTGACCGAAAAATGTCAAAATTGAAAATACCGTGGAAACAAAGACACCTACATATTGGATGCCATTGAAGTAAGCTAAAACATATCAAAAATTAATTTCAAAGTGAACTATCCCTTTAAGTTCTACTCAGGATCCACCCATCCAATTGATCCATCCACTGTTTTTATTATTTCTGTTCTTTTGTTGTAATAGTAATGCGATACATTTTTTTAAATACAAAATGCTTAAAAATCAACAATAATTAAAGGAATATACAACAACTTATATTTTACACATTTAATGAGAACTAAGAATTTTTGCATCACACTAAGAATTGTCTAGCGTCTAACTGCCGTGAATATCACAAAACAGAAAAAGCTTAATTGCACTACAATTGATTTCACTTTCTTTAAAGCAAGTGTAATTTCATATTTTTGGATTTTGAGGTGAATGGGTACTTTTGACTGGCTTCATGATAGTAGATGTGTTGCCTTACATTTTTTTTTTAAAACCTCATAGGTTTCCCTAACACTGGAGTAAATCAGATTCTAGATCACATTTTAGGATCAGCAAGAATAATTCATTCGACTTGGGTCCTTTTTTTTTAATAAACTTGAGTTTCCTTCCCCCTCAATGAATTCTTCTCGTTGACCTGGGGTTGATATATATATATATATATATATATATATATATATTTTTTTTTTTTTTATGAAACGCTTACCGGTGCCCATTGGGGTTCTGTGGTATGTGTGGCATCTCAGTGGGTTTGAAAGAGGAGTGTGTGGCCACCGTATAGCCCAAAGTCTTCCCCTGGATCCACTAATGCGGTTCCCCTCCTCACTCACTCACTCACTCACTCTTTTCTCTCCTCTAGACACAAATAAATAAGTGATATTTTCATTAATCCTTGCCTTCCTTCAAAATAATATGGTGGCTACTTCATAAAACATTGATGCCAATCTTTCATTATTCATTTTGGGGGTCCTGTTCTTTCGTTCCTGAAAGGAAATGAGAAACAGGGGGTGGGGGGTAGACACAGAGTGGCAGACTGAAGGGAAGGGAAGGATAACATGGTGGATGACAAGGCCAGGCAGAGTGGCGTTTTTGCATTATGTTTTATCTCCGTTCTGGCTGAATGCCATTTCCTGCCGGTGTTGGAGCTTATAGCTCAGGCAAGGCTGAGTAGCGAAGTGTGCAGAGGGAACACATATCCCAAACATATTTTCAGATTAGCGAGAGCTCCGATCGCTCTGGTCGTCGGAGATCAGGTGACTCGCAACTCCGAACATTTTACTCTGTATGCAATAGCAAACATGAATGCCAATAAACTCAGATTCCCCTGTACTGTGGATCTTCCACTCTATGTGTTTTATATGGAGGCGTCATTGAGTAATGCACATTAATGATATTGATACATGTATCCCATATCCTCATTGCATCTAATTTGTGGTTAGTTTAATGGATGCATGTATGTATGGAGTACATAAAAGGTCACTTTATCCCCTTTCCCATGGCCCTTTGCCTTCATTAAAGCCCACCATGAAAGCCTTCACTATTGATTTGTGAGTTTCTCAAGGATGCACTTTGAACTCTCCACCATTATGGAGCGATAATGGTTGTTTGCATGTGGTTTAGACAAGCCACGTCTGATTCGGTAACTTTTGACGGGCGTGTTGCAGAAAAAACTGTCGGAACGAGAATAGGTGTGTGTGCTTTTGATAATGAGCACCTAATTTCTTAATGATGCTAAATGACAAGGATGGCAAGCCATCCATTAAGCTGTTGCATGGGAAGAATGGAATAGGTCCTGTAAGAATGAGGGATATTAGAACTATGGCGTCTATGTTATCAAACCCAACCAGAACTCAGAGTCATTTCTGGAGATGAAGGGCCTTATATGCTTAATTAGACTGTGGTTTGGGGGACAACAGGTCAGAAATGATTTATACAAAACTATTTGTGATTTTAAAAAACGTGCCTTTCCCCTCTGAATTAGCGGGAAATGTTTTCCGTATCGACCTGCAAGGTGACAAAAATATTTCTGCTAAAATTTCTGTAATAATAGGAAAGGTTCATTACTAATTTTTCTCCCCCTCCTGTGTAATTACTTTGAGTACAGTTTCACAGCACAAAGGAGAAAGCTTATTAGCACAGGCTAATTAGCACAACACATTTTCATTGAATCCCACATATCATATACAAAATATCCTATGGCTCTACCGGCAGTTTATGCAATTATTCGGACTTTTACGTTAAAAAGGATGCGTTTCCCGACAACAAACAAACGCCATTGACTTTATGAGCGGATTCGATCCCTGCCGCATCAGCTTCATCAATCGCAGACTCTTAGCAGATGCTTGGCTGTTCATGGTGTACTTTACATCCGGAAGACGGAGCGAGGGAGGGAGAGAAGGAGAGGTTATACTCAGTCAAACCCATTCCACCAGTGCACGTACCTGGCCGGCGTGCGGCGAGCCGTTATGAATTTGCATGCAGAGGTGCTATATGTGTAAATGGCTTTGTAGAGCTCCATCGCGCTGAGTGATTTACCTTTACTGCATAATGCCGCAGTTCCAGCTTCTCCTTCCCCGTTTGCAGCCAAAGTTCTCTCTCTCTCTCCTCTGTAAGTAGTAATCTGTCACCTCGTCTAATACAAGAATGAGAGACAGAAAGCAGGGAAGCCGCCATTTGAATCTCTCAAGCAGAAATGAAAGCCCACAAAACGCCCTCCGGTGAGCTCATAGAGGAAGAATTACAATCGGCTTTACTAATCGACATTACTTTCCATCAGTTTAGTGTTTGAATTGGTCGCCCTCCATGAGGGTTTTTACTATTTTCTGCTGCAGTTTTGATATATGATGCACTTTGTTAATGGTTGGTTTGACTTCTACCAAGTCAGTTTCATAAATGAAGAGTTCGGTTTTGGGTACACATTTGCCTTTGCACATGTAACCAGTCTCGTGGCTCATGCGGGCGGTCTTTGGCCAGGACACAGCTGTCCCTGCAATCACACATGCGTCCACACACACAAACACACGTCAATCAAACACATTTACTGAGGTGCCACTAGACATCTGAGACTTTCTGGTTACTTCTTTGTCTTGTTTTGTACGTCACGTTGTTCTCTCCTACTGAGCATAGATCCACTAAACTACATCTTCTGACAGTGTTTGAGGGAATCTCATGACACATGCCTGGGTCATATTTCACCTCAAAATCAAAAGAACAAAACAAGATTTACATTTTTATTTAAAATATTATTGATTTACATTTTTATATTTCTGATTATATAGAATATTTCTGTTTTACATTGGAAAATTATACTGTTATTATTACATTTAATTTAATTGTATTGATTTTTATAATATTAGAGTAATATTAAATACATATGTGAAGAGTTCAGATGCAAAAGCCTCTAAATGCCATTTGAAATTTTCTTCTTTAATGATGATTTTTATCAAACTTGTATATTTAAGTTCAGTAATTTCACTTAAATAACAATTAATAGGTAATTATCATTGTCATTTAAGTGAAATTACTGAACTTAAATATACAAGTTTGATAAAAATCATCATTAAAGAAGAAAATTTCAAATGGCATTTAGAGGCTTTTGCATCTGAACCCTTCATGTGTTCTGCATAATTATATTTTTACACTATTATTAAAGTATTTATCATGCAAAGATGTGTGTTTGAAATTGATGCTGATTTTAATGAAAATCGTCTCAGATATTTCCTCATTACGATTTTTTTACAAAATATAATTTCCATATTTGTTTTGTTTTGATAGATAGATAGATAGATAGATAGATAGATAGATAGATAGATAGATAGATAGATAGATAGATAGATAGATAGATAGATAGATAGATAGATAATGTTATATTATATTGTGAATATGATCCCCTGAGATCTAAATTACCTCTGTTCTGATTGGTTAGCCTGTTTGTACCAGCAACGACCAGCAAGTCGTTGTTAATTAAGTTGCTGAATCCTTTTGATATGCAAATGTGCGTGGTAAAATGTTAATTTGATGCTATAACCAATTTCTTCATTTTTCGGGTTGTTCAGGGTGGACTCGGGAGGGTCTGTAGAGTTTTTCAACATAGTACATTTAACTTTTCTATTTCCAAACAGCAAGTAAAATCCCATTTTTCATGATAGGTCCCACTGTGTTTTGTAATGAATGATATAGCCGAACTGCAAGGTTAGCAGAATCCTGTGTCTTCTGCCCTCACAGTCACAGGGACATGGCCGGTTGCCTGGTATGTTGTTCTCTGGATGTAATTGAGATGTTTCAGAAGCTCCAGTGTGGCATGTGGCGCTGAGGAGAGCATAGTGCTATCTGTTTGTCTGAGACTGGATGACTTCTGTCAATTTCATAAATACAATGACCGGTACACCCCCAAACATATATACCTCTCCACAACTTCCCTTCTGCCTTGCACATGCACACTGTCCCTCTGTGAGCCTGTGGCGGGGTAGTTAATTGGCAGCATCTGCTGTCTAGGAGGCAGAGTACCATCCCAAACCCCCCTCCCCCCCGGGCATCTGGAGACACCAGTCTGACTGTGGGCACCAAAATTGATGGGGGGTATGTGGGGTAGAGAGTGAGAGAGACAGAGATACAGAGAGCAAACTTGCAGCTGGCACTCTTGCCAGCGGGGATGTGGTCAGACAGGCTGGCAAGCTGTGCCAGGCAGGGACGCCCCCAAGGGACAGATGGTTTACAGATCTGGACAGGATGCAAGGAGAGAGAGCAGAGAGATGAGATCCTGACAAATGCAAAAAATGACTTGCTTTAAAGATTAAAACGGGGCACTTAGAATTTGGCAGTGTAATTAATTTTACACAAATAGGGCGAGCTGTCTAAATTCTCGTATTTTGGTAGTTCTAGGCCGTAGACTTTCAGGAGGAATACGCATTACTAAGATGAATGATGCTGGTATAGATTTGTGTGCTGTAGAATATTTGATTATGCCGTGGAATTGTTTAGTGCAGGACACTGAAAGTTGCACGACTCAAGATTCTGGGAATTGAAAGTGATCATCATATCGTCATATAGTTAAAATATAACTATACCAGTGACATCTTTGAACCAACACAATCAATTCTGTATTTTTATTTAGGTTTATATATATATATATGGGAAATCTGTTGCAAATTTGGTTTTAAAATGTGTGTACTGTATGTAGTGCTTGCCAGACGTCATCTGGTCATTGAGTGTGAAAAGGACGTCTTTTTTAATGGAATTATAATGTTGCATAGCTATATTTGCCTAGTATATTTTCAGAAATCACGAAAAGTTATCCAATTTCATGCTGAAACGCTGCATTTTCATGCAGGTCCTGCTCTCTTAAAAAGGCAATTGGTTTATTTAACTGGAAGGCAGGACATCCATTCGTGCAGCCATATTGAGCATTGCCTTCCGATACGAGTGGTCCATCTCTTTGAGTTTGCTTTGACTCACCAGACTTTACCACTGTCTTGTGCTGATATCACTTCCTAAGAGACCTTATTTAGCCGAGTGTGTCATTGTTCTGATCTTGCAAGAGTCACCTTGTGTGGTATTGGACAAAAAACACTGATGACATCATTGCTGTCCCTGCTAACATTACAACAGCAAGCGTCACAGAGTTTATCGGCATGCCTTACCGTCACTAAACCCAGCTGCACGTTTAGACATCGTCTGTCGAAGAACAGATCTACTTATTAATATTGAACCCTCAGTGTCCACCCAATGTACAACTGTGGTATGAATTTCCCAGAAGGGATTATTAGATTATGCAGTTTTGTGCACTATATGAACGTTTTGCCTGTTGAGTTAGAGTGTGAGAAAGGCATATCAGAAGTGAAGTTGTGGTGGTTTTAGGAGGTCGCTGTCTGCTCTCAGCATCCTAACACCACCCGTACCCTGTGATGCTGCTTCCTGCTGTACGATCTCAACCTGGATCTGATGCTCACGTCTAATGGAGCTAATATGGATGGATTTCAGCTTGAATCTCTGCCATCTCACTCGCATCAACTCTCATCCCTCTGTTTTTCCATATCTCAGTCCCATCTCCATCAGTGTGTGTATGTTCATGTGTGTGTTAGTGCAGTAGAGATGGAGTGCAGACTGGCGCCAGGCTGTCTCCCTGGGTCCACTCCACCTACTCTCCGTCCCCTGGGAAAAAGGAAACGAGGAAGGGAGGGAGGAAGGGAAAAGAAATGGCACACCTGCATCAGAGAATCCCTTCTTCTCCCTATACTTGTTTTTCTTTAAACAAACAAGTGTAAATGTTTTGTTTTGATTGTTTTTTTGGTCATGTGAAGTGTTAGATCTGACTATAAAATTAGTCACCATCCTAATAATTTAGGCTTTGATCTTTTTTCTTGTACACAGATATGAATGCTAATTAAATTGATATTGTTTGATTTATTATATTCATTTATTTCATTACATTTGTTATTTAAAAACAGAAATATTTATATTAACAAATACCGACTGAGAAGAACATCAGTCACCATCCCAATAATCAGGCTTTGATGTTCTGAATTTCTTGTACACAAATAGTCATTATTATTTATTTAACTAAACTTGTTGCAGTAAATGGCCATTTATTTTGTTGAATTATTTATATATATATACATTTGTATTATTGTACATTTATATAAATATTAATTTACCATGTATTTAATACTAATATTTAGGTCTACATTACATTAATATTAAACAATATTTTATAATAAAATTATTTTGTTAATGTCATAATTTATTTATTTAAAATCAATATTTGTAATACTTAAAAAAAAAAAAATATATATATATATATATATATATATATATATATATATATACTATTTTAAGTGTGTTCTCTTTTTTTTAGCGTGTGGTGCTCATGTGAGGCATTGTAGGTGGTTGCCAGGACATTGGTGAGCAGTTGCTATGGTGTTATGACATTTTTTAGCACATTGCTGGGGTTGCCAGGTTGTTCTGGGTGTTTTCTACAAATGACTCGGGTCCCGGCCTCCTTCAATCTAAGTATTTGGGATTTTTCAGCAGTTGTATTGCCCCACCAAGGTCAACCTCTTCTCAACAAGCCACATGTTCTTCTGAGGCGTCATTTATTCAACTTGCTTCCAAACAAATTTCCCAAATCCCAGTTCAAACAGGCAGGTAGTCCCGATCCAATATCGTACCAGAAGTTGACACGTCAGACCGCTCAAACAAGCAAAATATTTTGAAAGCACCATAGATCCGCAGTGTTTACACTCTTTGGGGAAATTATCCTAAGAATAGCTTACTTACTGTAATTGTTTCTGCACTTAAAACAAGGAGAGCAAAACACAACACATTTCAACATTACTTTCACCTCCACATAAACAGCAAAGTAGCTTTCTTTGTCAAAAATGTAAATCTGCGTAATGGAAATTATGATGACACCGGCTGTGCCCTCATAATCTCAGACGTCCCACAAGGCCAAAGGGTACTCAGGTGGGGAAAGTCTGCAAAACCACGGAAAACCAACGCGTAAACACATACACAGACATTCACACCAGGGCACCTCTTAGACGTCACCCTGTCTGGCTGTTATTACCATCTTTCCTTGAACGCACACCTGCCTCCACCTCCTACAGTCTGCGTATGGATGTGTGTACGTGCCCTGTGTGATTTCTGCCCCTGTGCCCCATGAGGGGGCATGGCGCCATGTTGGCTGGTTCATAGGGCTCATCTGCTCTATGATAATTACCCCAGACATCCCTCAGCACAGCAGGGCAGCTACTTACCGCCATAGGGTCACACTTATGCACACACACATTATATCACCACTGTTGAGACTAGCTATAGCCTGATCACTATACACACACACACACACACACACACACACCATTACGCCGCTGCTGCAGATGGAGTGAGCCACCTGGGACACGCAGCCCTGCATTAGGGTGTTGTGGAGTATTATACTGATGACGCATTAGTGAGTGAGGGGGAGATCACATGAGCCTTATTGTGTGAAGACAGACAGGGTGTGGTCCATGTTTGTCTCATTTTTTTTTTTTTAATGTGATGCAAGTCATTTTGGATTCAAGGGTGGGTCAGTTCTTTGAGGCACTATAAACACAAGATCTATGGCCATCTACTGGCCGTGGAAAGAGCATAAAAATAGTGTCACCCAGTGCTTTCTGTTGGTCATTCATCCACCTTTGCCAAGCAAGAAAAGTGTAAAGATTGAAATGTAAATAAAATATCATTTATCATTTATTCTTGTGATGGGAAAACTGAATTTTCCGCAGTCATTACTCCTGTCTTCAGTGTCGCATGATCCTTATTTTAATATGCTGACTCGTGCTGACAACTTTATAATAACGTTTTTAAAACATAACATAAAAAGTTGTTCAGTCACAAAAGTTGATTCACGCACTTCTGAGTGGACTAGCTGAGCAACTGACATTGAGATGAACTGGAATGCTAACGGATAGCTTTCTCCAGGTATTATAAACCTCTTTTGATGTAAGTGTTATTTGGCATTACGAAGGATTTAGAATTCAAGCTTCTTCTTTTTTTTTTAATTTCAGTGCATTTATGTGAGTATGTCTGCGATTGCATGGTTAGAAGTGCTTCAGGCTCTTGAATTTGATTCATAATGAGAATCTTTGCTGTTGACCCTCTCCCTGTTCTCTCTGTCTGTGGATGTTGCTTCTTATAGCATCACTATAAACACCATAGGGAAATCTCATCTCTTCCCACACACAGCCAATGACAGGGGCCTCACTAACCACCTGCACACTGCTGGAGCCATCCGGCAACCAATTATCTGAAGATTACTGTTTTCATGTTTGTTCCTATTTCCTTGCGTTTGTTTATTTGTTTTTCATTTATTTAGTGCCCATGCATTTCCATGCATTTGCATACGGGCGTCTGTTGTTAAATGTCCATAAATTCTAGTGCACACTACAAGACTGAAGCTTGTCACCCCTTTCATAAGGGTTTATTGTCTGCAACAAAAAGCCCCGTCTCATAATGTGCACTTGTGAGACACGCAATTAACTATGTGTCCAAAGTTGTTTGAAATCTGACTGACCTGCCCAGGTGTGCACACTGTCCCAGACAAGCAAGAGAGCAGAAATGAACAGTATGTATATACAGGAGCCAAATGATACTATGTATGCCTGAATAATAGAGCAAGATGGTGGAAGATGCTCCCCTTAAAACAGTGTGCTTTTACTGCTACATCGTTGCAAATTTGAAGGCGAGTTTAACATGTAAAAGACCATGCATAGTCCAATATTTCCATCATATTAAAGGATATAATGAAAAGTGTTTATTTAATAACTATATTATAATTTTATTAAATCAAATATTTATGTATTTTGACAATTAGGTTGAAGAACTGAGTGACTGACAAATCAAATAACAGATTCCCTTAAATGAGTAGTTCACTTTAAAAAAAAAACTTTTGCTGATAATTTACTCACCCCCATGTCATCCAAGATATCCATGTCATTCTTTCGTCAGTCGAAAAGAAATTAAGGTTTTTGATGAAAATATTCCATTATTTTTTCTCCATATAATGCACTTTACTGGTAACCAAACGGTTCAAGGTCCAAAAGACAGTTTCAGTTGGCTGAAACTGTTCAAAAGGCTTTAAACTATTCCAAACAATGAATAAGGGTCTTATCAAGCAAAACGATCGCTCATTAGAAAAAAAAAAAGCAAAGTTTAAGTTGTATAAGCTCAAATGCTCGCCTTGCTTTGTTCTGTGCTGCACGTTCGTGACTCTCCTGTAAAATGAACAAATCTTTTTTTTTTTCGTGTCATTTGGTTCATTCAACGAACGAAATGAACGAATTGACTCTGGAAAAGATTTGTTCATTTTGATGAATGAGTTCGAACAGGAGAGTCACGAACGTGCATCACAGAACAGAGCAAGGCGACCATTTGAGCTTATAAAACTTAAACTTTTATTTTTATTTTTTATGAGCGATCGTTTCACTTGGCTCTCGCCCCGCCCTGCTTGCCACAGACACTTCGTAAAGAAACACTATTCGCTTACACTCTAAAAAATGCTGGGTTGTTTTAACCCAACTTTGGGTCAAATATGGACTAACCCAGCCGTTGGGTTAAATTTTTACATGACATTTTTAACCCAACATTTCGGGTTTGTCCATATTTGACCCAAAATTGGGTTAAAACAACCCAGCATTTTTAGAGTGTATAGACTGAACACGTAATGCATATGGCATGTTGTCACCATTTTCACAATGAGAATGAACGGTCAAACTGCATACAATTTTTTTTTTGTTTTTATTTGAAAACGGTGTTGTGTAAACGGCCCCTGAGTTTCTATAACTCCCGAAAAGCAAAAACCCCTTTTGTCTAGAATAATCACCCGGGGATGAGATGATCTTGTGATTGAATGTGTAAAATGGGTACCATATTGCTGATAACACAACATAAAGTGAAACTGTTAGTGTCTAAAAGTGGGCAGGACGTCAAGTTCCTGTTTTGCAGTGTATGCTAATCGCCAAATAAAATGAAAGGTCCCGTCCTTTATGTCAGGATGTGTTTGTACCAACCATCACAGCATTAATGCGCCCTATATGCAGAGCTGCTGTATTGATGAACCACACACCGTTTAGCCTTTATAGCTTATATAGCCTTTGCTGCAACTTTCTGTATTTTGTTCAATAGTAACGAGTGTCAAATCTCTCCAGCGCCTCTTTACTCAGGCCACATAATCTCACAGCTAATCTTAACACCGACACACCCGGGATATTCATATCCACTCTCCGTTTATTTTTTGTAAGACAGGCTGACGTGTGGTAGTGCATCTGAATGTGCCTTTTGCTGTTCCGAAAGCATTATCCACCCAATATCACCCCAGAGGTACCGGACGCTCTTTTTGTTGGGCAGCAGTCATAAAGAGCGTTAGGTTGGAATATATTAGCCTGAGAGTTTGTCTCTTTTTCTCTCTCATGGGTGTACGTTTATGATCTGAGCTGTAATGAGTAGATGATTTACGAGCTGTGAAGGCATTGTGATGGCCAGGGCTCTTAGCACTAATATTACACGTGTCCCGCTGTGCTTGTGAAGAGCAATGCATCTCAGACTTTAACACACGTTTGTGTGTGTGTGTGTGTGTGTGTATCACTTTGCTTAGAGTGTGTCACTGTTCTTAGTGCATGCACTTGGCATGTTCAACGATGATACCACTCAATAGAGCTGGTAAAGCTATTTCCCAGAGTTCAGAAACACTTAAGCTCAAATGCAGCTATGTATTTCAATCTAGTGAGGGTAATAGATCACGATAGACTCAGATTTAATCTGTCACTACTTATTAAAGACAATAACCCCTATAGGCCCACTTTGCATCAGTAAAATGAATTTGTGTACTGTAATCAATGTCTGGAGTCTTATGAAATTCATTTTGGCGTCGGTGCCGTCTCTGAATGAGACTAATGTAAAAAAATCGAGCCATTGGTGTAGTTTGAAATGTAAGACCACTTTGAGATTTTAGATCAACCATGTTTTGGAATAACATCCATATTTAAACGAAGGACTGGATTATCTTTCCATGTGTGTACATGGCCATAAATTATTGGTTTCGACTAAATCTCACTGCTGAGTACGAAAAATTGCAGTTTGCTTTTTCAATGGTGAAATAAGTCGTTTACATTTAAATGAACTCAGTATGCCCATAAAATTGCATCTGAATATCAAATCCAAATAACCATTGTACATGATTCCTTTTTCAGTGTAAGGGTGTCTTGGTAATATTAGCCCACGGGTTTGTTATTAATCCATAACCCGAAGAATTATACTGTGGTGCATACAGTAACTCATCCTGCACTTTTTGTTGAGCTTTGCCTGAGCATGAGCTAGTGTGAGAGAATTTTGGGCCAGTTGACGAAACTCTCACTTGACCCTTTGCTCTACATTTTATGTTCATTGATCTCGTGTACACAAGTTTGTTATGCATTGTATGTCTTATGTTCTGCATTATTGCAAATTCTGCTTGTAGCCAAGATACTATTTTTAGTAACTAGTGGTTTACTCTTCTTTGTAAGACAACGCTTCTCCGCCTTTGACAGTTTTTTCTGTTGGCTTTTTGTGTTTTCACAGTTCTATGGTAGGCCTATATGTTATATCGTATTGTGCAACTTCTGAAAGAGTTGAGAATTTTCCATGTGGTGAGCGGTCAGGGCCAGCAATGGCTTTTCTGCTGGCCTAAACACATCAGAATCACTGACTTGCACTTTAATATATTTTTTCCATGAATGAGTGTTCAATTATTCCCAATATTCCATTCTCTTAATTTCATAGCTTTTCTCTTGGTTGCGCTGCTTCCAGTAGTGTATGTTTATGTTAGAGCTTTTATCTGCTCATTAAGGTCCCATAATGACCTTATGCGAAATCTATGACGGATGATCCAAAGAGGCCAGCAGGGGAGACAGGCGCGTCAAGGAACGCAGAGCCCTCCGTGTTCGGCATCATGCCCCCGAACCCCCCTAGAGGCACAGAGCGGCACAGAGTCCACCCAACATAGTTTTAGAAATTACTATGGGAAAGAACGACCATTTATGAACTTTACTCCAGCATAGTACAACAAAGTTCCTTTTAAATCAGTAAAACTGTAAATGCCATCGGCTATTAAAATCGTGCCGGCGACGAGGGCCGGTGGTCTACGAAATTTCCCGGTAGATTTTTTTGGTCCCACTCCGCCCCTGGCCACATTTAAGTGTTGATAAAAATGAATGCATGAAGCTAGAGTAAAACTTCTTTTGTTTGTTATTTAAAGCTGAGACGTTCTTTCTTTTGATATATTACATGGTCAGATATTCATACAACACAATATTCTGGAGGACATTTTGTGAAAAGTGGTGTATTTTGGTGATTCCGGTGAATTAGTTGGCAGGGCTACTAGAGCGACTGGTGAGCAGAAAAATCTGGTGTGCTTTTCTACGCACACTGACTTACTTCTACCATACACAAAATCCCATAGACCCAAGCCATATCTAGGGACCAGAATATCTGGTGAACCTGGAGGTGGGCTCTTTTGAACTAGGCCAGTTTGCAACTCATCAGAACTGCCTATCAATCACACAGAACATCCTAGCAACTGCACAGCAACACCCACATGACTCTAGCGTTGGACCATCAAGGTAAGTTCCCACTACTCACAATTTTTTATGATTTTTTTATGTAGAAAATGTCTTCTTTTTTTATATCTTATGTGGTTAACCAACAGAAAGTATAATGTCAAGTCTGTTCCCCAAATTGGCTAATTTGTCCCACAGCTCCTAGGGTAGTTTCATTCTCCTATCTCTGATCCTCTATACGCATTCGACGCTTTTCACCATTTAGAGAATCACACAGTGAATTTGCACGCCAAAAACCCCTCATTTCAGACATACCATCGCACATGGACAGCTAGACCACAAAGCAAGTGAGGTTGCTTAGTAACTGTGCCATCCAGTGCTATTCTCCAGTCTGATTCATGTCCCAAATGATAGATCAATCACAGGAGGGCCACTCCACTCCCTCTACCTCTCATATTACGACAGGAAAATCGAGAGAAAAGAAACCGTATCAAATGTAAAACAATAAATGCATTAGAAGAGGGATCGCTTGTTTGAGCAATAATTACACAATGTGGGCCTGCGTCCAAAGTCAAAAGAGCCCGCACAGATCTGAGAGTATCATTGTCGTGATGAAATGTAATATCCGTATGTGTAATAGATCCACTTTTTTTTTCTTCGGCTGTTTTTGTCAGGAGGATGAGAGAAGAATCGTGGCACTTGACAGCTTCGTGCTCATATTTGAAACCATTTAACCTTCCCAACATTAAGCAGATGACAGCCAGTGCTCTTAGAAGAATAGGGGAGGGCGACAAACAGAGAGCGAGAGAGATGGAAGGAGTCAGAGAGACAGAAGCCACTGCGATGACCTCTACGCTTGATTGATTTGAGAATATAGACAAGATGTCCCGCTCCGTATGAAAGCTAGCAATTTTCCCCCTCGTCTAGTTCTCTTCAGAAGGAAGCCGACAGCTGCGCCGGCATCAAAGGCCCCGTCGTGTTCCTGCTAACGGAGTTGAAAAGCGCCGCGATTGAGAATGACACCTCTGTACGGTCCCGGCCGTTTAGCTAACAGCACACACACACACACACGAAAAAATAGAT
The DNA here is from genome assembly GCF_988280905.1 of Pimephales promelas. Lineage (NCBI taxonomy): Eukaryota > Metazoa > Chordata > Actinopteri > Cypriniformes > Leuciscidae > Pimephales > Pimephales promelas. Next base: position 27,581,319 of record NC_142782.1, read on the forward strand.
TCGACCGCTAGTCAGCGATAGCCTTGCCCACTCAAGTTGAAGAAACTTTGGGTTTCTTTACTCTTTCTCGAACAAGTTATTAAAACTCCCTCATTTTTAAAGTCCATGACCTTGAGCTCCAGGCGTTGACCTTTTCTCTATATGGAAAGAGAGCCGGAGAGCAACAGCTCACTATGTGTGTGTTCCTCGGGGTGGGGAGTGTGCATAAAAGGCGTTCGGGGGCAGCCGAATTGTTAAGCAGTGTGTGTGTGTGTGTGTAGGTTATTGTCCGCCGGCCTGTCCCCCCACCCCCAGACACACAGCGAGATAAATGTGTTTTGGAACGGGGGGCATTGTACCACATCCACCAGCACAGGGAGGCATGGGGCACTATCATTTAGATAAAACAAATTACCAGCAGCCACAACGAGAGAGAGAGAGAGAGAGAGAGAGAATGATAGAGCCGAAAACATACATTGCAGCGAAGATAGAAAACGCCCAGCAGGTTCGAGATTCACCAGGCTCTCTCTCACACACACACACACACACATAGAGGGGCAACACAAAGCTATTTTCTCTGGCCAATAGCAGCGCGGGAAAGGCGAGCAGTAAATTCCCGCTGGGTAATTAAAATCAATAGCCACGACTCGCTCAGTAGCCAACAAGGTCAAACGCTGGAGAGGAACCGGGATAATGCCCAAACAGATAAATAAAAAAAATAAAGTGAGGTGTCACGCTGTTTCATTAACCCTGCGTGGGGAGAGGTGTGTGAGCATGTGTGTGTGTGTGTGTGAGCGCTAATGTCTGCTTGGCAGGGTACTCGGGGTGCATGACGAACAGAAGCGGGTCTTGAACCTAACCCCACTCAAACGCAGGCCAAATACTGCAGCGAGCACAGCTAACCCTGGTCGCACATAACATATAGTACATTCATACTGTATATTAACAAATATACGTGTCTGTTTATGATTGTCAAATTACAAAATATGCATATGGAACATTTGTCCTTTCTAGGACCATTTTATCTTAAAAAATGGGAAAAAATAAAAGTTTTTTTTAATTAGAGTTTTTTTTTATAATTGTTATGTTATATACAAGATCATTTAACATGCTGTGGTCTCTTATGCTCAACATGACTTAATTTATTTGATCAAAATACAGAAAAACTAATTTTGTATGAAATTTATGTTTTAATGTAAAATTACCATTTTAAATTGTATTTTACCATTTTACCATTTACCATTACCAAATTGCCATTTTAAAATGTAATTTATTCATGTGATATCAGAAATCATATTTTTTGATGAATAGAAAGTTAGAAAGAACACATATCTATTTAAAAGTGAAATCTTTTGTAACATTATAATAATTGTATTTACTCTCATTTCTGATCAATTTAATGCATTCTTGAATGCATTACTGTAAGTAGAATATGGGGGTAGAATATGTATAATAATTAGGGGTGTAACAATATATCATGTCACGATATATTGCAATACAAAAATACAACAATATGTATGGAGGATGCTAGTTCACCCAAAATAAAAAATGACCGTGTGAGAAAATACAAATTTTCAAAATGTGGTGTTAGTACTACATTAAACTAGGCCTATATATAATGTTGAATATCATGTATAACAATCCAATGGGGAATATTTGTGGGTCCTGATAATGCCAAATGTATTATATTACCAGCAGAAAGCAGCCTATCATTATTTTAAATATATCTAGTCAGTGACAGAGATCAAGCATACAATATAAAATCATTCATACTGTATATTTTTCAACTTCAAAATCATGAATATTTTTAATCTGGTGTCACCATTGTCCTCTGCATTGAGTTGTCAGCACCAAGCCCATTCATTTACACACACAATTTAATATCAAATATAGCATTTTAATCAACAGTTCATTTTTTATCATATGTCTTGTAGTATTGCAATAATCGTGATATATCATTACATCCTAAATGGAGGCTTTCTTTCGTTTGTGAACAAAGTGTATGTATTTATTCATTTATTTGTTTATTTACATTTTAAGTTTTTTATTTTTTATTTTGGAGACCCAAACAATCTATGTTGGTTTACCTGTGTTTATTAAAATGAAGTATCTAATAATTGAGGAAATACACTACTTCATTTACAGGTTTTTACATATTGGTTAATTGAATATGAGTGTACAAAATTGTATTTGTGTGTGAATTGTGGGTGTCATTTTGTGTTTTTTAGGTGTCATTGAGTGGGATGAGTGTGTGTTGATATGTAGGCATTAGTTACTGACAGTGAAGGGTCATGTGTTTGTTCTTGATGTAGTATATTTTGTCGCGAAGCCTGACATGCATTAGAGATCATTTAATGTGTCTCTGTGTGTGTTAGCAATAGAGTGTAGTTTGGAAAAAGCATTCACCTGTCCTGTGTGTTAACACTCTTTTGAGACGCGTAGAGATAGCAGTGTTGTAGAAGTCCCCCAGAGGATTTCTCGGCTTGATCGTTCATTTGCTGTCTTTTCCTCCACAGAGAAAAGCTAATTCACTTTCATTTCGGCTCAGCGGTTCACTTTGTTCAGGTTGCAGAGGAGCCTGCGTGCATTGTGCAGTGTGTGTATTGATGAAGCTCTGTTATGTTGGCATAACACCGTTTGTGGCCGTTTTCATATTTGCATAAAAACTATTAAAAAAAAAATCTGTTAAATTTATGGGAAAAAACTGGCAGTTATGGTTACCAGAATTTTCCTGTTAAAAGTACAGTAGCAACATTTTAGGTTTTACAGACTTTTAATCTTATGTAATTTTACAGCAATAAACCGTATTTCATTATCTGATATAATGTTAATTTACTGACCTTTTGAAGTATTAATATTTGTTTTTTTCCACTGTAATACACTGACAGCCAACAATCACAGCAGTAATGAGAGTCACATAATCAAAACTCATCAAAAGTAGCTCTTCCACAAGAAAGTTGATACTAATGTATGGAAGCTGCACAGTTTCATTCACACAAACATTAAACACCATCATGGTAACATATTGAAATTTAAAAAAATGCAACAAAACATTCATTTAACAACATAAAGTAAATTAAAAAATAACAAAGTATGTTAATAATATGTATAATGTATATAATATGTATAATAATATAATAATGTATAATGGTAATATAATAATAATAATAGTATAATGTATATACAGTAATATGTATAATAATATAATATGTATAATAATTTATGTTAATAATAAAGTAACATAAAACCCCAATGTGCATAACTAATTAGAAAAAAACTAAAACATAAATTAAAAAAAAGTACTATGAAAATTTTAAATTATGAAGAAACAACAAAAAAACATTAATTGTGTAATTGTGAAGTGTCACGCTGGGAATTGTGGGAATGTCAATTTACATTTTTTTCACTGTAAATTATACATTGACTTGTTCTTTTTCACTTACAAAAACTGTCAATTTAACGTTATTTTACAGTAAAATTCGATATTATTAAGTGTACCATTTTAGATATCACAGTTATTTACCGTATAAGGAAACTTTCTGTTATAACAGTCTTTCACCGTATCATTTTTACCGTTTTTGTAGTCTTTTACCGTTAAAATCACAATAATTTTTTACAGTGTACATAGCTATATTTTTCATGGTTTTCTTATGAACGTCATGGTGGAACATGCTCTTTTAAATGGCCAATCACGATGCTGCACCCGAGGCGCTCACTATACAGCAAACAAGCTGAGCAGTGCAAATGTTTTATGCATGCTGACAGCATTTGGAACATGCCTATAATATCCAAAAATGATTCATATGTAGCTAATTCACTAGGTAAATAGCATTCCTGTATCATATAGGGGCAGATTTACAAACAGCTTACGGCAGCGCAAACCCTCTTTTGGTGTTAAAAAACTACCATCTAATTCACCACTGATTCAAGGTTTGCGCTATAGTCAATTTACTGGTGTTTGCGCCATTATTTACTGCTCAGTAAAGCATGTCTTAAACCAAACGCTAATTTGCTCTGCTCTTGGTAGATTCTGTTGGTCATTATGGAAATGATCCGGCTGCGTCTGTGTATTTTTGTATTAATTTGTGTGTATAGATTGTGCGCAGAACTTTTATCTCCCATCTGCACTTTTTTGGAATTGTAATCTCATGCTAATTTGCCCTGTTTAGTAAATCTGGACCATAGTTTCCATTTTGCTTTTTTTCTGATATAATGCAATATTCTATTATTTATTATATTTCATTTCATTTCATTTTGAATGAATGAGTTTCAGAATGTTTAGACTGATGGTGATCAATGTTATAAATTATGTTAATATTCAAATAGTGACGTAGATTAGTCGCAATCTGAAGTATTTCTTATTTATTTTACATGATGTCCTTTCTTCAATTTAAATGTTCAAAATCCTAAAAAGGATTCTGATATTTTCAATATAGTCTCAGGCTTTTGGATCCCGCTGTATATGTCTGTTTTTATATGCATTTATGCGTGTGGGTGACTGAAGATAAGGGAACAGGTGTGTGTTTATAACTTTTGAAGCGTTCAAACAAAGACACTAACCCAGTTACATCAGTGTACAGTGTGTATGTGAGTTGTTTAGTGGCAAGGAATGAGATGGAAGGACTGAAGGTTGATTTTAGAGAGCTGTTTCCTCTCTCTTATCAGTATGGCCGTGTGGAAGCTTCTGTGCTGTTCACATAGATAGCATCTCCATCTGATCTCTCTCTCTCTCTCTCTCTCTCTCTCTCTCTCTCTCTCTCTCTCTCTCTCTCTCTCTCTCTCTCTCTCTCTCTCTCTCTCTCTCTCTCTCTTCCCTGTCCCACAGTCAACCCATTCCAGCTCTGATCTTTCCTCTCTTTCTCATCTTCTCACTATCTCCCTCCCGCTGTTATTCCCTCCATTGCCTTCCATCGTATGTTCTTTGCCTGTCCTTCACTGCTATTTGCTCTCTCTCTCTCTCTCTTTCTCTATCTCTGCAGATGGTGCAGATTTACTTTCAGTAGCTCCACATAAAACTGATTAACAGCACAGTATATCATTTTATATGCAAATAACATTGCTTTCATTGTTCACCCAGCTCATCGTGCACTGCAGAAAATTTCATTGTTTACAGTTTGCTTCTAGTGTTTGCCTTTATCTAGATGGGATTTTAAAGGGAGAGGCATGGGGGGAGAGAGAGAGAGAGAGAGAGAGAGATGTCTGAACAGTAGTAATGTGAGTAACTGATGTAGAGGATTGGTTGGCCTGCAAGTTTCCAATATTTACAAGATTTTTTATTATTATTGTTTTTTTTTTCTTTCCATCTTTTCTTCCCGACTCTTTTCTATTTTTCTTTTACTCTATTTTATTCACTTCATGTTATTTCATCTTATTCTCTCACTTTATCTCTTTTTCTTTTCTTTTTTTCACATCCAATGGAGATAGTCATGTCAGAAAGCAATTGTTTGTCAAACTCAAATAATCTTTTTTTATTTGTATATAATATTTAATAATATATATATTATTATATATATATATATATATATATATATATATATATATATTACAAGCATGTAATGTCATAATCACGATTGTGTATCATCATATTATCGAAGTTTTTTATTGAAAAATATTGTAGATCGTGAAAAAAACTTTATCTCTAATCATTTCGGATTGTAGTATGATGCTATATCTAAGCTAACTAAAAAACACTAAGAACGAGAAATGTTTAATTTCACAATCTATAGCTTCAGTTATATACCAGTATATGGAACATATAAGTTAAAAGACATTAATTGTTGTTATAACGCAGTTCAAATGACTTACTGTATATAATAAAGTTATATCTGATTTGTATGCAGGTACTAAAGCATTTACCCATAAAACGTGCTTTGAACCAATCGGATTGCTTGGGTCCTAAGCTGGGACTCATCTCTTCATCACACCAGCAAGAAATACATAAACACTGAAAAATCAGAGACAAACTAGAGCGAATTGACAGGATTTTACCATTGCTGTTTAAAGCATTTCTAATCACTCAAGTGCCATTCCAGCCTGTTTAGTTCTAGTTCATTAGTCATCTATCACCACTGGTGATTTTGATGAGAGAGAAAACACTCTGACAATATCCAAAATCCAGTTTTAAATGAGCACATTCCTCGCTGCACTCAGTTTCAAAGTACTCTGTCTTCTCTGCTTTGACGTTAGAACTTGTGTGACGTGCATGCCCTCTTTTACGTCTGCTTTCCCAACCCACCGTATGGTTGCTACTTATGAACGATTATCAACCCAAATTGGGTCAAATCAACCCAGCTTCCGTATCCAACACTCTCAACGCAGCATTTGGGTTCAAAAAATAATAAGCTAGCATTTAGAGTGCATACCGCCTTGGTTACACTACACTAAATTTTTTCACACTATAATGATGAAATTTATTTTATTTCAATATTAATGGGATCTATTGAGAAAGCAAACAGGGTGCATTTTATTGTCATGTTTCTTTCTTTTTTTTGTCACAGGCAAAGATTGCCAGCCAAGAATGTGTATTACTATCGGTGCCCTGACCATCGGAGGAACTATGTGATGTCTTTCGCCTTCTGTTTCGACCGTGAGGATGACGTTTATCAGTTTGCTTACTGCTACCCTTACACCTACTCCCGTCTGCAACATTACCTGGCCAGCCTGGAGCGCCGAAATCTGGATTACCTGCAGCGAGAGCAGCTGGGCCTCAGTGTGGTTAGTCACTGCATGTTTGAGTCTGTGTTACTGCACATTTTATTTCTTTAAGGAGGCGGACACATGTAAGTGTCTTTGAGGATGCATGACTGTGTGTGTGCGTGCATGATCTGCACAGGTACTGGATCATTGACAGTGCCTACAGTGCCGTCTCCGCTCTTATCAAATAATTGTAGAGGAAAACTCATTAGGAATGCTCGAGAGATTAAAGCCCTCTTTTAGGGCCTTCATCACTTGCACGTTCGTCAAGGAGATCCAGGCACGGGAAGCCACTGATGAAAGGACTTTTATTGATAAGAAATATGGTGTCAATGGTAAAAAAAGAAATCAGTTTCACATTAAATGGGATTTGAAAGGGCAAATATATTGGGGGGGGGAAATAAACGGCAAAAATATCTACTTCAGTCATGAAACTCTAGAGGGCGCAGGCTGATAATTTCTTTACATTCAATCTGCAAGCAATCACATCATTACCAAATACCACAAGCTGATTGGCCTCTGCTGATCCTGCTGCCGATTAGATTGCTTGCCCAACTTTTACATTTTCCAGTTTAATGTTTGTTGTAAGTTATTCCTCTTAATACAGCAGCATATCTTACATGCTCACCGCAGTGTGTCTGTGTTATCAATTATCAGTAAATCCATACTTGCTCTGCAGCATTAATAAGAAATGGTAACAGCAGCATCGAGCAGATCTAGTTCACCAAGACTAAATACATTAAGGGCCTGTTCACATATTGCGTCTTTTGCACGCTCAAGTTCGTTATTTCAAATGTGGGCGTGCGGGATGCGCGCTCATAAAGTCCATAATGGACTTTAAAAACTCAAATGAAAATTAGAAATTTTCTCTTGGCAACTAACCTAAATAAAAAAAAAGTTTAGTACTAAAATTACCGTAACTGAAATAAAAGTAAATGAAAGCAAAATAGAAGTATAATAAAAGATAAAAAATTAATAAAAAGGACAAAATCATGTAAGAAAATTCAAACTAAAATATATGTACTTAAAACTGAAAATATAATATTAAAAGCTAATTCAAATTATTATTAAATACCATTACATCAATAATACTAAAATAACACCGTTAGCTGAAAAGACAAAAAGTCCCTGATCTAATGCACAGAAACAAATACGTTTTTAAGTGTCCAGAAATGTTCAGAATACTTTTGGGGGCTTCATGCCATTTCATTAGCATGTGCAAGCAGCCTTTTTTATAATTCATATAGAAGATATAATGTGAGATATAAAGCAAGAATGAAAGGCTGGATGAGGGGTAAAAAGAAGTGAGGGAGGGACATTGAGATAGAACAAGAGAGAGTGAGAGGCAATGCATTTGTATGCACAGGCATAGGGGCATTTTATAGCCTTATTTGTCTTTTTATGTCCTCTGTTCTTGGGTATGTGGCAGTACAACACTCTTAATGACCTGCGGAGATGGAGGAGAGAGGGAAAGAGAGAGAGGGAACGAAGAAAAAGAGAGCAGGATGAGGCTACAACAGCTTGGACTGCAGTAGTAAAACACTCTCTGGTGTAACACACAGACGTGATGTAGTTAAACAGAGATCCTGTGAGGGGGAACTTAGCGTGCACACACACACACGTTCTATAGGTAAAGCACCAGAGAACAAGTCTGGATTCAGTGTAATACACTGGGATTACTTCTCTCATATCTTTCACTTTCAATGAGGCAAGTAAATGCGAACAGCGTTCCACAAAAAGAGCCGTCTAGTACATCTCAATTACCTCTTTTGCTCCGTTAATGCTTCGCCTCACAGGGTCAAACACTTTGTTTTTTAGAAGTCTGCTAGCTCGTGAGGTACATACGAGCACGAACGTTTTACATTCGCTTTTGCTATGCGACTACTAATCCGATTCCTTTATGAAGATGAATTCATTCAGGCGTCCCCACGTACACGCGCGTGTCCAAATACGATCGTACGGGCTGTTTTCACCACTTTAAAATGCAGACTCGCTACAACTGTCATGTTCAACAGCAATCGTCACATCTGTTTATTGTATCTTTAGTCATCAAAGTCCTCTAACAGCGTTATAAAGACAGAGAAGCATGGCGGGTTTTGACAGTCGCTTTGATGGATGATTATGCGTAGAAGCTTCTTCTACCGTCAGCTCGTCTGTTCGCCGCTGCCCATTTCGAATGTCGAGTTCGCATCAGCAAATGGAGAATAAAGTTGTTTTGAAGGCTATGCATCCAGATCCATTAACCACATCCGAGTGTGAAACGCTGGAGCCATCTGAATATTTAAGAGATCAAACTCAGATCTGCATTTATGGATGTGAATTATTTAGGCCTGCAGTGTGTTATCCAGATCTTGTATAGTCCAACTGGCGTGATCTTTGTAGATTAAAATAAGTGTATTGGATTAAATATTTAAGCATATATAAATGTTTGTTTTGCATAAAAAGCAGAAGGCCTCTGGGTCTTTGTTGATGCTCAGTTATCATGACTCAGATGGCCTGCTTGTCTAGACAGCGCTCCCCAGTTTCATCCTCTTCTCTCATGCAACCTTCAGTCAGTTTCCGTTGGCAAAGAGCCCGTCAATCTCAACAGAGACCCGCCACGTGACTCCAGCCCGGCTCCCTCACACAGGTGGCTTGTTGTGTTGAATTCTGAGTCTGACTGCCTGCTCCTCTCCAGATGTGGAGCTGGAGAAAGAGACAGAGCAACAGTTGTGGATCTGACAGGCTAGCAAGAGCACTTACTGCAACAAAGAGCTGAGACTCAAAGACAAGCAGACAGACAGAATCCAGCCTGAGGGCCTGACCGGCACACTCTGCTTCACTTGCTGTCTCTCTGTCTTTCCAGATTACGAAATATTACATTTTTTAATAGGTCTTTTCTGCTCACCCAGGCTGCATTTATTTAATCAAAAACACAGTGAAAAAAAAATGGTAATATTGTGTCACGTGATCCTTCAGAAATCATTCTAATATGCCGATTTGCTGCTTAAGAAATATTTTTGATTATTATCAATATTAAAAAAAGTTTTTTTTTTAAGATTCCTTCAAAATAACAATTCAATTCAAGTTTATTTGTATAGCGTATAGTGTATTCCACACTACATGAACAGTCATTTTGAAAAATCCATGATAGGTGCTCTTTAACGAGAGATAGACAGACGTGCTTTATTTTGACATTTAATTTTGTCCATTTTTTTGGGTGCATTTTTTTCTGATGGATTTGAGCTCAAAATTGAAGTTTGTAAAATGTAAAAAGTCCCATTAGCCTGGTTAAAACCAGACCATTCTCAGTTATAACTGAGTTATGGTCTGGCAAAGCGTCATAGACAAATCATTTCCAGAGGGGCTTCACCAACGGACGTCGCGGATAGACCTAAAACCAATCAGAGCGATGAAGGAGATGACGTATGCGGTGGAGAAACATCTCCGAGTGTTGTTCTTTGCTCCTTTTTTAACAAAAAGGAAACGTTCAAATCGCTTAAAACAGACGTGATGGCTGATTCGAACGAGTGATGTTCGACGGCGGCATCCATCTTTTTAATGTAGGCTACAAAATCTGCATTAAAATCCCAGCGCTGTCGTCATCGTGTTAAGCCCGCCCCAACGTTTCTGATTGGTTCTGCGATTTCGGCAGAATGGAAATGGGCTTGAATGAGCTCTTTGCCAGACTAAAGCTGATTCCCAATTCGCATACTATCCGTCCTAGTATTCGAAAATAGATTTAGTACGTCCCAAATCGTAGTATGTTGAAATGAGTGTTTCAAAGATACCCGGATGGTCTACTATATCCGGTCAGAATCTGAAGTGTAGATCGATGCACGGCTGATATTGCCCATAACCCATTGCGCGTTGGACGAGGATTTGGTTAGTAACTACAAACATGAGTAAAAAGTGTTAAGAAACTACAGACATGGAGGATGCACGAGTCCCGTGGTTATGTTGATGAGAGACCCACGACTGGCAAATAAACGTGCTCCGAAACGGTAGGAAATCAAATTAGATAGAATAGAGGATTTTAAATGTGACAAGAGAATTGACAGGGCAGTTTACAGTGACAGGATGCACGCAGCACACGACAGAGCCGTCCGTTAAAGATGACGTGATGGTATGTCCAAAAACTTGCCTTCTCTTTTGCTATACACACTCAAAAGTATGTACTTTTTCTTCACAAAAAGAGTACATACTTTTAGGGCGTAGTATAAGTAAGCGAATTGGGACGCAGGCTAACTTTCAGAGCAAATCTTTGCAAATTTGCCAGAAGTTGTCTGGGTTTTCCCAGGCTAAAGTCCCATATTAGCACCCGGAAAATGAGGCTGTAATTTTAATGATTCACAGATAGAAGCAGATTGTAAGGCAATTGTTCCCTCATTAGTGTAATTGTTTTTCATCTGTGTACATTTAGAGCTTCTATAACGCAAAGACAGGATGTCCTGAATATTGTCCAGACATCAAGTAAGTCATTTTGTATGTACTTATTTCATTTTTACTTGAAAAGATTCAAACAATGACTGAGATAATTTTGGAATTTCAGTTTCAAAATTGATATTATATTAATTGCATATTGTATTAATAACATTATATTAATTATGAATTAGGTTGTATAAGTAGGAAACATTAGGAATAATCATGTTCATTTAATCTCAGCAGACACAACAATATTAGTATATACTGTAACTGGCCACTAAGTGTGTGCTTGATCAGTTTGTGACGCTTATTATACAAGAGAGTAGATCGGTGATCGGGTTGAACTGCCTGTTTGCATCGTGTCTGTTGCTTAAGGAGATGCTGAATGACATTTAAAACAGGCCTTGAAACTTTTAGAACTACTCTTCTGTGGGTTTATGCTCACTGTCTGCCTGTTTTATGGCACATAAAGTTTCCATAAGGAAGAGCCTTAAGTGAGGTTGAGGCTGCAGTTACTGGTTGTCATCCAATAAGGTCAGTTCACTGCACCTTTCCACAGTGCCTCTGAGAGAGAAACATTGATGAGATCATTGGTGTCATTCAATGAAACTTTAATAAGGCCATTTTTAACTTTCCTTTTTATAAGGATTTCTGTCAACAGAACGTGTATATAAACTGCATTGCGCCATGTAGTGAATTTTAACATAACTAACAGTAAACTAATAAAAAGATAGACTTTAACTTGTACTTAAAAAGTTTATTTCTTGAAAATATGAGGCCAATTTGATAAAATAGCTTACGAGGGACCCACAAGGCATCGTGTTTTGCAGAATGACCCAGTATATAAATCCCTTGTCAGTGTCTTTACACAACAGCCTATACACGCATTCCCAGAGTAAATATCCGCGTTCCCGTATGATTTATTTGGGCTACACTTCCTCGCACCTCTCCGTGATGTGAGAGGGTTGTTTTCACAGAGATGACTCTGAGCTGCTGACAGATTCTCTGCTATTTTCCCTCTTTGAGATCTCCTGTTCTAATATGAGGTGCCGACGCATCTCCCTGTAGGGACTGCAGTCTTCAGAGGCGTTGTGCAAAACTCCAGGCAACTGTCCCTAACCCCCCTCTCTCTACATCCCTAAAGTCCTCTGATGTAAAGTCCTGAGTCTCACAGCCAGGGCTGAAGAAATCCCCCCTCCGATCATCTAGTTCTGGAATTGACTGAGCATTTTAAAACGTGAGTTGAGTTGACTGACTGGCTGGCTGTGAAGGATGAACGTTAAGCAGGAAAATGGGGTCCCGTCTCTGGTTTGATGGAGTACAGGTTTATGGATGTAGTCAGAGGGTGCGGGGTAAGCACTTTTACCTCAAGTCCTTTTTTTATACATATATATATATATATATATCCTCTGTCACCGATGGCTAGTACTTATAGGAGTGAGTTTAATAACAGCTCCTCAAATGGAAGGTGGACTGAAGTGTGTGTGTGTGTGTGTGTTTGTGTGATTACTGGCTCTTTAATGGCCGAGTTGCACCCTTGAGCTGCGTGCTGGGCATTGCTAGATTCTTCATGTTTCATCAGTATGAGCCAAATGTACAAGAACCGCCTCAAGGCAAAATGAAATTCCTTTAATAAATCCGTAAAACAGACGTTTAGTTGACAGAGATGAAATATTTCTTATATCCTATCAGAAAGCTACTATCAAGATTGTTATTTGACACGTCATAAATGATGCTGTTTAGCACTATATAATTGGTGGATGTGAAATTTGTTATACCATTAAGGCCAATATTAATCGTTTATTATCCATTAGTGTCTGTTGATATTGGATATTAAATTGTGGACATTATTTTTTGTCTGTTTTTAGATTTAAGATTATGTTTGCCATCACCTAAAACTAATTTAAAGACATAATTCCAGATGTATGCACAATTTTGTTGAAGAGTATAATCTTTCCTATAATAGAGGTCCCACCCCTATAAATAGTCTTCCATATAATAGAGGTCTCACCTCTATTATATTAAGGACTTTTTTATCATTTAAAAAATACTTTTTTTCTTTAGCAGATCTCAAAATAAATAGTTCCATATTTCATACTTTAAATTATAATGTTGTGATGCCTAAATTCACTTGACATTGACATAACTAAACTGTATTTATTTACTGTATATTTTGTTTAGAACACACACTCACTATTTTCTATGAACAAAAAAAAATTTTTTTAAATCAATTTAAAAATATATATATATATGAATTCACATTTTAAGTAAATATATTCCTGCTGAACTCACACACAATATATAAAGTTTATTTTTGGTATTTTTTTTATTAAATAAATATAAAATGTGTATAGGGCTGTCAAAATTAACGATTAATGGCTGCGCTACTGTACATGATAATGCTATCACTCATTCAAGTGCTATTAAACCATTCAAGCGCAATAAGACACACACATATACTTGTAGGCACAGTCTTAAATGAGTTAAAGTGTTAAATGAATGTAAACCAGTTACAAAAATAGGATGTGGGTCAAGTGCAAGTGACAGCAACCTAATAAACTTGCTGCTGTCTGTGTCTTTAATGTTAATCAAATAACAAAAGTCAAGTAGAACTTGCTCAATTCTCTTGCCTGAATTATATTTGTAGCTTTAATTATAGGATTAATCTATTCAATTTTTTATTTATGCAATAAAGACTGCAGTATGATTATTCAATTTCTGTATTTAACCTGTGACATTTATTACAATGGGTTTATGTGAAGATTGTTTTAAGTTCACTTAAATTAAAAGAAGTAATATTTTTAAAGCCTAATAAAACCTAAAATTGATAGCTTTCAATTACACTGTAATTTTGAATGGATATAATTAATGGAGAAAAAAAAAATATTTAATAGAGACATCATTATCAGTGCTGACATCAGTGATACTGGCCTTCATTCATATGCTTAATAAAAAAAAAAGATTCCATTAAACAAATATTTAAAATATACCATCTTTATGTTGTTTCCACATTAATTTGGAGATTCAGTGTGAAAATATTAAAATATATTGTAAACTTTAATGTTAGGTGTGATTATTCATGCTTAATTACAGAAAAAAGTGCCATTCATTTTTTTGAATCGATCAACAGATTGACATAATGCAGTGTGTATTATATATTTAACATTTATTGATAATATTTATTGTCTATAGACCTTATGCACCAGAGAAACAAGGGCGCCGCCATCTTTAGAGTATTGTCTTTGAACTTCAATTTTTGTGGTGTCTCTTTATATCTCTATGGCATTGCTGTCCAGGAATAATTAGCTTTTAAAATGGATTTACTTAATGTAAAGTTAACGAAAGTTATTATGATGAGGATTGTAATTTTTAAAGCAGATGTCTTTACAAATGTCAGTAGACCGGGAAGAGCCGTTCATTCATAAATAGGCAAGAACGCTGTGAAATTACAGACCGGAAGATAAAAGACAACAAGCGCAGCGCTGAAAAGGGACAGACTACATAAGGTCTATAACATGGAAATGTTTTTCAGATTATTGAATCAGTGCATCCCTATTTAAATCCACTCTGCATATTTTCATAATTCCCGCTGAACCTAATCATAAGTTTAGAACCCTCCGTCCAGAATAATTGGATCTCTGTGTGTCAGTGCAACATGTGGCTGTCACATTGATACACATTCATTTGTCTCTGTGTGAATGGAATGATTCCGTAGGCCTCTTTAGTCTAAAAAATGGGGAAAAGGATTGCTGGCTGTGAGGAGGAGGGAACAAGGGAGGAGGAGAGGAAAGGAGCGTGGATTGTGCAGACAAGAATTTGAGAGGGGAGGAAGGTAATTTTTTGTTGTTCTAATGGTCACTGGAGCCCCTGCAGACAGACACACAGTAGGGGATCTTGTTCAGGAGCCTGTTAGCAGGAATAAAGGATGGAAAGCTCCTTGGACGGACGCGCGTCTCTGGCCTTCGCACGCTTCTCTCTATCTCTCGCTTTACGCTCAGGTTTATCTCCGTGTTTGTACACCCCGTGCCAAGATTTAATCAATAGCAGTTCTGCCTTGCGTGAAGAGAGAAGGTCAAAGTCGGACCGGAGAGATGGAAGGAGGGTGGAGAAGGAAGACACTGGAGGAAAGAGAAAAGGGAGGAGGCAGAATCTGTGAGCTGTGAAACAGTGATGGATAATCGCATGAAATCTGGTTGTTTATGGACTGCAAAGCAGAAATGGAGTCCTCCTCCATCACATGGCGGATCTCTCATCACTCTCTCTCTTTCTCTCTCATTTGTGCTACTGTTTACTTGTCAAATCTTTTGTGAGTGCTCGTCACAAAGGTTTAGCAATTTGAAGAGCTCTCCACCAGCTGCCTGGAATTGTCCTGTCAAGAGCAGACCAGTCTTTCTCTGTTTGTCACAGACTCTATTATCTGAGGACTCACAAACTGTGGCTATACATCTTATCATCAGTCTCTCACAATTGATAGTCATTTTTGTGAAATTTGATCTCTCTTCATCAGTAAAAAAAATCAAATAAAATCTTATTTAGAGTTCCAGTAATACTACAAGTACAGTTGTAGGGAAAAGAAATGAATGGTTCGATTCCCCAACAATTTTTCAAACAGTATTTACTGTAGGTTTTGAGTGAATGAGTGAATGAAGGAAATACCAATTCCACCAAAATCTAGTGCCCAAGTGTTGCTTTGTTTTTTGTTTTTAGCTTATGTAACTTGGCCTTTGACTCACTAAACTGACGACTTGAACAGAGCTGTGCAAACAACAAAACCTGCGTCGAATAAATGTTCTTGATAACAGGTTTGGGGCTGTGCCAGGCCCGGCTGCAGGATGAAATGACTGAGGGGGCATGTGAAATTGTTAAGGGGGCTTAACTTTACACCATCAATGAACAATCAATACACACCTCGCTTTGGAACAACAGATTTTAAAATGCAGCGCACCATAAAACACTCCATATGCAATTGCACAGGTAACCGCACAATAAAAAGATAAGCCATAATTTATTATTCATAAGTGAACTCTTTCACACTTAAGTTTAAAATATTCGACTCCCGAGAGTGAGTTTTTATTTTAGAACGTTCCCTCTTAATGTTTTCACAGCAACGTGACACACACCGCAGCCACAATATTAAATGACAGATGTGTATCGCTTTTATTCCGTTTTTCCTTTTTTATTTAAAATATTCACAAACTTGCTTACCGTGTCATCAACTAGCTGATATTCCGATTGGCAAAAATGTGTAAGTGAGTGTGTTTGGACGTTTAAAACCTTTATAAATAATCTTGATCTATAACATGAGATAGACGCCATCATGTTTATTTGCGCCGCAGTTCAGAAAGTCCCCAGAGTAGTCATCAATAGTTTCTTACGAAATATATGTAAGAAAGTGGCAGGTGAACTGTGAGAAGAATGGAGTAAACTTTATAGTCACTTCCACTATGTTTGTCTGATATGAATAACACACAATGGCAATTTATATTTGAATAGATTGGTATTGTTGCCTCCCCAGACATCCGTGTGTATTTTACAAACTCCAAATGTGTTGTTTTATGTAGTTCTTATGTGTATTTCAATGTCTGAAACCTAAAATAAACATTATGAGGTTGAAAACACTGCATAGTTTTGATATATGACAGCGCTGAGCTCGTGCGTCTCTGGCTCAGTGCCAACCAACGCTCGAATCTGGTAGTGATGTCACATCACTGAACGTACCGCTCAAAAGACTGAACATTTTATTTGTAACCATAAATCAGATCTGAGTGGGCAATGCCCCCGCCGGGCCTGGGCTGTGCAGATTATTTGTTGTGTGTTTTGTTTTACGGTTCAGTTGGGTACTGTTTTTTGCCCATTTTGGAGGATTTGGTTTCTGATAAAAATGAGCACAGTGGGGGACAGCAATTATATTAGGAGAGCAAAAATGAATGCTGATAATAGTAATAATAGCGATATTATTATAATTACTGTTAAATATGATTTAAACCCTGCACTTGCTTGTGGATTATGTTGACAAATTTATGTAATCCATTTATGAATTATTGCATTCATATATTGACATTTTGCTGGCACTTCCATATCACTCAAAGTTGTGATCACATCATTCAAATGTTAACGTCCAAAGATAACCAAGGCTGTATGTAATCTCTAAACCGAGATTTAAATGTTTCCAGGCCGATAATAATAAGCAGCAACGTTTCCTTTGCAAGGCTGAGCTGTCGAGTCTGGTTCTTACCATTTTCCAGTATCATTTCCTGTCCTCTCACTGCCAATAAGAGTGGCAAAAGGCCAAAAATAAAATGGCATTTCCACGCATTTCGAGAAGTGTATAAAGCATAAAATACAACAAACATTTCACAGATGTCGATACAACTGAGGTGTGTTTAACCACTGTGAAATGTCTCCGTGCAACTGTTGCGTGTGATGTAAACATCCTTTGCCGTAAGCCTGATAACATTTCACCATCGGGGCGTGACCTTTGGCAGTGGATCTCCCAGAGCTCCAGGGGTCAGCGTTCACTCTGCCGGTGTCAAATGAAACCTGTCTTTTCCATCCGCTCCTAACAGTGTGAATGCTCTCGCTTAACAAATCTGACTCTGGATCGAGCCACGGATAAGTCGTGACCCGAGCTTGACTGCGGGGAGGTTATTTTACATTAGATTGAAGATAAAGACTTTGATGTGACCCCGTTTTATCGAGCCGCCCTTTTATCGTGACCAATGGGCCCTTCGGTAGGCGATCCTGCTGCTTTATTGCATATTGAGACTCCCATATCAGCAGCAGAGGAATCATCTAGCTGATACGGAGGGCCGTAATAAAGAGAGGATAGAGTGAAGAGAAATAGAGAGAGTGGGAAATGGAAAAAGACAGAAAGAGGGGCGACTGCAATAGTACAGCGGAATATTGTTTTCTTGAGGCCATAATAAGATAAAAGAAAGCGGGGGGCCTGTCGAGCCGGCATGGACGGAGAGGGCAGAAATATGACCGGTAGGTACGACGACTTCTCTTCATCTGCAGAGAGGCATCCTTCATCTTCCTGAAACAGTAAAAACGATCCTCATTGTAATGCAAGGTTTGCTTAGTCAGAGATAATATTTATTTTTTGAAATTGAAATGGCTCGCACCTTGAGGGCTTAACTCTGTTTCAATATTTTGGAAGTGCTTTGCGAGCTGTTTGTTATGCAGAGGTCGGCAGATGGATCTGGTTAGGAGAGGGAGATTTATTGACACGAGGTTATCTCCCAGCGTGGGTTCATATCTGTCACTTAACTCTGTCCGGTTTAACCAGAGCCGGGGCGGGTCTGCCCTTCCCTGATGCCACCAGCGTATCCTGAAATCTCACAAGACCTTCAACTTCCAGCTTTAGGTCAAAGGAGTAGAGTCATGAGATGGATGCAGAAAACCGTTATGGGGGTGAAAAAGATAACGAAAGAAGAAAATAGAACCTGAATTGCAAGTACCAAACGTTTGAGTAATGTATATACAGTACAACCATGCAGAGATCTTCCTCTTCTCATCCTGTTCATTTTAAATGATCATTTTAAATGATTTCCATGTAAATATTATATATTTAACTGCGTTAGGTCTAATCTAATAGATAACTCTACTCTATAAATATTATGTATTATTAATTATTCATTTCATCAGTAGCAATATATGGCTTTCATTCATAGTGCTTAGTAAAAAAGGTGCCATTGATTAGATATATCAAACATACTAACTTTAGGTTGTTTCTATGAATGGTTGAATGGTTCTATCGCAGCGAAAGCCCCCTTTTGGAGCTTTTATTTCAAGATCGTATGTATAAATGATAAAGGTTAAAAATGTGAATAATGTTTTACAATTTTTGTTAAATACTGGTGACAAAAATATGAAAGAATAGGCTGTCGTTATTGTTGATTAATATTATGCCTTTTTAAAAATTAAAAAAAAAGGGATTGAAGATAATGTGTTTGAAATAATGACTAAATTTATATGACATTTTCCTCCAAAGACTGACTAAAACTAAAAATTGTGTAAAAATGAACACTGCTTTTATTCTTATTATCCACAGCTCACAGCTTGCTATCAATTAAAGAACAGAATGGAAAAAATAAGCATATTTCTATGAGCTTTTAGGGCTTTTTAATACGTAAAAAATACACCTTTCTGACAGCGTAATTGTGGTCCATTGCAGGAACCGAATTTAAGGCCCGGGTTGGTTAGAGAGGGAAAAAACGATCAGGGAATGGAGAAATATGAGTGATACAGTACATCATTTTTGGGTAGAAAAGAAAAAGAATTAATGAAAAGTGAGTTGCTCACCCTACAAAAGCAGCCAAGCTTGAAATTCAGTTTGAGGGGAAACTTAATTTGTTGTAGATGGGAGGAGAAACATATTTAGCCTTGGTGGAGAGAGAGAGGGAAAGAGGTAGAGACAGAAATAGAGGGAAGGGAGCACATTTAAAGGAGTAAAAGAAACAGAAAATGGGGGAAATTATGTTTGGTAGATAACAGAAAAGTAAATGGATATACCAGTTAGCAACAGGTGTCATGCGGTCTTCAGGCCAAGTCAGAATGATGTTGAGCACAAAACATGAGTTCCACCATCAAACCATCATTACCAGTTTTACTTTTTTACAACTGCCAGTTTAAATCTGCATTGTTTGCGTTTTTTTATTGCACTATAGTGCTAAAAAAAAGCTTCCTGTTTTTCACCCAACATATTTTGTTTTGAAATGACACATTTCATGTAGTTATAATGATTTCTAAACCGGTAAGAAGGAGGTTCCCTGGAGGACTTGAAGGCAACATCAGTTAGCTGCTAAAAAGTGAGTTGCATCATTAGCTCTCTTCTCTTTTTCCACAAACCTCAGACCTGCACAACCAACAGCTAGACAAAGGGGAATTGGAAAGAGTGTTTTCCTGCACGTTTCTCCTCTAACTATGGTTAAGGAGATCATAGTACTATGTGTTGGTGTGTTGGATCAATATGGACTCAGCTCTTACTCTCTGAGTTGAAAGCCAAGGTGCAAGATTTCTGTCAGCACATATTTTACAGGGAATCGGTGGCGTTTTCTCTGCTAGTTAAAGCGGGCAGCTGATAGTGGCAGCTAATGATCATTCTCATGTGGGTTTGCTAACTTCTGGTTGATTTGATAAGGGTGTTCCCATTAAATTAAATGGACATACTGAGGATGTTTGGTGAGGTCTGAAAACTGTTATTGGCCATGGTTTAAAGGAACACTGTGCAGGAATTCAGTTTTTGTCAAACAGCGACCCCTAGAGTCACTGTGGAGTACTTGTATTTAATGTTACTGTCGTTAATACTACTGACACGGAGACTGGTCTCTGCACTCACAGCCTGATAGCTTTGAAGCTGTTATATTAAGGTACAAATCTTGCAAAGTGTGCATTTAATAAGAGATCTAGGGCTAAAATGTGTTTTTGAACTCAAGCTGAACGCTTGTGTCCGCTGCTCTCAGTGTCATGGATATAGTGTCTCTTGTGGCGGCACGCGCACGCAGTCTTCAGACGTGCTCTTCAATCTATTGCAGTTACGGAGACTCTCTATTCATTCCGGTGAAATCACAAAATAAAATGCACAAAAACGTGTCCCTGCTTGATATAGACTGTAACCACTGAACATATTCAGTTTTGATGAGAGAGAAAAAACTTAGAACCTGTAACCTCTGACACGTTTGGCAAAAGATCTACCATTAAAGAACTCAAACAAAACTTGCGGATCAATGCATTTTTTTACCGGTTGAGCTGAGAGGCTGATTCTCTTTTCTTTTTCCTAGCCTCTTCCGATCACGTTTTCTTTGCTTTTTCCATCGTCGAGTATCACGTCTGAAATGTGCGAAAGTGTCTTCATGCTTCATGTTGTGGTTGATGTGTGTAACGTT
Source organism: Pimephales promelas (assembly GCF_988280905.1). Taxonomy (NCBI): domain Eukaryota; kingdom Metazoa; phylum Chordata; class Actinopteri; order Cypriniformes; family Leuciscidae; genus Pimephales; species Pimephales promelas. Next base: position 27,602,282 of record NC_142782.1, read on the forward strand.
GTTGCCGTAAGGCCTGTCGTGATCCTCGCGAGATTTTGTCGGGGCCTCTCAAACTTGCATTGCTGGTTTTTCTCAATTCGGATTGCATGTTGTCTGTGAGGCAGCTTTCTGCGCGCACTCTTCGTGTGTGAGGTTCTCTTGCACTTTTAATAACTTCTCAAGCACATTCCACTCTTTATTTTCTCATTAATTTCTTTAAATATCTATATTTATAAACCCTTGTCGAGGTGTACAATTTTGTCTCTAGTGTCTTTGGACAGCTCTTTGGTGTTGGCCATGTTAGTAGTTGGATTCTTACTGTTTTTATTGTATGGGGTGGACAGATGTCTTTATGCAGCTAACAACCTCAAACAGGTGTATCTAATTTAGGATAATAAATTGAGTGGAGGTGGACATTTTAACAGGTCTTTGAGGGTCAGAATTCTAGCTGATAGACAGGTGTTCAGATACTTATTTGCAGCTGTATCATACAAATAAATAGTTAAAAAATCATATATTTTGATTTCTGGATTTTTTTTTTTTTTTTTTAGATTATGTCTGTTACAGTGGACATGCACCTACGATGACAATTTCCTTCTAAGAGGGAGAACTTGCAAAATAGCAGGGTGTTCAAATACGTATGTTTTGTTGGCTATTTTCACATGAGGGCAATTTAAAAGGTTTATGATTGACATTTTAAGATTTGAAGAAGCTAGTCTGGTTTTGTTTTATAGATCTCCAATCTGTTTGACAGCTGTCAGTCACCGGGCAGCTGTCCACCTGCATTATTCAACCTACAAATCGGCTGAACTATTGACATTACCAGGGATAACATGTGTGACCCAGACCACAAAGAACCGTGACATTTAGCTCTGCAGGATAGCTGGAGGTCCTACTGTATGGATTCAAGATTCAGCTTTTGCTGTTTTGTGTGTTTTTGTGTGTGTGTGTGAGAGAGAGAGTTCCTTGTATATATGGTTTATGAGGACATAAATGTGTATAATGACACGGGTATTACAGCGTAAACATGATTTACGAGGACACTTCCAACCAATTGGCTTTAAAAAACATATTAAACAGAGCTTTTTTGTTGTTGGTTTTTTTTTGGAATAAAAAAAAATGGCAAAAGTTTGTGTCTTGAAGAGTCCCCGTAAACCACATATACGAGTGATTGAGATATATATATATATATATATATATATATATATATATATTTTATATATATATATTTATTTTATTTATATATATTATATATATTTATATATATATATATATTTTAGTATTAATATAAATCTACTATTGATTTGAATTGTGATGTTTTTCCTAAACACAGACCTATTTAATGACTGCAATAATCTTGGCACCAGCCACGTGGACCCTTCCACATTCTTTGGATGGAAAACAGAAGCTTAGACAATCTGCTTAATTTTTTTGTGTTTTACAGAATAATAATAAAAAAAAAACTAGGTTGGAACAACTATGAAAAATGTACATCTTTGAGTGAGTCCCATGATGCGTAATACATTTACCGTATGCAGATTTGTAGTATGCTAATGACCAGTGAAATGCTTTGTAACATCCTAAAATGGCTCATGACCGTGTGTAAAGATCACCACCTTCTCTTTGTGAGTGAGTTTAGCTCATTCAGACTCAGCTGTGAGTGTGTGTCAGGGCTCCAGAGGTTAGCAGCAGGGAGCGAGTGTGTGTACTGAAGTGAAGTATCCCTGGATGTGGAGCCGCCCACCCTGGACACACTCGGCTAGTCCTGCCCTTCCAGTTCCTGCCCTTGTCCCAGCCCTGCCCGCCTCACACGGCGACTGCAGAACGCTGATAACACACACCTCCAGCTACGCTTCAGCCGCTCACACAAAGATACTCACAGATACACACACGCCGCTAACCATGCGCAACAGTTCCTCCCACGAAGAGCGGACATAAATGCGTGCAGAAACTCAAACAGATCTCTCAGTGCCCACACACCTCCTTTTGTCCATACGTTTTTCTCCTTCCATCCTTCTCTTTTCATTCCCCAAAGCAACCTTCTACTCCTCTCCTTTTTAGTGCGCTGGACAAAAGACACATGTGAAGCGGCCCACAATCCCACGACTTCATTCTTTCCTCTTGTCGTCTCCCACCCCCATCAACAATCCTCACCGTTAAACTCTTGAGAGAGAAAGAGGGATGAATGCAGACACGGCGCTCTCTCCCGGAGGAGGCGGTGTCTCTGGCATGCCGTAAGGTGCATATTGTGATATAGTGACTCCATTCAGTCAGTCGATTGCTTTTAGTGGTGGTCTGGCTGGGCCGGAGGAATTGAAAAGGATGGTGGTCTGCTTTTCATTAGGCGCTGGCCCAGACTGGAGAGTCTGGAGGGACTAAAGAGAGGGGAGGCTGGTCGAGCTGGCTTGACAAGACGATCACGCAGTGGGTTCTGGGAGAATGAGGGGAGGGGGGGTTATTCACACTGTTGTCGAGAGCAGGCACCTGGTCTGCGGACAGGTGGGCTTTCGTACCGCTTTTGTTCTTGCTTGTTTTCACATGGTCACTTGCTATTTATCACACTCGCCCGTGAAAGAATTGGAATATTGTTTTCTCGATGCATTAATCAAGCACTTTTTCTCTATATAGATGGCACTACATAAGGAAGGCAGGCTCTGTAGAACAAACCAATAGCGTTTAAATCTATTCTTATTGCACCAAATCAGCCAATTAGAATGATTTCTGAAGGATCGTGTGTTTATTATAACATATTTCCATTGGTCAGCAAGCACACATATACGTGTGTGTACAGTGTTTATATCACTGTAGTCAGTGTATCCAGCCCTTGTAAGACAAAAACATGTGCTGTTACTTTTACTGCAGGTGTAGATAATTAAAGAAATGACTCTGGTTTTAACATTCTATAATTTATTTCAAATTAGATGCTTCTTACATCATGTCTAGAAGTGGGAAGTTCGTATCATTTTACAGACTCGGATCTTTGAGTCTCGTTCAGCAAAATGAACGAATCTTTTTTTCGAGTCATTTCGTTCATTTCAGCATAATATAATATGTTAAACATCCCAGCAAATCCCAACATAAGCCAAATTATAAGAAACCAACAAACTAATGAACTAATCTTTTCACTTTCCGGTACTGACAGCATAGTCTCTATGGGACTGACAGGAAGAACGAAAGACTCGAAGACTCGAGACAAATTAACTAAATCATTTCTGTTTCCAGTACAGATTCAGAACCCATATGTTGCGCAATGCGAATGTGCGGCCATCACAAAATGAACGAATCACTCTCTGAGACAACTCGGTAGTCCTGAGTCATATTAAAGATTCGTTCAAAATGAACGAATCGTTCATGAACGACACATCACTAATCATGTCCTCATTTGTAGAATCTGTGTTAAAAAGTGTTTTTTATGTAAAAATGCAGAATGCTTTCTTTTATGGTTACGGTGTGGGTTAGTTTACAGTATTTTTTTATTTTTTTTACCACAATAAGTCTATGCAGTGTCCCCATTTACAATAGCTATCTAAATAAATATGTGTGTGTGAAAGAAACTGAGATCTTCCATCAAAACTCTGTTCCTCCTTGAGCTTTAACCCTGAAGCAGAGCTAATGAACGTTTTAGGACATCATAATAAACCGTAAGCATGTTAAGCCTGTCTCTGTTTAACTGGATTAGGTTTAGATAAATGACTCGCGTCACTTTCACGCTGGCCTGCGTTTTGACGTGAGGGCCTGTCACACGCAATAAAGTTCAGGCCGGTCCACAGAGCTGGGGTTAAATATTAGCCATTATCTGACAGGCAACAATGACATCCGACCACGAGTCACCCGCCGGTTCCCATGGCAACCCTGCCGGGAGCAGCGGGTTTTAGCCAGCTGTCACTTATTATTTTTACTATGAATTGGAGACATTAAACTTTCGTCCCATTGAAAAGCACTTGAAAAAAAATTTCTCCAATGACCAGAGAGGAGTGTATGCATGCCTCTGTGTGTGTGTGTGTGTGTGTGTACAGGATCGCTTGGAGTGTATTGGAGAGGCCACTTGAAAAGGCAATAACCTTTGCTAAGGGCAGGGTGTCAGATCCTGCCTTCCCATGGCTCCCTATTGTGAGAGCATCAAGCTGCCACCGTCTGATTTGAAACCTTCCTCTCTATTGCACAAAAGGACATCTCTACCGCTATCCATCCACCGTCCTTCTCCTTTCAACCACAATCTTGCTTTTTTGCACAAGACTCTGCCTTTCAGAGACAGGATCAATAGCTGGTTTTGTCTCTTTTGGTTCTATGTCAGAGCTGTCTTTAAATGAGATTCGAAGCAGTGCCTCTGTCAAGATATCTCTTCCTGTATTGCCCATTTGCTGACAAAAAATCACACGTTTGCTATGACAAACTGTGAACATCATTGTATCCTGTAGTCAAATCTGACAGGATCCCCAATCATGTTTCTGTTTTTTTCAGGGATTGGCATTAGAGTAAAACCCTCTGGTCATGTGTGCGAGTTGAAATGGGTTTAGGAAGTGAAGAGTTTTATTCCAGTGGAACTATCATCATGCTCTAAAGATGCTTTTGAAAGCAGAGGGCTTAAATGCTGCAACATAGGAACGTTAATGCTGGCTATCGCTTAACCAGAGAGGTGTTTAAATGTGCATTCGGTCTATGTGTATAGAAAACAGCAGACCTGTGGGTCTTATAATGGACATTGTAATTTAATAACAGGGTTTCATTCCTGTTCATGCTATTAGAGGCTGTGGCTGTGACCACGGGAATGAGCAGTCTTTGTTGTTGTGATGTCAGTTTTTTCTAATCCATGAAAAAAACAATGCTTCAGTATGTACAAATAGTAAAATGCAACTAATCACGTATATAATAATCATGCATGCTTAAATAGGCATGTTAACTATTTTTTGTTGTTGTCATCCAATCAAACTCCTATAAGAATAAACATGCACCACAATGTGCTTTTAGTGGTGAATGTTGTATAAATCTTTGGTTCACTATTTTACAGGTTGATAGAGAAATAGATTTTTGCCAATTTAGAAATAATTCAGAAACAGTATATGACTGAAAGTGAAATATTGCTTTAATACTACAGTGCAATAAATAAAGGAAAATGCGAACTGGGCTCAATGGGCTATATGCACGCATAAATTCCGCATTTGACGCAAGGATGCTCGTCCATTTCCGGTTGTGGAGATTAAAGCGGAGGAAAACCGACGAAAACGGGATTATGGCAGAGTCTTCAAAATGTAGTGTCCTCCAGTCTTTGAAATGAAACATACATACGTTTAGATGTAATTTTATATATAGTTATATTTATTTAATATAATTTTAAAAAGAAGCATAAACACAACGTGGGGTGTCTGTTTTATCTGTTTTTGTGACTAATGTTTCTTTAGTATAACCATGGAGTATAAAATTCAATATAAATTCTCGGAATTGCATTGGACTCTATGATCGGCGGAAGTTATCGAGCATCCCTAATGCTTCACCGGAAATACCGCCGTGCATAGAGCCCATTTCTCCTTGTTTATTTTTGTAGATGTTGGTTTGTCATATTTTATTCACATGTGGGCAGCACTGAAACATCTTCATCTGACTGGTCGAAGCACCCCATCTGATGTACGGCCTTAATTCATAAAGGATCAGATATGGCACTGCAGTGTGCACGATATTTTATTAAAGTGTAAATACATTGGCAGTGCCATACCACTTTAACTTGACTGATAGAATTACGGTAATAGGGTACAGTAGACAGTTTGACCAATCAGATGAAGGGGTGTTTCAGTGGTGCCCACGTGTGAGTAAAATATTAGGACCAACTATGCATTTTTACAAAGTCTTGATTTTGTTTTTGGGGTGTACTGAATATGTTTTTTAATGCTTGGTTGTCAAAAAAAAAAAAAAACACACATTATTTTCATGTTTTACATTATTAACCCATATACACCCCGTCTGGGGGAAATAGCTAGTTTCGATAGATTTCGATAAAGCCCCTTTTTTTGAAGTACAAAATGTGCTTTGATTGGTTAGCTGGCCCAGAGAGTTGTGATTGGCTTAGTTTTTGTTCGGGGAATGTGCCACCCCTCTATAACAGCAAGCTCTACTTAGATAGAAATGGCGTCAATTTTAAACCAATTCAAGCCTGATTCAGACTTAAGAATGTTAACAAACAAGAGGATCGTGCATTTAATTTTATTGTATTTTTTGTTTTTGTAATTTTGTTAGACACTTTAGATACAAAGTTATATTAAGATGTTATATTATACGTGATATTTTTCGGAAAACTATGGTAATCCATACTGTAATTGATTCCTTTTTTTGCGGCTGGAGATTATTTAAGTTAGGAACATTTATGACTTCATAAGATCCGGAAAAAAACGCATTGTAGTACAAACAAGTTATTCGTTGTAGTTCTTGAAAACTGGATTCTGTTAAATAAAATATCTCCCTTGAATTGGACTTGGAGCTTTGTAACCATGCAAATCTTTTTTTATGCTTAAACAGCAACATTAATGACTAAAGTTGAAAAAGTGAAGCCGTAAAGCAATTTCCGAAATCCTGTCAAAATAGGAAATTAAATTAACACAGTGCTGAATTAATATGTTAGTTGACTCAATAATAAAAACAGTCATTTGTCGCCAACTATTGGCATAAATACCATATTTAATTAACCTATCACCAATCACCAATGCAAAAGGATTTTTTACACATTTACTGGACATCACAAATAATTCATAAGAATGAATTGAAATGCTTTTAAATTGATGCATTAAGAAAACAAGTGAATCCTTACACCCCTGAACACCTTCACGTTAAAATTTGTAACGTCAGTCAGATGATGAAGATGAAAGGCAGAGAAGGTCAAATATAAGTCATTTTATTTAAATTCAAAGCATGCTCAGATTATCCAAAGTGTAGAAACAGCAACAAGACAGCGTGTATACACGCAATACACCAACAATACCGGACAACTGAAGTGAGCACACAGAGGAACTTAAATACACAGTGATAATGAGACAATGACAAACAGCTGTGATAATTAATGAGCGTCAATGGAAACTGATGACTGGCAGGAAACTGAACAAAGGAAACTAAAAATCCATGAAAACGAAACTAACTAAACATAATTGTGGCAATATTAATAAATACCAATTTTGTTGACACGTTGTTTTATTTCTAAAGAGACAAATTGCGTGAAGCTGCCTCCTTGTCATTTTTGACAGCACACAAGCTAAAACATTCTCAGAACTAAGTTTTTATATGCTGTCGACCCCCCCAAAAACGGACACAAAAGTGTATACAGGCAATTGAACGCAACGCGTCAGATTACTCTGAGAACTACGTCCACTGGAAGAGAACGTAATCGGCGATAGGGATAGCTTAGCTTACAGAAATATATTATATGAAACTGACATTTGGCTATTTGACTTACTAGTAACTAGGGTTGGGTATCGTTTGAATTTGAACGATTCTGATTCCGATTCCTTGTTTCGATTCCGGTTCCTAACGATTCTCGATTCCGATTCTTTTAAGAGGCAGGGTCAAAAAAGTTTAGCTAACCTTGCTAACCAACGGCTTCTCTGAAGGAAATAATCCTTTCTGAAGGAAATACTCCTTCTGTAAAAGTACTCCTTTTGTCACAAATTTTGCATTTTGCCGAGATTTCGTTATTTTTAGAAAAGTGAAGCCACACTTTGGACTGCCGACGTAAGCTACTCATGTTCGACTCGCGTGGTTATGCCAACACTTCCGGTAGACGCTTCTTCGTTGGTGTTGTTCAGCGGTTTCTTCTTCCGCTCGGCGGACTGTGAATATCGAAACTAGGAGTCGAAATTTTAACTTTTGAACGATTCCGGGAAAAACGAAAAGTTAGTCTCGGTTTCTCGATACCCAACCCTACTAGTGACAATGTTTACTGCACATATAATGTATTTTTAGTGGACACTGATTGTCCCACAATTTACCCATTCTTCCTGCTGATGCTCCACATCTTATTGCCTGTATCCACTTTTGTCTCCTTAAGTGCTGGCTTTTATGGTTCAGTAGCTTATAAAAACTTAGTTCTGGGGTTTATAACTTGTTTGCTGTACACCCTGTCACAGCAGCTTTTATATATATATATTATATATATATATATATATATATATATATATTTATATATATATATATAAGTCAGAAATGACAAGGAGGCAGCTTCAAGCAATAGAAAGTCAATAGAGACGGTTGCATTGGAACCCGCCCCCCACCCCTTACCCCGGTGTGGGCGTGGCCTAAATGCGCTCTATCTCTATTCTTCTTGAGTCGCCAAAGTAAAATCTGAATCGAGATGCAATGTCAGTTGAGAGCCACATAGCTTGAGTTGAACTAATATTGCCTTTAATATTGGCTTTAAAACTCTTTTGCAAACCCAACTCCAGATCCACCATCAAAACATTTAATATTCTAATGAGCGATTTTAGCACCTGACAAAAGCAAGCAGACTGATGGATGAACAGACGGACAGATAACGCTGAACAGAGGAACCATTAGAGATGTGACGGAGTGGTCAGTCCGTGCGGGGGGCTGAGGGATTACTTTGTCTGCGTCACAAATCAAGATGAGATAGCCCACAGCACTAATTAAAAATCCCATCCTCCTCCCCATCTACTCCCTCTGATCACAGCGAGTCAAGGAAGTTTGATTCTTAGTGGACTGACAGAACCTTCCAGCCTTTATCTCTCTCTCTCTCTCTCTCTCTCTCTCTTTGAATTGATCTTAATCAATGCTATCTGGAACGGCTGATAGCACTTTCCTGCCCTTCTCCTGCCTGAAAGTCAAAATGTTGTGTAATTCAATTTACTAGAAAAAAAAGCCTCTTTCTCTCCCTCACGGACTCACCCCCTCACACACATACACACACACAAAAGAGAAAACAGAAAAGAAAGAGATGTTGGGAAGGAAATTGAAAGAAAGATTGAGTTATTTTTCACCACAGATTGATATTAAAGTAGCCAGTCTGAGGCACATTCAGCCTTTCATGGCCTTATATATGCAGCGCTCATGTGTGTGTTTGTGTCCGTCAGGGTGAGTTCTTATTAATGCAACCTCTGTGATCCCTGACCAATGAAAGCTTTTACTGTCAGAGGAACTGGAAAGGAACATGCTTCTTTTTTAAGTCTTTTAGATAAGTGAAGCGTTGACATTGAAACTATTGGACTAGTCCAATAGCTGTGTGTGTGTGTGTGTGTGTGTGTGTTTGTGCATGTGTCAATCTTATACCGCTTGATTTGCATCTGCCTTTGGAAATGAACAATTAAACTAATAACGGCGAAGGAGTGAATGATGACCTGCGTTTCCTCAGCACCGACCCTTTTTCTGTCACTACGTTCATCCCAATTATTGTAGCTAATTATCCCGCAGGAGAAGCCCTTGTTTGTTTTGACGAGCCGCTGTTTACCTTTTCGAAACTTTCCCTCTCATTCCTTTCTAATAGTCCCAGGCTTGGTCTTTCCTTCTTTCTCTCCTAGCTCATTAAACCCAAACAATTACATTCCTACAGAAAACCTCGCAGCACACATCCTTTAATGAAAGCAGTCGAGAAGGGGGGGAAAGGAGAGATGGTTAGAGAGAGAGAGCGATGAAGCCGGAGTTAAAAGTTATTATCACGTCCGCTGATATCACCACTCTGCTTCATATAGTTCTTTGTCTGGAAGCTTCACAACGTTGGTTGCTTGAGTGTGAAAACAAGTTTAGACTTGTATGTGGGGGAGTTTCTCAATCGTCCTTAAATTAAACTGCCAATTTCCTCAGCTAATAGTATGGTGTCAAATTTGCTCAAACACTCAGGTAACAACAACAACAGGCGAAAACAATTCCGCCAAATTGCACCGGGGTGCTTTTATTTTCATGGTTTCCAATGAGTGATGAAATGCCGTTTTACGACTTCTAAGATTTGCGGCTCTCTTATTTTTTTCAGTGAATGGAAAGGCTTCATTCAGTTCAAATCAAGCATTGGGTGCTACAAAAACAGTGAAAAGTGAAAACAGTGCATTACTTTTGCCCAGAATTGCCAATTTTTGTAGTTTTCTTTTCTTCTCCTGTGCTGCTTGATGGTGTCTATCAGGAGCCCGCTTAAATGGTGTTGAACATCAGAGCTTCTTCTTGCCTGAAGGAACAGTCAGGTGGTTGTTAATAAGATGGGAAGACAGACACACATCGGTCACTGTAACTCAAGTGCCAACTTCTCAGTAAACGTGATACCGTCCGCCATATTGGTCCATGAACACTCAAGAGCAAGTTGACAGAGCATCTGCAACCGTAGTTAGACGCATGTACAGTATGTCTTTATCTGCATTAGACTTCAGTGGATTATTTTGCTACACCAACACAATACAAGACAAAGGCGTCAGCTAACACAACATTATAAAGTTGCCAGTATAAAAACCTGTAATATTGAGATGACTTATAATCTCGGCGCTTTCACAACCAGAATCTACACAGTGTTGCATCATTGATTCTAACTGTGAATGACGACGCACTGAACGTTCCCAAGATGGCAGGCGCACCACGTGTCTGGAGCGGTCGAATGTACCATCTACGTATACCAGTCCCTCCAGAAAAACGCGGTTATGCGATCGCTGAATTCAATGCAAAATCAGCCAAAGTTCGCACATTTATGCGGGGGCCGCATTTTTTTCAAATACGCCTCACTTTCGCTGCATAAATTGCCGATTTCCGTGCAAAATATGTGGGGTTTGCATAATTTCATAATCCTCGCATTTTCGTTGCAAAAAAAAAGTCACATGTATCTTAGCAGAAAGTTGAAAAATGTTGCGTTTGCTTCACATAAGAGCAGCCATTTCCCCCTGTTTCCATGGGAACGTTATGAAGTGAAGCAATTACGCGACGCCAGACAGACTCACGGAGGCGATTGACATCTCACAAATCGAACTCGTATAACTGTCTGTCGAACGTTCTACTGTCACATTGTTACTTAATAAACAACATAAGATAAAAGTAGTAGCATCAAACAGAAATTACCCGCACACATAGGGTGTTCGACAGTTCAACAGGGAGCGCGCAGCTCTTAAAGGGGCCACACCTTATTTACACTCTTAGAGTCTGAAATAAAACAAGATGAGAAATTAAATATTCCCAGCACTTTCTATGATGTAGTATGCTTGTTTATCAAAGGAAGTAATAAGAAATGACTCTTATATTAACAGGATGTTGGGGAAATCACTTTTTTTCTCTTTTTCATCAAACCGCAATTTTTGCAAGTTCCCTCAATTTTTGTAAATTCCAGCAATTTCATCGCATAAAATTGCATAAATATCCCACATATTCCATCGCATTTTTAAAGAAAACTGGCCGCATAATCAATCAATTTTTGCCCGCAACAATCACAAAAAAAAACTCTGTGTTTTTCTGGAAGGACTGAATACTAGGTAAATGTTAAATATAAATCGCAAATTTTTTCACAAATTTTTGGAAATTACCACCACAAAATCAGTCATTTTGATCGCAAAAATCACAAAAAAAAAATCGTGAAATCCTGGAGGGACTGGTATACATATCTATGGTTCCTATAGTCTAGCGTCCTCATAAACCGGGCATTGTACACTATAAATTTACAGTAGTTTGCCAAATTTGTTATGTTCCTCTATTTTAAGTTGATTCTGTGCACATCATTTAAAAAATTGAATATATATCTTTTGTTCAAATAATTAGATAATTTATAATGATAATATTATTAACTTATATTGATAATAATGAGAATAATTTGCTCTTCCTCTAACATCACCTAGCCCTCTTTTTCCAACCACTTGCAATATACAGTAGTCAGTTTATATGCCATATTTTATTTGACATATTAAAAACAAGACAGTGATTTATATGCACTGGTCATTTGTAAAGTTTTATTTCCATAAACCATATTTTGTTCTGGGAAAGTTTGATGCAATTGATGCAAAAAGACACACTAGTGCAAACCACTGAACCTGACTATGTAGCTGTCACTCACAGGCTCGTTTTCAATCACATCAAATTAAATATGCCGTCTACCCTGACTAAGATCTGAAACTGCATGCATTATTCTGTTCGGATGTGTAACACCCACTTTTCATGATCAAATCAATTCCCGTTGAATGCAGGGGCCTTCGGGTCTGTTCTCGCCAAACCTAAATTTTCAGCATAAAAACATGCTCGAAAAATGTAATCGTGTATCTCAGTGAACTCTGAACAGAATAATTCTGAGTTAAATGTTTTGTTTTTGTTTTTCAAGACTAGGTTGGTTATTTTATTTGTTAGAATGCAAAAAAAGGAAGAAAAAAAATCATAAAGTTATCCAATATTTAGGGGAAATGGGAAAAATATGCCATCAGAAACACTGGTTTGAATAATGTATTTGTGAATTTTTGTTTGTGATTATTTTAGATATCCATGTTAAGTTAGAACTCATTTGAACAAAGGATGAAGTTTCTGCTTGTAGTTTAGTAGCTCTGTTGCAGTAGTTTTGTTAGTTTGTTAGCTTTAGCCACTTTCCATGGAGATCACATCAATTCATCAGTCATCAGTGTTATACTATTTTTCTACTATGATTGAAACAGGTAAAGATTTGTAATCACTCACAAGATATACTGCATATAAACCACTAGGCCTAGTCTGAAAGTGTGCTTGGCATTCAAACGATCACCTTTTGTACGTTCATATTGACAAGGTACGATTTATTCCCATTTAGAATCCACTATAACAGCCTAAACAATGTGTTTATGTATAAATTATACTTTTGGTATGCACAGTACTTTTCTCGGTATGCTCTTGTCTCCCATAAGTGTGCTATTGCTGCCTTTGACTAAGACAAGGTGACAAATCACAGTCAAGACTCAGATCTCTGTGAAAGCTCAGCCAGAAAAAGAGCCATAAAAGTGCACTGTCCATAATACTCCAACAGTTAATGCTTTACGTCCACTTGTACACTTTTATTATCACCTCTGTTCATCATTCTTAATGTCTCTTCTCCTTTATTTCTCCTTCTTTCCTCTTTCTCGCTGTTCTGGTTGAGGGATTCTGCAGTAAAGATTGGGGATGTTGTAGTGGGAGCTGCATAGTCAATTGCAGGTTGAATGGGAGTGGAAGTGCAGTATAGTGCAGGACTGTCAGTAATTAGCTTCATAATCACCCGGGTCATTTAAGAGCCGCGGACGGTTATGCACGACTCTTCCTCTGCAAGGACACACACACTCACGCTGCAATGCCATTAACACTCTTCCTCTCCTCTCTTTGTAACCTTGCTCTCTAAACCCCCTGTGGCTGAGGGGATTCCTCTTGTTAGTAACAGTGCCTGGTTAAGAGACTGTCTCTCACAAAGCAAATTAGCTTTTTAAGGATGTATGCATATCACCATTAGACTTATGCAAAATGAAGCTGTAGGATGGATAATCATGCAAGCCAATAATCATAAAGCCAATGACCCTTTCCTCAAAGCGGGGTTATGGGACAGGGAAAGATCATATCACCCATAGAATCTGCTCACACACCTCATGTCCATTTTCTCAAGAGAGGACTTTTCAGATACGTGTCAGTGTGTTTTAGAATTTTTACAAACGTGTTTTTGCTTTATTTGTCGGTTACAGTGGGCTCCACAAATATTGGCACTCTTGGTAAATAAGAGCAATTCTGAATTTGTTTTTTTTTTTTTGCAAATTGTGCTCTTGGTCTTTCATTAATTAATTAAATTTCCTGAAATATAGGCGCTATATGTATTCCACAATTATTGGCACTCCCCTAAAAATCTATCTGAAGTATGTTTCCATTCATATGGAATGTTTTTAAGTTTTTAGTGATCGCAAACACTTAAGTAATGAGCAATGAATTCCTGTTTCACTGGGCTGACACACAGGCCAAATTCCTATAGTCATCCATCACTATGGGACAGACCTGAGAATACAGTGATGATGTGTGACAAAAGAGATGCACAAATCATGAAATGGCTATATGATAATGGTTAAATTGTTGGAATAATCTTTTCCACTATCTGGCCAATAATTAAGAAGTTGAAATCAACTGGAGATGGTAACAATCAACCTGGAAGAGGAAGTGTCTATATTGGCCCCACACACACCGAGGAGGATAGTTTGAGTCGCGGCTAAAACCTGTAAGGATCAAAGTATTTGAGATGGTAACTGGGTTTTGGGGTCTGAAAGCCTCCAAACATATGATCATGTCACAAATTAAATCATGTTTAATTTGGACTTCTCTGTGCATGCTCTTTGAGGTGGACCCCATATACCTCCATTATATGACTAACAGACAAGAACGGTTTGACCTAAAAATATCAAAATTGAAAATACTATGGAAACAAAGACGATGCCCTTGAGGTAAGGTAAAACATATCGAAACATTTTTTCAAAGTGAACAATCCCTTTAAGTAATGTTAACTAGAGTGTTACCAATGAGGAGAAATTGCAAAAACAAATGTTCACAGTCAGTTTTAGTCATATTTGGGTTCCAATATAACCCACTGTGCAATTCATGGTGTTGTGTCCTTTGTTGCCATCTTTGCCATTTCACTCTTGAAAAAGAAATGTATCCCCGATAAGTTTTACCCAGGTTAAATAAACTAACTTGTTCTTTCAACCAGTGTTATGGGTTAGAGGCTGGAGTCATGTATGTTTGTGCTGATGGCCCAGCAGTTGTGACAGGCACCTCTGTCCTCCTCTAATATGATTTGTCCAGCTATTGATACTCCTGAGCCCTTACTCCCCTCCCCCTTCCCTTTCCCAATCTCCACACTAACACAATTAGCATCTCTTCAATAATGTTCAGCATTTCATTTTTCGGCTTTAATTAACAAATTCAATTTGCTCAAACCGCTGTGAAAACAAATTAAAAAGCATGCAGAATTAAGGCGCACAGCTCTCTGGATGCAGCTAAGGTGATTACAGATGCGTCAAATTACGGCTTTCTTGTTGGATTTGAGCGGGGAGGCGGAGGCGAGCGTGCCGTGTGTATGTTGTGTGTGTGTGCATACATGTAAGGTGAGATCAGTAGTGTGGGCTGGTGCGGGGGGAAATCAAGCCGTGTCTTTTACAGCTGATCATTATATCACTGTATTCTCAGTAGTATGTATCTTTAGACGCTCTAAAAACTCATTTTCACTCTTTTCAGGCTTTGATCGAAATCTCTGTTGGTGTGAATCTGTCTCTTCCAAGGTTGCAAAACATCCATTGCATTCTATGTCTCTTGCTCTCTTTCTCTAACACTCTGGTTACACTTTCACGTTCATAACATATTGTTGAACCATTTCCTTTTAGAACATATTCCGCACATATGCCTGTTTTTTAAAGGTGTGAGAGGATATTATTCTTTATTAAGCTTTATTTTAAAGATCTGTTGTCATACTGTAACACTTGTTATCAGTGCAGCACTAGGCCTTAAATGTGTGAAGGATCAAATGAAGCTTTTGTGAAATTTCTGTAGAGCATGAATTACTTTTTTTGTACTGTACATGGCCTTGTATTTTGGAACAGGGTGTCTTTTTCTGATTTGTTTTAAAAGTAGGCCACTCTTTAAGGATATTAACAGCATCATGTAAATGTAAAAAGAACGCGTTTTTTTTTTTTTAACAAAGAATAATTTGACCTCTAAGTCGGAGTCCTCTTGCTTCCCACAGAAATGGCACAAAAATGTTTTAAAGCCTTGCTGTTTTTTTCAGTATTGAAGTGTGCTCGCTTGATAAGGATGGATATGTGTCCACTCCAAATGCAGCATGAGTGCTCAAGGCTTCAGTGTGTATGTTTCACATAATGGTTTGACATGCTGAGCTAACCAAGTCACGGTACATCTGTGGTTAAAAATGAAGTTGGCACGTGTTTGTTTAGATGCATTATGAATGTTATCAATTTTTTCTTGTGATTCTAGTGCAATTATGATTCCCATGGCAATTATTTGCACATATATAATGCAGTTTTAATATGGTTAGAATATGAAAAATAATGTCGAAAATGTACTTTTTGATTCTTTGGATTTAGCTTTTGTTGTTGTATTCTTTGTGTACTAAATTTAATGTTAAAAAATTTATGTTAAATATTATGTATTAAATATCTAAAAATGATTGCTAAAAAGGCCCGAGAGACCATTAAAAATTACCAGGCCAATACAAATCTGAGAGAGAATTATTGAGCCCTGAGCTGTGAGTTTTCTGAATGGATTTTAGTTGTGAAATAAAACTTTTTTTATTCTTGATGAAAATGTGTTTTGTTTTGATAGGACAAACCAAAGACATCTCTGTGTTGTCAAAATGAAATATCACTTCATTTTCTTTCTGTATTTATGCAATCGGTGCACGTATAAAGCATAATATTGTGGCCACTGAAATTTTATTCTGTTTTATGGCTTTATTATTATCTTGGTAATCAAGAGTCATTTCTCTCTTTTTGTGTGTGTGTGTGAGTTTGTGTGTGCGTGTGCGTGCATTATAATCCATGTATTAAAAAGTCTGTATCAGTCTAACAGCATCTGTTGCTCTGTCGCGTTGCCTTATCAGTTTTTAGCGCATTACGTTTACATGGAACATATAGGCTGTCATTTTCCATCTTATCTCTCGTAGCAGAGGACACAAAATTCAACTTTTCAGCTTTCTTTCTTTTCCATCTCAATGCACGTTGAAGCCCCGTGGTTTTGCATTATCCAGAGATACAGCAGATGTCATTCATATTGGTATTAAACATGAAATAGGTCACCCTTTTTCTACTTGGTTTAAAAGAAAACCTTATCTAATGAATGACTGACATGCCTTTGGGTTGTGAAAATCTTTTATGAAACCAAATCGGCTTCATAGATGTCCAAAAATCCGTGATTCTGCCCTTACAGTGTCATTAGCTGCAGTTAGCATTCCTCTCGAACACGGCACCGTGTTTAACTTGCTTTAGTCGGTGAGATGTTCTGAATGCCAGCGGGACAGATTGATAACTCGGACAAATCCTGTCACCATAAATCCAAAACATTTTCCGCCTTTAGTCACAGTTGTCAGGGATAATGATGTCCTACAATGCTTTCTCCTTTTCTGTGGCTTAAAAATGCCATTTAGAGAGAGAAATAGTCATTCAGATGCCCGTGAGCTCTGGCCAGAGCGGCTCCTTTAATCTCCGCAACACACACGCATACTGTATGTGTGAATGCCATTCAAACATCACATTTCTCTATGAGTTTGATTTTATTCGCAGCCATTTTTATGAATTGGCTGCAGAATGATACATTATAATGCATTGGTTTCTTCGAAGTTCTTGTTTTAGTGTCTAATGCCTGGGTCTGGACATAGGGGCGAGCAAATGCTGACAGAATTTATATTTTTGAGTGAACTATCCCTTAAAATCAGATTTGCCCCTATTTACATATGCTCAGTTTTCTTTCAGGTCAACTACTGTCATGGCAGTTTAAATAGAATCTCGCTGAGCAAGTTAATTTGAGTTAGTTAAACAGTCAATGCGCTTTTAAGGAGCTACTGAATAAGTACTGTAACGCATTTGATTAAGTGATGCAGATATTTCACGGGAGCTCCATCACCCCCTTTTGAGCTTTTAAGTAACTATAGAAGTGTGTAGGCCAATCTTTCACATCTGCCTTTGTGTAATCTTTCAAATTATCTACAATCTTTCAAGTAGAATAGATAATGCTTTTTTGTCCCTAGGAAAGAAAAAAAATTTTTTTTTTTTTTTTTTTTTTTGCTGGTAACTAAGGCCACAGAGATGGTGCAAATAATATTAGCCAATCCAATACAATCCAAATGTATGTGCAAATACTCTTTGAGGTTGTCATTTAAAATGCATGAATGTACAACAGGAGAAATTTGAACTATAATAGTGTCACATAGCCAGATCTTTAATAGTCTGCTATATTCTCATATACATACTTTATAATTAAACTACCATAACTGTGTAATTTGTATTACTGTACCTCAATTGTTGACATGATACCGGTTAATTGCAGAGCTTTGATCAGATGCTTTCTTAACTGCTGTTTTCACACCATTGTCATTCTTTTTATTTATTTATTGTTATTGAGATGAATGCATGATGTAATTACATATTCATCTAAACGTCACTCTCTGGCGACGTCTGGATGTATACCTTAACAGTATATCACTGCAACGATATTTCAAACTTCAAACAGATGCTGGCTGCAGGTCACTAAATGGCCACCGGTGTCGCTAATAACAAGGGTTTCTGAATTCTGTATTTAGCCCCTTATTTGAAACATTTGCTTCTTTTGAATTGATGCTCAAACAGTATCTGACGTCACTCTAGGTGGTATTCACTGAATGCTTCTTAAGGTTTGTGTTTTCTAAAAACATGAATTAAGTAGTATCTTACTGAATCCCTCAGAGCTAATCAGTCACCGTAAGCTTGTACCCTATAGACTATCCAATGTGTGCCAGAGCAGGGATTAGAAAGTGAGTTTGGCTGTTCACGTGTCTAATTCTCTGATGGGTCACCCTGAAGAGATCAATGAAGACAATGGTGGTCTATAAATTAAGAAAAATGTCTATAAAAAACATATTTCACTTGACAATGTTTGTGTCTACTATGTGTTTATATTAGCTTCTACAGTACGTCTGCATCCAGATCTTGATTAGGATGATGCCTTAGAAGGTAGCTGCCTATTTGGTTGTAGACAGCAAGGCAAGTTTTGGATCAGAGCCGGTGTTTCTGCTCTTCTGTCTGGCACATACAGTACAATAGATGCTCTACTAAATCCAATTTCCCCCAAATGACTTTTCAGTCAGTGAAAACTGGCGATAATGTAGTAACCAATGTACTCCAACAGATTATCCTAGCTGCTCAAAACCAATTTAGTTAGATCCGTTTCTTTTGTTAATCAGAGTTATGAATCATAAAGCTGTTTGATCAATCATTTTTTCATTCTAATGCTGTACTGTTGGCACAACAGGGCTTCCATCATCTGGTATCATAGCAACAGATGCATCAGAAAGGTGCTTTTATCTGAAGCGCAACAAAAGAGACTTTCGAAGGCGAAAATTACAGCACACACGGTCCACGGATGTCTCAGGAGGGTCAACGTAACTTTCAGCCTTTTAAGATAATTTCCTAAGTACAATAAACCTTCTCATGAGCCGAGGTTATGACATGTGATGTGAAATTGTCCCATAGCAGTGCGTTGTGTTGTGTTGGGCTGGATTACACAACAGAGCGTGTCGCTGCTCTCGGAGCCAGCGGGAGGTCATTGATCTCTCTCTCTGTAAATATCAGTTCATGTGTGTCGCCCATGCAGCTAGCGGGTCTAGCGATGACAGAGGACGGTAGGGTTAAAGTTCTCATGGGCATCCTGCATGTTTTAAATGGGCCAGATATTTTCATGTATTCTAACATCCTTATAGCCTTAAAGACAACACTGCTGGAAGAGAATACTGGTTCACAGGCGCATCCAAAGCAGATAAACAACGTTTCATAATGCTTTCGTAAAACACACCAATTTATGGCAAAATTCAATATGGCCGAAATTGATACCCAAAACATTGGATTTCATTTGAATCTGTATGCCCCCCAAAACAAAAAGAGACCATTTACAACAGACTATTCATAAGATATGCACAAAATGTTTCTATAACGGCCATATTGAATTTTAAATTGGTGTATTTTACATATGCATTGGCACATTGTTATGAAACTTGTTATCTGTATGTTATATTTGAATGATTAAAATAGACCATGGTCTATTTTAATATATATTCTAGACTAAATTTGAATGCGAATGCTAACACATGATCCTTCAGAAATCATTTTAATATGCTGATTTGGTGCTCATGAAACATTTCTTATTATTATCAACACTGAAAAGAGTTGTGCTGCTTTATATATTTGTGGAAACTGTGATGCTTTTTTCAGGATTCTTTGATGGAAAAAGAATAGCAAACAAAAAAAAGAACAGCATTTAATTGAAATAGAAATCTTTTGTAACATTATAAATGTGTTTGCTGTCACGTTTCATGCATCCTTGCTGAGTAAAATGATACATTTGTTTACAGATTCTCACTGACCCCAAACTTTTGAATGGTAGTGTCCACATTCAGTAATCATTCAAATTAAACTAGACACAAAGAGTCAATATTTAATGCTCTAGTTTTTTTTGTTTGTCAAAACAAAAGCTGCTACGAATAAGAATGTTGCTGCTAAGTTGCCAAGGTAACAGTGGGAGTAATGTATGTCTTTTGCCACTAGCTTCTTGTACCAAACAGCCCATATGAGATGATAAACCCCGGTACACTACTCGAGTTCTGCACAGAGCAGGGAACAGTAATGGTCACTTTTGAATGAAATCACTGTTTGTCACTTCAGGTACTGAATGAATATTTGAATGCTTCCGATCCCGATATAAATTTTGACTCGTAATGCAGCCTGAATCATAATCACACCGTGTTTGTTCATTGGTTTCTCCCAAGGTTTTTGTTTTCTCCATTCTGTTACCTGATGGAGTTTGGGTTCCTTGCCACTGTCACGGACACTTAATGTTCAAGAATACTATTGATCTGACTGTACTGACGCTGTTGTATGAGAACTGAACTGAGATGGACGATGACATCATTTTTTACAGAACTGCTTTATAGATGAAACTAATTTAATAATTGATGAACTTTACAATGGAACTTAATCAACACGGAACTGACTTTAGCTGAACAACTGAAATGCATAATTTTCCTGTTATGGCTGTGAAGCTGCTTTAAAAGGATTTGTATTGTATAAAGCACTATACAAATAAATGTGACTTAATTTGTCTATGCAGGCCCAACTAAACACGCCAAACTCCTGACATCACCGCACAGATTGATATCAGCCCCCTCTTGCAGCTATAAATCCAATTATAGCTTCAGAGATGATTATATTGTTATTTTTTTACCAACCACCCATTCTCTCTCTTCATCTACCTGTCCATCCTCTCATCCTCTATCTCTTCTCCAGTCTCTATTCACAATTAACTCCCTTCAATGCTCCATTTATCACACAATAGAACATCCCGCAGGGAATGAATTGTCTTCAGAGGGTCCGGCCCGAGACGCTCCACTCCTTAAAGAGCATGTTGTCTTCACTTATTCCCTTGTATTAATCTCATTTGTTACATTCTAGGTGCAAGAATCAATTCAGATCTACTCTTTTGGGATTTAGACGGGTTTTCTTGCACTTCTCAACTGAGATGCATTCTTCAGTAGAGTTGAGTAGGAGTGTAAGAGTTTGATCTTGTGGCCTTTAAAGAGTTAGTTCATCCAAAAATTCTGTCATTAATCACTCATCCTCATCCTCATGTTGTTCCAAACCGGTAAGACACTTGTTCATGAATTGGCAGCAACACACCTACCACTTTGACACTTCAAAAGTTCATAAAGAGATCTTAAAACTAATCCATAAGAGAGCGGTTTAATCCAGATTTGAAGAGACATGATTGCTTTATATGATAAACAGATTAAATTTAGGCTTTTATATTAACATATAAACATTAATCAACGCACACATCAGTTGTGGTAAACGGAAGCTCAAGCACGTTCGCTTGACGTGCGAGAACCAGTGAGGTTCGTTCTTGTGTTACGCAGCACATTCGAGCTTCCGCAAGAACCAATAAGGTTTGTTCTCGTACGTCAAGCAAGTTCGGTTGAGCTTCTGTTTATGTTCGCTGATCAATGTTTAGGCTAAATGTGAATAATAATCTAAATTCAGTCTGTTTATTGTCAAAGAGGTAGTTGTGTAGCTGTCAATGGAGGGACAGAAAGTTATCCGCTGTCATCAAAAAGAACGTCATTTGTGTCCCAAAGATGAGCGAAAGTCTTACGGGTTTGGAAAGACATGAGGGTGAGTAATTAATGACAGAATTTTCATTTTGTGGGTGAACTATCCCTTTAAGGGCAATCTTTCCGAGGCAGGACCTGATAGAGCATGGGAGTGGATGATGGAGAGGAGTCTTTACCGCCAGAAAGAGCTGCCCTTCTAATTGGCCTTTATAAATATTTAATGGCATCAAGATGAAATTCAATCATGGCTTTTAAGTGCTGAATAGGTTGAATGCAGAGTTAACTGTGGGGTGATTAGATTTCTCTGGTCTGGGCTGCAGTCCTTCTGCAGGTGGGCAAGTCTAAGGGGAGCAGGCGCTGTCCTAAGAAATGAATCTTTTATTTGTTGTGGTGTATTTTTAAAACCAAGGTTCTCCTGGTCACGCGACAGAGAAACCCCAGCAGACTGTCCTGACGCTGTTCTCCACAGCTGATAAAGCTGTCAGCCTCCCTTTGTAATGACAAAATAAGGATGCTTTTGCTGTATCAGACCTGCTTTAATTAGTACTTGGTACTTTTATTTTATATACCATAAATTAATGCTACTGATATGGCTTTTTCAGTACACTCTCTGAAAAAAAGGTACAAAAGCTGTCACTTCTAATATGTATTTTAGGTGCTAATATGTACATTTTTGGTGCTAATATGGACATTTAGGTGCTATTGTGTACATTGTAGGTATTGATATGTACATTTTAGATGCTAATGTGTACGTTTTAGGTGCTAATATGGAAATTTAGGTGATAATATGTGCATTTTAGGTGCTAATATATAAATTTTAGGTGCTATTATGTCCATTTTAGGTGCTAATATGTACATTAAGGTACCAATATGCACCCATTAGGTACAAAAGCTGTCACTGTGGCGGTACCTTTTCAAAAGATACGCTTTTGTACCTAATGGGTGCATATTGGTACCTTAATGTACATATTAGCACCTAAAATGGAGATAATAGCACCTAAAATTATATATTAGCACCTAAAATGCACATATTATCACCTAAATTTCCATATTAGCACCTAAAATGGACAAAAGTTTACCTTTTGAAAAAGTACAGCCCCAGTGACAGCTTTTGTACCTTTTTTTTTTCTGAGAGTGTACTATATATCTTTACACTGGATATCCAATGGCCAATATATGCTGCCTTCTTTTAGTTTCCTCTAATGTCAACAGAATAATAATACATTTTAATGTATTTATATTTATTTATACACACTGCCACTCATTATATTATATTTGTTAGATTAATGTTACATTCCAAGGATATGTTCGCAGATGCGACTTGTTTTTTTTTTTCTCTCTCTCAATGATGTAATACTTACCGCTCCATTATTAGTTGATTTTCTAATTGGCCTAATGAAGAGTTTGAAATGCATTGAATCTGTTGCTTTTAATTTCTGCCACACAATGAGGTATTTTACAAGACAAAGCTTCCCATATTCAGAGCATGATGAAGAGTGTTACAGTGAACCTGACAGTAAGTGCTCAGTGAAGAGAGACCCAGGGGAAGATGACCTCATCATGAGCTCATCCCTTAGATCTATGCTATAAAAGAGGGAAGCATTTTCCCAGAGGGGAGAAAGGTGAACCGAACACTAGATGGAAGCGAGGGAGTAGAGAAGTGTGTGTGTGTGTGTGTGTTTTTTGGTCGCCGATGACTCACCTTCACAGGAGTGTTTCCCTCTCTAAGATGAGGTGAGTCAGTTTGTTGACTCACTCGCATTTCTCTCTTTTTCCTCTTCTTTTCCTCTTTATGGGAAGGTTGGCGTCAGACAGAGGGGTCCTTGGGGGATTGATGCCAATGACTCTGACTCCTGCTGCTGGGACTATGGCAGATGGTTTAAATAGTCCAGCGTTAATCTGCCTTACCTCATCACCACTGGGCTGCGTGTGTGTGTGTGTGTTACAGAGGGAGGGGTGTCCGCTGGGGTCCATAATTCATGACATATTCCCACCATCAGCTAGTTTATGGCACAGAACGAGTTTATCCCTGAGTAAACGTATAAAGTCTGCCTCCTTTTTCCATAAATTGCTAATATAACTTTCTCTTTACTGTGTATCTGATATTTTGAGTCAAATCATTTAGCCTGCAGTCACCATGTGTATTTTTAAATGAAATGTTAAGATGGGGAAGCTCAGGTTAATCTCATTATATTGACCTTACATGCATCTGAAATGAGACTCATTTTTGGGTGTATTTTTCTATAACAGCCCCCACCCATGATAATCGTCTGCAAATACGAAGAGTAAATTCAGGGGGAAATATTGCAAATGGGTTTTCAGGGAGGCTGTGCATGAATATTTAATTCTGTTATAAGATGAAAGGTCCAGTAAATGAATGACTTTATTATTTTTTTTTTTTTGTCTGTCTGGTGGCCAGCCCTCTTAATTGCAGTTGTGCAGTTTTGCACCTTGCAAAGATTAAGACTCTTTTGAAAAGGTGTGTATGCCCCTGATAAGATTAATGACATTTTAAGAGGAAAGTTTGGGATGTCTGGCCTATTTGCAGTTTTGGACCAAATATAGGTCAAGCGAGGGAGGAAAAGTTTCAGTGTGAGTTTAGTTAAAACTTTGTGTAATATAAAAATAAAAAAATATTATTTTCTTTATATATATATATATATATATATATATATATATATAGGGCTGTCAAACGATTAGTTGCGATTATCACATCCAAAATAAAAGTTTGTGTTTACATAATATATGTGGGTACACTGTGAATAATTATTTTGTATGTATTGCATGTATATTGAAGAAAAAAAATATTATTTATATATACAATATTTAAATATAAATTATATATAAATCTATATACAGTATATACATGAAAATATTTCTTAAATAAACAAGCAAATGTATATATATATATATATATATATATATATATGAAGAGTTCAGATGCAAAAGCCTCTAAATGCCATTTGAAATTTTCTTCTTTAATGATGATTTTTATCAAACTTGTATATTTAAGTTCAGTAATTTCACATAAATAACAATTAATAGGTAATTATCATTGCCATTTAAGTGAAATCACTGAACTTAATTATACAAGCTTGATAAAAAATTATCATTCTATAAGAAAATTTCAAATGGCACACAATGGCGCATATATATATATATATTATGTAAACACAAAATTTTACTTTGGATGCGATTAATCGTTTGACAGCCTTAATACACACACACACACACACACACACATATATATATACTCTGGGTCAAATATGGACAAACCTAAACGTTGGGTTATAAATGTAATTAAGAAATGTAACGCAATGGCTGGGTTTGTCCATTTTTGTCCATATTTTTTTAGAGTGTGGATATACATATATATATATATATATATATAAACATTTATAAACATTTTATTAAATATATCTTGATATATGTAATAAAATCAATTAAAACTATATACATATGAGATGGCATAGCTTTATATGCAAACTTCTGAAGTCTCTTTAGGTAAATGTGTGTGTGTGTGTGTGTGTGTGTGTTCTGAGAGTACTTGGTTATGGCTCTGGTAATTGGACAGGGTGCGTTGGGTTTTTTGACATAGGGTGAAGGGCACTCACCCCAGCATCTGTTGAGGTGAGCCGGCCTTTCGTGTGTCACAGCCCCGATCTCCCAGATCTCTGACTTTCGGCACCAGTTGCCATCTCTCTCCCATCTCGTTCACCTATGGCTGTGTCTTCTGCTGTTACAATAGAATAGATATTGTGTGATCCATTCAGAATATTAAACGCATTTTGACTCCATGAGGCCCGGGACACCCACTGTGTGCTCCTATGTAGACTGCCACTGTTCTGAGGGGGAATCCTTGGCACTCTTTGATAAAGATTAATACAATCCTATTTTCATGCCTAGGATTGCCTCTCCTAATGTGATTTTCTCTCTGTCTCGGTTTTTCCTTTTTCCCTGTTCCTGGAAAACAGTGTCTCTTGTACTGCTCATATGTTAGAGTAACCTTTGTAATCTGAAGAAAATATCAGTTGATGTGCACCCATGGCCCTGTGGACTTTAGAAGAAAAACGAAATGTTTAAATCTACAGCAACAACATGGATTCGGGTGCCTAATTGGATCAATTGTGTTGCTGACGTGAAGGCTTTTCGTTCCGATTGAGCTATCAGGTGGATTATTAAAAGATTACTGCATGTAAACATTGCTACTTTGAGGTAAAGAGCGTTTTGAGTATCTCATTTCCATTTTCCATAGATTTATTGAAAGGACTCAGCTGTCAAAAATGTCTTGACAAAATTAGCTTGAGAGAATGCTCTACATGTAGCTGCAACTGACAGAATTCAGTCAGGCTGTACAAGGCCAGAAGTGATATCAAAGGTTAATGTCAATGTACAGACAGACGCATCGCAGCAGTCACTGGCTTTTTCCACTTGTCGTTTCTCTCTTAAATGCTGAATCTGTACCAACAAGGCCAAGCAAAACTAACAAAGGTCAGATCAAAGGAATGGAGCAACTGGCCTTTTTCAGAGCCTCTAATTGGCGTAGAAGAAAGGAAGCTCTCAGCGGTTTTGAACTGTCAATGGGAGAACTCACATAAAATGATCGTGTCCGGTGATAGAGCTGTATGCTCATGTTGTTTAAGTGCCTTGTTCATTTTGACGCAAATCATCTCCTTTAAATTAAGTGCCTTTTAACCGCCTTATTTCCATGTGGTAATAGTGCAAGACCAATACCAAATAATTAGACTACTCTTGTCTCGGGCTCTGGGGAAAGGGGATTGTAGTTGGGCCACTCTCTGTCATGGATCGCTTCATAAAGACTAACATTAGCTGTGTTCTAAAAACAAGTGAGCTGCCTACTTAGAAAGCATTTAAGGCATCATGGACATGCTCCTGATGTGAAGGCGACCTTGTAAGATACCAAATTTTGGCCAAATTCTGAAGAAACAACAGACAGCAGCTAATCCTGAGAAATAGTGTCAATAATTATTTGTCATATATTATTATCATTCAAGAATGAAAGTAAAAAAAAAAAGTTTAAATCTGACCATTTAATCTGACATAAAATTTTGACCAGTTTACCCAATATTTGTGTGTGTGTGCACCGTATATCCTTATCCTTACTATTGCAGAATTAGCTTAAAAACCAAGTAACATCAAACTATATCATTTTTATGTGCCGTGCACTTTGTGAGAGTAGTGATATTTGTGTGGTGGTGTCATTTCACTTAGGATGCAGCCTATGTAGGCAGTAGACAACTTGATTTTGAAGCAGTGATATTGACTTTCTGATCCCATGACTCATGTATGGACATATATTGCAAGTCAACTAATGTTTAAAATGCAAAACAAACCTTTATTGAAATGATCTTTAATATTATTGCATGCTTTAGTGTAATGCACTGCTTCTCTATCAGTACTTTCCCTGTTATAAACGCAGAGGTTGTATTATGTGTCTCTTTCACCAGCAGGGGGCGATCTGAAAAATAAAACAATAGACATCCTTTCAAGAGCTTGTCAAAACAAAATCGTTTTCACCTAATCTTTAACGTCAACTGCCATTATATTACACTGTGTAAACTTAAAAGAGAGTTAGCACCTATGAGTCATGACTCATATCTTCCAATTACTGCATAAACACCACATTAACACATACTTTTTTGACAGGTGCCAACATATTTTATGCATGCCATGTATTATACTGTTTTTTATTATTTTTAGCATACAGAAAATGCACATCATGGACAAGTCAGGTGGCCCCAATAAAATACATATTGCTATACACATTGCTATAAGCATAATGAATAACACAACACACTCGACACACATTACACACACAGTGATTGTTCATTATTGATTCAGTAACTCTGTTAATATTTTAGTATTTTGCTTCCATTCCTAGAGAGCCACAAAAAAAAAAAAATACATTTTCTGAATTCAAAACCAAGTTAAAGCCCTTTGGCTTCAATGGATAATTGCTAGTCGTCAGGAATGACCAGCCATTTAAAAGCAGAGCTGTGTGTGTGAGTGTGTGAATGATATCAGTGTATGCTCTCTGCTCTACTATGTGTGTAGTGGCTCTTATGTAGAAGGACCTGCAGTACTGTTACCACAAGAGTGTTAAAGTACAGCTCTCGAGCTGCCTGCCCTCACAGTGTGTGTGTGTTATGTGTGTCCGCCTCACACTGCAGCGCGTTGAGGACGCCATCAGTCTTTGATTGGGCACTTATCGATCTGAGAGTGTGACCTGTGTGGATTGCTGTAGCCTCTGCCACGCCCTCTCTCCAGGAAACGACCCGCATCTACTACAACACATGAATACATAACTCTCAAATCGCAATGGATTATGAACACAAATACACACACCCTACATAAAGCTATTCCGTTAGCAGAGCAAGGAGTGGGTTGAAGTACAAGTACCCAAATGGGCCAACAAATAAAGACAGAGAGAAAGAGTGTGTACAGACAACAAACAGAAAAAAAAAAAAAATATATATATATATATATATACCTGTGTTTTATCTGTGAAGATACATAAATATGTTTGTGTTTATATATATATATATATATATTTTTTTTTAATTTATTTTTTTTTATTTATTTAATACTTATGTAAGATAATACAATCTTCCGGAAGGTTTTTGATAAAAACTAAATAATCGTCCAATAAAGGCAAATGACAATACCTTAAACAAAACTACTAGCTTAAAGCCATTGATTATAAATGTGTCAAACTATCTCCACTACACCATTCCTAATGCTTTTTGGGAGTGGATGGTCACTGGAGGTCACTTTTGGCACAATTGAGATTTCTATGGTATACAAAACGTCTGATTGATGTATCACTCTTGATGATTGTGGGTTATATAATATATAACTCTATATAATCATATATAACTCTTTTGCTGTGAATAGGCTTTAAAAGAAGCGTAAGATTAGAAACGTTGTGTTTTATAGAGTGATATATATGCATATGTATTTACATAAAACTGATGTAAAACGCATGACACACTTTTATCTCTCCAGAGAGAGATAGAGAGCAAAATGCGCTTTACAGGCAGACAGTACAGACTTTGAAAAATGAAAAAAAAAATCTTAGTTTCATCTCTCTGACAAAAGATCTCTGATGTCTCTTTATATCTTTTTCAGCAACAACGAAGGCTGGATCTTCTGACCATCACCAACCCTGGTGAGTATGCAAGTTTTGCTTTGTGTGCATGTGTGTTTGTTATTCACTGCACACTACACCACACAACAACATTGGATTCACAGACAGGGTTGCTGCGTGTTCAAAGAGGGCGTCACTCTTTATGACTTCTCTTCTCACAACAAGCATCAGCTGCACCCCCAAAAAGAGGCCTTTTCTCGCCATTTCTTTTCTCAGCGTTTTCTTGGTCCCTTCGTAGCAGCCCGGGCGTGCCTGTCCCAGAGCAGCGGGTACAGCCTCCGCTTCTGCGTCTCAATGGGAAGCTGAATGTTTTTTCAGTGCATCTGGGTGATGGCTGAAACTGCATTCAGAGCTCTGGGAGAGACAGATGGGGTAGCCAGGAAGGATGCAGCCCCCATATGTCTAAAATATCTGGCTGCTCTAATACACTTTGATTAAAATAATGTTTATGTAAGGCACGTGGAGTAGGCTAATTTTCCCAGCTTTGCTCAGCATCTGTTACCCAAAGCCACACAAGACTGTACCGCTGACCTTCACAACTCTACAAAAGACATGCACGGTGCAACATGATTTTTAGCTTACCTTGTTTGGGGTTATATAATGAAAATAAAAAATAAAAATATTACCTCATGTTTCTGTTCCCCTTGCCATTTTGGGAGGGTAATTTTGCTGATTTCAGCGAGCAGTAAAATCTACTTTTTCTTCATAAAACCTCCACAATTGCGCACAAGCAGACTGCAGAGGGGCTCTGGAGAGCCGTTGCGCTTTTTGCTGATCTAGAACTCCCCGAATGCAGTTATTAAAACTAACCGCTGAAAACACAACTGCTAAACTGGTAGTAGATCACCGGACTACAGATGGGCCTAATGACTTATTGATGAGGTGAACGGGGTATTTTAGTTGCTGTAAATGAAGAATCACCCCTGTAAATGAGCTCATCCGTCCCTGTCTTCCTCTGTGAGCCTGCAGCCTGGCTTCTTATTAGGATTCGATGTGTATTCAAAGTGTATATGCGACTGCGGTGACCTTTGACCTGCGTGTGTCCGCGCTGAATGTGACGGAAACTTGTTTTCCTGCTATATGGAAAGCAGCTTGCACTCTTAGATGACTGAGACAGATATCGCAACAGGACACGTCGACCTATCCACATATTACATAAGTGTGTGTGAAAGGGATGATGAAAATTAACATACATGTATCTATAGTTCTTAATGAGATCAAGCCATGTCCTCCCCGGTGCCCTTGGAGGTCTTCTCAGTACTCCGAGTGCCAGCCCTTCGGTCGGGATCTGCCGCCGTGGTCGAGGCCCTGTAGATCAGTGCCGAGGGGGGTCTCGGTGCCCTGGCCCCCTCATTAGCTCTCCTGTGTGAAGAGTGCTTCCCACTCAACCCTTGCCAGACCCTCTTTAATTGGACACTTGAGCAGCACGATGTGAATCTGGCTCCATTGAAGCCTGACATTTCAAACAGCTGACCTTTCTAAGGCCAGAACAGCTAAAGAATGATTAGCCTCGCCCACCGTTCCCATCGCAATGCAGAACGCAAACTAAACACGACGTTAGTGGCGGGGGGGGGGGGGGGGAATGATGAAGGAAGGTGTATCTAAAATGAAAGGAATAGATTGGTAAAGTTTTATTGAAGTTTACTGTAGGTTTTTCGAGGCAGTTTTGTGTAAATTAAATGCTTTTTGGCATCAGTGACATCAGTGACATTTTTTTTTTCAACATTGGAATGGCAGCTAAATAGTTAAATACATGCACGAAATAAGAGACCAATAACAATCCAGTATGCAAATAAATGCTATTACAGTTCAGTATGCTCAGTATGTTGTTGTGAAGCACTTTGTGATCTTCATCTGAGAAAAGTGCTATACAAATACATTTTTTCTTACTTACTTTTTACAAATAATTGCAATTTGTCTGCTTTCTTGCATTTATTTGCATATTGTACTGTTATATGTCGTGCATATATGAAAGCAGACTAATTGCAATTCAGAATTCAAGTGAAATCACTGTAGTAAACATTTATTGAAACAATAGAAATTATATCTAAGTAATACCAGTAAATTTTGACCTAATGGTCCCCACGAGTAAACCAGCTTATAAATCATACTAAACAAAGTGTTTTTAAAATCTAAAAACGTACAAAGTTTTTTTTTGTGATGGGTAGGGTTAGTGTATGGGGATAGAATATACATGCAGTTTGTACAGTATAAAAATCATTATGTCTATTGGGAAGTCCTCATAAAACATGGAAACGTGTGTGTGCGTGTGTGGGCAAAAAATGTATAAAATAATCTAAATAATATAAAAGTAGCAAAGGAAAAAGAAGCTTTGCAAGTACAAACCACAAGCCTCTGTTTGTGGAGGAGGTTTGGGCGCTGTGATTGAAGGGTCGTGGTGGTCTTAAAGGAGGGGGGTCTGCAGTGTGTCTGGAGCTTAGAGGGTGTCCACGGCCAGAAAATTGAGTTCAGCCATCTTTTCGGAAAGGCTATTGTCGATCTATTGATTTGAATGCCCTTTTCATATCTGCAGTCTCCATTGCGTTATTGTTCAGCTGGACAATTAACTTTGCTTGGCTGGTGTTTAGTCTCTGTGTCATAGCCCACCCCCCACCCCCCCATGGCCACCATCTCAGCAGCGGTACAGGAAAAAAAAAAAAGGTCAATTACATTCATGAGACTTGGAGAGAGATGTGCAAGCTCACTGCTCTGAGAACCGATAGACAACCTTCAGATCTCCTCAAACGCTGTGAGCTCTTGTTCAGTGCTAGACACACACACGCGTGCTCTCATGTCTTCATCTGTGTGTGGATATATGTAAATCATCTCTGTAATGAGAGCCTGTAAAGGTTCCCAGTCGGAGAAAAACAGCGTTTAATGCTGTTGTTCTGTTCAGCTGCTCTTTCATTGACACTTTTACACCTGGCACAACACAAAGCATGAAATAAACTAATTATGAAATAAAATGAACTAATTAGAATTATATTCTTTTCATTTTATATATTATCTAATTATCTTTGTTTAATGTATATTTTAAACATTTGTTTGTGAAATGTGTATATATGATATATTAAAATGATATATTATGAATTAGTTCATTACACAGCAGTGTCATTTAAAGATGTGCATTACAGTGATTTTTCTACCACTGTAATTGCTTTTGGATAATGTTTGAGCTACAGTAATGTCCAAAGTGATTTTATCTGTATTTTTACGCAAAGTTCTACCACAGGTACAATTACTTAAAGGGATACTCCACTTTTTTTTTGGAAATAGGCTCATTTTACAACTCCCCCAGAGTTAAACAGTTGAGTTTCACCTTTTTCAAATGCATTCAGCCGATTTTCTGATATTTAGAAGAATATCAATAACCAGAAAGTATCTGGTCTCATTGACTTCCATAGTAGGAAAAACTGTCTGGGTACTGATATTCTTCTAAATATCAGAAAATCTGCTGAATGGAACTGTTTAACTCTGGGGGAGTTGGAAAATGAGTCTATTTAAAAAAAAAGTGGAGTATCCCTTTAAGTTTGCACTGAAATGTACACACTTTAAACAATGCTGGGTTGTTTTAACCCAATTTTTGGGTCAAATATGGACAAACTCAAATGTAATTTAAAAATGAAACCCAATGGCTGGGTTTGTCCATATTTGACCCAAAATTGGGTTAAAACAACCCAGCATTTTTTTATTAAAGTAACGACAGCACTGAAATGTACTAATGTGTACAAATCCTTAGTTAACCTAATACAAAATCATTGAATTCTTTTGCATTTATGATACATTTAATTATATTTTCAATCAGATTTACCTATGAGACCAGACTGTGATGTCACATATTCAGTGAATCTCCTCTTTTGAGTGACTAGCTTCAGTGGCCCTCTGATATAAATGTATAAAACACATTCTCAGCCAGTTCCACTGCTCTGCCTGCAAATGTGTTCCTGAGTGTTTTCTTGGCCATTTCTGTGATGGTGTCTGTATGGCGTCCAGCAGTAAAACAGGCCTGAGCCTGATGGTCTCTGGACTGGGGCCGTGTGGCCAGACACCCTGATGTTTGTGCTTTTCTGTCTGGACACAGTAACTCGGTGCCAAAGCGGCAACTTAGACAGCTGCACCTCACAGCGGCCAATACCTGCACCACTGAGATCTGCCTTTAATGGAGCAGAGGGACCAGGCCTGGCTTAGAGAAAGAGAGGAGATGTAGTGCAAAATACAGCAAGTGCGATGGGATCATAACCCATTTAAACTTCTTTGTGGATTTTTCATCTCAACATCCCAATCAGTGACTGAGTGATGGAAGGTGGTTAAAAACGAATACAACTAATCAAAATGACGAGCAGCGGTTGGTTGGTAAAGTCCGCACAGAAATAGAGAAACTAAAAACGTCTGTTCGGCTGCCTCATGCTGTCTATTTTCCAGTTGATTTTTTCCAAATGCACACAAAGGAGCATAGCGAAAGGGCTGTGAGCCTGTTAATGAAGAAAGAATATGAGCGTTAATGTAGTCTGGAGGAGAGAGAGAGAGAGAGAGAGAGACAGGGTGCGCCGGTAGTCTGGCTTGGAAAATATTTGTAAAATATGCATCATTAAACCATTATTTAAAAACATGTCTGGAGCCCAGCCTTGAAGCTTTTCAACAACTAATGCCTCTAGTTAATATCCCCAGCCATGCAAATATCACAATTTCACGCCTTCTTCACATAATCAGCCATGGGTTTTTCTGTTCACCGTGTGAAAAACAAAACAACCCGTTAAAGATACTAAATGAAAAATGCAGTGTGCTGTTTGCTATTAACTTGTCTTTCTCTTTTCACGGCTTGCCATTTGTGCGGATGCGTGTGTTTGTGTGCGTGAGAAACGGGAAGATTTGTTGGGAAATGTAAATAGTGTTTTAGCAGACTAGACAGCGAGCACTGTTTCGTTGTCACCAGGGCCGCTGCCGTTGCCAAGTGCGGCAAATCCATATGGGGGGGAAAAAACAGAGCGAGATTTCAGGTCGGGCGACCTTTTGTTATCTCCTGCAGTGGCGGCTGCTGCTTTTCAAGAGCAGGTAATCATTCGTCAATGACAAAAGTGTACTGATGTTTATTTGTCGCTAGAGAAAGCTGCTTCACAAACTACTAGTGAAAATGCATAATGAACCAAGCTCAGAACTGTTTGTGGCGTAAGGAAAAAGACAGAACTGTGATGGCTAAAATAAATAGATTGCAAAGTTGAACCATCAGACAACATTGATTTTGCTCTTACATTTCAAAACAATGTTCCTGCCCATTTGAGAACTCAAATCGTCATATAGAGAAGGCAGGGTTCTATGTGAGACATAAATATATTCAGGGAAAGCCATAAATGGTATTGTTTCCATTGCAAATAGTGTGATGCCCTTATAGATTCCCAGTGAAGCTCTGCATCCAGCTGGGACCGAGAATAACACGTTTAGAGACTTTTGTCCAATGAACATTGATCTTCAGTTCATTAAAACCAAGCATTCAGGTATGTGCCACTGACTTTAATAGACATGTTCATGTGGATACACTGTAAAAAAAAAATATTGTTGGTTTAACTTGAAAAATTAAGTAACATGGTTGCCTTAAAATTTTAAGTTGATTGAACTGGAAAAAGTGAGTTAATACAAAGAAGGAGATTAATTTAATCATGAGAAACTCAAAATAATAAGTTATCTGAACTAAATAAATTATTTAAGTTGATTTGACAAAAGAAGAAATGTCGTGATAACAAATTTTGAAAATATTTTTTTTACAGTGTATAAAACTGACCACTGTAAAAAAAAAAAAGTTGCTGCCTTAAATATTTAAGTAGTCAACTTGGATGTTTAAGTCATTTCAACTTAAATTACATAAAACTGACTTAAAAATTAGTTGAATCTAGTATAAATTGTTTAACTTATTTCTATGAGTTAAAGCAATGTAAAAACACATGTTGTCACAACTCATTGATCATATAATTTCTAACAGTGTGCTTTATTTGAAGAAGACTATATATCTCAACAATGGTAAATAAATTATTGAGCACAATGCTTTGAAAAAGTTGATAAATAAATTAAAATATATATATATATATATTACTGTGAAACATAAACCTAACCAAACTCTTTTATAGTCCTAGTTTTATATTCTTAGAAAGTAATGTTAGAAATCGTCCCCTATACCCTCATACACTATTCCCTACATTAGTACTCAACTAATATAGTTCATTTGAGTGAGTGAATTCGGACACTGAGTGCACCGGAAGACCTTGTGGTGCATTGTGGGATTGAATAAGTGCACTCAATAATATCAACTATAGTTTCGGACACCATATATAGCCCATCTGAGTTGACCCCAGCTGCAATGCATACTGGGTAAAAGGTTGTGCCAATCACCGATCTCTCTCTCTCTCTCTCTCTCTCTCTCTCTCTCTCTCTCTCTCTCTCTCTCTCTCTCTCTCTCTCATTTACATTGTTATGAAATACTCAACTACTTTCAACACTGATAATAATGAGAAATGTTTCTTAAATATCAAATCAGCATATAATAAATCATAATTCATATATATAATAATATATAATTCAGCTTTGCCATCACAGAAATGAAAACAATTTATTTTTAAATTTTAATAATATTTCTCCTAATATTCCTTGGTGAGCATAAGAGACTTCTTTCAAAAACATTTCTAAAATCTTAGTGACCCCAAACTTTGTTTACATATTTTATCATTGAATATTGTTTCATTCACAACTACTGTACATCAAATTGTGGAAGTAAAATGTATTGCAAAGGACAAATTCACATTGACTTTTAAAACAATGACCACTGGATTGCTGCTAGCGAGTGAATAATAGAGATGAGGAAGCTACACAGCAGAAAGGGACAAACATGTATTATTCTGTGAGACTATATCGCCACTCGCACTGAACTGCCCCCGCTTGTTCTCTGCTGATTTCTTCTATTGGTTCTCTGCTGCTAGCTTGAGCAGAGACTTGATGCGGTTACCTGGTTACCGGCAGGCCTCGTTTGCAGGGTCACTTCATTAATTCTTTTCCTGGTGAAATGGTGGCATGCGTTGGTGTGTGTTTATGTTTGTGTCGGCTCAACAAAGAGCGGTTCGCTCTCACGCTCCACCTGCCGCTGCCCTGTTATCGGATCCACCCACACACACTCGAACGTTAGAGCGTGATGGCCAACTATAGGCCTTCATTTTACCGCTGTCATATTAGCACACCTAGTAAATCTGGACAAGAAATTAGCTACTCTACATAAACATTATGTCACTTCCCATTAGGGCTGAAGAGCTGAGAGAGAGAATGAGAACCAGGATGACAAGAATTGCTCCTGAAGTGTGATGTCACTGTGAGTGTGTGGGGCCTTCTTGTTATCAGATGTCTCATCTAATAGCAAATCAGCAAAATCTAAGTCAGCAATATAACAGAGCAATGTGACATTATTTCTGATCTATCTATCTATCTATCTATCTATCTATCTATCTATCTATCTATCTATCTATCTATCTATCTATCTATCTATCTATCTATCTATCTATCTATCTATCTATCTATCTATCTATCTATCTATCTATCTATCTATCTATCTATCTATCGTTCTATCTATCGTTCTATCTATCGTTCTATCTATATATCTGTCATTCTATCTATATATCTGTCATTCTGTCGTTCTATCTATCTATCTATCTATCTATCTATCTATCTATCTATCTATCTATCTATCTATCTATCTATCTATCTATCTATCATTCTGTCGTTCTATCAATCATTCTGTCGTTCTATCTATCTATCTGTCGTTCTATCTATCTATCTGTCTCTGTCTCTCTCTCTCTCTCTCTCTCTCTCTCTCTCTCTCTCTCTCTCTCTCTCTCTCTCTCTCTCTCTCTCTATCTATCTCATCTATCGTTCTATCGTTCTATCGTTCTATCTATCGTTCTATCTATCTATCTGTCGTTCTCGTCGTTCTCTCTCTCTCTCTCTCTCTCTCTCTCTCTCTCTCTCTCTCTCTCTCTCTCTCTCTCTCTCTCTCTCTCTCTCTCTCTCTCTCTCTCTCTCTCTCTCTCTCTCTCTCTCTCTCTCTCTCTCTCTCTCTCTCTCTGTCTCTCTCTCTCTCTCTCTCTCTCTCTCTCTCTCTCTCTCTCTCTCTCTCTCTCTCTCTCTCTATCTATCTCTCTGTCTCTCTCTCTCTCTCTCTGTCTCTCTTCATTCATTATCTCGTTCTCTCTCGCTCTCTCTCGTTCTCTCTCTCTCTCTCTCTCTCTCTCTCTCTCTCTCTCTCTCTCTCTCTCTCTCTCTCTCTCTCTCTCTCTCTCTCTCTCTCTCTCTCTCTCTCTCTATCTCGTTCTCTCTCTCTCTCTCTCTCTCTCTCTCTCTCTCTCTCTCTCTCTCTCTCTCTCTCTCTCTCTCTCTCTCTCTCTCTATCTATCTATCTATCATTCTGTCGTTCTCTCTAACTTTCTGTCGTTCTATCTCTCTCTCTCTCTCTCTATCTATCTATCTATCTATCTATCTATCTATCTATCTCTCTGTCGTTCTCTCTCTCTCTCTCTCTCATCTCTCTCTCTCTCTCTCTCTCTCTCTCTCTCTCTCTCTCTCTCTATCTATCTATCTACTGTATCTGTCTATCTGTCTGTCTGTCTGTCTATACGATTGATTTTGAACACTATCGTGTTTATCATGCTGAGGTGTGGGTCTGCAGATTCGTAAATGTACATATTTTATTAGGTCATATTTTTGGATCAAGGAAGATTATACATTACGTAAAATCATATTATTGGGGTGTTTACGGTGTGTTATCCTATTACATCAGATTTGTAAGTAAGAGTCGTTCTGTAATCTGAAATGTTACTGTAAGTTTACTCACTTTAATCAACATTATGTTGCTAAGTTAAGTAGATTTTACTTAATTTTAGACCTCTGAAATTTACTCAAAACAAATGATGCGCAATTGTGTAATATTTTAACTGTTATGGTAATCACCTTTATATAATTTTGTTCTGTAAATAAATATGAAATGCTTCATTTTGCTTCAACCTGACAGTCTATATCTATATCTAAATCTAAGACAAACGCATAATGAATATACATGGTCATCTATGCTAGTGGACCCGGTGTGATTTCTTTCTGACATGTCTTTATCACACAGATGGATCCAGTAATCACTTCCAAGCAATCAAATATTCCCCGTTTATTTTTTGCGCAGAATGAGGATAAATGAAGTGTCTGACATGCAGTGCGAGTCTGAAATGATCCAGGACGAAGGGGAACAGCGCAGTCTAGTCTTCCATATATTAATATGCAGTCCAGAGATCGTATTTATAGGTTTGGGGGGTGATGCAGATTTCTTGACCTGACCGGATCAATAGCGTACGCCCCAGAGAAAAATAGATGAAGCGCACCGAACAGGCCCGAAGCATAAGAAACATCTCCGAAGCCTTCGTTTGTTCTTTAAAAGGAAGATCAATGTCCCCCCTGCCGCCGCTCTGAGAATACACAGCGGGACTCCATGCTTGCAATGATACCCCTGTAAATATTTGATGACGGGATTGAAGAGCAGTTATACAATATAGTTTGCGTCTGCTCGGGCTGTCAGTTTTGAAGTCTGTCTCAGGGCAGTGACTAACAGAGCCGAGCGGAGCTCTGTTTCGGGGCTACTGTTCATTTCACGCGCTATCACTTTTTGTATTGCCCGACTGATGACTTCACGGCTAATCAATTATTCATGAGGCACTAATTAAAGGACAAAATAAAGTAACGTAATTAAGGGCAGTTCAATTAAACAAGAGATCATCGCCTTTTAAGTTGTCGGTCAATAGAAGATGACATCGCCAACTTTTTCCAGACCGCCGGCGCACGGCTTCTTTTTCCCCGGGCATGCTGGTGCCTTTATTTTGAACCATATTTTCTAATGTTCTCTAAACAGTCCCTGCTGTCCCCCTCTGTGCTTCACAGATTCTGGCAAAAACGGCAGGTTTGGAGCGCACCGTCTGGTTCTATACTTAGCCAGCCCGCACTGACGCTCGTGTACACACGCGCACCTGGGCTAGCGTCTGTCCGTCTCCCCGATTGGCACAGGTGTGCTGTTTTGATTGGCTGCGTGGTAATGGCTAATGTGTTCCCAGCTAATGCTGCTGTCACAGCTCCTCATGTCCATCCCTCCCCACCTTCATCACCATCCTCCTCCTCTCCCAGGCACTGACCCAAAACAGGCCCACCGCTATCATCTCGCCCGACACCCACCCTCTTTCCTATTCTAGTCACAGAGCTCCTACCTCCCGCTCCGACACTGGGC
This sequence comes from Pimephales promelas, assembly GCF_988280905.1. Classification (NCBI taxonomy): domain Eukaryota; kingdom Metazoa; phylum Chordata; class Actinopteri; order Cypriniformes; family Leuciscidae; genus Pimephales; species Pimephales promelas. The sequence goes on from NC_142782.1 coordinate 27,641,498, forward strand.
TTCATCATCCACATCATTATGGAGATTATCCCATGTCTTTTATTTAATGGTGGCTAATGTATCACCAATAAAGATGAATGAGGGGAGCTGTGAAGCTCTAATTGGAGGGACATGATGTCTGACTCTGAGCCGCTGATAATGTCGACACTGCCAAACAGTTTATGAGGCGCCATCACCAGTCTAAGTGTGTGTTTAGAGGTGGAGGGGGAGCAGACGCTCAGTTCAAGTACTCATTGTTTGATAACCGCGTCGTGCGAGAGAGCGCCGGACAAAGCCGCGGTGTTAATTGATCTGTTTTCATGAGTTTTGCGTGAGAGTTTTTTGATCGTGTTCTACAATTCATAATGACATGACTGTCTCGTGTCAGCAGATGACTTGGAAATCTTGAGGACATACCTACAAACCTTTAGCTTTCCCTCTAGTATATGTTATTTTTTTTTAATTTATAAGAATAATATGAACTGAACAGGACCAGGAAGTGTTGCATTCCACTACAAATAAGCAATATCAGTCGCATTGATATCATTTTTGTTTGTCGTGCTCGGGTTTAAAGGGGCACTTGGCAACTCTAGTCACTTCTTCGCTGATTTCCACTTTTGTGTTCTCATCAGCGCCCCCTAGAGCTGTGCAGATCAGTTAAAAATAAATGCATATTATAAGACAAATAAAGTGTTTTTTTATCCTTGCATGCACGTTAAATCGTTTTTGGGAACTCCTAAAACAAAAATAGGAACATTTCAAATGCTATGATAGGGGCTCTTTAATGAATCAGAAAAACATTATAATGCCATTTTTTAGTTCTCTGGATATCGAACCCATGATCTTTAGCACCATGCTCTGCTATATGAGACTTTTTCTTCTGTGAAAGTGCACGAAAAAGACTGCCTTGAAATATGGTCACCTGATAAACACAATATCACATGAGTTTTTTCCACCGTACTTGCCGGTATCTAAATATTTAGTACAAAAACAGTTTTTAGTCAAGTTTAAATATTGCACTTATAAAAAATATATTGCACTAAACCTGTTCGTTTCAAAGTAATGCCAAAAAATAAATAAATAGCAACCCCAGAGTGTATAGACATGTATATGTGTATGTAGCAGAAAGGGATCAGTGCATATTAGAGTCCATGGTGGTTATGGCTCTGCGGAAGAAACTGCCCTTGAATCTCTTTGTCCTTGTTTTGATGGACCTGTAACGTATAATCTCTATTACCTTTTACTGTGAGGATTTTTCTAAAGAAGGAAAATGCATTACTTTATATTTATCTGTCAAAATGACGGAGAGCATTTAAAATTTAGGAAATGACTTAGCACAAAGTAGCATGAAACTAAAATGTTATCTTGCAATTTATACATTTTTTGATATAATTGCCAAGACACTTTACTTGGGTCATTTTTTCGCACAACTGCAGTATGTGGGCCAATTTACATGTTTACATTCTTTTTTTTTTCAAAACTGTTAAACTTAAGTTCAAAACCTAACATAATACAAACTGAATAAGACAACAATTTGTTACATTTCTATAGTAATGCCATAGTGAAATACATTCCAAATCTAGAAAATGAATATCAAAACAATTAGATTTAGCCTTCACACCTTCACAGGTGACATGTTGCATCCTAATTTCCCTACTTATACTATGCCCTATAAGTATGTACTGTTTTGTAAAGAAAAAGTGTATACTATACTATGTGTAGCAGAAGAGTAGACAAGCTTTGAGACATTTAGTACTTCGTCATAGTAGCTGCAACAGTCTTTCGATTTCATTACCATCGATACAAAAGAGGACAGCTTAGAAATAATTTTGTACTGTGATAAACATTGACCATTTTACACTCCAGTGAATTCTAAACAGTATAGAGCTGGCATTATTGTTTTGTAAAGGAATACTATAAAAACTTAATGTAATTTGAAAAAAAATCTTTTTTAGGTTGTTGAGTTTATAAATGTTGAAGTGTGTATTTTGGGCGAGAACCTTTGCTAGTGTTATGAAAGTGAAGTGTTTTTTTTTTCTTTTCTTTTTATTTAGCTTAGTTTTAGTAGATTTTTGATGTGGAATTTCCTGCTGTACCAATGGTGTGAAGAGTTTTGAAAAACTGACCTTTTGTCATAATTCTGTCATAATTTACTCATGTCCTAAGATAACTATGGCTGCATTTACACTGCAGGTCTTGATGCCCAAATCCGATTTTCTGAATTTTTTGACGACACGCTTACATCATCCCGCTGCTCATAGGTTAAATATATAGTATGTTTTGTCAAAAATAAACTAATCAATTGTTATACAATGCAAGCTAATGCAATGCACATATCAAAATAATGAATCCTTAACTTTGAAATATGTATGATCAAATGTATTGGCCTACTTTAAAAATAATACTTTATATGGAAAAAGTATTTTCTTTTCAAGATGTTTCCAACTCCAACTTTGAACCAATTCTACACAATTGCCCATATAACCTATTTGACCAGGATTTGTTTCCGGTAATATTTTTTTGGACTTTCATTTATATATATAAATATATATATATATATATATATATATATATATATATATATATATATATATATATATATATATATACACACAGTATGAGTGAGGCCTGAATCCGATCTGATAAAATCGGAATCCATTTGCTTTTTTCCTGTTACACGTTTACTGGTCATATCCGGTCAAAATACAAAAGAAGTCAATGTGGAGCAGTGTTGGTTTAGGGCCCATTGACTTTTGCTGTATTGTATGGACAAAAACTGAAATTCAGATTTTTTTTTTTTTAAAGAAAGTCAGTCATACAGGTTTAAAAGGACATGAGTAAATCATGACAGCATTTTCATGTAATTCCAGACCTGTTTGCTGGAAATTTGCTCACAACAGTTTGGAATTCCACTGAATTGACATTTGATACATTCTGTCCTGAACTGGTGCCACTTGAATGCATCAGCCAAGGGATCTGGGTAGTCTTATTGGAGCGACTCTGAGTGCAGGACAAGCCAACCATTGAGGAGCAGATTAGATTAAGAATAATCCTTTCGCTGCGCGCTGATCCCCGTCCCTGCAAAGTCCACTGACAGTGCATCAGTTACACCACTCTGCCCAGCAACGCGCCAAGGGCCCCAGTCCACCCAGATCTCTTCAGCCATTCAGATGTTCTTTTTGCTGTCCACAGAGGTCATGACACAATCACTGTCATTTTGCAGATTTGGCGTTTAGCAGAATAGATGGACAGAAAGAACAGTACATTCTGTCTGTTGGCCCCTTTGGATCCTGCGGTCCGTAAGCCCACGTCGAAAACTTCTTCTCTGCACTTTCGGCTCAGGACTTGATGGCAGATCTGACTCAAACAGTGACATAAAATGAAAGGAAATAAATGGGGAGAAAAAAAGAAGAAAGGGCAAACCATCCAAAGTTCTGCATCACTTACTTTTCAATTACGGCAGGCGAAGCAGAACGAATTGTTAGTGCCATTTATTGACTGTGCCTCTCTCGTTATTAAAGTACAAGTGAAGAAATCTGTCCTTTTGTATAACAACCTGCCTGTTTTACAATAACAAAATGTTTCTTCTCTGTCAGACAGCCTTTGTCATTTGAAGAGAAACAAGGAAAAGAGAATGGCAGGGATAGCAAAACAGCATGCTGGCAGAAACACTGATACAGAATCAGAATCGGCAGTGATCCTGAAGAAAACCCCTTCCCTCGCAGCATTCAGCTGAGACTATTGGTGCAGAACAAAAGTAATAGGTGAATGAATCGATTATGGTAATGATTGGCTGCCTGAAAGATTTTTCTTATGCCGTATAACAGGGATATGAGAGATATTGAAAACCCATTAACGGAGAAGCAGCTGTGGATACCTATGGCGATGGAAATCCACAGTGTGCTAGCAGGCAGGCATGGGCCTTTTTCATCCTCGACTTGTGATCCTTACACTCAAGTTGATGTTCCACATAATAGACCACATACAAAACATTGTGATGAATCTGCAGTTCAATTCAAAAGAATGCAACAATGGCGCATTCATCCTACAGTCTTTCCATGTTGGGGCTGCTGGACTGAATCACATTTCTTAGAGTATAAGTGGAATGTTTTGAAATATGCTTTCAAAAGCAAGTGGCAGTTTAGAGTCTAATAATATCCGACAACAATTTCTCCAAAAGATAGAGAGAGATTTTTATAGCTATTGCTATAAGCCAGGGGTGCCCAATCCTGTTCCTGGAGATCTAGGAGTTCCAGCTCAACAGACCTACCTGTAATTATCAAGTGCTCCTGAAGATCTGGATTAGCTGGTTCAGGTGTGTTTGATCAGGTTTAGAGCTGAACTTTGCAGGAAGTAGATCTCCAGGAACCGGATTGTGTGCCCCTCCTATAAGCGGTATTTAAAGGCATGATTCTAATTAATACTACATATGTATCTGGACCTTTTACTGACAAAGAATATATTTGCAAACCCATTTAGAATAATTCTAGAAGTCTCTTTATGCAGTTTGATCCAAACCTGGTCAGAACTGACCCAGCTGCAAAGCATGTTGGGTAACTGGAAGCACTAAACTTTGGCCCTGTTTACACCTGGTATGAAGAAGTGTTTTGGTCGATCGGATCATGGTTGACACTAAATACAGGTATAAACAGGGTCTAAAATGTTTTGATCTTTCAACCACTTCCAGGGGTAGTCGAAAATGCATTCGAGCAGATTGCTTTCATAGTGTAAACGCTCATGTGGTCGAATGCATTCAAACAGCCACAAAAGACCACCTACTCTCAGATTTAATGCGGAAACATTATGGGAAGAGTGCTAGCCAGACTGGAATTGAACTTTGTTTTTGTGTTTTTGTTCTGTTCATATGTCAAGTCAAGTATATTTATATAGCGCTTTTCACAATATAGATTGCATCAAAGCAGCTTCACAGTATCGATCAAAACATAATAGGAATGTTCGTTTCTTAGTGGAAAAACATCCACGTTTGGTAGAGCTGATCAAGGGTATTACTGATTGGTTAATTAATTTGAATATCTCCAACTGAGCAAGCCAAAGGCAACAGTGGCAAGGAACCGAAAAACGCCATCAAGTGACTTAATGGTGTCCTAAAACTCCATCAGGTGACCCAATGGTGAAAAAAAAAAAACCTTGTGAGAACCCAGGCTCAGTAGGGGGCCAGTTCTCCTCTGGCGTTTATGAACTAGAGGCCGGATTTACAGTAACTGTAAGGAAAAAAAAATTATGAATATGTCTAATGTCTCTAAACAGACTTTAAAGGCGAACCTGTGATAAACTCTGATGGCATTTACATGCGCATTAAGAATTGATTCTATAGTATATGTGTGCAGATTTGTACTTCCCTCATGACTGAACAAACTACTTGTCTATAAATTTGATACTGAATTTAGTTTTATTTTATCACTTCAGGGTAGGGACGCGAAACAAATTCACAACGCTTTATCTGTAGAGTGGGAAAGGGATCCTCCATAGGGAGAGGATAATTGGCACTTCATCACTGCATTGTCATCGTCATCGAGTCCAGTATAAGATCCTCATCAGATCTGGATACGGCCTGGATCTGGCAGGCTGCGGGAAAACCTCGGGATAAACAAAGACACTCAAATTAGCATAGATGCCATTCCAGAAATTAACTTAACTAATTGGAAATTATTAATATCTAAATTGCGTGAGCTTATTTCGTCCAATAGATCCAAAGATTTGAAAAAGCCCATACATTTACCCGTCCATTGACCCTCCTCTTGAAGAAATCAGGAAAGAAGTGGTCAAAAGTGGACAAAAGAGACAGATTAAAAAAAAACACCAGGTGTAAACAGGAATGCGTCTCCCTCATCTACTTGTGATCCGATCGACCAAAACGCATCTTATTACGAGGTGTAAACAGAGCCTTTGATAAATGACCAATTCATGAATTTGTCTGGAAAGTGACTCTAAATGAAAAAAACAACAACTTCAAACTGTAAACTTGTTTGCCAGCAGCCATAAATACATTATTTAACATGTTTTTACAAGTGAGCGTTCTCATACATTTGTATTGTAAAAGGCATCATATTTTATGAAACAACATATACTTGTTTTATAATATAAAATCACTGTAATGATTATTATTAATAGTTATAAAAACAACTTGTTTATAACAATCTATTATTGGTAATAATATATGTATTTTTCATGTATTTTCTTTTTCCTTTTTAAATAATTAAGAGTAAACGACACTTTGAACCCCCTAAATAAACCTCTCATCACATCTGTTTTGATTAGTACAGTCTGTAGCGACCAGGCTCTGCATTTCCTCAACTG